>NC_060209.1:101393750-102067500 GCF_021130785.1 Homalodisca vitripennis
AGCTGTATACAAATGTTATACAAATGTGAAAGTATTTAAGAAACATAATAAATGACTCCTGCATCACATGGCAAAGTATCAGATGCGTTGTAGATAGTTGTTCATAACAAGAGCAATGCAGTCCACACCAACCAAAATTTTGTTGCAGCTTGTAGATAACTATTTGAAAGGATTTTTAGTTCCTTTTTCTCTTAGTACCACTCAAATTAGTACTGGTATTATCTACTGATAAGCCAACTACCTTCTCCAAAAGTTCATGTTTGTTTCCAGTTGTTACTGGTATCTCCTGGTAAGGTTTCTAACTCTAATAGTTTCACATTAACATCACTGTTTACATGGAAATATTTTACTACGATTGGTATTAGTTTATCAGAGCCATGATTAGATGAATCAACCACTACTGAAAGACAAGACGTTTCAGCCTCTCAACTTTTCAATTATTTGTCTTTGAGCTTTAGGAGCTAAATCATTTTATACCATTGCCTCACTTTTTGTCCTCACAGATGAACATTTTCGCTCAAACAAGCATGACAAGAGCATTAATGTACAATCCAGAGACCTAAAGCTATGGTTAGGTTTAACCGTGTGATATGCTATTAACGCTTCCTTAGCAGCAAGTTAATTTTTCTGAGAGTCGCTATTTTTGTCTACGTTTTTCTGCATATTCAATGTAAAATTTAGTGTTGAGTGCACTTTAAAGTATATTAGCCTACTTATTATTGAGTTAGAATTGATAGAAAAAACTGATTGTTTTCTTTAATTTTGGATTTAAATTCTATGTGTACTGCTATAGTAGCCGGTAGTAGCTATTGTCGGCCACTGTCCTGCTACGAATTGAGTAAATGGTTAGGGGAGTTTGTGATATATTTAGATCTTAAACGGGGGGGAGACTTTAATAAGCGGCCTACATGTGTTATTCGATTGCTATTATCGAACAATTCAATATATTATCCAACTTCAATGTATGTAAAAATCGTACACAATAAGATTTATAATAAATTACTGTAACAAGAAGAATCTCATACATTACATTTTCAAATAAATAAATTTTGCAGTAACATTACAAAACAACAAAACCAACTATGGCCTAGACTTCGATATCAAAGAAACCTTCCAATATTTATAACTTGCCCAGCTTTATATCAATAAGTAACCGCTTTTGTGAAATGGAGGAAAGAATTCTTGGGTAGGGTACAATAAGCGGACCCGGTTTTTTATAACAAAGAATGTAATCATCGATACCTAATATTCGCATCTCAAATCCTAGACTATCAATCGATATAAAAGTATCTGTAGTACGCAACAACAAACATATGTTTTAAATTAACATGTGAATATAATATTAACAGTGATCAAACAAATTATTATAACCAAAATTAGGAAAACTGAAGAAGACCATATTTGCTCCTCTCACAGTTACATTTCTTTCTTTCCCACAAATTTCACATAATGGGTTTTTCGGTACGAGTCCTACATGCTGAAGCCACGAAAAACATGTCTTATCATCTTTCAAAGCAATGTTGTGTAGTTTTCTAAAATTGACTGCCATTCTTAATAATCAAATGTTACTTATGTAAAATTGAAATATTACCTTAAACGTGTATTATTTGAAAGTGTTTACAGCTGTTGATATAGATTATTTAAGTTACTTGTTCAAAATAATTAATTAATATCAATTGATTATATCGATGGTTATGATTGAGTAATATCGTTTCCCAATTTCGATGTAAAAAACCGGGTCCGCTTATCGTACCCTACCCGAATTCTAAGTGTTACCAGGAGTCAAACCTACATGTTGAAGCTACTTAAACAAATCTCGTCACTTGTGAGAAACATCTTACATATTTTCCTCACATTCATCTCCATTTTCAAAGTCTCAAAATATTAGTTAATCTTTGTAGTTTATTGTTTACATTAAAATTACTATAACTAATAAGTTGGAATCATATGCTAAGTTAACCCTAGAATGGTAACGCGTAGTCTCTCAGACGACACAAGCTACAAAAACCGGTGCATGACATGACCGACCCCCCACCACCAATACCTTCCCCCTGCCAGCCAAGGTCAATGCTGGATAGGGTTCCATTTTGTTTCATTCACTCAGTTCATTTCAGTGAGCCCATAGTCGTCTGGTAGATTACGTGTTACCGTTTATGTTACTTTTTTGTTCGGGTAGGGTCCAATAAGCGGACCCGGTTTTTTATATCGAAATTGGCAAACGATATTACTTAATCATAACCATCGATATAATCAATCGATACTGATGAATTATTTTTAACAACTTAAATAATCTATATGAACAGCTGTAAACACTTTCAAATAATACAATTAAGGTAATATTTTAAATTTCACGTAACATTGTGTATTGAAATGGCCGTCAATCTTAGGAAGCTTCACGAAATTGCTATAAATATATAAGATATAAAGAAAGACGATAAAATATGTTTTTTATGGCTTCAGGATGTTGGGTTAGTACCTAAGAATCCATTATGTGATATTTGTGGAAAGGTAACAAATGTAACTGTCAGAGGAGCTAAAATGGTCGTCTTCAGATGCAAAAAAAGAAGGTAATGGTACACAACTTTAGTAAAAACGTTTTCGTTCTGTTTCATTTAGTTAAAGTTATGAGTTTCCCTGATTTTGGTTATGTTCATTTATTATTTGTTATCATTAAATTCACATTTTAATTTAAACATATGATTGTTATTACTTTTATATCGATTGATGGTCTATGATTCGATATGCGAATATTAGGTATCGATGATTATATTCTTCGATATAAAAAACCGGGTCCGCTTATTGGACCGTACCCTTTTGTTCCTGAGTAAATATATGAAAAGTTGTTTTGTGCGAATGTAGTGTTAGTTTTTGTGATAATTTTTACCGTGGATGGTCAAGTAACCATGGCTGATCCACTGAACACTAGTTTTGAAATAAGAGAAATTATACTATCTGAACTTGAACAAAGTGATTGTGATGAACAAGAAAGTGATCATGATGAAATGTTTTTTTGTTCATTTTGATCAACTCATTTGTTATTTATGTCCATCAGGCATTGTCAAAAAAAATTAAACCAATGACAAGAAGGGCATTTGCTAAAGAAATATGTGTTGAACTAACAACTCCGCACATTCAGGGAAGACAAAAACTGCTAAATTTATCAAGGAATCTCAAACGCAACATTGAATATGTCGTTGGCCCATCAACATCTCTGAGGCTCAAAATGTTATTGAAGAAGCAGGAACAAGGAAGATTTGTGCAGTTTGCCCAGCGAAAAAAAGAATGACTCGATTCCAGTGCACAAAATGTTATAGGCGTATTTGCTTGGAGCACTGAGGAATGCTGTGTGTAAAGTGTTCCAATAAAGACTGAAAACAACAGAAATCAGGAAACATGACCTCTAAGATGCAAATAATGTCATTTGTAAATAAATTTAATTTTAATTAAATTTTTATTCATTTTTTCCCTAAAGTAGTCTGAGAGGATACGCGTTACCATTTATGTATGGCAAATAGGCGTTATCATTCTAGGGTTAAATAAACTGTAGGCTAATATCGAATTATCCTTTGGATAAAAACATTCAAACCATTCGATAATAGCAATTGAATAACGAGTGTAGGCCGCTTATTAAAGTCCACCTGCTTAAGCATTAGTGATCAGCCTTTTCAGGTTTTATATTTAATTGATCAGTACTAGCCTATCTCAATGAATATTATGTGTTTCTCACCATCAGCATGAGGCAGAATTTCAAGCATTTTCATCTGTATAAAACATAAAATATTGTGAAATGACTAAAGTAAACAATTAGCCTAGCCTACCCTAATACATACCCGTGCATATTCCTAATTTAATGTTAAATTGCATGCCAGTTAGAATCCTAATCCTAGACTACAGAAATAAGTCTAGTCTGCTTCTGGGTTACTAGTATACTATCTATGACAATCTCACAACCACAAGGTACTTGGGCCTATACTGCACATCCTGGATTACAAAATAATAAGATTTAAAAAATACCATCCCATTATTCGTGACCATCAGTTTCATAATTATTGAAAAGATCTATTTAGCTAGTCCTACTAACAAAATTCCTTCTTACCTGAGTATATTTGACTTCACATATCCTGTTTATCCTTGGACTAAATGAAGGCACTTACTAACAAAAACTAAAACCGTACAATAAATCACTCTCACAAACTAAAATTTAATCTAAAACATTAATACAATAATTACCCTAACATCCACTTTTAACCGAAACGCCGTACGAGTAAACTACCTACAATTTGATTAGTAGGATACAATCACGATCATTGCCAGCCACGATCATAGAGCATTGTTTTTTTAATGGTGACTTGACTCTAGAATATGCCAGAACCACCAACATTACGACAACGTCGGATTAAACCGAAATTATGTGTGGAATGGTATATAGTCCAGTGTCACTTCTAGTTAAGTCTTAATATTAATTATTTATCAATTTGCATATTATTTATTTTAAAAATTTCTTCGTCTATAAGTAATAAGGGAAAGTGGCTATACAGTACATTTTCTTCCTGTATATCCCATACATAAAGTCCAGAGTATGATACTCAGGTGACCTCTGAGACCCTGAGATTGAACTTCCTATATATCCTAATAATAAATAATTTACTATGATATGGAGGGTTCTGTATTGAAGTGAACCATGTTCACTGACTCAAGTTTTGATCAAAATACCCCAAAAGTTAAACATCTTTAAGTACTTATAGACTTAATTTATACAATTATTAAAATATAATTATAGTAAATATTAACTATATGAGTCTGACTTATATTACAACATGATTAATTACTACCTACATCCTACCAGCTTCTTCTTATTGGAATGCAATACCCAAATTAAAAATAAACACTCCAATAATCATTTTATTTTATTATTATTGATTGTTTTTTTTTTTATTAATTATACATTATCTATATTCTGTCAGACCACCATTTATTCAAAAGCGTACGACTTGGTTCAATTTTTTTCTGAAAACTATCTCTGAATCCAAGCTATCTAACGGTTTCATGAATCTAACTATATTTTATCAAAATGTAGATCGGATACAAAATAAAATTGAAATATTGAATCACACCCTCCTTCAGTTAAATCCAGGCCTCGTAGTTATCACAGAACATAGAAACTCACCTGAACAGATCATGAACACAAAACTAATAATTTTCTCTCTAGTGGTGCCTTATTGTGGGGAAGGTTGCATGAAGGGTGGAGTTGCTATCTACAAAAATAGCTTGAAAAATGAAACATCTAATTTGGAACTCGAACATCATAGTATTCCTCTTGTTTGCAAGGTTGTTGGAATGAAAACCACGCTGAACAAGTCCAAAGTGTTACTTTTAATAGCGATTTATCGGCCTCCCTTAAACAGTCTAACCCACACCAGACAAGCTCTTAAGATTTTAACTGAGATCCTGGATCTACTTCTTACAAATAATGATTCGCATTTTTTACTCATTGGAGACGTAAACATTAGTGATCTCGAGTCAACTTCTAAAAGAATCATGTTAAATTGAACTTCTGGTCTCTTTTCCATGACAAAAATACAACTTCTACCTACCAGGATCACCCCAACTTTGACTACGTCCATCGATGCCGTGTGTACTGACTTGAACTTGGATCAAGTAACGGTGCAGGTGGTTCCTACTGAAATCTCTGATCACACTGGACAGCTGTGTTCATTTGCAAATTCCGATCTCTCACAAAAAGCCCACCATTGTATCCAGAAGAATCACCAACCTCACCAACTTAACACTGCTAAAAGATGTGGCTCTGCAATCTTGGGAACATGTTTTAGGCTGCAATGATACAAACAATTCATGTAATTATTTCATTGCAATAGTCACATTGATCCTTGACCTTACCTGTCCTCCTCAAAATCTAGAAGTGGGAGAAACAAAAGAGAGGTTTTCTGCAATGAAGAAGTCAAAGAATTAAAGAGATGGTTCTTAGAAGCCAACAATCAGTATCTTCTCAGTGGAGACCATGGTGAAAAAGTAATAGCGAACATCTTAAAAAGTCATATGACTTAAAACTAAAAGACCTTCGTCGCACCTTTAAATCTAATTACATCAACACATCTGATAATAAAAGCAAGGCCATCTGGGATGTGATTAATTGCGAACGAAACCCTAACAAAGTCCCACAAACATAGATAAAACCCTTGTCAGTTGACGAAGTAAACACCATTGATCAATCGCTTCCTGCTTTAAACCAGTTTTTTGTCGATATTGCGGAAATAATCTTTAGTCTTCTGATGTTGCCTTGTCACTCAGCTCTTATTCCATCTGTCAAGGAATACAAAGTCCTATTAAAACTGAAAGAGTTTACAGCTACAAACGAGCAGGAATTGATGGTTGAGACAATCGGCTCTGTGAAACAAAAACCTTCTGTTGGCTTGGACGAGATCTTTTCGAAAATTGTTAAGTTCTGTAAGAAGGAGCTCCTGGTACCACTTGTACACATCTGCAATCTTTATTCTCGACAGGGGCGTTCCCTTCTAAACTAAATTTGGCTACGGTGTTTCCCCTCCATAAACTAGGGAGACAAGATGACGGGGGCAATTATAGGCTAATATCGTTGGTCCCAACTTTTTCAAAGCTCGACGAGAAACTCGTCATAAAAGACTATTTTATCACCTCCAACATCAATGGCCTTCTTACCAAATGTCAGCATGGTTTCATGAAGGGTAGGTCGACGCTGACAGGATGGGTGGGGCTTCTTGAAGATATCATCGAAAACGTAAAGAATAAATGCTCCGTCTCTGGGACCTTCGTAGACATGAGCAAGGCCTTTTGTTACCTGGGCCACGAATTGATTCTAACCAATCTGAACTCCCTAGGAATAGATGGAAAGGTTCTTAGCTGGTTCTCCAACTATCTGGAAGACAGGTCACAAATTGTGGAGATATCTCACGTCACTGATGGGAAATTATGCAGGTCAGGATCCTATCCTCTTCGTACACGCAGAGGTGTGCCTCAGGGTTCTGTTTTGGGAGCCGTCATGTTTATAATATTTACCAATGACCTACCATCTTTATCAGCCCCTATGGCAATTGCTATATGTATGCCGATCATACCGCCATTTTATCATCAGGAAAGAATATGGATTCATTTGAGGTCAATTCCTTCATTGCTATGAGTGTGGCATCAGAGTACTGCTCCAGGAATGACTTGATTCTTAACGAGGGAAAACAAAGCAGTTGCTGTTTGGGGAAATAAAAAAGTTAATCACTGGTATTTCTGACCTTTTGGTCACAGACAACACCAAACATTTGGGTGTTGTTGTGGATTTGACCTCTCTTGGAACATTGACACAATTGTCTTTGCAAGAGACTTAGCACTGCCACATATGCCATTAAAAGGATTATCGCTTTGGGTACTGATGAGGCAGTCAGAGCGACTTACTATGCCTTATTTGATAGTCATATGACCTATGGGATCGCTCTGTGGGGATGATCCGTCCAGCTCAACTTTGGAAAGTGTCCTAATCATCAAGAAGAGGGCGATTAGAGCAATGGCTGGACTGGGATTTCATGAAAGCTGTAGGAAGACCTCCCGTGAGTGGGAAATCCTGACCGTGGTGTCAGCTTACATCTTGACAGCTATAATAGTAGCATGTACTAGCAATCACCGATAAATTCCACTATACACCAGAACCGAACCATGCATGCAAATGACTTCAACCTTCCTTCCCATCGCACAGCACAGTTTGAGAAGAAGCCTTCCTATGCAGGTTCCAAATTCTTAACTTTACCTTAACTTCAGACGTTATATGAAGAAGATGTGGTTTGTGCAGCGGCCTTTTTACTCAGTTAACGAATCTCTCTCTCTCTCTCTCTCTCTCTCTCTCTCTCTCTCTCTCTCTCTCTTCAGGGTAGGAAATGGAGAGGCAGGGAAGAAGATGACTCGAGGGTGCCCACAGGGATCAGTTGTTGGACCACTCCTGTGGAATGTGATGTTCGAAAGCCTACTGAGATTGGATCTAGGGGAAGGAGTAACAATCATTGCATATGCCGACGACGCACTGCTGATAGTCAGAGGACAGAGTACACAACAGTTGGCTGATAGAGGTAGTAAGACCGTAGAAAAGGTAATAGAATGGGGACAACAAAGGAAGCTGAAGTTTTCAAAAGCAAAGACAGTGACAGTGATGTTGAAAGGAAAGTTGGTAAGACCACCTAGGCTGTTAGTGGAAGGAGAATATATACGTTGCAAAAAGGAAATAAAGTACTTAGGAGTGGTAGTAGGACAGAGCATGAGTTTTAAGAAACATGTGGAGGAGGTGTGCGAGAAAATGAAAGGGGTCTACGCCAAACTGGCAGGACAGGCAAAAGCCAATAGGGGTATGACAGGGAGGCACCTTATGATGCTATACAAAGGTTGCGTGGAGCCGGCGATGTTGTACGGATGTGAGTTCTGGGGAGAAAATGCCCGAAAGATTGCACTGAAGAGGAAATTGCTGAGTATGCAAAGAAGAGTTCTACTGAAGGTAGCAAAGGTATACAACACGGTCTCGCATGACGCAATCAGAGTGCTGGCAGGAGTGACACCGATTGACCTGCAAATAGAAGAGAAGGTGAAGAGGTGGGAGGATAAGGAAGAAGGATGGTACGCTGCTGAGAGCAATGCAGCGAGACGGGAAGAGACTCTGAAAGAATGTCAGAGGCGCTGCCAGGATAACGAAAAAGGCAGGGAGACCTTCGAATACATGCCGGACATCAGAAGGAGACTGCAGCAGAAGTGGGAGATGGACCATTACCTGACACAGTTCGTTACTGGTCACGGGAATTTCAAGGCGAACCTCAAGAGATTTAACTTGGTGGAGGAGGAGAGGTGTGAGTGCGGATAGCTGGAGACCGCAAACCATGTGCTCATGGAGTGTGAACTGTTTGAGGAGGAAAGAAGAGACCTCAGGCAGGTGATGACATCGAAGCATCTACAATGGAGAAGAGCCAACTTTGACTTCGATGAAGAGACTATTAAAGAGCTCAAAACTACAACAAGAAGGATTGGAATAAAAAGAGAGGGAAACAGAGTCTAAAAGCTTGGAAGATAGAAATTAGTATCCCGATGACTGTCCCGATAGACCCTGTTCTCATCGCACAGGGGCGGTGAGACGAGAGGAGACGTGCTGTTAGGCTAGACACATGCAAGAATGTCGAGAAGAGGATTAAGTGGGCGAAGCCCGAAGAGAAGGAAGAAGGGGAGAAAGCAAGAGGCCTGGCAAATAAGTCACAGACTTGTGTCAGGGGTGGAGGTGGGAACGAGGGGCTTTGGCCCCAGCAAGTCTCTCTCTCTCTCTCTCTCTCTCTCTCTCTCTCTCTCTCTCTCTCTCTCTCTCTCTCTCTCTCTCTCTCTCTCTCTCTCTCTCTCTCTCTCTCCTCTCTCTCTCTCTCTCTCTCTCTCTCTCTCTCTCTCTCTCTCTCTCTCTCTCTCTCTCTCTCTCTCTCTCTCACTCTCTCTCTCTCTCTCTTCTCTCTCTCTCTCTCTCTCTCTCTCTCACTCTCTCTCTCTCTCTCTCTCTCTCTCTCTCTCTCTCTCTCTCTCTCTCTCCTCTCTCTCTCTCCAGGAAATTGTGTGCAAACTCGCGGGTAACTGGTAGTATCCTATATAGCTTGTGCATTTAGGAGTTTAGCAAAGTCATTAGGAAAAATTTGAGATGTGCCCCTTATAAAGCATCCTTAAAGGCTAATTACATCTATACGGAGGAAAAAAGGTAAATTGTTATTTCTTTTCAGCATATTTTGGGGCCTATGATCTTCAAAATCAACTGTAGTTCCTATTTTTTATTTTAACCTTCATCTGTTCCCTCCATGAAATAATTCTGAATAAAATTAGGGAATCTTATGCATTTAAAGGGCTGCTTCAGATGAAATATCACTTGTTCATCTCAGACATTGCAGCTATGTACTTGCTAGAGCTCAGCATCAAGTTCTTTACAAGTCGCTTAGCTCTGGGATCTTTCCTAGAGTTTTAGGAAACAACTGAAAACATCATTCCTCTACACAAATCCAGTGATTCATCTGGTATTAAAAATTACCATCTTGTAACTATTCTTCCTGCTCTTGTCAAAGTGTCTGAAACTTTAGTATGGTATAGAATAAAGCCATTGTTTGGAGATATTATAAATGCCAGTCAGCATGGATTTTCCAGCAATAAGTCCATCTCAACTAATCTGTTATTACAGCAGGGAAGCGTGCTCGAAACCTTCAGAAGTTGCCACCTAGACACAGCGTACATCGATTTTTTAAAGACATCCAACATAGTTTACCACAATATCCTATCAGAGAAATTCAGGGGTTCAAAGCTGTCAAAGGACTTTTTAGGCCTCAAGGTTCACATTTCAGTCATTATCTATCCTATTAGTCATTATGCAGCCTTCCAACTACACTAGAAAATACCAGAAGAAACCCTAGTTCTTTTAACCGAAAATTTAATACAGAAAACCTTGACTGCTTCAAAAGTGAGTTTGTAAATGAGGACTGGAGTTGTGTACTCAAGGCTAACGATGCTGAAGAAGCTTACAACGAATTTTTAAAGGCTGTGACAAGAACTTTAGATTATGCATGCCCAAAGAAAAGAATCAGATTTAAACACAGTTCTAAGCCAAAATTAGTTTATGATGATGAGGCTAATCAGCTGAAAGGTGAATATCTTAAAGCTTTTTACAAGTATGAGATGACAAGAAACCCAAGTGACAAGGATACAATGGTATCTGCTAAAAGAAAATATGACAACAAACTCAGACATCTCAAACTAAACAGCACAGAAGAACTCATAAATGAATCAAGTAACAAATCAAAGGCTCTTTGGAATGTCATCAATGCAGAAAAGCAATGTAAGAAAAAGCAGGACCACCTTACTCGATTAGAAATGAATGGGAATATAGAAGAGGATCCGACACGCATTGCTAATCACCTTAACAAATATTTTGTGGAAATTGCTGACTCCACACTGAAAGAAAGTCGAAATCAGCTACACAACCCAGTTATTGTAACTCCTCTGAACAGTAACCAGAACTCAATTATCACACCCCTTACTTTAACTCCAACTGATGAAAATGAAGTACTGAAGACAATAGCTACCCTTAAACCTACACTATCTTCTGGCATAGATGAAGTTCCAGCTAAAGCTATAAAACTCTGTGCGAATCAATTAGTAACACCACTGGTCTATATTATTAACAAATCATTCAGTTTAGGCCAATTTCCTTCTGCTCTCAAAATTTCAAAAATTTATCCGAAATTCAAACAAGGATCTACTACAGACCCAAAAAATTACAGACCTATTTCACTGGTTTCAACCTTCTCTAAAATAATAGAAAAAATTGCTCTAACAAGAATGTTGAATCACCTTGAAATGCATGATCTATTAACCAAAAACCAACATGGTTTCCTTAAAGGAAGATCAACCATAAGTGCAATAACAGACATAGTTGAATCTATTACAGATCAACTGGAAGTAAACAACCTTGTTTCAACAGTGTTATTGGACTATAGCAAGGCATTCGACTGTTTGGGCCACGATCTAATACTGCAAAAACTGACTGGCTTGGGATTTCGAGGGAAGGCAAGAGACTGGGTAGCTAGCTATCTGAATGACCGTAGACAGTCTGTGGAGGTCCAAAAAACATTTATTGGCAGAAAATCTACATTCAGATCAAATGCACTACCAGTAAAAAGAGGAGTGCCCCAGGGCTCTGTTCTTGGTCCTTTCTTGTTTGTGCTTTTTACAAATGACTTTCCCAGTTTTATTAAAAATGACAACATAGAGTCAACAATGTATGCATATGACACTACATTAATTATCAAAAGCAACAATTCACAAGACCTGGTCACAAACATTACCTCAACTACTGACAAAGCACTTCAATATTGTCTCCAGAACGATTTAGCTATCAACCCTAAAAAGACGATACATATAAATTTTAGTCGCAGACAAGATAACATACCCGACATTCCTAACATCTCTACTGACCAACAAGCAAGACTGCTAGGATTAACAATAGATGCAGATCTCTCATGGACTAATCATGTGGATTTACTGAGTAAAAAGCTAAGCTCAGGAATCTATGTTATTAGAAGAGTGAAGTGGATAGGAGGTTTTGCTGCAGCTAAAGCAGCATACCACGCTCTAGTAGAATCCCACATCCGCTATGGGATAACTCTGTGGGGAGGGACATCTGAACAGAATCTAAACAGAATTCTTGTCCTCCAGAAAAAAGCAGTAAGGGCACTAGCTGACTTAAGCCCAACAGAGAGCTGCAGAGAAGCCTATAAATCGTTGAAGATCCTAACGGTCACAGCCATGTACATACATGCAGTGGTTATGCATGGGGACCAACTGGGACTCCCTAGGGGTAAGGATATACACTCCTACAACACAAGAAGAGCTTTGGACTACCACCTTCCCTTGCACCATACCACCAAGTACACAAAAAAGCCATCTTATGCGGGGCAGAGATTCTACAACTCGCTGCCAGATTTCTTGAAACGCCTAAGAGGGAAAGATCTTCACAGACAACTACAAAGCTGGCTGATAGAGCAACCAATATATAGAACTCAAGAATTTTTTGATTTGATTTGATCTGTAAAGCAAGAAACCTCAAGATCATAAACTTTGTAAAATTGACGCCATTACATTTCCTTGTGATTTTGTAAATAAAGAGATTCTGATTTCTGATGATTTTTGATTATTTATTTGTTTAAAAATTTTTAGATATGCTGGAGCCAGATTCTCTGATGTCTGCAGATAACCAGGTGAATGAATGTGTCCTAGGACCCTGATTGGTAATAAACAAAGAAATGTTCCATCATGACTTTTCATCGCTCCAGTTCTCCTTTGATTTTATATTACATGTTGGAGTTGGTAGTTATACCTAGATTCACCTTTGTCAGAGACCTTTGCATAGTTTTTCCGTGGTTTGAACCTTAGAGGGTTTGTTCACATCATTTAGAGAAGGGCTAATAGGACTTTGAGCTTAATTTCTTGGTCTACTACAGTTATAAACAAACCTGCAGTGCAAAGGACTCTGTACTGTTCCTTGATGCAATAGGACTTAGAGTACACTTCCCTTGCCTACTCTCCTCACATTACAGAGAACATATGAGAGGATCCACTTGAAGCTGTACATAGAAGTTCTTGAGGCTGGTCGATGTTAGGTTGGGTTACTAATTCTGTGAGGTCTAATAATTTTGTTGTGAATGAGCTAAAACTCCATTCACTGCGTTGAAAACAAGATATGGTTAACACAGTTCTGCTATACAAGATTATAAATGTCCTTCACTGCTCCACGCTTTTGTCTTCAAGGTTCCCGCTAGAATGTGATCTCCCAAACTTTTTGACCATTGAATCAGGACTACCACTTATGATTTCCACTACTCTGTGGCAAGAAATTCTTGCATTGGAAAAGTTGTCTCAGACTATGAAGATTTCACCGACAGCCACAACACAGTGAGAAGAAAATCAGTTGAAGTTTTATTTATGCTGGGGGTCTGAGCATGAAGCAACACACACACAAATATGCAAGCAAATTAACACCAGTTGCAGTTTTGTAACTTATTTGTGTTTTGTTTGGTTTGATACATATGTAGTTAGTGTACCGTTATATTGCTGTTTATTATTCTATTCTATTGCTTTTTTATAATACTATACCGTTACTAATTATTGCTGTGTTCCCTATTATTGTTGCTGTTGTTAAGGTTATATTGTTACTTATTCTTGCTATTAGGTAATATTTTATTATTATTATTACATATCTACCATTGATATAGTTAGCATTGTTAGATATAAATTACAATAAAAGATTGTAAATCCTTTTTGGCAAGTCCATCAAAATTCAAGTACTCTAATTTCAGAACACTTGAACAAGCACACCAATTGGCATTGAAAGCAATATTTCACATGTACTCAACATCGGATAACTGAGCCAAGAAGTCAAAATTTACATATAACTATATCTGGAAAAAATATTTTCTAATTTCATATGTATTCACTGTTTATTATTTATTTTATTTCTATTATTTTTGTTTCTTGTATATATTTTATACAATCTCTGTACTTGAATACGATATTTTCTGAAATATAGAGCTAATTGTTTGAAACAAATTTCCAGCTATTAAGAAAGAATTATTTTCATATGTTATGCCAATATTTTCTCCTGTCCCTCTTTCACAAACTCCTAGATCCACTACTGTAGAAGTTTGTAATATTAAATAACAAAAACATATGATTTCTATTTAAAAGTTTAGATTATTGTTGTGTTTAAAAGTTATTTGAGGCAACTTAAATACAATATTACTTTTAAAATTTGAACTACCTTTCAAACATAGTTATTAAACAGTATAACAATATACCTAATTATCAGTTTCAGTTTTCATGTAGTGTGTGGCATGGATTTGAAGAGTCTTTACAGCACAGTTCATTGGTTGGAGTTTTCTTCATTCATATTCAATTCTGAGTACTACACACTTTTGACTAACTCATTATTAATTTTACAAAATGAAAATCATTTAAAAAAAGTGTTTTTCTGGGGTATTATACAGTGTACCGAAATAGATTATTATATAGTTTTTGGATACAAGACTGATGCAATAAGTGATAGAAAATTCTTCTACAGGTAAAACTGCTTCATCAGTAGCATAATTTATTTGATAAGTTTTACCTTTATAGCGACTATATCAATAGTTATGAATTACAAATAAACAAAATAAGAAATACTAAGAGACTGGCAAAATTGTTCACCTACAAGCAGGTCCATACCCAGACCAGTTTTTACAGATAGTTTTACTGGGGCCGAATGTCTTTTCCAAGGCCCTGCCTGCAAGTAGGCAAAAAAGGTTTATGAGGACAAAAATATATTTACACATTTCTTCCGGACTTTAAAATTTTAATAAAAGTAAACTACTCATAAGATATGAAGTAAATACTAGAATTACCACTGTAAAATATACCAGTTCCAGTGATCTTATCCAAAGAGAATAGCCTTCCTTTTCACCTCAGAAACTGTCAAAATAACTATTAATCAGTGGCTAAGAGGGGGAATGAAGAGAATAGAACCCTCCCCTTAAACTCCTAAAATACTTTAAAAATATACATATAACAGCGGTCCAACTTATTTAAAATACAGCAGTTAAATATTTTACTTCGAATTAGGCATATCTAATTTATTTAAATTTAGATTTATTTCATACCACCCTGGGTGATGTACTCTTCAATCAAATTTAAGACCCCTCCAAAGCCAAGTCTAGTTATGCTACTGTAATAGATTATTGGTTTTAATATATTCATAATCTGAAGGTGAAATTTATCCTATCAACTATTGGTAAAAAAACTGAGCAAAATGATTATACAACTTTCCTAGAGTAGCTAGTTCTTCTGTTTTATGAATAATTTCTTTGGGTTATGAGAATCTTTCATCAAACTCCTTATGTGACTCTAGAAGGCTTTAATATCATTGGATATAAAAGTCAAAATCATGCATATAGTTAAAATGACCTATAACCAAATAAAATATTAACACCTAGTTTCAAAGATTTGAAAATTTTGATAGTTATAATACCCAACCAAGTTAGTTATCTAATTCTTTTTCCCAATTTTCTTACAGTATTATAATTATTACAATAATCATTATATTTCATGGTTTAAAAATCACCTGTATTTACACTTCATATTAATTATAGTATATGATGTATGGGCCTCACTGAAAAGCTGCTAAAACATTATACAGAATGTCCATCTTAACTGTGACAATATTGTTATTTTTAAAATGATTAAATTTACTAGAAAGTTAAGTCCACCATCTGAGGTCAGATTTGCAGCTTTGTTTTTCCCTAATAGAACCTTTAATTTTATTTACTGCTCAACCTATACTCTTACTTAAGATTTTCTTCATTTCATGTAGGCTGTCTCCTGTAACATGACGAAAAGTAGGATATTTGATTCAATGGATAAATATATTTAGGTTCAAAAAATGACAGTGGTTCAAAAAATATAATGCCTTAGAGGACTGCCATATGACCTGACTTGTTTGTTGACTAGGACAGACGTTAATTTCTTACTATTATATTTTTATACTTATTTTAGTAGTTTATTATTGATTTTAGACATGATACTAACAGTTCATTTGGCAATAATGTAATTTGCTTTTTTATTACGTTCAAAATTAAACACGCAATTGTTCTTAAACATGCCAGTTTTAAAAACTTTAATAAGCTTTAGCTTCTAAGTGAGTAAGTTAAAAAGAATGGTACAAAAGTAGTCTTTAGGTCTAGTCTACTACAGAGGATGACTGTTGGTGTTGTGAGACTCCCTACGTGTGAAAAGCAGTTGTTAGCCTAGACAGAAAGGCGTGCTACCTCAGCTTTGACTGGAGTCTGGTACAGAGCTAACTTCCCCTTCTTCCAAGATGACATAACTGAGATAATGCCCACAATCCTTTCTCATGCATCTCAACAGGAGGTGGATCCTACTCCTCAACCTTACCTATCCTGAATATCCTGTCACTCCGAAAGCACTGCATAAATCCTTTAAGGAATAAATGCAACAAGAGTTTTCTCATCTTCTTGTCTTGAGAGAACAAAATATGCTAAAAAACATTGTAAATAATTAAAATGTTTGAGAATGTTATTTAAATCCAAAGTTTGCAAAAAAGTATGTGTTTCAAAACAAAGTTTTTAATTTAGGCACCATATTAGAATATTGTGGCTAAATTTTAAAATTTGGAATATTTTATATTTCTAATGAACAGTAAACAGACAGTGAAGTACTCGAATTTTGTTGTAAAATTAGTAATTTTTTAAATACAAATAGTGTCAATTAAGATACACATCCTGTACATTGCTGATTTATTGATTTGGGGGTCAAAAAGGTAAAAGGCGGTCCGTGAAATAATTCTTTTGTTATGTTCTGTTGGGTCCTTTGAGACTCTGTTGTAATGGTTTATTTATAATTCTTAACTTTTAGTTACTTGTTTTGGAAATATTTCCACTTTTACTAATTTGTAAATGCAAGAACTACATGACCTTCAACATTTAAAAACCAACTTTTAACTCACAACTATTATATTACAATTGTATAATAATAACTTTGTATTATAATGTGACAAATTACTGTTCTTAATGATCATGTAATAAAGATACTTTGACTTTGATATCACCTAAATTTACAACACTGAAATGGTATATTAATATTTAACGAACTTTTTACTTTACCATATTCAAAGAAATATAAGATAAAATAGTAGTAAAATATGTTAAATAAATAACTAATAGCAACCTATTTATTTATTTATTCTTAAGCATCACATTACATCATAATTTGATGACGGGTAATTTTTCATTAAACTTAAAAAAAGACAACTAAATTTAAATACTGAAAATACAGATTAATATCAAATAACAATACATATAATAAATATAACAACAATTTTAAAATCTGGTATATATTTTACGAGAGAATGATAGATTAAAAAAAGACTATAAATTATATTAATTGCTTTATATGTAATACATTTGTTTGTTGGGTTAAACAATACAATAGAAAAATAAATACATACAAAAATAAGTATAGTAAATAAAACAGATCTTTAAAAATATAGGTCTATTAATTATATTGTATAAGATAATATTCCTATTAATATTGTAAATATTGTTTCAAAGAATATAAAAAATATATTCTTTCAGTGCCCTTGCTCAAGCCACTGAAGTAGATGTTTTCTGAATTTACTTGGGCAAGTAATGTCTTGGAGATACATAGGTAACTTGTTGTACAAACAAAATTAGTCTAATCTGTACAGGTTTTATAATATGTTGTTATGGTGTTTATGTCTCTTGTTTTATAGCTGTGGACTGTTTGACTCTCCATGAATGTGTGTCTAGTTTTGACTTTACTGAACATGCTATGTCGCAAGATATAATGGCTGTAAACCAGTGGTTAATTTCAGTGGGAACGCAAGGGAACGGCGTTCCCTTACCTCCCAAGAGTGCCGGAACGCAAGGGAACGCTTTAAAACTACGAGTACAAGTTTTAGTTAAAAAAAAATGTAGGTAGGATCAATATTAGGCTATGCTTTGTTTTGCGAGTGACTCGTAAAGCAGATAGTAAGCGCCCGTACAAGCAGTTGTGAGCTGTGCTGTGCTGAGTCTTGCACGGAATCAGGCAGGAGGAAGGTGACGGGCGAGTCATCCTAGTTCGCGCATGCGCGGCTGCGCCTCTCAATAACAAAGCAATACCCACCCCACCCCCTTCCTTTCCCCCTCCATTCCTTCACCGCGCCACCGCCCCAGTGATCACAAGTGTGTTGACTAGCTTGACTTGACCTTGGTGTGTTTCGCGTTTAAGTTACAAGTTGCATCGCATCCCATCACGCTTAAGTTCGTTTTTTGAGGTGCAGGTCGTTGATTGTGTTTCGTGTTTTATGCTTATTAGTGCTGGTGCAGTTAAATAGTTTCCTAATTGACTATGACTACCAGAAAAATTGTTGATTTCTTTTAAACCTAACCCTAAGAAACAAAAAGGTTATGCGAATAATGAGAACTGCAGTTCGGAAGCATTGACTACAACCTTCAATTGTTGATCAAGATAAAAAAGAAGACGCAATCGGGATCAATGAGGATAATTGCGATTACCATTCCCCCTTCGACTTCCTCGTTGGTCAAAATAGTATCCAGGTTGGTGGGTTTGGGATCTGATGCAGACGAAGCTAAGGTTAGTAATGAAAATAATGATTTTGTTAATAGGGGTGAACAGCCAGTTTGTTGGTCTGAAGAACAAATTGTTGAATTTAAAGCTAAAAATCCATGGTTAATTGTGAACAGAGAACTAGGTTTGCAACGTTTGCCGTAGTGTGAGTACTCTAGGTTGCAGAGAAAACGAAGGGCCTAAAGATTAGCGAAGAGTGGGTTTTAGGAACTGTTTACCTCGCTTATGGAAACAATAAAAAAGACCAGCAATCCTCTCTTAGGAAAAAGATATTTTTTACACCGTGGGTCTCGAGCTCATTCTTTAGCTGAAAAAATACTCATTGAAGCTAAGAAAGATACAATGAAAAAAGCTGTTGCTTCTATGCATAAAGAGCAGCAGATTGTAACTGAGCGCATTTTCCGCACGGCTTATAAGCAAGCTAAACTAAATAGGCCATTTTTTGAGTTTGAAACTGAAATTGATCTTCAAATAATGAATGGCTTAGATATGGGGCGAATCCTACATTCAAATGTTGCTTGCTCCAATATAATTCATCATATTTCTGATGAAATGAAATCAGACTTGATAAATGGCCTAAATCAAGTCAGACTCTAAATAAATTTTCCCTGCTTTTGGATGAAGCCACTTCAGTTTCAAACAAAATGCTTTGGTGGTTTATATCAGAACTGTTCTAAAGGGAATGCAAAACCCTATGACAGTGTTCTTAACACTTTTTTGAGCTAAATAGCACAACAAGTGCTATATTCAGCTGGTATATTACAAGAACTTTTTAAATCAGTTACAAGCATTAGGTCTAAGCTTTGAATTCATGAAAGACCATATGATTGCTCTAACTTGTGATGGTGCTTCAGTGCTACTAGGCAAGAAATCTGGCCTTGCTATACCAGCTTACTGAAACGTTCCCCAACTTGTTCATTTGGCATTGTTTGAAACCATCGTTAGAGCTTTGCCGTGCACGATTCCATAGAAGAAGTAGCTTGGAATCAATCATTTTAAGATATTCATGGATAAAATTAGAAACATGTTTAGTTGTTCACCGAAAAACAGCAGGGAGTTGGCAGAAGTTGCTAAAGGACTAGAGGAGCAAATGTTGAAAATCGGCCGTGTTTTTAGATACTCGTTGGGTAGCCTCCAGCTTAATGGCGGTGAAAGCAGTTTGGACAGATTTTATAAAGCTTTGTACAATCATTTCATTGAAGCATCTGAAGACAAACAAAGGGACTCTCGAAGCAACGTTCAACTACAAAGGGCTTTGTAGTACATTATCTTCTACAACTTTTGTACACAACCTGGCATTGACCTTTGTGTAACCTTCAACAAAGAACCTGGCATTGATGTTCGATGCTCTAGAAGAGTTATCGGATTTGTCCTTACAGCTTCAAAAAATCAAGCCTCAACCTTATCCAAGCCCACAGTGATGTAACACTGTTAATCAAAGTGTTTGAAAACCGAGTTGAAAACATGGGTAGAACGTTCAGTGGAAGCTAAAATTGCTATTGACGATTTGATGTTTCAAGATGTTAAACTTTGTGTAAGATCCAAGATACCCAGTATTCCAGAAAAACAGTTCTATCGGAGCCTCGCTAAACAACTTGACTTCAAGGTTGTTATCATCATCTTCAAATGCGGGCTGAACACTACAACCAAAATCATGAATGACATCAAAGTGATCCACCCCATGTATTGGCCAAAAGACTTATCCATCACCTACGGAGAATGTGAGATCCAGCGAATCTGCGATAGATTTAAGATTAGCAGTTCTCAGGATATAATTAGAGACTTCAGACACTTCAAGCAGGACTGAAGCCTATGTTAAGTGGAGAGAAACCTACTATTCTAGAGCAAACCGCCGTCGGTTGCTCTAGAATATATTTAACTGATTTCCATCATAAATAGTATTGCAGTGTCTAGTGCTGAATGTGAACGTGGGTTTTCTGCAATGAATCTAATTATGTCTCCTCTTAGATCTTCACTCTACATTAGCAACTGTTTGCGATTTATTGCGGATCAGGCTCCTAGGACCTCCTGTGGCTAGATACAATCCCGAGCGACACGTCAAAACCTGGCTGGCAAAGGGACACCATTCTGCACTTGACACCAAGCAAGTCAAAACAACGAGGGCAGAAAACTTACCATGAAGACAGCATTGCATTGTGGGAACTTTTTTCCTAAATCTGTTTTTTAAATATCTTTTAGAATTTCAGAACATTAAGTTTTCATTAAAATAACTAGCCTATGCCTAACTTATAGTTGTGTTCTGAACTCAAGTTTCTGAGTTCTTTTTTGTACTTACAGTTAGTTTTTGTGTATTGTTGTTTTGTTTCTTTTGTAGTTATTCACTTTAAAATATTAACAAACAACTAAAACTAAGTTTACCAACAGTCTTGGCATTGCCTTACAATATTATACTACAAATCCCGTACATATTTGTTATAATAACTAATAAGCAAATAAAAATAATCAACCTTAACTTTTTAAAACTACACTAAATTTAAAAAAATGAAACCGTGTTACTCCACTCTGTGTGTAATTTATTTTGTGTGTAATTAAACGCTTCCTTTCCTTTCCAAGAAGTTGGTTTATTTTGAATGTATTAATATTGTATTTGTACCCATAAGGTATGCAATTTTTTTGTAAAATATGCAAACTTGTAAAAAAGCTGTTATATTAACAAACATCCATTTACATATTAATATGTATTATTATTACTACTGTAATGTGTATAAAATAAAACTGTGAATAAAGCTCAATTGAGTTTTTATTTTTAACATTCATTAAAAAATTAATATTGGCGAGCTTCATTGATTCAAACAAAAATGGTCAATGAAATCAAACCAAATATTTCTGGAAAATTTTAAAAGTAGGCAACAAGGTGTTAATGGAGTAGAGTAGAGTAGAGAGTAAACTCAATAATTTAAATTCATGTTTTTTATTTTTTTACATCCTAATCAAGCACCTTAAAGAAAATAAACAGCATTAAAATATCACTTGGTATTTTATAAAAATGAATGTATTATTATGTCTGGGTGGCCTAAAAACAAAGGTTTACAGTTATAATTTTTCAAAAGTTTTCCTGGGTGAAGGCCCCCCTCCTTCCTGGGGTGTATTCCATACCCACCGGTCTGAGCTTCCCGCTTTAAGAGTTCCCACACCTAAAATTTTAGAAATTAAGCACTGCTGTAAACTGTTAACATTTTTATATTAATGAAACAGGTTTTGCAATGACCATGCGGTGGAATGCCTGCTAGTATTCTCACTGTGTACTTTTGGAGAATAAGTATATTAACAGTAAGCCTAGAGATACCCCTTACTAATAAACAACAATTCATGTGCCAGGAGAAATAAGCATGGTAAACAGCCAGTTCAGTTTTAACGTTGTTGTATATTTAATATTCCTTAAAAAAACTATTTAAAGACTATATATTATTATATCAAAGATTAAAATAACTCTAGTTTTAAATTTGAAAACATTTTTAAGGAGAATTTTAAAGAAGCTATTTTATCTCCAGATTATAAATATTTACTTTGTTTCTTGATATGGATGATAACTTTAAAGTTTTTAGATAAATCTAATTTAAAAAATTTAAAATAACTTCCAATTTTTTTTACAAATAATAAATTAGTGTAATTGTACAGTGATGACTGCCAGAATTGGAAACTGCTGCCCATTCCTCAAAGGGAACATCTCATTCTTACTGAGCTGTGCACAAAGCCTTTTAAAGGAGATCCTGGTTTAGTTATAGAGATTGTGGATGATTCTCCTTCTGAGGATCTGTTTGCATCCGAATTAAAAGAAGATGAACAAATAGAAACAAAAGAACTTGGGAGCGAACAAGCAGATCAGAAAGATAAAGAGGAAACACGAAAGTCAAATCAAGAAAAACAAGATGAAGTAAAAAATTCTATTGTAGAAGACAAACCTGTAGTTGGTAAAGGAAGTAAATCTGAAGTTGGGGAGGCAGAACTGGGAAACAAATCTGAAGCAGAAAAGGAAGCTGGGGAAACAAAGGAAGATGAAAAACCTGATGATAATAGTAATCAAAATAATCCAAAATTATCACAAGATGAAAACAAACCAATTGGTACTACAGAAGAACTTGTAAGTAATATGCAATGATACCTTAATTGAAGAATGAAGATCACTTACACATCAGTACTAACACGTTCAAGCCTGGTGATGCCGTGTGCATTTGACGTTGAGTACAGAGGTACTTTTAAGCTGCCAAATTGTTTACTATTAAATAATAAATCCTGATTATCACTATACTATATGTTTATTTAAATGTGTCTGATAGTACCAAATTCACCTTGGTTTCCAGAAATCAGTCTTCAAAGTATTAATTATTTTTTAATGTTTACAACCTGAATTTCTGCTGATTTGTAATCAGCTGTTCTGATTGACTCAATTCCCACCAGTCTCTCACATGTTGCTATTACCTTTAGCAGACTCAGATTCCCAATTTTTTCTCACATGTTTCACTATTATTATTAAGTATGTCAACACTGTTAGTACCGATGACATCAGAGTACTTTTTATTTAAGAAAAAACGGTTTTTCCATAAAAGTGATTATATTCCGTAATAATAATGCTAAATTAATACTATAGGCTAAACAACTAACTTTGGGATTTGAGGTGCTATACCACGAGATAGAGTTTGGCTTGAACGTGTTAATACTAGTTCTTAGATTGATGTAATTTAACAGCAAGTTAGGCCTGATTTTTAATTTTGTATGAACACTTGAACTGTTGAATGAAGCTTAAAATTATATTAACATATCTTTGAGTTATTTGCTAATGCTTTAATCATGAAACAAGATAAAAGTGTTATACTTAATTGAGCCTACAACATAAATTATCATACTATGGCTACTGCCATATTAAGTTTGTTATGCCCAAATTCCATAAAACATTCTATCTATAAATAGACAAATACTTTCTTTGTAAAAATAAATATCTAAAATATGTAATGGTATTGACGGATCTGATAATAATTACAGTATGAATTAAAAATTATAGCAATTTGATGGTGAGGCCTAAAGATTTAAGTTTAAATAATGTGTCTCTTGCTCATAAAACACAAACAAATGTTGCACTTTGGTCCAAAACAAGTCATAAGTTTAAAACTTTACGATCAAAAATTACTATATTATTAATGAGCTCTAAATACAAGTCTAGTTATTTACAATAATATATAAAGTTTTATCAAGTTTACATTAACTTGAACTCCAGAGAACACAATTGAGCAATCTATAATCAATTTCTATAAACTATGTACTTATACATCTTTATTATGTACATTGAAATAGAGTTCATGGCAAAAATATAAAAGATATAAATATAACTAACATTTATACTTCTGGTTCACACTGTTTTGAAATATTGCTAACAATTAAAATCATGACATATTTCGACCTCAACATGAAGAGCCATCTTCAACGAACAGATGATAAAACAAAATTGACAGGATTAGTAATCACATCCACTTACAAGGAGAGTGAAGGGGCCGAGCTTTATTATAGTTGGATGAAAGTTCACTAATCTCAAAGTTATTTGCTGCAGCCACCAATAACTAGTGGGGAACTGAAGGAAGAAGACCGCTTGGCTGCTATAATACACATTATTTCCGAAGAGACCTCTCTAGCCCCTCGAGGAGGGTTATTTAAGCAGACAGATGGATTCACAATTCACAGTAAAGCTTTTGAAGGACTCCAGCTGGAGGATGCTGATGAACTCTGTAGCTTCCAGCATTACAGAAGACCTCAACAGGATTGGAACTGCAACCTGATGAGCAGGACTGACTACAATTATGCAATTGATTTCCTCGACACCATCGACAAGGATATACCCTCAGGTAAAATCATTTTGAGTTTCGCATCATATGAAACATTTGTGATATGAAAAATTATTATTGTGCATTTAGAGTAAGTAATTTTCAAAAGAGAGAGGTTTCGAGTTTATATATATATGTACATAGAAACAACCTGAGTTAATATCCTTGTTTATTGTATTGTGTCATGTATAAATTGGCTGGTTTATTTCTGTTTGAATGTTATGACATGGATGATTGTTTTAATACTTATTGTTCTCTTAGATTACGGGCTCTCCTTAATACATTCGCTACAGCAAAAAGCATAATTAGAGTTACCGGATACTGAAAAATGTTTATGTAGAAAAAACTTCCCTTGTATGGTGGAAAGGCAGGATTGAAGGTCTAAATGACGTTTCCAGCCGAGTTTCCTGGAACTGTGACGTCATAATTTTTGGCCCCTACTGGGGCCGGCCACATATTGTGCTGGTCCCATACTGTCGAAAGTTGTTACGAGCGCTCTGCTGCTGATATCACTTACTTGTTTCATTGTAAGTCCATATACACTGAATAGCTTTGCCCCAAATAATCCTTCAAAAGGTGTAGGACAACCCTCTAAGTATGCCCTACACCACCTACGGTAGTATCTGATTTGCCCGTGTACATGAGGAATCTAAGAATAAATCCCTGATGCTCTCTTTCCACGCATTTATTCTTGATTTCGGTATCAAGGTTGGTTTACTGTATACACAATTGAATGCATAAGCATTTGTAAATTTGCAAATATTTTCTAGGAAAACATTGTCAAGTAGGAGTGTGAAAAAATCTATTGAGGAACCAACCCCCGGGACTAATACTAACAAAGATTCGGTTCTGACGAATTCAATAGGCCTCATACCTGTTGTTGTAATACTCCAAGTTGGAACCTCAATAACATTAGCCTCATCATCACTTTCAGAACAAGCAGATGAATTGTCTGAGGAAGAGTCGTCAACAACTCTTTGTATGATATCCACAGAGCCATCACTGTCGTAGTTTTGTTCATTGCTGGAGTGAAAGTTAGTCTGACCAGAGGTACCTGGCACTGCAGGATCCATTTTTATAAAAAAAACATACAAATAATGTAGAGAAAGAATAACACAGTTGATATACTCAGAAACAACACACTGAACACTCAAAGATTACAACAGGCTCCTATTGAAAAAGAACCTAAAATGCGGCAAAGATTCAACAGTCTACAAAGAATGGCTAAATCACACTAAGGCTTTGTGTGTAGAGCAGCAAGGCGGCCCCATTTGGGGACGTCCATTCCACGCACGCAGGTCCGCCGTCCCCATATGGGGCCAGCTGCAGTGAATGTGTTAATAAACCTTACGGTGGATTGTGTAACCCCCATAATCCTTTTTTAGATACATTACTGAAAATACATCAGTCAACATAATTGCATTTGGGGGGGACTCATAGTAAATACTATTCTATATTAATTAATTAATCTGAAGAAATGTTACAGTATAAAATTACTAAAATTCCTTACTGTACAAATGTGCTAAAATACACTCTTAAAAACTAAAACCCACTACAAATTAAATTAAGCTCAATGATTTTGTTTGAAAAATAGTTACATTATGATTATAATATATCTCACAATTATCTGTTATACAATAACAATAACAGTTATAAAAAATATTCAATTCCAACCCTTTTTTATTCCTGACATCAGATTGGTAGAATGACAGAACACGATTCCTCATTTCATGGCATGTTTACGTTACCAGTCCATGTAATATAGTAGGCTAACCAATGTAAATAGTTCTAAGCAAAAAGATTTTAAAATTGTCAGAACAATTGATTATATCAATTCATTGTATTTTGTCACTCTAATTAGTAAAATTAACTGGTTGCTTCTGTATGAGTTAAATAGCATAGATGATAAATTTGACTATTTTTTAAATAAATTTATGAACATTGTGAATATTGCTTTTCCTATTAAGTATGTACCAGCTGTTAGGGATTATTGTAAACTTCCCTCTTGGAATAAACTACAGACCTCAAAGAACTTAAGGAAAGTTGTTTATATATGTATGCTCAGTATAAGTCTACAGGCATAACCTACTTTAAAGAATGTTATATGAAATTAAAGAAGAAATATAAAAGCGATGTTAGAAGTTGTAAGCTACGTTTTAATTGTGAGAGGGTGTCATCTGCTAAAAATAAACCTAAAATTATGTGGTCTATTATTAATGAAAATATAAGTAATAGTGATAGGTCTAAAAAGTACAGAAGTTGGAAGTAGTCTAACAGCTTGTGATTTCAATAACTTTTTTGTGAATAGTGTAAAAGATCTCATTGCTAATGTGCCTTTTTTCTAGTCCAGTCTATGTCATACTATTTAAGTAAGTTAAGTTGTAATGTGTCTAACTGTGAATTTAGTATTACTGAAGTAAAGGTTGAACAGATGTATGAATGCTATTTAATTTGTTAAGTAATAGTTCATGTCTGGATGTGTATGGTTTTAAATTCTGAGCTGTTGAAACTTGCTGCACCTTTTATTGCCGAAGGTCTAGCCTATCTCTTGAATCTTTTGTATTAATAATGGTACATTTCCAAGGTGCCTTAAGCTGGCAAAGGTTATACCACTGTATAAAAAAAGGTACACGGAAAGAACATAACAGTTTTTAGACCTGTCTCGATAATTCCAATTGTTTCAAAAGTGTTTTGAGGTAATAATAAATAGGCAAGTAATTCAGTATTTTGAAAGTAACCTATTGTTATCAGATAGTCAGTTTGGTTTTAGGCCTAAGAGAGGAACACTAAATGCTATTGTAAAATTTATGAAGAACTGTAATTCATGGTGTAGATGATAAAAAAGTGGTCATAGGCAAGTTCTTCGACATGTCTAAAGCCTTCGACACGGTAAATCATGAAATTTTGTTAGATAAACTTAAGTATTATGGTTTTGATGATCTGTCTTTACAATTTTTTAAATCATATCTCAAAGAGAGATATCAAATGGTTGCTTTTAATGGAAGCTCTTCTCAATACAATGCAGTTACAGCAGGGGTTCCACAAGGATCCATTTTGGGACCTGTATTATTTATAATTTATGTAAATTTACCTGCCAGCCTCCATAAATAACAATGTGACAAGATCATACATGTTTGCAGACGACCTAGCAATCTTACTGAATTGTAAAAATCTTAATGTAGTAAATGATTCTCTACTAGTCCGCTAACTCAATTGTGAATGATTGGTGTGCGGCGAACGTCCTCTGTGTAAACCATTGAGAAAACTCAGGAGATTAATTTTAATTTACAACATAAACCAAACCATGATAATGTAAAGTTTCTAGGTGTTCACCTCCAAGAGAATCTGAAATGGAACAGCATATAGAAGTTTTATGTAAAAAATTAGCAAAAGGCATTTTTTGTGTTGTTAAGATTGAGATTAATTGTAAATATTGAAACATTAACTGCAGTATACTATGCACACATCCAGAGTCATTTGTCCTATGGAGTTATTGTATGGGGCAATGATCCTAACACCTAAAAGACTTTTGATATTGCAGAAGAGAGCTATTAGGATAATGTGTAATGTAAACAATAAAACCCATTGCAAACCTTTGTTTAGACAATTAGAGGTGTTTGACTGTGCCTTCTATATTTGTTCTGGATGTATTACTGTATGGTTAAAAATAACTTGCAGACAATAACAGTAAATAGCTCTATACATAATTACTTTACTAGAAATTGTTCTAATCTTAGAGTAAACTACTGTACCTACCAGTGTACCAAAAATAGTTTTTGGAGAGATAGGTATTAAAATTTATAACATGTTACCAAATCATATTAAATGTCTAGATTTTATTAGGTTTAAGAAATGCTTAAAAAATATCTTAGTAAATCTAGCAGCATACAGATTAGATGAAGTTATAGATCATATTGAAGCTAACATAGCCTAGTTATGAATATTTTTACTTTTATAATACAATTTGTTTTGTATGTGATGACGATGCCATGCATACCACATTTGTAACGGCAATAAAATTCTGATTCTGATTCATGTTATGATAAAAAAGGTCACCAATTATGTACTTATACATTTAGTAAAGTTATGACTTTAATTACAAATTAACACATATGTATTTTAAAGCTAAACATATTATTTAAAGCTTTCTTTAACCACCACTATGCTGTGGTCAATAGATTGCTGGACTGCTCAACTGGTGGAGGGAGATCGAGCAATCATCCTACGAAATCTTCACTGGCCTGGGTTTTCATTCTTCCATCACCTGACCACACCAGAACATGGATTTGTGTACATCGGTGCTGGCCAACGCAATCTAGATATTCCATTCATGACTCAGGTACTGGAATAGATAACCCTGTCAGGTATTTTTTTGTTTTTTGTTTGAGGGAGAGGCAGGAAAAATGTAATTATGCACGCAGGTGGCCATCCTGTAGTGTGGGACTCCCCTAAAAACAGGTTTACCCACTAAAAAACCTCCTCTACTCTTTAGGATTCTAACCTGGGATTGTTTATCACATTACTTCAGGCTAGGCCTAAATTTGGCTTAAGCCCGTGGGGCTCGCTTCTTATCCAGCCGCTCGGTCAAGGGATCTGGGCCACTTCGTGGTCCAGATCGGGTTTCTTTTCCAGGAGGACGAACTGTGACAAACAATCCCAGTTCCCCTCATCCTCCATTATCTTTTCGCAGACCGTATCCACCAAAAAAACACCAAGTTTTCTTGTGGCCTCCAGGCGGAGCCTTTCCCAACCCGGACAGCGGAAGAAGACCGGGGTGGACCGGCGCTCCTAGGTGTCGTAGAGGCAACTCAAACATCATGCTCTAAAATATTCGCACATCTGGTTTAGTAGACCCTGTCAGTTTAGGTTAATAGTGAATGATAATGATAATGGCAACTTGTTTGTAATAACGATAAATAGTACACTTACAATCTGGTAAATTGTAATGGTCAAAGCATCAATTATAAGGGTATGGTTTAATTTCAGATTTATGCACCAATTATTAAAGAGAAGTCCTCATTGGCAGTCAGTGTGAAAACCAGCGAAGAGAAACCAACTGTAGAATTCAAGGAAGATGAAGAAGATATGAACATAACTGAGAGAGAATCTTCTAAAGAAATTAAAGACAAAATAAACACCTCAGCTTGATGTTTTTAACAATTGTATGTTTTGACTAAAAAACTTTCTGTTTGTTCATGTGTAGGAATTATTTATAACTATAAAACGTGCTTAAGGACAGCTCTAGATTATAATATTTAGATAAGTTGAAAGGGGAAAAAAATCTCACTTAAATGGAGCACTGGATATAATCTCAGATAAAATCAGAATGAAACTAAAAACCGATATTTACTTGTTTAAAAATGACTTCCTCAGAACAGGTGAGTTAAGAAAAAGTTCACAACATTGGTGATAAAATGTTGCACAGCAACACGAGGTTCTACACACACAGTACAGTTAGTAACATAAACAGACTCTCCGACCACAGTTGGGTTTACAGTACATGGCGTATGGGTGTCAGAAACCTTTTTTTCTTTTTTCCTGAATGCTGTGGATTATCAAGAAAAATTATCATGAGTACCCAGAACCCAATACTTCTGATTGTGCCAGGTTTTTACCAGCTAAAACCCACCCTACTCAACTTTTTTCCAAGTTGGAACTACTTTTAGTATTACTTCAACTTAGAAGTGTAATCTCATAAGGCTCATCAATACAGGTATCTTGTGAGGGTATGCACTGGACTCCCTTCAGCCTTTAATTATCTATCTTATTCTGAAAGATGTTTCAAAAAAGCTCCAAGTGACCTTGCAATAATTGGAAATAATTTTATTATGACAATTATTGTCATTTCTTCTTAACATATGCCCTAGAATATTGTTTGCTGTAAAGTGGTCCCCAATGCTCAAAAATTCTCTGTTCACTTCCCACTGTTGGCATTCAAAGAATGTATGGTTTGCGATGTTAACTTCACCACAATAACAACAACCAATGTTATTTGTCAAATACACTCTCTAGGTGGCTAGATGCCAAAGCTCCTATGTCCAGTTAAAACTGGGTAATGTAGAAGTAAATCTGTTTCTGTAAATCATCTTTCTTGTCACCTACTGCTGAGATATTCTCACCTCTCTTTTCTGATCCTGTTAGTTTCTGTTCCCCTCTTTCCCCTGTAAGTTAATTGGAGCAACCCCTACATTTAACCCCAGCGGAAAAACTTCCACCCAATTTCTTTGCTAAGTATTTTTTCCAAAAAGGTTGTAAAAAAACAGCTGGTAGCATTTATTCAAGAAGACAATATTTTTTCTGAGTGTCAATATGGATTTTGGCAGGGTAAGACCATCTCTGATAACTTATTTGATAATAATAAAGAAATTAATTACAGCTTTTCGGAGAACAAGCATGCTCTGCTTGGTAGTCACAATAAACGTGGTGAATTGAATCATTACCAGTGGACTACAGAGTAATCCAAAGCAGTACTTTTGGACTCTAATTAATATTAACAACATTAGTAGACTAATTTTAATTGGAATTGTTTCTTTTCAGAGATGACAAATTAATTCTTTTAAGAGAGAGAACTGGAATGACTGTAAAATCAAACCTATCTGCCTCTTAACATAACTAGAACAAATTTTATGCCAATTTCATAAATAATCAAAAGCGACTACATGCTTCAAGATGTATTAATCTATAGTTGCAAGGTGCAATATTGATCTTAATTTGTGTTATAATTTTGAATCCATAAAGTAAATTGTTAAAAATATAAAGGCTTAATTTTTTACGAGTATTTTCGAATGAAATGGTCAGTTTATGCATTTACGAAACTTAGAAAATAAGGATATTAAATTGGCTTATTTTGCTCAGGTGAAATCAATTCTTTGTTTTAGAATTATTGAATGGGCGCATCTAAGTCCATCCTTCTATCACTTTCTATAACACAAAAACATTGCTAAAAGTGGGTTTCAGAAAATCAAAACGTTACTCTACTGACAAAATGTTTCGTAAACTGTCCGTTATAATTATTCAACCATTTAAAAAAAAATGTGTTAATATATATCTATAAACATTTTTATCTATCTTCTCACACACACAGCACTAGACATACACTAAAAACTTAGGAGTTACCAATCTTCAACTAAATCATTCTCAACTACTAAAGTATTTTATATTTCTTGTACCATCTACACTAATATCTGTCCTCTTTCTTTAAACTCTCTGATTCTCCATTGATTTTAAAATTTAAGACTCGTGTCACTGATTGGATGATTCATACTGATTTTGATTAGTGGGGGGCATACCTAACATACCTCTTTACCTCCTGCCACTATTGGTTCGGTCGGAACATCTTGTTATTCCGTTATCATCTTTTGCTGTCTATATTGTGATGTTAATCATATCTACATAAATTATAGCTAATGCCTTCACAGCCTATGTAGGCATTCCTTCTAATAAATATTTTGTCAATAATATGTTTATTTGATACAAATAAATAAATATTTATTGCCTTTAAATTTATTTTCTTTTAGTGGTGTTTATAATATCTAGGTTGTTACAGTGTTCAAAGTACACGAGGAACAGCTGTATTTGTAGATTTAATCAGTTGCTCAAGGCTGCGAAAAGAGGTGCCTATTATATTTTCAATAGCTACAACCGAATCAATGAAAAACTAGTTTATATACTACTGTATAAACACAGTGGTGCACCCAGTATGAAATTTTCTCTGGGGGTGTCCAGTACACTGTTGAATTGGGAGTATGGAAAACCCCCAGACCAGTAGTGGGGCCGGGGCACTCCCCTGGGAAATCTTTGAAATATTAATTCCTAAAATCATTATTTTATAGTACTTTTGATCTAATAAAAGGAGGACAAAGTGGAAGGTCAGTGTGTATAAAGTTGCACTAAAATCACTTTACTACCAATTACCAGTAAGCTTTTACTGGGTAATCTTCTGCAAGAAATTAAGTTTATATAAAGTTTGGATGATTGTTTCGAGGGAATCTGTCGTCTCAATGTTAAATTTGTCATATATCAGTACCAGTTATTTAAAAATTACTGTAGCCAGGAAAGCTAAACTACTGTAGTAATGGTTTTTTAACTAACTGTCATACTTCAAATTTAAGCTTTTATACTTTCAGAATTAATTTTATATAATAATTTATATATGTTTATATATATATACATATATATATATACACACACACACGCACATATACATAGGTTATGAATAAAAATAACATTAAAAACTTGAATATTTTTGAAATTTAAACTTTTTAATGGTTATTATTGAGTGAATCCAGGTATATCATATAACGGAGTTTGAAAGAGATATGTGGTGAAAATTAAGCGTATTTTGAAAAAAAAAACTGTACATAAATCGAAATTTTTTACTTTTTGCGAAATCAAACCAAGAGAGGAAATATTGTGTTTACTCAGACATCATCAATTCCAGGTCTATAAAGCCAGTGTTTCAGCTTTCTCTTCTTAGTTGTTGCTGCTACTTTTGACATTTTTTTATCATCTCATCAGCTGTTTTATAGGATTTTATTTTCTGCATATCTTGGTTTACCATGGGAGTGTCATCACAGTCATTGTATTATCAACATCATATACTCTACTTAGAGAGATATTAAAAATAACATACTCACTGTGGGAGCACCTAGATACTAGTTATGCTATGGGATAAAGTAAGTGCGTGTGTCACCACAGTGTTTTAATCTGGAATATAAGTAAAAGTAATAAACACATGATCTTAACGTAAATGTATTTTATTTAATTAAGAAGACATAGATTTGTTATTTATTTACATTTTTCATATAAGATTATACAAAATATTTTCTAATTTATGTTATTTTAATCTATAACATCTTATCCAACATTTTGAAAATTTCCCTAAAGCCTTGTTTTGCACCATATTTGGATTGAATTTTATGAATATTAAGAATCAATGTACTTGTCTATTATCCAACTTTATTTCAATACAGTCTCTTACATTAAAAATGTACAGGAATGTGAAGTTTAGAGACCATATCAAGACAAAGTTGTTTTGAAATATAGTTCATTTAGTAATCTTTAAAAAACACAAATTAAATAATGGACCGATTTATTTCTGAATAACTCATCACTAATACTAAAGTCAATATATGTTGTCAATAATGCTATATTATGTTTACTTACTTTTCTTAACTAACTTTTAGATTGTCAAGTTTGTATTTTTATATTTTGGTCTAGTTTTGAACAAAAATAAAATTGTGTTTATAATAAACAATAACTTACAAAATAAAACAATTAATTTTAATCTTCAGTGCAATACTATTTTATTTACATGGTTGTTATAATTAAATAGCTTTAATTTTGTACTAAAATGAAGTTCTAGTTTAATATTAAGTAAATGTTGTTCATACAAGTGTATATTATGAACCGTTACTTCATTACTTGCTTTTACATTTTGTAATATTTCATATTTCTGATTAAATGAGGTAGTTTTTTTCAACATATACAAATAGAATAAAGCAACAATCAATACCAACATTTAAAGCAATTTGAAAACATTTTACACAGCTTAAAACAGTCTCTATTTTCTTTGCACAATGTTTAAACTACTGCAAAATAAAATAAAATAATTAAATTTTAAGTTGTGGTACATTTTAGAGAACTGAGTCTTTAATAGTCACCAAATTCAATCCAAAGTAAATTTCTTATAAAATTAATAATATAGACATTATTTTTTAACAATTTAAGATGTTTTAAAATGAATTTCACTTTTAGTATGTACATATTCATAGTCTTAGAGAAATGTAAATGCAGCAATCAACAAAGATAAAACAATCAACAAGAAACAAGGCTTAACCTAACAAGAGATAACGGGATCTTGCTTAACAATAATTGAGCATTGTCTAAGAGCAGAAAAGAAATTGGAATGTTAAAAGTTTTCAGATTGGAAACAATGAATAATAACAACGAGTTGGTCTTTTGAAATAAAAACCAAATTTCCTAAATATTAACAACAATATTATTAACACAAGAAATAATAGTGAGCAACAAGTATATCTGCACAACTCCATTACAAAAAACTAAATGGCACCCTGAGTGACTGATAAGAATTCAATCTGTGATAGCTACTTATTAAACATTGAGCTTGAAAAGTTTTCACCGGTTTAGTTGAGATGCGACAATCATGATATTGTGTTTCATTAATTACATACTACTAAAACTTCACTACGCTGCTTTCTTGCATTTTTTAAAGTAGAGCTGACATAATACCAATTTAAAACATTATTATATTCTTTCATATATATATATATGAAAGATAAATATATATATATATATATATAATATATATATATATATATATATATATATATATATATCAACAGCGCTACATAAATGAATAAAAACGATTACTCTGTCAATATTACCAAGCAATAAATGTTTTAGGAAATGTAATGGGTCTAAAATTAGATAAAACTAACAAATAATAAGGAATTGGCACTTATTATATTCAACAAAGTATGAAGTAAAAAACTCGTGTGAGTTTGTTTAAATAATTAAAAACGGCACAATATAAACTTTAGACAAATGATAAATATTTGAGTGCAAATAACATAGACATCGCTATAACACATATCAGCAATAACATACCTTAGAAACAAAATGTTAAGTGCTACTTAATTTATTTTTATTTACTATACGCTTAATGTTGATCCAAAATCTATAAACATGAAATATTCTGAACACAAAAACACTATTTCTAAATGTTACTTATAGATTATTTATAAATATCACTTAGAATTGTAAACAGAATGTCAGAATTAGAATTCAGAGTGAATTAGGAAGCAATAAAATATTAATGACCTCACTGAAGTTAAATCTACGTTTAATTCAACTGTTGGAAATTTTGTCCGTTGATTGTATATCATATAAACAAGCTTAAGGCATTGTGTGATTTCTAAGATTTAATTATTTAAAGTAAATATTTCTTATAGTGGCTAATGGAACTCTTAATATAAACACTAACACGTGTAAGTGGTAGAATAATCTTCCCATGCTCACATATACACAAGCCTTTTGAATAATATCACAGTAGATTGTTTGGAAGATACAGCAGTGATTTCATTTTTCCTGCTTGTGTTGCATCAGTGAGTGTATTGGTTTCTGTGAGGGGTGTCAGCTGACACAATAACTATTCTCTATTTTGCTCAATTCTTGTAGTTTTTATATGTAAACAAAGCGAAATAGTTTCTCAGTAATTTTTTAATGATGATATCAATTAATTTAATTCATTTGACATTACTGATCAAACTGTTGGAAAACAATATGAGTGGCAGTGGTGAATGATGTTTGATTAAACACTAATAAAAAAAAATTATTGTTGTATAATAAAAATGTCCTGATTGTTATGTTTATTATTGAACTATATATACAAATCTCAAACAATAGCTGTTGGTCAAAGTAAGTTTCATGTAGTTTTTAAATCTTGACATTCATTTGTCAAAAGTGTCAATTTGGTGGATTTTATTCGGCCTGGGGAGATTCACAATAAAATACAATTTTATTTGATAATGATAATTATAAGAATACAGTTTATAGAATGAGGAGAATTGTTAAAATGTTACAAACATTTGATTTGGGTAAAACTTAATATGTATGATTTAATTATGACATTATTGACATGTAGAAATAATATGTAAGGAAGGCTTGCTTACACATGTTAGGTAATGCATTTCATTCTCAGTCGTTGTAAAATAATACAATTTGTTTATATATTATACATGTCTACCATCTACTGAACAGCTCATTTTTCATAACACTACACTTACTGTACTTTAATTTGGAAATGTACTGTACTTAAAAAACATGATTCAACTTCACCGGTGAAAAATAATCAAGTATTTAAGTTTCTCTATAAAGAAAGTTAAAGAATAGCACCAAAAATGATAACCCAATATTAACTTTATTGGGCAATACTTAAACTAATACTTATTTTGTGGAATCTTCACTTCCCTTTACATAAAATAATGTGTGGCTATACATTAAGGCACTCCATCTGACTGGCACTAGGCTTGCTAACCTAATCTATGTACTGCCGGACAATATGAAATACTGTATTCTTAGCACATGCTATAAACACACTTCTTCATTATCTCTTTACACTAAAAATATAATAAAATGCAGTTTTAAAACAAAAATAAAACATAAGTGAAATTTTTAGTTTACTATAACAGTACACTACCGTTAACAGTACAGAAAATTACAATACTTCCCTTACAAAGAACAACAAATAAACAAGATAATCAATACAGTTCCAAAAACAATAAAACATTATTTTTATGTCATAGTGGTAGTGGTGTGATAGAAATATCTAAAAATATAACATTATCACCCAGTTATGTTGTTTAGTTATTTAAGTTATTTTTAAATTCAGTGATAAAACACATACACAGTTATAAACCACTTATAAACATTTCATTTTCAAACTTTTAAAGATTTTTCCTAATATGCAATAAAAAAACTTGATTACACATATTTCAAACTACACGTGTTAAATAAAAAGCTTTGTAATGTAAAATCTTTTGGCTACCAAATCACTCTGCAATTTTACAGTTAATAATTAAAATAATATTGCAATACAATAATAATAAAGATTATACAATAATTAATTGAATTTATCTATACTATAACAGCTTTACAGCAACCATAGAGATAGAATGATAATCAATTTTAATGTAAGGGAAGTGTGCAAAGTAAAGTTTAATTTAAAATATATTTGGAATCCAAATTAACACACTTATTAGAATTTTAAATAATCTAAGTAGTTTAATTTTCAATAACTGTTCTCACTAAAAGAATACACTTGTTTATAGATTTAAAATATAGCACTTATAAAAAATGAAAATTGATGTTTCATATAAAAAAATAACCAACCTATAATGAATTTTCTACTCTACATCATCTAAAACAAATGTCGAATAAAAAAACAAAACGTATAAAAAATAAAAATAAAAAATCTTAAAATAATACCATTTCTGAGATTCATTGATGGTATTTAACATAAATAAATAAATCAAATTTAAATTGAGCAATTGTTACTGTGCTTAAAATTAAAATTCGAGATATTTAAATCTCAGTTATGTCGTAAGGAAGACTTTTAGCCGCTACAAACTATGTCTTTTATACAGAAAAACTATATTTTTGTAAACAACCATTAAAACAAAGAGTTTAAAACGAATCAACAAATAATCACAGATCAGAGCTTAAATTATTGCATTTCCCTTACTTAGTTTTAAAATTGAGTATCATGTCATGGTTTGAATCTCTATGGGTACTTGTGAAGCTTGTGTTTTCTACCTAATTCTACATCTATACACAGATATCTTTTCATTGAGGTAAAATCGTATCTGTAACATTGGCACTACTGGTGGTCGCACTGCTTGTACTCTTGCTCCGACCCACTTTTGTGGCCTTGGTTTCTTGAGGGTGCGTGTGGCGGCTCATGGCCTTACGCCCGGGCTTGACAATCTGTGTCGTGGACAGTCCCGAGACCGGATACTTGACCTTAGAGGCCGTACTGTACGAGTGCTTCACAGGTGAACTGGGATCACTCACAGACTTGGACGATAATAATGAGGACAGGAAGGACTTCTTGGGTGTTCCTTCAGTTACCGGGTCAGTGGGTGAAAGCTTGGTGTCCGGCGACTTCTTTGGAGAGGACTCCACGTGCCAGCTTATCGGTCTTCCCTCACACTTCTTCTCACCGGGGTGTCTTGGCATGACAAATGCATTGGTCTGCTTCAGCAGCGACCGGTCGTTACACAGCGCAGATATCAGGGGCAGGTCCATATTCCGGCTCTTCTCTCGAAGTGTACGGATGTCTAGCAGTCCGTCTGCCGCTGCCTTGTCTCCCAAAGACTTGTCTTCTCCAGTTGCCTTTGTTGCCAAAGGCAGAGGAGCTGGGCGGGGAGCGTGTGTCACAGTCGGAAGCTGCTTCTTGTGGACATCTACTTCTCTCTGCAAACATATTGAATATGCTATTTATTTATGTATATTATAAGTATCCAAATTTCAAAACTTATTTTGCTATAAAAAATTGTTGCAGCACTATCTGAATCCAATTCTTTCCCCTTTTTTTGCTGTATACGTATTTTTGGAGCTACTGGTTACATGCTGATTAATTTATAACAACTATCTTGTATTCAAAATAAGTTGAGGCCAATTTCAAAATAGACTAATATACAAATAGATCATTTCTTCGACAAGTTCTCATTGGTGGGTTGTATATGTTTTTGAAGGCACGATTAACATATGTGAAAATGACCACCTGACAAATGGTCAGTCGATAAATTGCAACTCTTCAAAATTCACACAACTCTAAAATGGGAATCAGTGGTACATTAGTGATAAATAAACTTTGTTCCTAAATAGAGTTATGGTCTATTCGATAATATTTGTCACCGTTTTTATTAGTAGTTAGTTAAATTCTCAATCAGAATTGAATATTGGAGGCAAAATTAATAAAGAATTCTTTCACATTAAAAGATACTTTTATTATTAGATACTTTTGCCTAATGGGCCAGTGGCGCTTCATCACATCCTAACATAAGAGATTGATAAAATCAGCTTACATTTAATAATCTAAGAGTCAAATTTGGAATTATCCTTGAAGAGTCCAGAGACATTTTCATAGTGTATTTTTTCTGTCTTAATGGTAAATATGTAATGGTATGATACTTTGTAATTTTTACCAGCTGTTAACTGTTGGTAAACAAATGTTTTTTATCTTCATGTTGGATACAATGTTTCGATTATGATACTTAGTTCAATGTATTTTTTATGATAAACATTTGAATTATCAGTCTTTTGTGAAAGTGACTAAAAACCAATGTTATTTCACTGTAATATGTTATTTAATTATAATGCTATTATTATTATAAAATACCAATAATCTAACAATCTATAACAAAAATTTTATAAAAAAGAAGTACAATTATGCGTTTTTCCACTCAATTTCCCACTTATTATTTACTCTTTTACCACCAATCATGAAACATGGTTAAAAACTATTTGGAAAGAAATGTATCTAGAGCTTCTTAATATTTTGTTATGTGTTGCTATAATTAATGTAGAATTATTTTAATAAAAATGTATATAAAAACACTGGAAAAAACATGCTTGAAAATTACTTATGGTAAATGGTATCACTTTTAGAATAAAATATATAAGTGGAAAAGATTAACCTTTTGTACTAAGCTATTCATTTATTTCTTCAAACAATCAAAACTGTTCAATCAAGATGTGGTTACTTTTTGGTGTAAATCTAAGTAATGAAACTGAACATGCTTGTAGAAGAGTGTCCCATGAAAAATTACACATCTTTACAGAGTTAAAAACTGTATAACAATCTCTAATCAATATCAGAATTGAATGAAGTATGAAATCTGATAGTTGATGAATGAAGTAATAAGTAATCTATCTCTAGTTATAGAGATGAGAAAATATTTTGGAATTATTCATTATAACTAACCATCAATATTTTTATTATAAATTAGTATGTATTAAAAATAATAAGGAAGAAAACAAACCTGCATATCATAAGGAGGTGGCAGGGGAGGAGGAGGTCTGCGTATTCTTCTTTCCAGAGGAGGTTTTTCATAAGCCGAATTCAGTATGTTATCGTCAGATTGTGTCCTAGTAAAACTTCCTCCACTAAGAATTGGTGAAATCAACTTTGGCATTCCCATCTGAAGTGAGAATGGATCGTAGCGCAAACTCTGTGTTGAGGAAGATGAATAAGAAGCAGCTGCTGAATACAAGGGAGATGTTGAAGAAGGGTAGTGGTTCAAAAATGAAAATGAAGACCCAGGATAAGCAGTATAGTCCGAAGAAAGATTCTGATTAGAAGCATATTTCACTTGAGATGGAATCGATGGGTTTTTGAACGATACAGGAATGTAGCCACTGGCCACAGCAACATTCGGAGTACTCCTGTAAACCATGTGAGACTTGCCGGAATAAGATGGGTAAGGAGGTGGTGGGTAGACCTGATTGTAGTGGCCCAAAGCAATCTTGGAATCCATATATTCCTGCTTACTTATAGCTGGATCTTGCATGGGATAGATGACGTAATCAACATCTGAATACAATTGTTGTTTGAACTGTTCTATCTGACTCCGTGTAACCTGGCTGGTGTAGACAGTCTGCAGAGCAGTTCTCGGTGGAGGTGGGGGTGGAGGAGGTGGGGGTTGACGGGGATGTAATACAGGTGGTGGTGGAGGGAACTTTTGATGAAAATGTTGAAGGAAGGCAGCTCCACTTCCTCGCACATCCAAGTAATTGTTGCTGCCGACAATGGGAATCAAATTCTGCGTATTCTGTGGGTGCTTGATCTTCATTCTGGAAGCAGGGTCTATGGGGTAACTGCGGGTCTCTGGGAGGTAGGTACTCTGAGAGGTGCGGTAGGCCAGGGTGGGTGCAGCAAAACTGGGGGCTGCTGTCGATGCAACCATACTCGTATGAGCAGTCAGGATGTTGATGTGCGGCTTAGTCGTGATGAATCGGGCACTTGCCTCTTCCGTTGGAGATGGGAGGTTGGGTAAAGGTGTATATACAGTAGAAGACTTGGGAGAACTCTGGCTTTGTAAAACATAGGATGGTTGAAACTGACTAGCTGCTGAAGACTGGACAGTCAGAGGCTGAGACAGGTATTGGTGCAGGTCCGAAGTCTGCACAGCAGTGCTGGATGTCGAAACTGCAGTCTTTGAAACAGTATGATTTAACTGCACTTGTGCTGGTGGGAAATGTTGTGAACACTGTTTTTGTGGAGAAAAACTTGAAGCTAGATGTTGAAACTGGATTTGCTGTTGTAATATGGATTCTTCCATTGATTTTCTTGAAGAAAGACTCAGGTTAGATAGAGAATCGTCCAGTCTAAGGGGTGAGGCGAGTGTTTCTTCTGGTGAAGACAGTGCTGATGCTAGATCAAGAATAGCGTAGCTAGATGATGGCCTCTCAGAATCTGATCGAGGAGGTGGGAGGGGTGGTGGAGGTAGAGTTACGTAGTCAGAGTCCGAGTCAAGAGTAGAGCTCACGGTGGCGCGTGAAGGGTATATTCCCCTGCGAGGCTTAGGACTCCTTCCAACAATTAGATCAGACAATTCTTCAGCCGTTAGGAGAGCACCACGTCCTGCATCTGAGGGATCACTGCCATCACCGTGAAAGCTACCTGAGGCACTTACTAGAGAGCCACTGCGTGTTCTCTGACCTACAAAAAGGGAATAAGTAATAAATAGAATTGTTATCATGATAAGTCATACCAACATAAGAAAATTAATACTAAATAAAAAAGTGATTAATTTGTACTAAATATAACAAAATGTATACTTAAAGAGGTTACATTGGTGGTAATATCTACTTTTATTATGTAGGAACACAATAAAAAATACACAATACACCATTTTACTTCCTCATTGTTAAGGACACAACAGGGGTTTATTAAAATAATGTCTTTGTCCACCTATCTGTCTATCCATCTGTACTTATAGAAAGGTTGTAGAAACATCAAAGTTGGTACATATATTCCTATTTATACAAAATAGAATATATGTATTGATTTCGGGGTTAAAAAATCCAAAATAATGTAACAATAAAATAAATTCTTCTTACATTGGTCTTATGGGTAACCATGATCGCCGAGAAAATCACAGAATAACAACATTTGTAAGCAAACTTTGTATGGTAATATGACATTTTATACTGTGATATCAGTAAACACGTGAAGTTACTTCATTGCATTGGTTGGTACGATTCTCTTTATGGCCTGTCAGGTCCTTCATTAGTCCATTCTATTGGTTTATTGGTTCTTGTGAGTTCATTCATTTCAAAGGCACGGCTTATAAACATGCCTTTTAATTTTTTAATTGTATTATCAGTCATTCCAGTACAAAAATTTCAAATTTTAAAAATGGAAATACTCAGTTATGAAAAATCTTAAAAAGACAATTAAAGCATCTTTTTGATTATATTAAAAACTTAATATCTGAAATATAAGTATGTTAATATGTACCATCTGACTGGTCCAGGACGATCCCAGAGGTCTGACTGGAGCACGCTAGAGTATGTGCAGCTGTGCTACTGCGCAATGTGTACACGCCACTGCTGGTGTGCGCAGACTGAACGCTGTAGTCGAGTTCGAGGCTAGCACTGGTGTCACTTAGTGCAGAATTCTGAGCTGTGTGTGAGTAACCTAGTTCAAGACTTGAGCTTGTACTTGCTCTGCGTCTAGATGTTACAAGCTGCTTACTCTCCCTCTGAAAATACAGACAAATTACTAGTGACCACGCACTGAGATGAAACATTAGTTATGGAAAATGCTAAGTAATGAAGGTCTTGTAAATTGTTTCCAGTAATTACAAAACTAAAAAATGGTAATGTAAGACACCCACCCTAATCCCTTCAGGAGAGAGTCACTTCGGTCTGAAACTCCTGAGGTAACAGACACATAGAGCTCTGCCCTTGGTCACATTATTTTTATTGTAAATTTAGTGTACACTTATACTCTTAGATTCTGGTAACTTGGTTTATTTCATTAACATTACAAATATAGTAACTTTTGATGTGATAAAGCTATTAACCCTTTTAACCCCGGCCATTAAATCAAGTGATGTGCCAGAAATCCCAAGCCATTTTCAGACAAAATGTAAGGGTTTTGTAAAAAATTCATAACTCAGTTATTTTTAAGATATTTAGGTAATTCTTTTTTTGTTTTACTTCTTTATACATGTAGCTTACAGAAATATACAAATTATTATTTTGAAAGTAATTTTTTTACATACATATACATATATAAAAATAAATATAAAAGAAAAAATTTCAAGTTTGATCATGGAAACCATATAGATAAAAAAAATATTTGACACAAAAATACACATTTACTTTATGATATATTTAATCCTTAATAAAAGGAAACAAAAATTATAGGCCTACCTTATTTACAAGTGGAGTAACATCAATTTTTGTAAAGCTGTGTAAATTTTTCTTTTTGCCATTTCTGGGCAAGGCAATGTAACAAGACCTTTGAAATTCACAGTACTTAAAATAAACATAAAACCAAAGTTATTTCTGACAAAATAACTAAAACTGTTCATAAACTAAATTTTAAAAAAGTTTTAAAACAATATTTACATCACTACAAAATGTTTTAGCACTTGTGGTCACCAAAACAATTGGGGTGAATTCCAATCACATCCACACCATTTGCAACTAGGTTACTAATTAGTGTATTTTCACTTACGGGAGACTTTGAACGATGTCTTTTACTCATTTTGAAATCAAACAAATAATAAACTAAACTTTAACTGCCGTACTTTACACTGCTTTAACCTAAAACTGTGAAGAAAACGGAATATTCACAACCACGTGATATACAGCTGTCTGCAACAAGCGTGAGCAGTCAGTCGAGACGAACTGCAATTGCTCAGTCACAGACTGACAAAATACGAAGTCAAACCATTACAAACTAATATATTTCGATGCAAAATATCTTTGTGCACAAGTCTGTGAAATTTCAAAGCATTTGGTGAAATAGGTGGCCAGTAAAGTAATAAAAAGTGCACGTCCGCACTATACGGATGTTGGGAGTTGACGCCATTTTTACGACGTCCGTATAGTACGGATGTCGGGGTTAAAAGGGCTATCTAAAAATATATTTGCTTTCATTTTTCATTCAATTAACCAGCAAACATGTAAACAGATGATGCTAATTCTAAATTATAAGCTAGTCATTTTAATAAAATTTAGTTAATTGTGTGAAGGTTGTTTCATTTAATGAGATTTACAAAAAAAAACCATAAACATTTTAATTAAATATAATATTTAACTATTACAAGAACTGTTTCCATAATATAACATAATGTCATGGAGAGCCTCATAGTTTTAAAAGTCCTTTCTTGTAAAACTCATTCATTACTTGACTACATTGGCACACATGAGATGTTAAGTAAGACTGCAACTGCTGACTCACCGTAATGGTTTCGGATGTGGTTCCTGCCACAACCACAGTAGAACAAGAAGAGGAGCACTGACTGCCATCTGTAGTGGCAGGAGTAGCTGCTCCACCTGCCTTGGCCCCAACACCTCCACTCACACTGTCCACGCAGTCACCCCCTGTTTACAAACTTACAGTCATCTACTATTTCTTGGAGTTTTCAAAGAGTAATACTGTGAAACATGAACTGGTGAATCTAAATGTGTTGTGTATTCTACTGGAAAGAAAGATTTGTAGTAAACAGACAGTATTGTATATTGCATGTACATTTCTACAGAAGTTTTTTATTGTTCTATGTGCGAAGCAAAGCTGAGTAATGAAAGAAAGCAAACAGGAAAAGAAGTAATAAATTGACATATGAAAAATATCTATTTATCCTGATATGTTGTGACGTTGAAAAATAAATATAATATTATTCTTTCTTTCCTTTAGAGACCACATTCAACAATATACTGTATTGCTAATGTTCAAGATGATAAACTTTTGGAGATTTTGTTACATAATGAGTATAGTGCACTTCTGGTGTGTCAGGTCATTGTATTAGTCTGTGAACAGTCAATACCATAATTTTAAAATTTAAATGAATTGGAGAGAAAAATGACCATACAGAAAGTAAAAGTTTCTCCACAATCTTGCCAACAACTTGGAATAGTGATCTGCAACACAGTAAGAATGTGGCTAAAGCTGATTTTTTTTCTAAATGTGTGTGAAATTTGTTATACATGCACAAAATCATGTACAAAATTGAAACAAAGAATGTCCAACAAGAAATACATTTCAAGCTTTTAATAAAAAGAATAAAAATAGAAATATATCTATTATAAACAATTTTATTAAAGTATACAGATTTTTAATGTATAGAATCTATCATGAGGACGTTAATTCTCCAGTAATCAATGATTCTGTCTATAAATTTTAAGCATATTTTAGAATAAATACTTTTGCATAAATTTCTTGTAGGAATAGTATTATGAATATTACAAAGTTAGAAGTTTACTATTTTTGAACAAAAACAACAATACAAACCTTAGTAATAAGGGTACCCTATTCTTTCTTTTTTTTATACTGATATATACAATAGAATACAATACACCCATATATCATAAACAACCATTATTTTAGCCAAAGGATTTTTATCAATCATATAATTATGTATTAAGTTTTTGAACGTAAAACTTTTTTACGTATATTTCTATAAAAATTTAATTATATTTGTCAGCAAACAAGTCTTTTTCTGAAAAATCCGTTTATTTCCAAAGAAAATAAAAGTTAACTTAAACATTTTTTTAAATTAGAGAATGGCAAATTTTTTAAAAGCTTATGGTTTTTTTATTAAATACCTTGAAATGTTTAGCAAACCACAGTAATAAGTAGCTGGCGGTAAAACATCTAACACAATAAATATTCTTTGTTTGAAGGTTATTTTTGACGATGAAAGGATTGTGAAGGAAACAGGATTTTTCCAGACAATTGCCATCGTTCAGTGAAACAATAAATCAGTAACACTAAATGTCCAGAAAAATCCTGTTTCCTTCAGAATAGAATAATTTGCAAAATATGCTTGCAGTCAATCTTTTTGAAGTGATTCATATACAATAGTCAGGGCTGTATTGAGCTTTGCCGGGCTCTGGAAAATATATTCAGCTGGGCCCCGTCATGTCCTACCAAGGTCTCTTAAAATAGGCGTGTGGCGAGACCCATTCCGGACTCTCTAAGGGCCTGGGCCCCGGTACAACTGTCCAAAAAAACTGGTCTGAGTACAGGCCTGACTATAGTGTAGTTACCCAGGGTGTCGAAGGATTGACAAGGCTACTGACACACTGTCTTGAAGGTGAGCAAGGGTAAGTGATTCATTTATAGTGAAGTTCATAGCTGTTCAATAATTACCCTAGGTGTCGAAGCAGGGCCGAAAAGAAGAGGCTTTGGCAACTGTCACATTGGCTTCAAGGTGAACGAGGGTAAGTTATTCATATATAGTGTAGTTCAAGGCTGTTAAATAGTTACCCTGGGTATCGAAGCATGGTCGAGGAGAGGAGGGAGTGACTACTGTCACACTGTCTTGAAGGTGAGCAAGGGCAAGTGACTCCACAGAGGGTGCAGGGGGAGTGTTGATCATTATCTCCAGCTCAAGGTCGTCTGTGGGCATTAAGATGAAAATGTAATTATTGTTTATCAGTGCGTAACAATTTAATAATACAGCTTGGTCCCATTTCCTATTTTTTTGTGATTTTCAAAACTACATTTTAAGATTTGAAAAGGAAAGTTAAAATGACAAAAATGGAATTTTACTAGCTTAAGCTTTTGCATGTTATACGAGGTGTGGCTAGATAATAACTGGATTAGTATTGTTCGAGCTATAGAACAAACAGTACGGCTGAATACCGCATGGCCAGTCACGTGATTCCCTTTCCCACTCCTCTTCAAGTTTCGTCTCGCTCCCATACTTATTCTGCCAGTTGCACCAGTTAGAAGCAGTTAACCTTTTGTCTCTGTGTCAGGAAAATGTTGAATATCCAGAAAGAACAGCATGAGAACAAATTTCTTCTCAAACTTTGCAAGTGAAACATTTGTAATGTTACAAGTTACAGTGACGACTGACAATCAATGCATCAGAAATCCCCCTGTTTCTCCATGGAAAAAAGAATGAATGTCAAAATCCAAATTTAATGCCATGATGATTGTTTTTTTTTATATCAAAGGGATTGGGCACATTGACTGGGTACTGGAATGGCAGACAGTGAATCAGAATTACTGCATTAAATGTCCTGATGTCCTACATGAGCGTGTGCGGAGAAAACGGAACAAGTTGTGGAAAAACAATTCATGGATCCTCCACCAGAACAACGCTCCATGTCACAAAAGCTTTGTCAGTGAAGACCATTTTGGCAAAACACGACATCCTTATCCACCCTACTCACCTGACCTGGCCCCCAGTGGCTTTTTTTGTTCTCTAAAATCCCTAAAAAAAGTCAGCTTTGAAGGGAACAAGATTTGAGACTGCTGAAGCAGTAAAAGAAAAGCAATGTAAGTCATGAACAAAGTTACAGAAAATAATCTGCTTCATTGTTGCACACAAAGGAAAATTTGCATGAAGCAGTGTATAGATTGAGGAAGAGGAGTACAATGAATAGGATTACATCAAATTGCAAATATCTGTAAATTAAATTTGTTTTCAACCTCAGTATTGCTTATTATCTAGCTACACCTTGGGCATACTAAAATTGTATAAACTATTAGGAAGATTCAGTGGCCAATCAATTATTTATTTATTAAAGTTTTACATGATAGCTAAAGAATAAACATATGCCATTAAAGCCATTTTAACAATATATATTATATCACTAAATTATGACAGTAAAAACAAGAAATTTAACATAAGCAAAAACAGGCTGGCAGATTGCTATGCAATTTTAATCAATAATTGTAAGTAAACTTTAACTCTTTATGACCAAACAAATATTGAACTGTATGAACGGTAGACTTAAAGGCACAGATATCATGGGTTCAAAACTTATCCTCATGACGTGAAGTTTTATCACTATTGCTCATCTTTATTGTACTGTCACCCTGTCTCATACTCTGCTTGTTGATTTCTCCAGTCAGATTAATACTGTATAGAGAATTGGTATAATAAGCACAAAAAATACATAGAACAATATTTTCTCAAAAAAGATTAAATTGTTCATTCTTATCATAAATTACTTGGCATTTAATGTTACTATAATAGAAAATGTTATTAAAACAATACTTTTCCAATATAGTTTATTTTTCGTCCTAAAAAATTAACTATATTGGAAAAGTATTGTTTTACTAACATTTACTACTATTTTAAAATGTTTTTTTCCAATTGCTCTGAGTCTTCAATTTAATGTTACTACTTTAACATCTCCCTGAAAACAATATAGCATAACCTAACATGAACAATCTTGTTACCAGTCAAGTCAAAGTCAAAGCAAACTTTATTCGTGAACGTAGAGTACAGAATATGTGTCAATACATAAAAGTAATTATAAATTAGGTTGACAAATCTCTCCAGTTTGAAAATTCTTCAATGGAGTAGAATGTCTTGTCGGCCAGCCAGGTTGTGAGACGTGTCCTGAATGGCAATAGTCTCTTCTCTTCTTTGAGATGTCTTGGCAGTAGATTGAAAAATTTTGCTCCTGCATAGGAAGGTTTTTTGGCAAACATTGCAAGTCTGTGAGATTGAAGGTTGAAATTTACTGCGTTTCTGGTGTTGTGGGTATGGATGTCGATGAATCGTTCAGCATTGCTTGTGAGAATGTGAATGATGGACTGAAAGATAAACAAGGCAGTAACAGTTTGGATACCAAGGTCTTTAAAGGCACTTCTACAAGTGTCTCTTGGTCCCAAGCTTGCTAGCACTCTCACAGCCTTTTTCTGCATTATTAGGACTCTATTCAGATTTCCTGCAGTTGATCCACCCCAAACAAGCAGTCCATATCTTATGTGGGATTCAAATATTGAGAAATAAGCAACTTTAGCTGTTGCGAGGCCTGTGACAGCTCTAACTCTTTTGAGCACATACAGGGCAGTACTCAATTTGCTGCAGACCAAATCAACATGAGGTGTCCAAGATAGAGCACTGTCTACAATAATTCCCTAGTACTTAGTTTCATCCTCCACCTCTAACATCGGGAGTCCAACATTTTCATTTTGTGCTCTACTAAACAGTACTTGCTTTGTTTTTTCTTCGTTTAGTGCCAAGTTGTTAACATGACAGTATTGTTTGGCTACATTTAAAGCAATGAAGGCCTTACAGTTTAAATTATGAGGTTGCTTTTCTGCCAAAATCAAAGCAGTATCGTCTGCATACATTGTAGAAGAGGCATACTCACTGAGGTGATTGGGTAAGTCATTAGTAAACAGTATATAGAGTACTGGTCCAAGGACGGATCCTTGAGGAACCCCTCTACTGATAGGAAGTTGATCAGATCTTGCATGGTAAGTTGTGTTGTTCACTGTATATTTGATCTCAACCAATTGAGTTCTATTTTTCAAGTAGCTTGAAAACCAGCTTTCTTCTGTATTGTGAATTCCCAATGTTTTAAGCTTTTTAATAAGTAAGTTATGTCCCAGACTGTCAAATGCTTTAGAAAAATCTAAGAACAAAGCTGTGGTCAAGTTTCCTTCTTCCAACTGGTCTATTACACCTTCAACAAAACTTATGATGGCTGTAGTGGTGGATCTTCCAGGTAGGAAGCCGTGTTGGTGTTCAGATAAGAGATTGTTAGCAGAGAGGTGTCTCATCAATCTTGTTAAAACAATTTTTTCAATTATTTTAGAAATCGTAGGAATAAGAGATATAGGTCTATAATCACTTGCAACTTTGCATGTCTTTTGTTTATTTATCGGGATAACCTTAGCTACTTTAAGATCGTCTGGAAAAATGCCTTGTAAGAGAGACTTGTTAATTATGTTTGTCAATGGAAGCCTGATTTCTTCGACTATATATTTCAATACAGTGGATGATATATCGTCAATTCCAGCTGAGGGTTTTGATTTCAGTGAAAGAATAGTTTTTTCAACCTCGGTTAGATTTGTCATTTCGAACTTAAAATCAGAAATATTGTTGATTATGTCCATTTGGTTGTCAGTGAGGTCAAGATTTTGACCGGCTTCTTTCAGTGTTTTCTCCGCTACAGTTGTGAAATAAGTATTTAGGTGTTCTGCTATTTGGAGTGGATTCTGAGTTTTCTTTCCGTCAACTTCCAGTTCAATTGCTGATTCCGTGCATTTTTTTGTCGTTCACTGTTTATGGTGTCCCAGATCGCTTTAGGCTTGTTATCAGCATTGTTAATAAAGTCGGCAGTTGCTTGTCTTCTACAAAATTTCAATCTCAAATCGTATGCTTTTTTCCTTTCTGCTGTTAATCTTTTTGCCTCAACCCCAGGTCTTAATTTTTCTTGCTCAAGAGCCTCAAGAAAGTCTTTTTGAAGTCTGCTAGCAACAGGGTCTGACATGCTTCTAAATTTATGCCTCTGTTTGGATAAGAAAGACCATTGTGAAGGAAATAAATTAGTGGAAACATAAAGGTGAAAAAATTAGTGGAAACATAAAGGTAGCAAAGTGGCAGAAGGAAAGTTAAAATGAATAAATTAAAACCCAAAACAGAAATGAGAAATGCTAAGAAAAAGGTTGCTTTACCTTCACTCTCATCCAGACTATGAACACGGTCTGACACAATGCCACTGGTTGTGTTACTGGAAGTGCTGGAGATCACAGAGATTCTCTGGTCCCCACGGTGGCACACAACACTATTACTGAGACCCCAGTCACGATACCTCTTCCGCTCTATAATAATTACAGGCAATGAAGGAATGTGATACATTATATAATCATCTCTACAGATCAAATGGGTAACAAGGATGGATTAACTTTAACAAGATTGGCAAAAGTTTCAAAAAATAAATATTTAAATTGATACTTTGCTTATATTTTGGTTCTGTTCATACTGTCTACATAAAAACATAATACTAGGAGTAGAAATGGGGGCTTAATCCTAGTGACTTTTTCAGAAAAAGACATTAAATAGCTATTACGTCTGATCACTTAGGTCATAATAAATCAAGCAATACCAAAAACAATTACCCTACAAACTTATTTTGTAATAAGTTTTGTCATTGTCAAAACTATACTATTGTCTCTTACCCTCCTCTTCCTTGCGCCTTATGTCTCCGAGTCGTGGCGCCAGTGCCATGCTGAACTGGTGGCTCTCTCGACATAACGCTAGAAGATGTTTGGCTTTCTCATCACTGCTGGTGTAATAAGTCAACTTCTCCCCTGACACTGGCCAGTTCAGTCCTCGAATCTCAAACTTCTTGCGCTGAAAGAATTCACAAAGCACTCAGTACAAAAATATAATGAAACCTTTCTCTTCAATTTTCTATATCTCTTTCAATTTTAAAATAAGTGCCTAAACACAATAAATAAAAACTATATTAAACAAATACATTAAATAATTTAAGACTACAGATTAATTATTATCGTCCTCAATAAAAAAACATAAAATAAATGGAAATTTGTTAACAATATATGCTTAAAGATCAAATTAAAATTGTTTAAGATTTGTTAATTTTGTAAAATTACCCTATTTAGTCTTCTTACACCAATTCAATCTTGACCATTAAAAAAAACAAATGTTCTTGTTTTTTTATTAGTATAACAGCTGACAGATTATTAAAATTGTGTTAATAAAAAATGGATAAGACAGTTAGCTTTTTCTACAGTTATGTGTCTATTGCTTAGAGATGAAACGAATTTAAATGTAAATGCTGAAACTTTGTGAGATCTTATGATGAGATGAATACACCACTTACTAAGAATAATTTCATTTATTTTCTTTTTCAATTCAGTTCAACCTCAGAAGGCTATGTATAGAAAAGTTTACATTGACCACGAGAGTCTCAGATCCTAAGTTCTTGATCCAGTGTCCTTAATTTGATGACCTGACTTGTAACAGGTCAAATTACGACATTTGAATATTCGCGGGGAATTGGCAGACTGTGACGTCAATGAATCGGCAGACTGTGACATCACTGAATCACATGTTGTCGGAATTGAGATTTATTTAATAACGAAGACATTTATTGAACTTTATACGGGAAAAGATTTGATTAATTAAAATGAAGTAAACATAACCAAAATTCGTGTTTTACAAAAACATTAAATAGAATTACGCAGAAGAGCCAATTGTGGTATGAATGACTTGTAAATTTATGACGTCATAAAGCACATGTTGCTAAAAATTTAAATAAAAAGCTTTGAAAAATTAATAAAAAGAAAATAGAAATACTTAAATTGATTAATTATAGTAAACGTGATAAATTTCGACAATTATAAGAAAGAATTAAATTAAATTTATTCGTGAAGACGCTGATTTGAACCAGAGAAGTGATGAGTGTTGTTTTGAATCAGTATCCGTCGTATTATACGGAGATTCCTTCTTCTACCATCAGACTCGAAGCAAGGAGGTTGTGTTAGTTCTCCTGGGAAAGTAATGATCTGTTGTATAGTATATTGAAATTTAATCAAGGATGGGATATTGTTTAGATTTTTAAAATTATCAAAGCACTGCAAGGTGAGTGAGTTTATAATATTGTTGAGAGTGTGACATTTAATAAACTAATCTCGTGGTCACTTGCTTTGACTTTCTTTAAATATCCCTTTTACAAAAAGTGTGGAGTGATGTTAAATTTTGTAATTATTACTTAATATATTTTGGAACCCTGACATACACACAGACTTGTCTCTGGTGATAACACCAGAGACATTCAAATCTAATAATTTTTGAGTAATACGAGGAAATACAGCTAGCATTGGGCAAGATGGCGACCGATACTATGATGAACAACATGGTATAACAACGTGCCATTGGTGACAAGGCGCGTACAACTACATGGTGAGTGAATAATTCTAAAGAACTGACTTTCAGCAAATTATCGTAACCAACGTGGGAGTGACACATAGCAAATTGGTGTCATAACCTGGGACTCTCATCAAATTTACACTCGCATCAAATTTGACCTACATCAATAGGCGCAGCAACGAGGGGTCCTCATCAAAATTGACATCTCATCAAATTTGGCTTACATCAGACTAGAAGATATGTCCGCAGACAAACTGACACAATATCAGCAGCAAGAGAGATTTTTTCAAACTTTGTAAGCAACTATGTAAGCAACTGCAAAAGATCATATTCACTAGGCAAAAATGTTACTCTTGGTGAGAAGTTAAGAGGCCTTCAGAGGTTGCTGTACATTTAAACAAAATATGCCATAAAAACCAGCTATGTATGAAATAAAGATTTTTGATTTGTCCGATTCAAAAGCTTTGTACAGTATTAATCTTGAATTTACTGTACAAACAACCCTGTGGGCCATCAAAAGTAATTGGCCGTTGTTTTGTTTCATGCAACATTTTAAGTTGAACAAAGCTTGTCTACACTAAAGTTGGTTTTATTATAATTGATTATAACTTATGACTTACTGCTGTTTCATTCATTTCTAATCATGGTGTAGTGAGGAAAGGTACATAAGACACCATAGACCTGTTATCTTTAAAAATTAAAAAAGAAGAACCAACTGGTCTATTGGTTCAAGAATGCCAATCCTATTTTCCTTCAATGTACCGAAATAGGATACTTGTTTAGACTTGAGATAATCTACTAAGTATCTCTTTATCATATATATATATATATATATATATATATATATATATATATATATATATACAGGGTGTATATTAATGTCTGGAAACACCCAAATATATCCTTTAATAATTGAAATATAAATTTGAAACCTCTTACAATCGTGATAGAGATTGGGCATCTACTTTTTTGGAACAATGTTTTGTTATGTCACACCAACGGGGGACGTCCTGCCGAGGGTATCGTGAATATTCTTAATGGAAGCCTTAATACCTTGTGATACCATAATTTTAAAGGTAATAGCTTACTGAATTGAATGCCACAAACCGCATCTCAAGGGAATTATTCTATCAGAAAAATAGAGCATTTTTAGTATTGAAAATTTACTGATGTTCAAACAATGTAATTTTAACATGGTTCTTGTCACAAAATGTGTTATACTAATTTTTTAGCATTTTTTAAATGTTCAATTAAAATAAAATAAACAATTTATTTTTAAGCTGGTTTCATTAGTACAAATTTTACCAGTTTTTTATTACAATGAATAAAACTTATGAGTCACTTTCTCTGATTACTTATGAATCTGTACTTGGTGTTTTCCAGTCAGCAGGAAGGTTTTAAAGAGACAAAAGGTCACTAGCCTATGAGAAAAATTATTGTGTTATTAATCATCTGGTCTACAGGTTTCAGTTTGTTGAGCATGGAGCTTTCACTAGACAGGTCTAAGCTTGGGAATTACAAATGGACAAAGGTCATATCATTCCTGTCGAGTTAATCAGTGTCTCTGAAGCATTGCTGTCAACAAGTTATCTATCTAATTACAGTAGTTCAGTTTTTTATTTGGCATTTTAATGGAATTGTCTGAAAGAGAACGAATTACTCTGTTGATGACGCGAGGATATGGCGATCGTCAAAGATCTTATCGGGAAGTTTGTAATTTGTTTAATGACACTTTCCCAGAAAGGAATCCCATAAGTGTTTCAACAATATCAAAAACTATTGAGCGTTTTGAAATGACAGGGAGTGTACGTAATCGGCCAAAGTCGGGGTAGGATACAATCTGCAACAGATGAAGAACATGCACTAGATGTTTTGCAAACATTTATTGAAGACCCACATACATCGCTCAGAAAAGCTGCACAGCAACATGATATGCACCCTATGTCTGTGAGTAAGATTTTGAAAATTAATAAATACAAACCATTTAAAGTTCATTTAGTCCAACAGTTAAGTGAGGATGATTACGACAGAAGAGTTGAGTTTTTGTGAACTTGTGATGCGCAAATGTGATGACAATAGAGATTTTTCTGACCAACATACTATTTTCTGATGAGGCAACTTTTTTCCTAAATGGCAATGTTAACAGGCACAATTGCCCGTTACTGGGCTAGTGAAAACCCACATTGGATTACTGAGTCCCATTCACAGCAAACCACAAAAACTGAACGTATGGTGTGGAATTTTAGGTAACAAAATTGTTGGACCCATTTTTCATCAATGGAAATTTAAATGCCGAACTTTACTACAATATGCTCCAAAATGAAATAATCCCAGCTATTCAAATTGCATCAGGAGAATACTTTGATAATGTATGGTTTTCAGCAGGATGGTGCTCCACCCCATTATGGGAGACAGGTAAGAGAGTATTTGGATTTAAGGTTTCCTCATTAAATGGATTGGCCGAAAGAGGAGAAATCGAATGGCCTCCAAGATCTCCGGATTTGTCACCAATCGATTATTTCCTATGGGGTCATTTAAAATCCAATGTTTATAGAAGAAAGCCTCATAATTTGGAAGACCTAAGAAACAGGATTATAGAGGAGATTGCTTTGATAACTGAAGAAATGTTAGGCAACTCTGTCGAATCATTTTACACAAGATTTGCTTCATTGTCAAACCGTAGAAGGAACACAGTTCGAACAATTGCTTTGACACCAAATGCAGGTAAAACGTTTTGTTGTAAGACTTTTCTAACAGCATACATTATTTTTTATTTGTAATAAGAAATCAATAACATAAGTATTTCCATAATTGTACTGTAATAAAAACTGGCAAATTTGTGCTAATAGAACCAGCTTAAAATGAAATTTTTGTTTTATTTAATTGAACATTTAAAAAATGCTAAAAAATTAGTGTAACACATTTTGTGGCAAGAACCATGTTAAAAATTACATTGTTGAACATCAGTAAATTTTCAATACTAAAAATGCTCTATTTTCTGATAGAATAATTCCCTTGAGATGCGGTTTGTGGCATTCAATTCAGTAAGCTATTACCTTTAAAATTTATGTATCACAAGGTATAGGCTTCCATTAAGAATATTCACGATACCCTCGGCAGGACGTCCCCCGTTGGTGTGACATAACAAAACATTGTTCCAAAAAGTAGATGCCCAATCTCTATCACGATTGTAAGAGGTTTTCAAATTTATATTTCAATTATTAAAGGATATATTTGGGTGTTTCCAGACATAATATACACCCTGTATATATATATATATATATACATATATTAGCGACCATTGCCACTAGATTTGTTTGCTATAAAAATGTAGTGAATACAAAAATACATATTTTTCATTTTAACCATGTGTATTTTAGAAGGATCAAACATTGGTTTTTCAAGGTAAGGAGTTACAGTTTTGTTATTGTTATTTAACAAAAGCAAAAATGACTTCTTAATACAAGTAGAAGTTCTTTGAATCAAAAAGTATGTCAGATACAGTGTGATCAATATCACAATTTTTTGATGTGACCAATGGAGGGTTAATGCACTTTCACGTAGTAATTGTACTTGGTTACTATTAGTAATTCTAATTAAACATGTTCCTTTAAAATGTATGACTGTCTTTTATACGGTAGCATTTTTTACCTTCATGGAGAAAATATAAAATCACAAAGTCTAATCCTACATTAGCAAAACAACACAAAGATAAGAATTCAAACCAGATGCAGAAATAGAGAACAATAAATACGGCTGGACAGTAATTAAAGTCTGTAGTATAGATAATAAAACTGTGAGAAGCAACCTCCTGAGAATCCGGTTCCAGCCATAAAAAATGTGCAACTCGCAAAAAAGAATGTTAATGAATAAATGTTATGAATAACATTCCAGTAATGACGACAACAGAGCCTGACTAACTCTCATACATTAATTTACATAAATTACGCTCGATATACATAACGATTAGAGGCTTTGGATTCGGGCCTCAATTAAATTGGTGAGGGAATTAATTATCTGGTGAGGGGCGTTAGCCGCTCGCTCGAGGTGGTGGTAACGACAGATTGTAAGTCAGCCGACCAATCATATACAGCACAGGATCTACGAGCTCATTGGTTGGCCTGATTTATGTGACCGCATACCATACAAATCAAAATGTTTGCTTATCAATGATGTACGATTCATAGCCTAACCTGAATACAGTCACTCGCTCAGCCGTTTGTATTAGTTTCATACTGGATAAAAGATGGATTTACATAAATCCAATTACATAAATTATGGCAATTACATAAATTGGTTGTAAACCAGTCAAGGTCTGACACATTGAAAATTACTCTGATGAGTTGATTCTAAATTGGCAAAGAGGGAAACTGAAAGTATACATTGCTTGGTAATATCCTCACATGTACTATTATTGTATAAGTAAATATCCATAAAACCTCACCAGACAAAATGTATAAAACAACAAAGGCATGATTCCTCAGTATTTAATATGTATTAATATTAAAAAAATATATAAATACTAACCATAACTAATTTATTAAAAGTTATGGTTGAAGATAAGTTTATTAAAAGAGTGCTCAAGGCAGCTAAGGTTTTCACTTTGTAAGGTATGTTTTTAAAAGTTAATATATATTTTGTGTTGAGCATTTTTTTAAATTTTTTTATTAATACTAATTCTCTCCAATCACTGTATTTGTTGTAATGAGTATATGATGTTTGTGTAAAAGCAGGTTAATAAAAGAGGTAAAATATATATATATAAATACTTACATCAAAACACAACTTCCCTATATCATTCCACAGGAAGGTACCGCTTAGTGCTTTGGTGGAGTTTTCCTATAAACAATTTTTATATTACAGAATGCTAACAAAAAGCTTAATAATATTATTAATACAAGATATAAGATCTCCCATTATAAATAGTGTTAGTTGGCATAATAGGTTTGTTAATTTACCCTGCTCAAAGTTATTCCTAAACTGAACTATAACTGTACTGATGTGACTGCTCCATTTTTAATCAAACTTGCACCAGTTTTGCTTCCGGTAAATTAATGCAATGGAATTAAGTTGCTTAAGAATTATGATAAACATGTGGTTTTATTTATGTAAATGTTTTATTTCTTTCATGTTTTCACCATGTACAGTAATTACCTTATCTTAGATGACGTGTCAATTTGTTGAAACACCTAACCTAAATTTAAATGTAAATTAAATATATAAATATAATCAATTAATAGTACTGCAAGAATCATTCATATACTTATATATTGCATAATTATGATTATTGGTATTAAGAATTAAATAAATAATTTTGACTCATTACATTAATTGCAACACATTTTTATACAATCATCAACATGAAAATTTAATTCATTACAGCAACAATTAGCAAAAGATTAAATGCATTTGACACTAAAACATCTTTTAATTGAGCTTTGAAACATTTCTTTGTTGCGAACTCTTTTACGCAGTTCAGGAGTCTGTTGATCACTTTGACACCAATAGTTGTTCATGAGCCACTGTTCTGTGAGACTGAATTTTCAACTTGTCCCTTCCTCTCATATTAAATCTGTGGTCATCACTGACCAGGGTCAACTCACATTTATATCGAGAATACAAACCCACCTCCAGGATACAGAGGCAATTTGCAATGACTCTGACTGCCTTCTAGGGAGCGAAAGGCTTTCTGAAATTTGTATTTTGCATAACCACCCCGCAATCTTACTCCATTAAAAAAGTGTAGGTATACTAGTCCATAATAGGCCATGTTTATAACATTTTCTATTGTTTTTATGTGATATTTGTAATTTTGAAGGTACCGTATTTTACTTTGAAGATAACCAGTGTCCGCATTCCACCATCACTCAGACAACTTGATTGGGTGTGACCTACAATCCAAGAGGACAGACGCTACACTTATTTATAATTGTAGTTTCGTTAGGGATGGGCTCAGCACGAATAATCTTGCATGACTTTTAAAAAGTCAGAAAAACAGATCCTCAATGGATAACTCACAATTCTACAGATAGAAAAAAACTGAGAATGAGAAAATCAGCCCTCCAACTGCTTGATAATGGTGGTCATCGGATTATTCCCACAATTGTCACTGGTGATAAGATGTACATATCATTTTTTTGACAATCCAACTTAAGGAGAGTGTTGCATATGGGTGTTTAAAGATGAACCATTCCATACATTGGTCAAGAAGCAACAATTGGTAAAGAAAATAATGTAACCTGTATTCTAAGTACAGAACTGGTGAAGACTATTAAGCTGTAGAGACAAAGAAATGCTTGCCAAAAGTTCTTCAGTTTTTTAATATTAAGGATTTAATTTTGCACTATGACAATGACTCTCTTCACAGCTCTCCTCAAACTGCTGCAATAACTTTGGAGTTTTTGGCAGAAAATTACCATCAAACTGTTGAAGCACCTGTCTTATTCACCTGATCTTGTATGTGCGATTACTAGTTATTTTTCAGTCTAAAGAAATATTTGTATGGTCATCACTTTTCTCCAAAAACCAAAATTGACCATGAAATTCGTAGATATTTTGACTCCACTCCAAAATAACTCTGTTAGCTGGGTGTTTTCAAAAAGTGGAAAATCCAACGCTCAAGAGAATTACTTTGAACATGCTTAATGTCTGGTAAGTCTACTACAAAAACTCTTCATGTATCTCAAAACTTTCAGGGCGACCCTTGTATAGAGTGAGTGTTATCGCACTTTGTAAATTTTTGAACAGTACATTATTTAGTTATATAAGTGATGATTTGGATTAGGTCCTTCAAAATTTAAGTTAATTACAGATAGACTTTTATACTCAGTCATATATGTTAATATATATGTTTTTCATAAAAGTTTGATAGTAAGAAATAGGCACACTGTATAACAATTGCATTCTTCACAATTATTTGGTTCTATATAATATTAGAATTTTATCTTGGTTATAGTGTAAACATGAAATTGGAATAAAGCTGTAAGATACTGTATGTTGTTATAGTAAAATACACCCATAAGTAAACTTCACCTGTGAATGGAAGTGTACAGGTTCATCAAAAGTTAAAGCAAGATACAAGTCAAATTCTAGTTCGGTGTTGACACTACTTGTGTAGAAGACTGACTTTTGCTCTTAAGTCCAGTGTACAGGAGACTTAAACAAAGTAGTCTCGATTATTTGTGACATATATACATGACGGAGGATATTAAGACTCTTGACTAGTGGTTAATGATTCTAGTTTATGGGAAATACACCAAATATTAGATAGTTGGTTAGTTTTATTAATATAAATAAACTTTAAAATGAGTAGTATTTAACACAAGAAGTCTTTCCCTGTATTTACCATCTAAATAGTACACCAGTATTGCATTGAACTGATTTTTAGACACTGTTTACAGGTTAGCATTCACATTGCCAAAACATGTATTGTGCCATAATAACTCACTATTATTTTTTTCGTATGTCAAGCATGAAGCTCAATGTTGTAAAATTTGAACTGAATCAGATTTAATAATTGGAAGTTAGACATGCATACTTTTGCCAGAACCCCTGTACAGATTTTATAAATGAGCATATGTTCCCTATAGTATAACGTGTAACATAGTATGCAGCAAGTAGCTGACCTGATAGAGCTCTATGCCTCGGGTACAGATGGCAAGTAGCACAGAGCCTGGGCCTGAGTCTTGCTTGCGCTGCTTCAGGCGGTAAAGGTGGGAGTTGTGTGTGAGGGGTGAGGTATCTGGCGATGAGGCCTCACGAATAAACTGGCTCTCAGCCTCGGCTTGCGTGAGGCCTCGGTACGCGCGGTGCAGGCTGGACGCCGTCTGCACGATACGGGGCTCACTGCCACTGGATACCATCTGTGAACAAACAGTCAAAGAGGATAAGATAAGGTGTACACAATCTATAGTGAAATGTAATCCAAGTATTAAGAACTACATTTAATGTAATGTTTATTGTTTGTAAACAGTGTTCTTCTAACGTCAAATATAACTGAACAAATTGAGAGTAGATATGGCATGTTAACTTGCTGTACTTATAAATCTTCAGAAAATAAACACTGCATTTCCCCCATCAATCAAATTCTTCAGTTTTCAGCACATTTACATAACACTCAATATTCCCCAGGAGAGGTCGATCTTCTTTTTAGTCTTATTCTGTCCCTCCTCATGGGCCACTGGCCTGTGCAAAGATCTTATCAAACAGAATAAGGGGGAGAGTCCATAGAGTACAAGGTTGATACTGATAAAAAGAGCAAGGGTCACATACAGGATTTGCAACTGAGCTATCTCCAACTCAGACCAAAAGTCCAGACCACTAGGCCGACTTAGACCACTTGGCCATTGGCTGTCCAGTAAGTTGACATCTTACTGATTTAATCATGTCAGTTGAAGCTACATTGGTTATAACTAAAACAAAATTTTCACTCACATCTGGACAACCTAACAGATGTCCGCCCAGGAGCGAACTAACAACAAATATTGGGTATATTGGGTAAAAGGGTTGGTTGATAGGTCTAGAGGATGACTGTTGTAGTAATGGGTGAGGCGTTCCTTGGAGTTAAAAAGATTTTTGCAAAGTTAAACATGAGGGGGGTACCGCCCATTTTGAATGGTGGAGCTAAAAGGATTGTTTCAAGGTCAAACATGAGGGGGTATCGCCCATTTTGAATGGAAGATTGAAACAGAGCTAACCATCTCTTCTTCCTAAGTGACATGACTGAGATTATGCCCGCTAAATCTTCATTGTGGATATAACATAGGATATTTACAAGGTGTGTCTCTACCCAAGTCTTGAATACTGTGTCACTCCATTTATGGAAATAGAAAACCCATGAGAGGTCCTAGCAAACAGCTCATGCACATCAAGCATGCTATCTTCTTTGGCAGTTGGAAAGGGTTTATGGTTAACTGGTCATACACACATTTAGTCTTTTGTTATAAACTTACAAAATAATTTTTTAGTAAACAGACCATCCACTTCTCTTCCTCCATCCACCCTCTCCTCTTTGCTTTTTGCTTGAGTTAAAGTATAAATCTTAAATAAGATGGAGTTTTAGGTATGTAAAACGTGGAGAGTGAGTCTATTCTGTGGAGGTTATTGTTATCTCAAAGGAAAGAAAAGGAAGATAATTGAATTATGTGACAACTTAAAATTGGGCCTAGTGTATAAAATTTAATCTCAATTGCATTTCTACTATTACTTTTTAACATATAGTGTTCATTATTAACAATAAAAATAGAATTCTATTTTGTAATATTTTTAGCATTAAAATATGTAGCAGTTGTGTTTTGTTAAAAATTACTGAAGAAAAAGCTTAGTCCATTCAGTTATATTATCAGGCTCGATTTGTAATGTTAAACCAGATCACTGTAGCACTATATAAGCCAGTCTTACAAGAGAAGCAAAATTTGAGTCCTAATCCTTATCCTCAAAGGGATGAGTACTAAGAACATTTTTGTAATAATAACTTTCAAAATCATGTCCACTTGATTTAGTTTCCTATGTTTGGAAGATTTAAACCTGTTCATCCTTCAAAAGCTATCACTTCCTTATCTAGTAATCTTCTTGGTACTCAGTCTTTCTCTTGCAAAATGTCTACAGCACTATATAGATCAGTGAAGTACAGACTGACCTGTTGTGGGAAATAGTCGCCAGGGTCGAAGTAGGTTTGAGTGGTGGTGGGTGGGAGAGCACTGAAGTCCCCGAAGTCTGCCTGGAGCGCCAGACCCGCCAGCAGGTACAGGACCTCCTCGGAGGCGCATGCGTGCAGGAGTCCTCGTGCCACCACATTGTACCGTAGCTGACGATAGTAATGATGTCGCGATGCCTCATCCCTGCAAATCAGCAAATTTACCATTAATTCAAACTAAAATTCTGAGTTTTGTGAAAAAGTCAAACACTAGCATTCTTTACAAATTGAGCTGCTGGTACATTTACACAATCATATTATTTAATGCTAAAAAAGTCACAAGATAACATTTTATAAAATGCATAATTTCAAATCCATTATTTTTATACAAAGATTTTTTTACGTGTCAGAAAATTGCATTTGAAGTTATTGAGTTTTTTCTTGGTTTTTAACCCTAGAAATCTACATTTGATTGCTGTTTGAGGTTGAACCACTACAAAACTATTAACTGCATTGAATTTGATTTTTTTTACTGTTTATTAACTTCATGATTACTGGTATGTTCAGAGTCAAATCTAAAAAAATGATCTATAAATTCCATAAGAAAAAAAAAGAAAGCTAAAATATATAGTTAATCATTCTTTTTATCAAAACTAAAAAAATAACAAAATTTGCAGTTGATGATTTTGAGGAATATCTAAAATGTGCTACATAAAATTATGTACAATATCCATGTTCTACATCAAACATTTTATTAAGTGACCAATTATGCATGTAATGTTATTATTGTGATTGTAGGTTTTTTAAACCCAGAATCCAATTCAATCTATAGAATTAGAAAGCCTCCTTGTAATAGGATAAGAAACTATATAATTGAATAAACAACAATTTTAAAAGTGAATTGCGATCCTGAATACATGTTTGAACAGGCAATTAATTCTGCGTAAATTACCGCAGGAGGAGAGGGCTGTCCAAGTAGAATTTGACTCGGAAGTGCAGTATGAGCAGAGGCTTGCCATTGCTGTCCAATCCCTGGAACATCGATCAATACACTTTAGTATATTTAACTAATTTTTAGATAGAAGAAATTGTTTGTCCACGGTAGAAGACATTTAAAATAAATTATAGTTAACACAGGACGCATTATCGTTATCACTAAACAAGTGAATAGTGGTGTGCAGCACAAGCATTTATAACTCAATTCTTCTCTATCCGATAAAAGTGTTAAATTATCTAATATCCCTACCTCTAATATTTATTTCTAGCTTTTCAGGTGTAGCAGACACAAGTATAGAGTATAAAGGCTTCATCGGTGTAGTTCACAAATTCGTTAACTTAAAAATGTTTGAGACACCATTGTACAATCACAAAGTGTCCATGGGGTCATTAACTTAGAAATGTTGCTTTGTTTAAATTTAACTTCCAACTAACAAAAAATAAATCCTGTTCTACTACAGCAATATAATTACGGATTGGTCTATTTTTCCTGTCTTCATGGAAGGTATTTTTAATCGTCGTGACTATGATATAAAGAACTAAACCCAAACAAAAACCGATAGCACCACTTTCAGAAAACGCTTCATAATACCAATTAAAATGCTACTAGCGTTGGAAGAACTCCACAAAAACGACAACGCCGTCGCCAATGGGATCATGACATTGTCTGTATGTCGCCTGGCACTGAACTATATTATGGTGTCGTCGGGTTCTTCATCCACACCGACTGAGGATCACAGAAAAAAGACCTGAGATTGGCAGTTGATTAATAAAAAGTGTGTGCGAGCGCACATGTGCGTGCGTAAGTGATAAGAAACCAGTCGTCAGGGCGCGGCAGTTTCCAAATATGGGGGACAAAGCCGCCCATTCACCTCTGCGTCGAGGCGAGGGGGGATTGCAAAATCCTTCATTCGCCAAGAGAGTTTCGCTTCGCCGCTCGCATCTAAAGAACATTTCCTTGGCTGGTGAAAAAGTGCTATTGTTTCATCAACTTCAATTTATTCTTTAGCAAAGGGGTTTCTTGTACAACAAGAAAGCATCTCTAGTATGTGCCATATTGTGAGATTCCGTCCACCGTTACAAAGTTCTCCATTTGATACTCCGGCCTCACGATGTATCGCCACCACAAAAAGCAAACACATTAAATAGACAGTTTATTTCCCAATATCTTGAAATATTGTATTTCCCCTTTAGAAATGCCGGTAGATAGATAATTTGTTTTCGTTCTGAACTAATAACCTGGGCGTAGAAGATGCATTTTACTGTCTTTTAACTCGGAAGATTGTTACGGAATAAAATTTGTCAATATAACTTGATTTGATTTATAAATATTCATGTCTCCAACAAACTAAAGCAAAATTCATTTTTTAAATCTTCTTAGATTCTTGTATTTATCTGGTAGTTTCGAGTATTTATTCCGTACAATAATAGTATTTTATATTACATGTGAAGATCAGATAGACTATTGCCACTGAAGATTTGCCGATTTTATACTATTTTGTTGACGTACCTTGCAAATATTATTTCTAGTTCTTGCTGAAAATTTTCTTCAATTTGAATAGACTAGTTTTAAAAGATCTCTGTTTTCAATCTGCGGGAGTAATAGTCCAACGTCACCTTCTCTTTGAGTTTACTGTTGCAGTGAAACATCTTTGAAGGATAACACTGAACTCTCATTATGTTTTTATAGGGGATATGATAATATAAGGAAAGAAGCAATAAAGGGAGCGCTGGTGTATTATTCACACAAATCCCGGGGCGAGTAAACAAAGTACCTAACTTAAGTAACCTAACTTGACACCTCACAAGTCCAGTTCTAGTGGCCATCTTGTTTCACAAAAAAATCGTATGGCTGCCTCAGGGAACTGTAGTGGTGATTTAACAGTCAAGACGTGAAACTTAGTGTGCTCTTAGGCGACCGAATCCCTTGTTAAGTTGATTTGATGTGTCAATTAGACTCAAAGTCTGGTCATCCCGATACTTAACTACCTACACGCGTCACGTTCTCATCACGAGAACCTGAGTATCAATATCACACAGAACGTCTCCTCATCCCTCAGGCCACAGTGCTACAACACAGTGCCAAACAACTGCCCTCGTGTCTCTGCCACGATCAGCCATCCACGGTATGGCACACAGTCATGAAGCTTAATTCGATCACCATTCGATCACCATGCGTCCGGTGGCAGCTTTGTATTGTACTGCACCGGTCATATAAAAAACTGGATTCCATTGTGATACGTATTTTGTAGAAAGGAAGTTGAGTATTATTTTAATACTTGCTTTTAACTGATAATTAATAATGCCTCAATAATGCCTTTTAACAAACGTTGAATCGACTTCTAAATACAAATATCAGAAGAGTTTACACAGGATCAGTTTCGTACTCACATTGGTAGAGGAGGATCGCCAGTTCTTGGGGGCATACTTGGACAGCTTGTAGTCCAGGTCAGCAAATAGGTACTCGCCATCTGCAACAGTAAAAAGTAACTATAATAACAATGAGAGGCACACTTGCAATAATTGAGCAATTGTCTGACCTTTACCGAATTCTATCACTCGAGGACCGAGAAAAATATCATTTATGCCTAACTATCTACACTATAGCTCGAGAACGAACTGTCCTATAGACTTAAAGTTTTGCATGAAGCTTCTTTATATGGTTCGAGTTGGATGACGGGGCTTATCACTCCAAAGGATTTAGTTGGGCATTAGCAAAATATTTTACATTGGTTTTATAGGTAACTATGGTAAGAACAAGACAATTTCAGAATAAATAAATATGTAAACTAACTGAGAACAATAACACAAGATTTTAACATATGACACAGTGACACATATTATAGCGTAACTATCACAATTGAATGAGCTGTAAAAATACAATATGGCATGCATAATCAGAAAAGCCTTGTTATTATTAAACATTCTACAAATATTTCTTGTTTGTTATACGTGGATAATATGATATTGATACTAGAGGTTTCATTTCAGCCTTAAGTACGATCAGGAACTCTGTACATATGTATACACAAAGTAGAATAGTTTAGAACCAGTTGTCAATACCACACAGAGCGTCTTAACATTAATTATATGCACAATTTATTTTATATATACTCTTCCCTCATAGAAGGTTATCTTCACTCGTAAGTTTGTTTTATGATGCAAATATTTCTAATCAAATCACGCAGAAAATTGACCTTAGTCAATAATTTTAATCGGAAAATAAAAAATATGATTATATATTATTTGATGATACTATAGGACATTTATTTTGTGACAACTGTCTTCAAGAGTGGCTTAACAAAGTTTGAAAATTAACTATTATATTGTTATCAATAGCAAAACCAACTTTTCTGCATCATTTCCCCCATAGAAGGAATTGTAACTATAAACGATTACTCCATTACCAGAGGAGCCAAGGTTACTTGTATTATGTGTGTAAATTAACAACTGATTCCTAGACTTGGGGAATAACATTTTATTTCGTAAGCGAATTATTAAAACCAACTAGAGTTTTTTTATAACTGATTAAGTACGTATTGAGTTGACTCAATACGTACATAAATTCATACTTTACCTTTATACCTTGATTACGAATCAAATTCCGATATAAAAAACACGAGACATTCACATTATCAATATGAATTCTAATTTTCACATGTTTTTGAGCTTTATTTTATCTCTGCGGCAGGCATCATGCATAGTGCTTGATTAACCGAATTTCCGGATAAACTGAGTGCACGATATACACAATTTTGTATATTTCTTTTTCATGAATAAATAACGACAGTATAATTTAAATTCAGCAATAACCAACGTTCAATGTATTTCAAATGTAGTATCATTGGTCTGCAGGCGCACTCCATAGCAGCTATGATAAAATCAGATAACTGCAAGTAACTTTATACATTATTCAGAACTAACAGAATGTTCGTTCAATCTAATTAACTCGGTGCCATCAAATCCGGTTAAACGATACTTTCGTGTTGTAATAACACACATCCCTGGAGAGGGGATGGCAAGAATATATATAATTAGAAGTAAAATCTATAATTAAAACCGCTAAACCTGGGGTTAAGTTGAACTGGCGCGGGGTGTAACAAAAACGGTAGGCGGAACAGAGCAGACCAGTTATCACGCAACCCTACAACATCTAAGATCGGCGCTTACCACGTGATACCAAGTCAGAGCAGTGAGCCGCCACATTATACCTGGAACACATCTGTGCACTTGATTTATTTTTGATCGGGGCGCACGGTAGCGTTTTTGTGGTGAGTGGCTATCTAAGGAGGGGAAGGGAGGGGAGGAGTGATTACAGAGTATTCTATAAACCGTGCCAGGCCCAACTAATAATCTTCATCCATCCCAGGTCTGCAGGCACTTGCCCTGCTTCTCCTTCTAATATCATCACACAAACTAGGCAGACAATTTTCTGCTGATTTGTAAAGAAAATATACATGTTCTTTGATGTAATATGGCAATGCGGCATTTCAAAGTTGAAGATTCTCACTTTCTTACAAGTGAACGTTAAGATTTCCGATTTAAATTAATGTGAAATAAACTCCTCTGGAATACAGATCAACAGAAACTCAATAAAAAAGTCTATATCTTTCAAATCTCATTACAGAGTGAAAAGTAAATATTATCATCGTGCATGGAGGTAACCAATTACCTTAAAACAAGTGTTCGTACTATTTCACATTGCCCTATTAGTAGCTGTACAAGACACGTGAGTAGACGTATTGTGTCTTGTATCATCAAATTCAGTATTTCATAGGACCAAATGAGTTAAATCCCTTGCAAAAATTTACATGTTCAGAATAAATCACGACAATTTCGGTTTCAAATATATTTTTTAAAGGTTTTTGACATTCAGTTTCTGATAACAAACAACAATTTTGATCATTTCAAAACAGGATCAGAAGTTTCCATACCGACAGCACAACAAGATCGAATATAATTTTTCGTTATGAAATTTGATTTAATAAATGGGCTAGATTGTGTTTTAAGTGAATAATAATAATACAAAAACAAAATGACAAGCCCACGCTAATGATGAAACCTACCTACCTGAACGCAAATTGAATACAGTGATTTATAAGTATATTTAATTGACATTGCGAATGAATAAATTGCATAAATATTTTAAGAATATACATAATTCTCAAGAACAGAAACACTATTTTCATCTAATAAAGAGAGCGGATACAAGTTCTCGAAACGTTGTGTTATGCTGTTATACACATAACGATTTCAATTGTTCATAATCCTGATGTACTTTCCGGATGTACTAGTTTGGTAAGGCTGGTGGTAACTGTTAACACCTAGAATTTACTGACGCAAGTATGTAGAAACAGAAATTGAATGTGTCCACATATATTGAAATGCGCATTCCTTCACACGCTAGAAGATGTGTTCACCTTGGCGACACCGCGTATGGGTCACATTCCAGCGCCTGTGGAGTCCTTGGCATCTTTGGTGGTGAAACCGACTGCGACCTCCCTTGTTTGGCCGATGTGAAGAGAACGAATAAGTACTAATACACCTGGAGTATTGCATTTTCACAGAAGTATTATATTATATGCTTCAAGCAGTTTGTGCCTGCTTACTGTACAGGCTCCATTGTGAACGCAGAAGAGAAGTAAACTGATTTTTAATGTTAAATAAAAATGTGTGTAATGTTAAATCACTTGTATGTGTCATTTATATGAAATCGATTTGGACACCACTAAAAATACGGATTACTAGAATTGCTAAATTGATCATAAACATGACCAATGTGAATCTATTACTTTTGTTTTCAGTTCACTTCGCCATCAATGATTGTTATCTCATACTGAACACCTGTTCAATTTTAAAGACTTACATCACATTCATCCTATAATTCATTCAACATTGATATATCTTGTAAAGAATTCTGGAATTGTACTTTTCAAAAAGACTTTTAATATGTAATAGGATTTTAGAATTTGGTGTAGCCGAAGTAAGCTTACCATTGAAATTTACGCTTTCCGTTGTCGTAGTCACAGAAGGGAGCTCAATCACCTCGAGTTGCAATCTTAAATTGTGTGTGCAATCTAAAAGTTTCCCAATATTATAGAAATCTTACGTTTAGTACACCGTACAAGTAAATTATATTAACTAGTACGATGGAAGTGGGTTTAGGCTGAAGCATATTTTGCCGATATAATATGGCAATAAAATGCATCGTTTTGAGCAATTTACAAAAAGTTAAGTACTTATGTATTAGAACGACCTAAACTTACTTTTTGTATGGTCTCGGTTAAAAGAAATAAAAACTTACCGATCATAACTGACTCAATCATGTATTCTACCCCACACATATTTTAACATAACAACATTTATCCTTTTTCTATATGCGTGTCTGAAACCTATCTAATCCAAGGTAAACGCAGTGGTATTGAGAAAAAAAGAACAACAACTTACCTAACCTACATAACTGTCGTGCCCAACCTAGCCTACCCTATAGCGAAGTCCACTGCCGCGTTGCACACAAGAATACCACGTGATAGATCCTCAGATTGGCATTCGCCGATTGAGATAAGATAACACGACACAACAGTACAACATTGATATAACATATTTATTCTTGTTCGATATATGTTTCTATATTTAAGTTTTTTCACCGAAAACATATATAAAGACTTGGTCGGTATAATGCATAAGAACCAAAATTTGTAATGGCACACCTAATTATGACAATAGTTAAGTCCGAAAAACCGGTCAGCCGTTAGCACAACTCGAGGAAAAACTTGCAAAACGCGCCAATCAGTCGAGTTGAATAAAAACACAGAGCGATTATTTATCTAGAAAAATGTGGTGTGTCGGAATGTCGGATTGCGTAAGTCCAAGCCTTGTTAGAACGTAGCTACGGGCGAGGGGCAGCGGGCCGAGCGAGAGAAGAATGCAGCAGTCGTGGCCAGATATCTTATCAACTGGGCCTGCACCTGCATTCCGGGTGTTGCTGTCGGGAGGAATTCCAAATATGACCGGACGAGGTCCAGATGGTCTCTTGGTCGGCCGCTCCAGACTCTGGACTCACCGAGGTAAGCCGGCTTATATGTTCTAGAGCTCTTCTGTTGGTCGCCTTAGCTGTTGCTGGCGTTAAGGTCTCCAGACATACTGTAACCGTGACATGAACGTATTGGTAGTTATTTACGTTTTACGTGAGTAGAATATTACAACGTTTTCGGAACATCCCAAACCATATCTTGTTATTTCATTCCTTTACAGAAATAGTTTTTTGATACCTAATTTTGATGAAGGGTAATGTAACGAATGAACTAGATATAACCTTTCGTTAATAATACTACCTGATTTTAGCAAGAATAACTCAACCGAAGGAAAACCCAATATTTTTAAAGGGGGGCAGCTCTTTTACTCTACGAATCGTTGTCCTCAACGACCCTATTTTTGTATTTGCAATATTAGTGTTGGGTCTTTTACACTACTAATCGTTGACTCAACGACCCTTTCTGAAAAATAACAAATAACAGGGGGTCTTTTACTCTACGAAGCGTTGTTGACAACGACACCGATTTACTAAGAAAACTAAAAGTTCAATCCAATGGTTCTTTGTCACAACGACCCATATACCGAATATAAGAATAGAACTACAAGTGGGTTCGTTGACACAACGACCCTTTTTCCATATTTTTTATCTAATTCATTAAATTGGGCCGTTTTACACTACGGATCTTTGTGTCAACGGCCCAAATATAAATTAAAAAGTTGAAAAGTAGAAAAAGGTTCGTAGAATCAACAACCTAGTTTCAGAATAAGTTGAAATATATGTATTAAGGGGTCGTTGACTCAAAGACCCTATAATGCATCTAACCTCAAATAATACATTCTAGGGCTTTTTACTCAACTGATCGTTGTCTCAACGCCCCTCCGTCCCAAACAAGCGCTTTCAAACGAAACAGGGTCAATCAGTCAACTCCTAGCCCGGTAGGCATGAAGGCGCTGCGTCTGTGCCGAGTTTAGTCCTAACATCTGATATAAGGGTAAATACTTTGTATAAGTATTAATATGTAAATATTTTGTTTATTATACGTGTATATTATTGAACTAGATTTAAAGTCTGGTAACAGTTGTATTTATAAAATATAAGAAATATTTTAAAGACATACATTTCTTGTTATGATTCCCATTTCTTGTTTATGTATTCAAAATATATTTCACTCATGTACATAAACTGAAATAATGTAACTGTCCATTCATATTTCTACTTCAGTCGGAAAACAGGTTGAGGTTTCTAATTATTATTAAATGGTTAATCAAACAGTACCCAACGTTAAAATTAAAGTTAAAATGAAAACGTTGCAAACAAATGAAAACACTAATACTAGATTTTTTACAACTACAACTCCAAACATGCACTATGAGGAATTCGATTGACAGTGCCGAAGCCACTCATCTGAGAAGGACGAAAGATTTAATTTCTGTATGTCTGTATGACCGCACAATATATCGAAAAACGAATTGACTTATATATGGTTATTGATTTATAGCGAACACTTTCAAATTACTATTGCGGTTAACCGTACAGTGACGGGAAAATCGCAGAAGAAATAAATTTGTAAGCAAACTGTATACAGTCATATGACATTTTTAGATGTGGCATGGTAACACAAGTACCCTTTCTATCCGCAAGATATTTTTCTAAAATGTCTTTTTTTGTATGCTTTTCAATTTTATATAAGAATCTCTTATTTATACATAGACAAGAAGGAGCTCCATTTTTGCGCATTGTATACTCATGCTTTTCGGCTGAGCATAATATATTAGGTATATTGTAACATATACGTATTTGAATTCTGTGCGCTCCACTACCCGTGTGTTATTTTTATTATATCTGATTGAGTTCATTTATAAGTCTAGGCGAGTTACTGTAGTCGACACTATATACATCATCTGTTATCAAACCTTTCTTACCACTCAGTAGCTAATCCCATCGTGTAACTTTAGAATATTTAGTGTATCAACTATACCATGTAATCGATTTGTTAATTACGTGTATAAGTTGTTAAAAGAGGTTCTTTAGCGTTGGATAGTTTTAACAGTTTAAATTAATCTATGGTCAAATATCAATGGAATGAAACTTAATATTCTAACTACAACTACAGAAACAACAGTAAGGTAGTCTCAGGTAAAGGCTCGGGTGAGGTGGTTCCTTCCTCAAAATGGTGTCGTTAGCAGACAATGCAAATAGTTTTATTGCAACCGGGTCTCTAGTTTACGTGTCCCTTCTGAATGGGTCTAATGAAATTATTAGGAAGGGGTTATAAAACTATTCTCAGAAATTCCGTGAGGGGTATTGGGTAAAGAGATAAGTCTGCATAATAGCCTTTCTTCCATATAACATATAACATCTGCTCCTACCTACCAGGTGTCAGCAATAAGATAAATTTCTCAAGCCTCAACCACATCTGACACTGAAAAATTAGCAGAAATTAGGGAACCTAATATCCTATATGAAATTAGGGAACCCTAATATCCTATATCACACGACATTTAAATACAATACAACCCTGCGATATAATAACTCTAAATAAGATTCAGTGATTACAAAAAACCCTCAACAATAGTTAAAAACTTTACAATAGTAAAAAAATTGATGACACATTTGAAAATAAATTGTTGCAGATAAAAACAGAAATAAACTGAATGCAAAATAATGAATGAAATTTAAAATAATTTGTTTTTTTAAATATATGTGAGGTTAGAAAAAATATATTATTAATTAGCCTACAAATTTTACTTACTATTTTCTTGGATATAAGAGGCAACGTCATTTAAAAGATGCAGCGAGCACAATCCGACGTAAGACCATCGAGGTATATAAAATTACAGGCTCGTCCCGACCATCAATGACACTACTGAATTTGTGACATCTCATGAAATCGAGCGGCAGATTAGCGAAATAAAAATGGGCCTCGCTTTAAACGACGAAGGGGCTTCAGAACCAGGAAGTGGAGACACGCGTTGCAACGTGTGTCTTACGATGAAGGCAACCAGGGTGGCCACACCTTGTGGACACAATGTAGTGTGCAGGCCGTGCGCCGTCTCTATGACCGAGGATGAAATATTTCATCAGGTCACAAATGGCGATGGAACTATTTACAACACATATACGCCTGCCACTAACATTTCCTATTTGTAGAGCAATTGTTGGTGCTTTTGTAAAACCATTTTAATCATATCTTTACCGTTTTTAAAACAATGTAACTGTAAATATATTGTTCTATTAAAAGTGTCTAAAAGAATGGTTTTTTTTTCTTTGCACAACTAGTTCGTAGTTACCCGTAATACGAGTATGTATATCTTATATTTATTGCAGCGTTTTATATATTTTGGGCTATATAATCCTATAATGTATATATCTATTATATATAATATAATGTCAGTTTGTTCTCAAGATGTCCCGTGAACAGAAATAAATTATATCTTTCCAACCCTCATAGGCTTTACTGCGTTCGGCCAATAGAAACCTTTATTACTTTAATTGCTTATTTATGAAACAGGTGTAAGCATTATTAAATATTTTGAAGACTATTTTATTTCATCTATACTAATAGATCCAACTCTAAATAGCGAAACATTATCCGAAAACACATAAATACTTTTCCAACTTTTTTCCAAACTGCAGACATAAGCATTTTCACAAACTAGCTATTAGCATGAGCTTTTTTATAAACAAACACATGTTATTTTCGATTAAATATTAAAATACAAAATAATTTATATATACTATCTGACATAATTAGTTTATATAGTTATTAACAGTAAACCTTTTTAAGAAAGGAAAAGTTATTTATTAAAAACGCCTTTAACATTGCAACATTAAAACAAAAATATTTGAAATGTTACTCTATTTAATCAACTTTTTTTACTATTGTCGAGGGAACTGCAGAGGGTAAGTTAACTGTTAAAGGTAATAATTTTAAATTTTATGTTATTGGGTATATTTTCGTTTTCTAGCCATTTTCCAAGTTCTTTTCTTTACATAATACTATAGGGTTTAATTATATTTAAAACATTTTCATAAAATGTGCAAAACACGCTGTATATATGTAGTGTTTTTCAATTCGTAAAAAATAAAATAATTAAAGTACAAAAACATAAAATTATAACTTTTACAAATACAAATTTTAACATTTTGGTGATTGTGTATGGAACTGACGAGTGCATCAAGGGAAGTAAAACATAATCTAATTTAAAAAAGAATGTAATTAGAAAAATATTGATTGAAAATCGTACTTCTAAAAATTAATATTAAAGTCGGGAAGCTGGTCGAATACTGGTATGGGCGAGATATATCCAGACATTTGTCTACTTCGTAGTTGATGGGGAGAGAAAATTCGCTTTATTTGTATTACTAAATGCATTGACTGAAATAACCTACTGATTAAAATTATACATCCAAAACGTGTTTTTACTGCTCAATTACTAAAATAACCGCATATGTATGTAACGGTTTTAAAAAGGCTCAATACTTATTACTGCATTTTTCAATAATTTAAGTGATACAATTGTATCAATACTCAATGTTAATTGTTGTTATCAATTAATATATTTTATTTGTTATTTATGCTAGTTATCTTTTAACAATTTTCACTTTTAGTGGCTGTTATTAAAATATGAGTACAATTGGTTTCATGTAACACTAGCTACCCTCACTGATACCCTTAGCTTCACACTCAATTTTGCTCGCATGACAGATGCGTTCGGAAAATCCTTTTTAATGGCAAAGCAGGCATTTCCGACATAAATGGTGGTTATGAAAGAAAATTCCACTTATAAATCCATTTTCCACTAATTAAATATGACAGTTAAAGATGTTTTAGAATTCTGAAGTCGGATGTGAAACATTTCTATTTGCACTAAATAACTGAAATTTTGCTTGCTTGAACAGTTTCAAAGATTCCAATATTAATGAATTGTTAATAAATAATTTTAGATCAATTGGTAGAATACTGAGGTCTAAGTCCATAGCCCTTTTGCAGTGGACTCTTTGTAGTATAGAGACCTTAGAGAGCTGGAACGTTAATATAACATGTCGTAATTCTTTAATGATTTGTTCCTTTAGACTAAGTATATGGTTAGATCTCTGGTGATTTGAAAATAATAAATAGTATTTAGTATTTATATCTTTTAATTTAACTATAAACTGACAAATCAAATAACAAACCCCAAGGATTAGATCGAATCATAATTTTAAGAGCTAATGCTAGAATCACAAACTAGCAAAGAATAATAAAAAAATGCTAGAAGGGGCATTTTAAAATTATAATAACATTTTGTACCACATATGGTGGTTTGAAACGGAAAAAGAAGTTTTATGATATAACTATTTACACATTTTAGCTTCCATAATTTATTTTTAGTTATTATTAGTCACATTCTAATACATTTAGCATATAACTTCATAGGGATTATTTTCAATTCTCCTTTTTAAAAGATGTATTGACGACACGTTTTGTCGGCATTAGTCGAAATGTAATTCTCCTCATTTAATTAATTTTCTATAATGAAGAATGGTTAAATGATGGTAGCCACTTAACCTATTCTTACAGTTAAGATTCTCCTTAGACTACTAGATACGATTATATCTTAATATATTAAATCTTTATCCTCTAAAGAAAACTCTCCATGACTTCTTTTTCACCTCAAAACATTATTGATAAGCATAAATGTGTATGAACATGAATATATAAATATTCCGTGCAGGTATTAGAAGCATTTATTAAAACCTGTCAAGTATCAACTTTATTCAATCCAAAAAGTAAATTATTTATAAATTAAGAGATATAGATAGAGTTAATAACATATTGAAATTAGAAGAAGAGTGAACGAAAAATTAAAGTACAATTTTGCTGTGAACAGCACTAAAATTCTATTAATTTAATTAAATTTTTTTTTATTAAATATTACAAATAAACTAATTTTATAAAATTATATATTTATTTGGCATGAATTGCATAGTTTATACAGAGAATCAAACTAATTCGTAAAATGTAAGTTTTAAATAATGAACATTTACGTTTTAATAATTCATTGTTATATAAGCTAAATTACTGATTACTTTCAAAATTGTATGTATTTTTTTTTACTATTATTAATTTGATCTATATTCTTGATATTTAGAATTGCTATTTATCGTTACAATTTCCATTTTTAATATTTATTTGTATTCCATTTTTTATCACTCTTACTTGGTAATGTCTTATCATTACTGCTTATAAAGTATATCTTTATCCGGTAAAAGAGGTTTATATTAATATAGTTTTAAATTAATACAAAACAAATTATTACATTTGTAAATTTATAGTGGCAAGAGAATAATGTACGCCACATCAATACGAGCGCAACATTCAGCGTCGTACGACTGGTGCGCGGCAACATCTCGCCACATTATCCGGCTGCACGCAGTTGACACAAAGACCCTAGTTAGACTAAAAGAACCTCTGAACAGTTTAAAGTAGGTCGTTGTCTCAACGACCCTCTTACTATATTTTACCATTGAGTTGAAAAATGGGTTGTTGTCGCTACGACCCTTCTTCACATTGCTTATACATTTCTCCATTTTGGTCCGTTGACAAAAAGAATGGTTGAGTAAAAGACCTGGTTCTCTCAATATAAGCATTTAATATAATTTAGGGTCGTTGAGACAACGACCCATCTTTTGAAATATTCAACTAAACAGGGCAAAAAGTGGCGTTGTTGCTACGAACCCAGTTGAGTAATTGACCCTTTTCATTCGTTTTACTGGTTCGTTGTCACAACGAACCTATGTAGAAAATCTTAAATATCAAAATGGGGTCGTTGTCTCAACGACCTGTAGACTAAATGACCCTGTCTTATTTGTTATTTTCTCAGAAAGGGTCGTTTGAGTCAACGATTAGTAGTGTAAAAGACCCGTCACCTTTTAAAGTAAATTGAGTCTACATAATGACGGAAAATATATAATTTGAAAATAATATCTTGCCTTTATTATTAGACTGCAAAATTTTATTTCTAATCCAAAATTCTTAATTTTTGCAACCCACCATTTATTTACCTTAATACTTCACAAGTCTCCATTAAAGAGAATATCTCCAAAAAGACAACTCATGTGCTAATTCACTTTATGTAGACTAGCTGTATTCAATTCAGCGTTAACCCACCCATGCTTAAAAATTTGATAATAAAAAGAATGACGCAGGCAATTCAAGAGATCCTCGTGACATTATGGACATTATCATCGCGTTTACGTCACATACAGTGTCAATAGATCCTTAAATGCAATGTTTGTAAATATCTAACCGCCAATGTATTTTAACAATACCAGTATATCTGTTGTATTTATAGGAAAACTCGCTTGCTTTTGAATACTAAAAATTTTTTATGTACGCAATGATATCCGAATAACTTAAAAAGTTTATACAAATAGGGAGTATTTAGTCCTCTTAAGTCTAGCCTTCCCATTTCCCAAATATTCGAGTGTATACTAATTTGATTACATATCAGTCATTTGAATCTAAATGAGTTAAATTTCTGAGTGGGTAGACTGGTCTACTACAACACAAAGCAACAGTCATAAGAAACAATAAAAGAACCCACCCAAACTCTTCGTCCATCATTAAGAAACAAATCTGTTGGCCAACGAGTTGGAAAGTTTTAACTCTTCGTTTTAGCATACCCAGATACCCGAACGGAAGCAAAACGCCCAATGCCGCGAGCGACTGAAGTAAGCACGCACGCTCGACACGCGTGGCTGTAAACACGCACTACAACGCTCCGCTCATGCTTTCTCTGGCATTCCAAGATGGCGGGCTGCAGCCTTGGTGTCTCCTCTCTTCCTCTGGTCACTCATTCCCATCTCAACCTTTACACAGGCTCTTGAAAAATTCAGATAAGTACACTTAACCACCGGAACTAGTTTCCCAACTAATAATACAATCATTGGGAATCAGCTTGGTAAACGAAACTTCAATATTTGATATGGGTCCAAAATACCTTTTCAGATCTAAATGTGAACCATTTTAAATAAATGGTAAAGAGCATGCACGAATTTCTTTCAATAGGCTTAAATTGAGGATGTGACATTCTCTCTAATCCTCAGTCTGAAAAAGCACGATACCCTTCGGTGATATCTGGGGCGCCACCAATAGTTAACTGTATAGACAGAGCACTTGCTAATGGAAAGGCCGATGACCCTTAAATGGAGAAATATTGAAAGTGCTTGTTGCCTGCAATAAAGGCTTCTCGGATCATGGATGGGAGGTATTATTTCTATAACAGATGACTGATTACTGATTTGACTGTGCTGGTCCTATTTAAGAGCTAACCTATCGTAAAAACGACTGTAGGACGTCCTTCATATCCCGTTTAATATCGCCCAGTCTTACGACAATTCTGGAATTAGTTAGAACTCATGTAACTGATCGAAACCTGTGCCGAAAACAATGAGTTGGAAGGAATCCGAGTATCTTTGTCTCTAATTTTTTAATGGAGAGAAGAAATGTCGAGGAACTGGCTTTACAGGAGAGGTTGTCGGTAGAGAATTGTTCCCTAACACAGGGTGCCGATGAGTATAATCAACCTATTTAAAAACATAGAATTTCCTTTCTTACATTATATTTCATTTAAAAAATATATAATTTTCTCAAGTCCTAAATAAATTAAAACATGTCACTCACTATATAATATCTAGTGTAGTATTGTAAAATGTAACATTTTAATCTTCAACCATTTAGGCCTGATAACAAAATGGTAAATTGCCTATGTTAAATGCTTGTAATTTCACTTGGAGTGCTACAAGAATGCCTCTTCTGTGTTGAGGGAAATTATCTTAAATAGCTATGAGATCTTGTAATTTGCATTTTGCGGAAGTAGCCAAAGAGGACAAGGAAGGCCATATGCTTCCTTTTTGATAACTACATTGATGGCGTAATGTCCACACTCCAATCCAATCCGCAACCGAATCCGTGGTCTTTAGGCAGACAACCAAAATACCTTGAAGAGGGAAAGAAAGTTTTTGCTCCTTGCAGATTTTTAGTATTACTGCGTACAAAAAATATCTTAACACCTAATATCGGGCTTAATCACAATTGTAAGATGCCCATGTAGATGAGCGTAGAGGTGGAATTCCAATAGAGAAGAAGTTGGCATCTGTATCTGAACGTCACCAGAATATTAATAGGTTTAACTATAGGGAGTTCAAAATTCTTATCAACTGTAGTGATTAGAACTTTAAATTAATTCAAGGTGAGGCTCAAATTAATGTTGAAAGACTCAAGGATATGCTCGCATGGGGATCCACATTCCTCGAATCTTCCGAGATAAATAGCAGACACGTGGGCCAGCAAGGAATACTTCATCTCCGTGAAAAATCTGTATTTTCTTCAACATACTAAAACTGATTTAGGCAGAAGATTAGTGTAGGATTTTTATTTTCAATAATGTCCTCCTATCATCAAACTCGACATAAGTAATTAAAACCATTATAAATTGTTTAAAACCGTTGAAAACAGCAAATAACCGGGTTATAGTGCAAGTATGTACTTTCTAGCTACCAACGGCTCGCTGCAGCTTATTCTACTTCATATATTAGTCATCGTCATAAAGGACATCCAGTTAATTTATCAGTGGCGATGTGGACGAAGGGAACTCGGAACGGCGCGCGGCGGCCCAGAACGAATCACTCGGCCGGACGAAGCCGATAGGACATTGATTATTCCATAAAAACTGTCAGAAGGCAAAAACAAAATAAGAATGTGAGTAGAGGGGATCGGTGACCCCAGAACGGAGCCAAAACCGGGAACAAAAGGCTCTCGGGTCGCGGCGCGCGCCAGCCCGGCCCGCCGGCCCACTCTCAAGCCCGGTAGCCGGGCATATTATAAAATACAATCTCTCCCCTCCATTCCGACTCTCAGGTCTATTAGAAGGCTGACATAGTACAGTCCGGTCCAACAGTGGGCGCTGCCGGACTCGGCCCATTTACATGTTTCGACTCAATGGACTTAGACGAATTGTTGCCTCATAATGGATCTACAACAATTGCTGCTAAATCATACACATTATTGTGTTTCTTAGCTTGTTAACCACGAGGTGAAAAGTTAACAACCGCAGATAGTTTACTGTTACGAAATGGACTGACAGCTTAGTAACATACATTTTTGATGTGGGTTCAATACACCTATCAATGTATTTCGTAAAACAACCTATTTGGTTTTTTGTTGTTTAATTTCTGTGCAAATTTGAGTATTTACTAGGCTATATTAGTGAATTTATTAGAAAATGGAATTAATAGTTGGCTCCTTGTATCTCTAAAAACAGTTCTAATAATCTATACTAAGAAGTAACGTTTATTTTAGATATACATTAAATACAAACCTTATTTATCGAGAGAGTTGGAACAACAATTATTTTCTAACGGTTTCGTCTCACTGGACTGGAAATATCTCTTAAAGTACACTTAAATATAAAAAGAGCATTTTAATTATTTTAAACTGTAAGATTACAAAACAAAATATTATCTTTTTAACTTTGTCTAATATACAGTACCACTGGACATTCTACTACAAATTTCATATTTATTACGAACTTTTATAACGGTTCTGAAACCATAATTTATACATTATTTATTAAAAATAATGATTTAATTAATATTCTTGATCGTATTTGTTCTATAATAAGTGATTTCAATAAATAGTAAACGTGTACACTTTGATGTTCATCGAAATAAACAGTTTTTTTACTTAGACTTTTCTTTAAATAATTAAAATATTTCTAAAATAAGTAAAGAACTAATTAAATTACATTTACAATTCACATTTTATTATTAAGTAAAAGTATGTTAATAGATTACATGTTTCTGTATTCAATTATTGTAAATTTACTGTAGACGACGGTTCAGTGATAGACAGGGCTTTACAGCTCTAACCGCCTCCTTAATAAAGGCATTTTTCATTTAATTTCGTTTTGAATAACTAAACTGTCTACGTTATACGGTGTGTACCGTGTGTATGGCGTCCGTATGACCTGAATTTTCTAACTTTATAAACCATAGATCGAGTATACATAAAGCTCGTAGGAGAGAGCAAATTTGTTTTCTTTTTTTCTTAAAATGTGCTGGAACAATCGAGAAAATGTTATCTATAAGTACATTATAAAATGGTATGATAATGAATTCTCCAATATACTGTATACCAAATTCAAATCTAAAAGTTGGGAAATTTCGTTTCGTTATTTCTCATTGTGCTTATATTTATCAAAATTAATTCATCTTTAATTAAAATTAAAATCTAATTTCTGATTTGGGTAAATTCACGTCATTAGGTGCACTGCCTGAAAATTATGCGATCAAAACAAGACATACAAATAACAAACTGCAACAAACAGGGCGCCGGAAAACGACATTCAACATTTTATTCAAGTGTTGTCTCAGTTTTTTGATAGGCAAATTACCACTAACCAAGGGAAAAAACTGGAAAATTGTTAAAACAGTTTGTAACATAAAACTCCCCTTATTCTTCTCTCACCATATCCTGAACAATTGCATACCGATGCAACGGTTTAAATTAGGTTTTGACGAGATACTTAACTATTACATAAAAAATGAATAAATGTGTGCACCTAAATGCGTAAGGTTACAAAGTACATTATCACTAGAAACGTAATTTAATTCCCATGATACATTTTAAGATCCATAAACTGATTAAATAACTAAAGTTATGGCTGAAGACATATAATAATAAATAATAGATGCAGACATTAAATCTGTAATGACCGTTAATTAGTACATGTGTCTATTATGATAGAGGCGGCCAGTATTCTACATGCACGCGGTGTACTTGTACAAGCCGCCACCCGAACTCTTGAGTCACAGGTTTGCTCAATAGCGGAACCACAGATAGGTTATTCCACATTGCATAGTAGAAGTCCAATCGGGGCTAATTCCGCAGATAAGCTTCCGTAGTTAGCAGCGACAGCGACGTATGCTGCATAGCTGTACTTGTACAAATCGCCACCCAACTCTTGTCACAGGTTTGCTCAATAGCGGAACCACAGATAGGTTATTCCACATTGCATAGTAGAAGTCCAATCGGGGCTAATTCCGCAGATAAGCTTCCGTAGTTAGCAGCGACAGCGACGTATGCTGCATAGCTGTACTTGTACAAATCGCCACCCAACTCTTGTCACAGGTTTGCTCAATAGCGGAACCACAGATAGGTTATTCCACATTGCATAGTAGAAGTCCAATCGGGGCTAATTCCGCAGATAAGCTTCCGTAGTTAGCAGCGACAGCGACGTATGCTGCATAGCTGTACTTGTACAAATCGCCACCCAACTCTTGTCTCAGGTTTGCTCAATAGCGGAACCACAGATAGGTTATTCCACATTCCATAGTAGAAGTCCAATCGGGGCTAATTCCGCAGATAAGCTTCCGTAGTTAGCAGCGACAGCGACGTATGCTGCATAGCTGTACTTGTACAAATCGCCACCCAACTCTCTTGTCTCAGGTTTGCTCAATAGCGGAACCACAGATAGGTTATTCCACATTCCATAGTAGAAGTCCAATCGGGGCTAATTCCGCAGATAAGCTTCCGTAGTTAGCAGCGACAGCGACGTATGCTGCATAGCTGTACTTGTACAAATCGCCACCCAACTCTTGTCACAGGTTTGCTCAATAGCGGAACCACAGATAGGTTATTCCACATTCCATAGTAGAAGTCCAATCGGGGCTAATTCCGCAGATAAGCTTCCGTAGTTAGCAGCGACAGCGACGTATGCTGCATAGCTGTACTTGTACAAATCGCCACCCAACTCTTGTTACAGGTTTGCTCAATAGCGGAACCACAGATAGGTTATTCCACATTCCATAGTAGAAGTCCAATCGGGGCTAATTCCGCAGATAAGCTTCCGTAGTTAGCAGCGACAGCGACGTATGCTGCATAGCTGTACTTGTACAAATCGCCACCCAACTCTTGTCACAGGTTTGCTCAATAGCGGAACCACAGATAGGTTATTCCACATTCCATAGTAGAAGTCCAATCGGGGCTAATTCCGCAGATAAGCTTCCGTAGTTAGCAGCGACAGCGACGTATGCTGCATAGCTGTACTTGTACAAATCGCCACCCAACTCTTGTTACAGGTTTGCTCAATAGCGGAACCACAGATAGGTTATTCCACATTCCATAGTAGAAGTCCAATCGGGGCTAATTCCGCAGATAAGCTTCCGTAGTTAGCAGCGACAGCGACGTATGCTGCATAGCTGTACTTGTACAAATCGCCACCCAAGTCTTGTCACAGGTTTGCTCAATAGCGGAACCACAGATAGGTTATTCCACATTCCATAGTAGAAGTCCAATCGGGGCGAATTCCGCAGATAAGCTTCCGTAGTTAGCAGCGACAGCGACGTATGCTGCATAGCTGTACGTCTTGACTGTGGCATTTTATGCAGAAAACGTGTAGACCAGTATTAAATAGTAGCATTAATCAAATTGACACTGCTACAGAAGCTTACATTTCCTACACTAAAACCAAACAGATTCCAGATAATAATTGAATATAAGACTTATAAAATATTGAAACCAATATAACCTGCATCGTAGCCTAGGCAAATCACTAACCGAGAGTTCCCCCATGTTCATTTACTGAAAACATCACTATGAATTTGCAAATGGCTTTCGACCGTTTGTAGTATATAATCAATTAAAAAATTGTAGTTTTACACAATACATGAGATTACGTTCAGTAATTTACATATAAGGCTCCAAGAAAAAAATAGACTTGTGTAAATAAATAAGTTGTTTAAACATTGAAATTAAATTAGAAAGACCTCAACTGTTGAATAGGGAGAAATATTAATAGGTTCAAGTTAACCACCCTATTGCAAAACGGCGGGAAGAATTGTCGAATTTGTAGTATATATTTTGAAATAGGTACAGTATTTCCAAAATATAGTGAAGATTTCCATCTAAAATTGAGATACCCTCTCAAAGTTCACAAGACATCAATGATGCCACAGACAACAGACCTCTGTATAATCCGGAACAAATAAGTATTTTGGCAGTAATTCAAACCACTAAACCCGACCGAAACGAGGAATCGGGCTTGAAACGGTGCGTATACTGAAGTCCACATTCCTTCAGCACCTAACCCTCGACACCGAGATGGGCATAACTATGCAAATGTCCGGAACAAAAAACAGCCGATTTCAATCAAAAGCAATAAATACTCTAGAGGAATTCCCATAAGACAACCGGAGGTGTTGGGCTCGCCGGGCGCGGGAGAAATTTACAGTCGTCAGTCTATCAGATAGCGGAGGGGCTTCTACTTCTTCGTGTCCGTGGGCGAAATTTAAGAGAACCTACTCTACCCCTTCCCTTCCCCCCATACCAAAACTCGGGGCGACCTCGGACCGGCCTTGTGTCATGGGCCGCAGTGCACCTGCGCTGCACACACGCACGGGAACGCGCACGCGCACGCGCCTTGCGAGCCGTGCATCCACTCCCCTCGCCCTCGACTTTGTGTGGGTCGATCGGCGTAGAGCAGCTGCGTTAGATGAACTTGGGTAGCGAATGACCGAGAAAAACTACAGACGCGGTTCTGTTCGCAATAAACACGCCATAAAGTATGGCCAAGACATAACATTATTATTTTACAGTCCAAACAGTTGTTGATTTCGACATTTGATCTCCATCTTTACGGCTTAAACAATGTTTGCTTACACTTAAGCTTTTGATATATGGATGAATATTTACCAATCACCTTTTCATTAACTACACGATTTTTCGATATTCAATAAATTAAAATAGCCTTCTCCGTAGGTTTATTCGTACACAGAAACGTTGATAAATAGATCACATAAAACACTCAAACTGCTGAGAACTTATAATTGAAACTTGTTGCTGCTACCGAACTTTCATATAAACTTGATGAACTAGTTATTTTAACAAATACTATTTTACTAGTGACGAAGACTCATACACCAACTAATTATGTATAAAGAAATAATTTGTATATATTTATTTTACTAACATTTATCAATAAATGTTCGTTATAAACTTCTAATCGTATAGAACGCATCTTTCATTTTTCAGAAAGGTCCAGAATTAACAGTTGATAAGGGATTAACTTACCGGACGCGGTTGCCAGGCCGAACAGTTCGGTGTCTTGCATACCGCTTGCTGCCAAGTGTCGGCATGTCTCTTGGTACAGCTCCCTCGTGCGAGATTTGGGCTGCAACAATGTCGAAATCATCAAAATACCAACATCTCCACCATACAAAAATATTTGGAGTCAATGTTATCATCATGAGAACAAATATAACAAATACAACGTTAGACGTAATAAAAAGCTCTGACATCAAATATAAAACAATCAACCAATCTCACTTTCGTCAATTTCTTCACCAAACATTCACATTCTATTTAAGGAATGGTAAGAATTTAAGAAAATTATCACGAATACAAATTATAAAGATTAAACAATAGAACTAATTATTATGAAATTATTTGTTTGTTAATGGAATGCATGGAATTAATGAATGTATCTGCGACGAGAAATCTGTACAATACTAACAACGTATTTTACTTTCTTAGTATTGTGATGTTAAGAAAGTAAAACAATTTATCTTCCTACAATTTAAGCAACCTCTGGGACTGACCAAATCTGGCACGTAACGATTTTTTGAAAACGGATCTCCATTAATAGGGTTGTTCAGATGTTTTTATTTCCGTCCTAGTAGATATTGTTCAAGATATAACCGTAGAAAAGAATTTTATAAAATAATGGCATCAACAGACGCTGAACGTTCCACAACTGTAGGATAATAATATTAAGCTCAAAATTAACAAAAAACATCATTCCTTAGGGGGCCAACTTTCAACTTATCGTAACACCAGAACCAATATCTGCCCTGTTTCTAATTATTGGATCAATCACCTTTTGAGTCTCAAATCAAAGAACATTCTGATGTAACTTTTGGGTTTCGTTGGCCTTACATGTAACATAAAATAATATTCTTCAAGGACTAGACAAGATGGATTCTTAGGCGAAGCGGCAGACCGACGAAAAAATTCCAAGGAGCATATATAGGAAATTCCTTCATTACTTGAGTTCCTACTATTAAAATCCCGATAACTAAAAGTAGAGGAAGGAATCGAGAGTAACACCACGACCTATTTATATAAAGATTGCAAAATAATAGTGTAAGAGTACCAAAATGGACGCCTCCTGGATAACTAAACAGTTAATAAAAAGCTAAAGTTGTGGTAAAACGTGGAAAACCTGAAAAGGGTTGTAAGAAGGTTACAACAGAAAGAGTAATAGTATAAGAAAAGAAGTCTAAGAGAATTCTTAAATGTGAAATTCTTACTTAAAGTAATGTTACTCGACTCAATTAACATAGTTGGTCAACATGCTTTCTATGGGTATTTCGAAAATTCATGTAATAGTATGAAAGGAGGATGAGCCGAGCATATCACAAATACTGTCAGCGAGTCAGGAGAAGGGACAATGTGTACGGTGTTTTTTTATTGAAGGCATTACTTTAACTTTAACCACGAACAAATTCCTATCTGGTATAGGCTTATATAAAATACAAATACTGTCGGCGAGTTAGGAAAATGTACAATATGTGCTGTGTTTTTATTATTAAAGGCATTTAATTAGCTTTGACCACGAACAAATTCATATTTGGTAAAGGCTACTAATATTACAAATGTGTTACGAAACCACCAAATTCTTAAAAAATTAAAAAAAAAACAGACAGCAAATTCTCAACTTGCTGTTTGTTACATAATTGTTGTTTTAATTAAGAAAAAATGTTGCATGATTAACCTACATTGCAATAAAACGGGCGATTTCCGTCTGGGCAACACGAAATTAGGCTTAATTGGCTTGACTTCCTCGATGTTATAGCCCAGAAGTGATAAAAACGAAACCTCCAAGGAAGTCAATAAAACAAGAGAGAAATATAAATGATGAGATCCCAAATGACGGTAAAGTTTTTTCCCACTTAAGGGTGATATTCGCAGGCTTCCCCTCAAGACCTCGAGATTGTGATAGGACAACGACAGTCAGTGACCTACAAATAGTAAATGTTTATCCAGATGTGCGCCGAGGGACCTTCACGTTGTTACCTTGGTCTCAATCCATAAGGTCGCCGAGGTGCACCTGCCCAACCTGGTGTTGTGGAGCCTGTGTTCGAATACGGCAAGTACTTGCGGCAACACAACACGGGCATTTTGGGGAATTTGAAAGGATATTGTTCGATTACAAAGTTTTTATGTTGGATTATTGTTCAAGCTCGCTCGTATGTAGACACAAATCTGATGATAATGTGCTGAGGTTGATTCAATATCAGATACCGCTCATCCAGACCAATACTCTATTTTTTGGAATCAATCGAAAATATCTTGATTTCCCTGAAAACTTTGCAACTAATCCATTCATAAGGTAAGTAACCAACAAGCCCGTCAAATTAAGAATTGCCATTACGATAACGATAGTTAACTAACGATTAACGATACTGAGTCGATCTTATGTAACAAATAACGGCAATGCAAATCACATTGTACATCGTCCATAAGATATGGCGGAATCTTTTAAGGATAAAATATTATGAAATAGTAGACGATTCTTTCAGACTAAACCCACATTACGCAGTGCAATCAGAGGATATATACAACTAATGCTGTCATCAGAGATGGGATCTTGAAATAATTAATTTCATCATCGACCAATTCTAGGTAATCATCAAAGTGTTACCATACGTCACCATGAATTTACAATGTTCTTATTCTATTCCTTTTGTACTGTTGGCAGAAAAGCTTCGCACTGTAGGCTACTTAAGAGTTTTATAGTATATCGCAGTAGGTATGAGCATTGATGGTGGGATTTTTCCCAGTTTAACTCGAGGAAACAGCAGTTTTCTCCCTACTGCTAGTAGTTATGTACTCTAAACCCAGTTGCGGTAGTAACCTTATTACTTTTCCGTAGCCAGAAAAGTAAGCTGTTCTTATTAATCTAGATAGCAGTACAAACTAAATAACAACGTAAACATTATTGTTGCCATTACGTCGCGACCAATATTACTGTGCAATCCTGATTAAATGCCTAATGAAGATTTACATGGTTTATTGTAGTTGTAAATTATATTTGTATTATATGTAACAAGCGAAACCTTACACAATCAACTGCTTCCAGAAAATCATATAAGCTTTTATCCATGAGTAAATTGTTAACAGGCCAATAAAATATTAAATGATATTTTATAAATTTTAATGTTCTTAAAATAAATTATGTTTTTTGTATTAATTACAATACGTTAATAATTTATTTTTGGTTTATTATCATTATTATTATTTACAATTTGTTGAAAATAACGTTCATAACTTGTGCCTAATTGTTCTTCCGGACAAGACAAAATTTCCATGATACCGTAATGAAAAAGACAACTTTTGACAATAATGATGAAATATAATTCACCTAAATTTATTAAAACCCCAAGAACTACCTATACAGAACCATCAAATATACTTACCTTCTAAATTCTGTAGTTTTCCTCTCATTTGAGAGCATTGAGCACACATTGTGTTCAAATAATAATAAAGTCGCTTGAGTATAGCTTACTATTCCATAACTATTACTTTTTTACTTTTACCATGTGCAATTGGTAAAAGTACATGATAATGTATACAAATATAGTAAACTATGTGTACGAGTTTTTTTGTACATTATTAATTATAAATAATGGCTGTAATTATAAATCGAAAGCTAAAAACTCAACAAAACGTTTATAGTTACATGAAAGAATGATTAAGAACCCTAACACAGTATATAAGAATATATTAGTAGTGTATATTATTATTTACTAGAACTACGGTTTTATATATATATATATATATATATATATATATATATATATATATATATATATATATAAAACACAAAGTGAACGTAAGTTACATTTTTTTAAATACTTAAAAATATTACTTTTATTTGTTTTGTATTACTTCTGATAGTACTATTTATGGCAGTTTAAGAAGTACAAACCGTTTCTAGGGAAAAAATATGGTCAATTCTATTCCTGTTGGCATTATAACACTAACATTTAGAGTTTTATTATCAACAGTTTTATTCTTAAAATAAGTATTTTGCTTCAAAAGTATTGAGAAGGAATGCCATGGTTTTCCGGGCCTTCTGTACAATAGTCGTGACGAGCCCTACTACACTACGCTAGATTCACTGGACTGAAAGTCCAGAAAATTAACAACCCAGTCCATCCGTTCGTGCCCTATAGTATTTTGTAAAACGTGTTTTGTTGTGCAGTTTGATTAGTTACATTTAATAAGTATTAACTTTAGAAGGCAGCTCTATTGTAAACGAAGGTGTAGTGTTTTAGTACATACTTTAACGTAAACGGAGGTCTCCCTCTACTATTGTACCAATTTGAATGCCACTAACAATATACCCGAGAAGTTGGCTTAACCATGTTTATTAATTACGACACTAAGTTCTATGTTAGTGTTTTTTAGGATGTGGAGAATCAACTGTACGACTTACTAACAATAATTGTTTCTAAATTTAGTTATTTTATTTATCTTTCGGCAACAACTTACATTGATAAAATGCTTTTAAATAATAAATGTCACACAAAAACTAAATTCATGCCATTAAAGGAATTTGTTCATGGAATAATTTCTATTTTCAAAGATAGTAACAATATTAACAGATTAAAAACACATTTTATTCTAAATTCTTCTTTTTAGCTCCTACTTTCTCAGTTAATAGGATTGAAAGGATTCATATGACGTTATGCGCTACAAAAGAAACACGACGTTTCAAAAATTTAGTTTCTTCCTTTAGGTGTCAAATAAAAAGTACATTGGATGAATGTTCTAATTATGCGTATTAAGTTTATAATAGAGACTTTGGTTGATTCCACAGCTGATTATTATCACTGTAATTAAGTATGGACCTTTCTTGAGATCCACGTTTTCGGGTTCCTTGGTCCACAGTGAGGCCGCAATATAACCTCCCCATTGCCCCACCTTCCGCCCTGCCCAGGACCGGTTCCCTCATCTGCCTGTTTCTGCTTATCTCGATGCCATTTTATTGGCCTGCTATTTTGTAACTCATCTGGACTCCAGGCATCCCAAGAATTCCGACACCATTAGGCCACATAGTTTTATGTTTCCCGCTCCGTTCGTTTCTCCACAAGCTGATGGTGTTGGATAGAAATCGTGTCGGCGTTTGTCGCTCCCGGCCAACACAGGCCGGATAAATTGTTTGATAAATTAATTGATAAGTTGAGTGCGTCTGGAGCCTATGATGTAGGCCAGTGACGTCAGTGCGGCAACACAATCAGAATAAAAATAACTATAATTTAAGAAAGTGGTGGAAACTATAAATGATACAGTGTTCCACAATCAGAATTTTCAACCATATTTAGTGTTTGGGGGAAAGTGATCTTTACAAATGACTTACTTCTCGAAGCCTCAAATCATATCATGAGTTTATATTTCTGTGGGGAGTTTACATGTTTGCTGAACAGTTATCATAAAGGTCTGTGACTTAACGACTGACAAAAGTTATAACCCAATCGAAACTCGACTGCAGGACCTTCAATAAATAAACGCCGTTGTGTTTTATTTAGGACTCAGATAGTATTACATTAAGAGTCATTTACATAAAAAATGGACCATAGTCCGACAACTGTATCTGATTTAATAAATGTCATTTTGACCACGTTTACATGTATATTCTGAGACTACCCTGAGCTCAAAGAATATCTACGCAGTGTATTGGAATACAACACATTTGTTGCGATTGCAGTTGGTTAATGAAACTGTCTCTTGACCACAACAAGAAAGGTTTTTAGAAGTACAAAATCATTTCCCGGATGTACTCAAGAGGGTCGTAAAACCGATCATTCGAATTTTAACAGCGAAAGAATAAAAGTATAAAGAAAGTCTTACTAACATTACATTTACGATATTTGTTTCACAGTAATTTACCCTATTACTAATTCATTCCCAAATGTAAATCGACGAAAAGAGAAAATGAAAGGAAAGAAAGTATTCGAAACTCATTCATAAATTTAGACCAATCAGAGAACAAGATGGGGTGGGAATCAACGAGCTAATTATAGGATGATAACAAATCTCGTTTCTCGTTACGGCAATTTCATTGGCCAAATTGGCGGTGGCGCTGCTGACCGATATCGAGACAGGTCCTGCTTCCGGTCCTTAAACAGGAGTACTCCACGAAACTTGTCGCAGGATACAAAATTGGTATTATGTTATTTTGTTTGAGATGCCTGAACTCCTTTCCAACACTGGTTTCTTCCGACAAAGTGATATACCAAGAAAAACAAAAGTTTAGATGTTGGCTTTGTACAGTATATGTTTTCTCTAAAAGTTATTGGCAACATTGTAACTCTGTGCAAACGTATTACTTTCTGAATTTCTTCAAATTCTTTGCTGTCAGCAGTGTACATTTATTTATAAAGGCTGTAGGTTTCTAATTTAAATATTGAAATTCTTGAATACATTAAATATAAAGATATGCCTATAAATATATTTCATGTTGGGAACCACAGGAAATATATTTATATAGTTCATAATTTTATGTTTATAGCACACTACGTATTTTTATTAATACACTTTTGTGGCTGTGTTTTTACTAGCAACACGAAGCGACGTATGTAATTTTGTTATATTATTGTACTAATTTCAGTTGATCTGTTGAATGGTTTTCCATTGAAAAAGTTACAGGTGCAAGTCGTGAACATCTCCTGCTTTCTGTTTTTTATAATTATACTAAACCAAAAATTCTTGTTATTTAAGTATTGCTCATTGACAAATATAATAAATTGTTTTGAAAAACTTACTCATATTTGAGGAGTTCAAAACTTATTAAAGAACTAACTATAAGTCACTGCAAAATGTAACCTTCTGTAGTACAATGGCCTGCCAATATAAAATATGGGAACAAAATGAATACTTCTAACAGTTCAAAAAACGCCTATTGCTTGCAACAGCCTTTTAATAATAAAGATTTAAATTTTTAAAAGCTATAATTATAATAGTCAATTTGTTGGAAAAAATCATTAAAATAAAACACCACAACAAGAACAATACATAAGAAGAAGAATGAAAGTAAGTTGCTAGTAAACTTCACTTGTGAAATACAACCGCAATACAATAAAGTTAGCCGTACTCGCAATCATAAAAATTGCTGGTAAAGAATACATGTACAACATAGATAGAAAGTTTCAACACAATATGTTGTGAGACCGAAATGTTTCCTCGGATGGATTTAAATTTAAAAATAGGAGCAAAGTTGTTCAAAATGAGCTGTGCCGGTTTCAAGAACTCCTAATCTAAATATTAAATTATCAATAAATCCCTAAATAAAATTGCAGTTTCACTTCGTACTAATCATAGTATCAAAATTACTTTTGATTATGGGCTGCTACTATAAATTGAGGTAGAATGTCCTCTGGCTGAAACGTATTTAAATATTGAAAACTTCTGCCCTTTTCTAAATTATCCAAACTCTCACTTTCCCCGCAGATACTTGATAAATATTTGTTCTCGTCATAGGAAGTAAGGATATTTCGAGTCCAAGCGATTGACTTCTCAACGCCTTCAGTACACGAACCTGCTACAACGACTGGGGATGAAGACTTCACAAGCTGTGTAATCTCGGAGCACGGATGCAAAACATCCTCAGCGGTAACGGATCCCTAGCATCACATTGCGTTTCACACGAAACATTTATGTCACCTGACACATCAATTTCGCTCATACATTATTGACTGATAAAACACATTTCACATTCTCAATTTTGCTAAAACCATGGGACTGCAAAAGTAAGCAATGCTTTTTAGAAATATTTGTGAGATATAGAAATTAACTATACGGATAATAGTAAATACAATTCTGCATTTAAATTACGTAGTAAACTTTTAAAAACTCTTAAAATATGTCTGCATAATGCGTTTAAATAAAAAAAAACCATAAATCACGTTAATAAAACCCCCGTTATAAAAACATAAATACCCCGCCCCTGCAATGACTAACACAACACATAAATACATGCATACAGTGTTCACTACTACAATTCAATTTGTCAAAATGGTAATTAATGAGATTAAATGTACTAAAAGGTACTTACCTCAACAATAAAATATAAAAACTGGTTGGTAAGAAGCTGAACGGCGGCGTAACGTGCGTTGGGAGCGGTGAGGCCAAAAACACAAGATTGCACGGGGGCACTGACAGTGCTACTGCGCATGCTGTGCTACATCCCGGGGGTTACTGCCGACCCTGCACACATACAAACAAAAACATTAGACATGAAGGAGGTGATGAGGCCAACAACACAAGATGGTACGGGGGTATTAACAGTGATACATTCAAGGATTATTGCCGACCCTGCACATATACAAACTAAAGCATTAGTCATGAAGGAAGCGATGAGGCCAAAAACACAACATGGTATGGGGGTATTAACAGTGATACATCCAAGGATTATTGCCGACCCTGCACACATACAATCAAAAACATTAGACATGAAGGAGGTGATGAGGCCAAAAACACAAGATGGTACGGGGGCACTGACAGTGCTACTGCGCATGCTGTGCTACATCCCGGGGGTTACTGCCGACCCTGCACATATACAAACTAAAGCATTAGTCATGAAGGGAGCGATGAGGCCAAAAACACAAGATGGTACGGGGGTATTAATTAACAGTGATACATCCAAGGATTATTGCCGACCCTGCACACATACAATCAAAAACATTAGACATGAAGGAGGTGATGAGGCCAAAAACACAAGATGGCACGGGGGTATTAACAGTGATACATTCAAGGATTATTGCCGACCCTGCACATATACAATCAAAAACATTAGACATGAAGGAGGTGATGAGGCCAAAAACACAAGATGGTACGGGGGTATTAACAGTGATACATTCAAGGATTATTGCCGACCCTGCACATATACAAACTAAAACATTAGTCATGAAGGGAGCGATGAGGCCAAAAACACAAGATGGTACGGGGGTATTAATTAACAGTGATACATCCAAGGATTATTGCCGAACCTGCACACATACAATCAAAAACATTAGACATGAAGGAGGTGATGAGGCCAAAAACACAAGATGGCACGGGGGTATTAACAGTGATACAATCCGAGGGTACTGCCGAACCTGCACACATACAAACAAAAACATTAGACATGAAGGAGGTGATGAGGCCAAAAACACAAGATGGTACGAGGGCACTGACAGTGCTACTGCGCATGCTGTGCTACATCCCGGGGTTACTGCCGACCCTGCACACATACAAACAAAAACATTAGACATGAAGGAGGTGATGAGGCCAAAAACACAAGATTGCACGGGGGCACTGACAGTGCTACTGCACATGCTGTGCTACATCCCGGGGGTTACTGCCGAACCTGCACACATACAAAAAAAAGTATTAGTGTTGTTGGGAGCGGTGATGCCAACAACACAAGATTGTACGGGGGTGATGACAGTGATACATCCCGAGGGTACTGCCGAACCTGCACACATACAAACAAAAGTATTAGTGTTGTTGGGAGCAGTTTGGCCAACAACACAAGATTGTACGGGGGTGATGACAGTGATACATCCCGAGGGTACTGCCGAACCTGCACACATACAAACAAAAGTATTAGTGTTGTTGGGAGCGGTGATGCCAACAACACAAGATTGTACGGGGGTGATTGACAGTGATACATCCCGAGGGTACTGCCGAACCTGCACACATACAAACAAAAGTATTAGTGTTGTTGGGAGCAGTTTGGCCAACAACACAAGATTGTACGGGGGTGATGACAGTGATACATCCCGAGGGTACTGCCGAACCTGCACACATACAAACAAAAGTATTAGTGTTGTTGGGAGCAGTTTGGCCAACAACACAAAATTGTACGGGGGTTTTGACAGTGATACATCCCGGGGGTACTGCCGACCCTGCACACATACAAACAACACCATTAGAGTTGTAGAGAGCGGTGATGCCAACAACACAAGATTGTACGGGGATATTGACAGTAATGGTAGTAATGATCTGTTTATTGATTTTGTTCTATTCACGTTGTATTCCAATCGTTAACTTTCAAATGTTTGTATCCTTTACATATGCTTACTGTCAAATTTACATTTTACCGAACTGACTAGGCTACAGATTCAGCTTTTTCGTAAATCATAAATTCAAACGGTTCAGAATGAACTTGTCAAACAAAGTAAAACTACGCACCAAAGACGTATTTTGATTTGATTTGGGTTGTGGCAATTGTTTATACTTTTCGTGAGCTTGTTGATTAATCTAACAACTTGTTGCAGTAGATGTTTAGACAACGTCAATATGAGCTGTTAAAAGTATAAAGTTGTCCCTGCCTCTACTAGTAGTGTCAATATGGCGAAAGTTTTTGGTACACATTCCTGCACAACTTTATAATTTAATTTACTAATAATTCTGGCATTTGTAAAGTCTGAACACACGATCCATTTTGCTCTTGGCACTCCTTTACGACAGTTTCACTCCATAAGCAAAATAGATAAGGAAATTCTAGCGAATATTGTTAACATCATCATCGTAGAATATTCTTGTTTAAAAAACACCTCTAGGATGTTTTTTGACAATGTTTTCCTCTAGAAGCCATCCACAAAAGCAGCCATTCCTTTGTATACATATTTTGGCAAAGGGCAAAGCACAGGGAAATTTAAAATTGGCTTCCGACTGATTTATTTTCAAATTCGTTTTGGTGAAGTATGGAACACGAGATAGGTCTATCAAGAGATTTCCAAATCTCTTTATGATTTGTTTTAATACAGAGTGCCATATTGAATGAATTTTAATGTTGGACAACTGAATCATTTTAATCCGCTATCATAAATTAGGAATAAAAAGGCCCAGCGATAACACAGTGCGGGACAGCATCAGTAGTCTTGATTTTGTTTCTGACAACGTTGTCTACAAACCCTACAAGTAAGAAGTAAAACGTGAGAGCCCATAATCTCGTTATTTTTCTATAAAACCTTTATGATTTCATCAGAGTTTTCATAACTATTGCTGGAAGAATTGAAATTGGACGATAATTGCTCTAATACACATCCTTTTTGAAGATTTGAATGACTTTTAACATAGGAGATAAAAAACTTCGGTTTCAAAAGAAAAATTTATTAATTATGTGAGCAGTTTCAATATAGCTGAAGCAACGTTCGAGTAGCCCCACTCCATTGGTCTCACAAATCTTTTTTGCATAGGCTCTGAACACGTCCTACTTACCCCTTCCTCGTCAATAGTTGTCATTTGATTTCTGTATATTGTTATAAAGATTACATATGTAATCAAATAAAATTTAGACTTTTAAAATTATTAATACAATTTATATTTTAATCTCAAAGAATAAAAAATAATATAAGTGCATTTATTTTATAAGAAACAAGTACATAGAGCACAAGATTCAGTCAGAAAAATAATGAAAATAGAGGATTAGTTCTTACATTTCTGTCTTCTATACTTTTTATATTTGAGGCAACTAATACACATTTCACCCAAAGTAAGTATGACATGTTAATAGTCTATCATATTATAACGTCCAATAAAAAAATACGATATTTTGCCACGTGAATTGTGTCTTTTTCTGAAATTTTGTGATCATACGAGCATTTTTCTGGAAGCTCCAATTGTCTTACTGCAAAATACAAAAACAAGCGTATTTTTCAGCAGATTCATCACCCATTCTCATTTCAGATATGACTGGACATCTGTAATGGCTATGAAAAGCTTAGTCCAATACTATATTAAGAGGAGTAAGAAAAGGTATATCTGACTTTACTACAGAATGAATAAATGTACAGAACGTTTTCAAAACACTACTATGAACGTTATGTAATTTATCACATTTCTGGAACAGAAAAAAGTACAGTCATAACTCGAAACACTGGGATTACATTTGTAACCAATGAATCATGCTATCATAGTGCAATGCACCTATAGGCAACACTAACTTATCTCGAATTCCACGAAAGATATAAGCCTTCAGGTTGCCCAATCTCCTTGGGCGGGAGGGAAATGTTGCAAGATTTTGGCCTGGTCGGAGATAACAATGATTCATCGACCTTGCTCAAGGTTACATTCAGCTTTGAAGTGCCTTGTCTCGATTAGGAACTAAAACACGCAAATATGAGTTATAGCTTAAAAATGCCACTTAACTAGTGTGTCATCTTAGAAATTATTATTATACACGACTTCTAGGTTTAAACCAAGTGATATTAATTTCAAATCAAGTATATCAATTGACAAGTTAGTAATTTAGATGCAAATTATCGATAGTACGCTAAAGAATTTTGAAACGCATGTACCGAATAATATTTACGTTGATATGTAAACTGTTTAAAGGGTTGCAAAAATACTACTAAAACTAACAGAAGTATAACTGAACCCAAAATCGTACACCAACGCCAACATTGGCTTTAGCCAAAATTAATAAAAACTAAGGTAACTGTCATCGAGGTCCATATAGACCTTGAATTGTCACGACACAGATTCACGCTCCACGAGCAAACTGTGATGCAAGAATTCTACGGTCAGTAAGGTAAGTATTTCACAGATACCTTTTTAGTGGAGTACGGAGAGGCTGTGTAGGCACTTGGGTCTCCAAGCTGTCACGTCTGTCACCTAGCATCGACTATCTGGTGGTGATAACATACCAGTCTTATCACAAGATAACCGCTTCTCGTTTCAGAAGACGGTCTGCTGTTATCATTTTGTGCCTTAGGTTCTATGGCCAATATGACAATTGCTACAAAGCGAAAACTGTCTTGAAGTAACAACGCTGGATTTCTCTGAATTGTTTTGGAACATCCTCATCGATTATTACTTTGGAAATGAATACACTGTCCAGAGAATCCTCGCTCCTGAAGAATTATGGACCAAGCGCTTTCATCCCGTGCAGTAATAGTACTACTGCTTTATCAATCGTAGACTAATTCTTAATTAATGTAATTTTGTACATAAAGTAATATAGATCGTAATACATTGCACTTGTGGAATATCGAAACTAAAGTTTAAATATTAGGGTATATTAAAATCATCCTTCCTACTATAACATATCATATTTATTCCGTGTTTAGACTCATTATCTTCATGTACATATTTCGTAAAATTAAATAAATACATTAACAAGTAATAAATACTCTCTGCATGCCATGATACCACAGTTGATGAGTAACAGCAGCCAGATAGTACAGGTTGCGATAGTACACGGGCAGTGAGTGTGTGTATGTGTAAAGGAAGAATATAAAATCCTTCAGGAGCCACGGATAGATGGAAAAAGTATAAACTGTCATTATATCGCATAGAGTAATCCTAAAATGTCTTGTTTATAGGAGATGTGATACTCCCTTATGGTTGAAGATCACTTACTATTAGCAGAAGAAGAAAAGAATCTATTTGTAACTTGAGAAAAGAAAATTTAGTCTTGCCTTGCCTTACAACTAGAGTGCCATTGAAAACTATCATTGCACAGGAATTCTACTTGTCTCAATGATTAAACCTGGAACACTACGGCCATTGGGAGAAACCACCTTTCTTCGAACCCGTGTCTTTCTCTTCGGATCAGATTCTCTTCATTTTGTTGAACGAGTGCCATTGAAAATTCTCATTGCAGAGGAATTCTACGTTTCTCATGAAGTAGTCCTGGTACACTGTGGTCATTGGGAGTTACCACCTTCTTCAAGCCCGCCTTTCTCTTTGGGCTCTTTCTTCTCATGAATTATTATTGTTAGGGTACTGAAAACGAACTTTGCTGTTTAGCACTAGCAGTTAGTTGCTATGCACCTTGCACAGTACCATGAGTACTTTATGTAGACGTATTAGTTTTTTTTTCATAATTTGTTTTACATAATTTTTATTACAAATTATCTTTAGTTACCCATATGGGCAGTAAAAATAAAATATTTGACCCACGTAAATGGTACTTAATAAAATAAAAAATAAATTCAAATCGTTCTGTATTACTTTTGTCATCCTCAAAATATTTGTTTGCAAATACCATCCCTCAAAATGCACGAGAAGAAGTAGGAGAGTATGCAGTGGGTAAATCAGTGTCTTGTATAGATACAAATAGAATGTGATGACATTCCTGCACCCCGAATATTACTAACCGGGATCTCCAGTTAGTTCGGTGGCCGGTGGTTGGAAGGCCCAAATTCTCACTACCTCTAAGATAACCTTTGACGGTAAACAATGACCTACCAAGGCTGCCCTGAATGACAATGACGACTGACGAGAATGGCCGGGGAGTAGCGCGAAGTGGTGCGGCGCGGCGGGCCGGCCGGATTGGCGAATGACAACAATGCCATGCCCGCGCCCCGCTCCTAGCACAGGAATGCGGACGGCCTTCAAGCCCCCCTACCCACAACTACGCACATCACCTTCACTGTAGTGCCCGAGGAATGCCTGAGCGCTGTCCCTGCCCGCTCTCGCGAGCTCGTCTCCTGAGCGCTCGCCCTACTTGAATGAACCACAACTACTCCTCTTCGCCGTGGATCAATCAATTTGAACTGTGAATACTTCGAATTACCATGGAAGGAGCTATCCAATTCTGTTTCAAAGACTAACGTACGATAAATCTCAATTTCGTATTATTGACAAATTGTGCAAATTTTAAATTTATGAAATCGGAATAGATGAACGATTACTCCGCTTCGCCGTGGATCAATCAATTTAAACTGTGAATACTTCGAATTACCATGGAAGGGGCTATCTAATTCAGTTTCAAAGACACGTACGATATAGCTCAATTTCGTATTATTGACAAATTGTGCAAATTTTAAATTTATGAAATCGGAATAGATGAACGATTACTCCGCTTCGCCGTGGATCAATCAATTTAAACTGTGAATACTTCGAATTACCATGGACGGGGCTATCCAATTCAGTTTCAAAGACACGTACGATATAGCTCAATTTCGTATTATTGACAAATTGTGCAAATTTTAAATTTATGAAATCGGAATAGATGAACGATTACTCCGCTTCGCCGTGGATCAATCAATTTAAACTGTGAATACTTCGAATTACCATGGAAGGGGCTATCCAATTCAGTTTCAAAGACACGTACGATATAGCTCAATTTCGTATTATTGACAAATTGTGCAAATTTTAAATTTATGAAATCGGAATATATGAACAATTACTCCGCTTCGCCGTGGATCAATCAATTTAAACTGTGAATACTTCGAATTACCATGGAAGGGGCTATCTAATTCAGTTTCAAAGACACGTACGATATAGCTCAATTTCGTATTATTGACAAATTGTGCAAATTTTAAATTTATGAAATCGGAATAGATGAACAATTACTCCGCTTCGCCGTGGATCAATCAATTTAAACTGTGAATACTTCGAATTACCATGGAAGGGGCTATCTAATTCAGTTTCAAAGACACGTACGATATAGCTCAATTTCGTATTATTGACAAATTGTGCAAATTTTAAATTTATGAAATCGGAATAGATGAACAATTACTCCGCTTCGCCGTGGATCAATCAATTTGAGGTGTGCAATGTTCAACGTTCAATACACCTCAATTTCGTATTATTGACAAGGTTTCAAAAATTTAAATTAATTAAATCAGAATAAATGTATAGTGTAACTATTTGATAAATCTAATGCATCTAAGTTGCTATGCCAATCATAAAAACACGTTCACACGTATATAAAAATAAAAAAAAACGCTTATTTTATGACTGTTACGACAATACTAACTAACAACAGGTTTTTCTAATGTTATACATGTGAAATAAGGCGGAGTTCTCAGTTCTTTTGCCGACTTCAGTTATTTACATAAAAACTTGATGCTGTAGACTTTTTTAGACACTTACTCTATTAAATCAATCGCAAGAAAACGTGTAAAACCACAATACTAATTGTGCATTATCTCGTCGCTAACACTTCGTGAATTTATTATATGCAGAGGCTCCAAATGTGGAAAATATTTCCCGTATGTTCTTGCTAACAATTTCGCAACCTAACAACGAAGATTTGCAAATATTCTTGATATTTTTCGTTACATTCTGGGGTTTTAAAATATTTAGTGCTACAGCACGAATTTTGTAACCAAAAACGTTTCTTCATCACCAAACGTGGGAATTCTTAGAAAAGTGCGATTTAATTTACTTATACAAAAAAATCATCACGTACTCTTTGCAGGCCTAAATATTCGACATAAAGGCTTTGATTTAGGGGCTAAGTGATCCCCGGAAACACTCGCTGAGTAGCAGTTTTCCTAAAACGGAGAAACAACACAAATGTGTTACGTAAGGTTTCCTAAAAACTGGCTGTATTTATATACAATATTAGGATTCCTCATTGCTCAATATATATATATATATATATATATATATATATATATATATATGTTTTTACATGCTTTTTCTTGCGTTCATGATAAACTGCTGTATTTGAAGAAATATTTTGTTAAAGATTATTTTATACGTCAATATCTAACTAGTTATACAATATGGCGATCATGTTATACGATTCTGAATGTATACTTGCGGAACATTTGTGTCAATCCGTTCCAATATCAATAAAAAATTTAGATTTAAAACTACAGATGACTATACACAAATACTGTTATTACACCCTAATCAACACTGTTTCTAAGCAGATAAACACCCTTTGAGATAGTTTTGACATTACACTAGTTCATATCACCAGAGCCTCTTCAATAACAGCATCGCTTACATTTCATAACTCAAGTAAAATACCCAAACAAACATACAACGAACAGACGGTGAGCGTGATGGATTAGCATAATGGATTAGCATAACACGTGAATTAGCACTGGGAAATGCTTTGATTTAAAATGTTGAAAGGCCTTGAAGATGAGAGTTACATGGGAAAATTGTTTTATTTTCCTTAATGACTCTGTCAAGGTCAACCTCATTCCATCTCAATAATTCGGCGATGGTTACTGAAGGCTATCGCGCAATATAATTCTAGTCGTTAAACTCAAGGTAGGCTAGTTAAAATATCCGTTTGCTTAAAATATACTCATTTAACAACAATTCAATCATATAATAATTGCACCCAATAAAATAATCAGACAGGGAACAGAATTTAAACGATGTATTATAAACGCACATCTTTGTAAAATTACAAAGATTTGTGCTGATATATTTTTAGTTGAACTTATCTGAAAATCGATTACTCGTAATAATTTGAATGTGGGAAAAGCGTTTTTCAAGTTTTAAAGCTATCGGTTATTTGACTTATCTCTTTTCGACTAACCGTTATATTATTTATATTTAAAAGAAACTATAAAGTTTCCACTCTTAATACATATTTTTTAAATGTCTACGTAAAATGGGTTTGGCTGTCATGAGGTAATATTTTACTCCATTTTAGCCTTTTCATTAGAAATGGGCATTCATTAAATAATATAAATCCTCCAGTGGTAGGCTTCTCTGACACTCAGCTAAGTACCTAAGTAACCATTCTTGTTTTACTATAAAATTATTCTCTTCGCAAGACAGTCTTTCACTTATATGATACAACTATGTCATCATTTGCAAAGTACCATAATATATCTTGGAATTTGACATCACAAACATTCCCATACCCTTTGGACTAAAAAGTTAAAATAATGTATCCCTTAATCCTTTAAAAACGTATTTACCAATAGTGTCATATTTAAATATCATTTGCATCCTTGAATATATATATATATATATATATATATATATATATATATACTACTCTGTAAAAAATCGCCTTTATTTTCCCTGTCACTTTATATACATAGTTAATACCCTTTCTTTTTTAGAAGCAATCTGATACCACCTAGTACCAAAATTATTTTTAACAAATTTACTACACGAGTTCCTTAAATCAATTTATGAACTATTCCTGATTAAATGTATTTTTGACTTGTTGTAAAGAATTTACACTTTAAAAATACAATTGTGTGATAGTATGTAGGAATATATCAATAATTCATGTTAAATAAATCTTATTTATTGTCAGCCAATAAATTTAACTTTTTAGAATTCTTGTTTTTTTACGATTGCCTGTACATATATATTGCATGTGTTTATATTAGCAATAAGGTAACTGAACATTGAGTATTGCACAAACAGGATTGTTTCTGTCACTACATAGTGACTATTTGATATTAGACTATACAGGTAGGTAAATAAATACGTGCGTATTATACTCGTAAATATGAAAATTTTACGTGCGCTCAAGTGAACTGAGGTTAAGTTAGGTACTATCTCGAGGGATGCTATCCTTTTCTCACCAGAAGTGCAGGCGGTCGAACTCCGCACTTATGCCCAGGGGTATTGCCGATCGGTACTTTCATAATCTCCGATGACCGTCCAACGTGATCCGACATGGGAAAAAGTTGAACGATCTCAGACCCCATGGGTGCTTCCCCGCACTTCTGGCAAAACAAGAAAAACATCCCTACAGAAAGTACCCAAATTCAAGCTCAAATCACGTTAGCGCCCTTAAAGGTTATCTTTCACTTTGTTACTACTAATAACATATTTATGATATCATAACCTAAACTTACTTAAGTTACCTAATAACAACGTGTAAGTAAGGTAGGTTCAGAGTGACCTCCTTCTCTATGACATCGCTTCCTTTTGAGAAACCAAGATCGATCGTCATAAAACCTGTAATTTTAACAATAAGTCAATTCAAGTCTGTTCTTTCTAATTATGTAGTATTTAGGTTCCCGGTAAGAAATACTCTTCCAAAATAGTGGCCTCCGGATAAAACCAAAGCACCGTAACAGCAATATATACCAAACTAAAAATGTTTTAAGTTTTAAGCAATTAGGTTTGGTAGGGTATTTGTTTAATTTGGTAGTGACGGCTTTTTAAGATAATTCCGCAGAATTCTCACCGGATGTGTGCGGGTTTATTCTTCAGCGCGCTCGTTCTGTAAATAAAATGAAATCGCTGATAATTGCTTTAACCACCATGAACCCTTAGGTATATGATTCAGTTTAGTTTGTACGTAGAATTCTATTGTCAACATGATTAAAGCTACATAGGACATCGCAAAATAATATTTTTAATTTTCATGCACGCTTAATCTTCTTGTTTACGGGTTTTTACATTTGAAGAAGTGGTTACATTTCAATAATAGATTCCGCTCCACTGTGAATGCTGATGAAAACATCGAGCTGCTTCTGTTAGCAGATACTATTCGTAGCGATATGTGCACTGTAAATAAAAGAATATTTTTTATGACATAGGTACGATTACAGAAATTAACCCCGAGATTAAGGCTAGCCAGCTGTTAACAAGCGGGCGTTGGTAAAATTTACGTTAAGTTTGCAACAATTGACTTTCATCTGTATCATGCGCATTATTTTTTTAGAATAAAAAATGTGCTAAATTTAGTTACAAATATATTGACACACACAACATAAAAATATGTAAGTTTAAAATTATGCATAAATCAGCTTTTAACTGTTGTAATGCATAGTTCATGAAGTCATAAATATGTAAATCATTATAATGAGTCAATAAATTATAAAATTGAATAGCTTACATAAACGTTTTTGCAATATTTTATTATGGCCTAGGTGTCAAAATGATTGTAATTAATAGTCTAAATTTTGCAATTTATATCATTCTTTGAAAAATTAAGTCCAAAACACACTTCGTGTTCATAAAAAGTGTACATTAACTAATTTTCACTTACAATCAAGACTATTAAGCCATTGTACTCGTTTTAAAACTTATGTGATAATATCTTTCCTTTTTCTTGACGTTTTGATTTCATAATTTGCATAGTTATTATTGATCCATAACAATTTACTTTTAAGTACTTTTAAACCGCATTACTGCCCGTATTATTAAAGTAGAAATTACAGTTAATCTGTTAAATTGTTTTCCGTGAGTGCGATCCTGTCCTTGCACGCCTGCCATAGTGTTGGTTCGGAAGGCGTTGGTCTCTCTAGGTTGGTTGAAAGTGTTAAAGAGGCCTACCTTTTGTTGACCAGTGAAATAACTCTTACAACTTTGGCAAATTCCCAGTGTATATATATATATATATTTATTTATTTATATGTATTTGATAATTCAATAAAATGTGTTACAATTATTTAATGAAAGATAGACTAGCCATTTTTGGTGATCTGATCTATGCTATATACCTTTTTGGTAAAAACGAGGGAATTTTTTGTAATTAGTTATTGCAATCTTTTTCTGAAAGAAACCGTATACAACAAAAGCATACATACCTTTGAGCAAACAAAAAAGCGTCTGAAAGTTGTTGAAAAACCTTTGCAAATCAAAGCGCCTGAAAGCAGTTAAAAACCTTTGCAAATCGATCACAATAGGCATGTCAGCACAGGAACAATAGATGGCCAGTCCTAGAGTTATCCAGCTCGCCCTTATATTAGTGTATTCTTTAATGTAATTTTCACTTATCTTCCAAGGATAAAAATTCATGACCAGGAAAAGAAAATTGGGACATTAATTATTTTCAAAACATTTTCTTTATGTTGTGTTGCAACTGACTCAGCTATCAACCCGAATTGCTTCCCTAAGTCCTCTCGAGATTTGTCAGACTTCTACGTTTAACATCATCAAGATCGGCACAAAGGCGTCTGAAATGTTTCCCAAACAGTTCATTACACCCAGCGATCGCTGATTACACCACAAAAATGCCGACCTTGGAAAGTAATCAATATCTGATGGATGGATCTGGAATTTTTTGTTGATGCCGTAAAAGGCAAAAATGTTGAAGAATGGCTTTTGAATTTGGGTTGAAATAAAGAAGACTTTTGATGGATGAACCGTGGCTGGAGAGGCCCCGGCCCCGCGTGGCGTGGCGTAGCACATACCAGACCGTCCCATTAAATGGTTCGGGTGCCCAGATGGAACATACATTCCTGAGGCTGCCAGGCCAGGCCCGGCCCGGCCCGCCTACTCCCCGGTCAGAACACCGCTCGCCCGCCTCGCGTCTCCGTCACCGGGCCGCTTTGTTTCGGGGGCCGGGGTTCACCTCACTCCAGTCGCATTCCAACATCTCGGGGTGCGGAAGTCCCGAGCCTAGGGTCGTGCCGCGACAAGCTGCAGGGGGATAAACTCTTTCGAGGGTTCAGGTCATCGGCCTCTCCAGTTGTAGGCAAGGTTTCCACGTAAAAACATGGTTGAGGAAACGCTATCTGCTTATATTCGCACCCAGTGCGAAATTTCCAAGTGAAAGATCTATCTTGTAATATTACGAAACACACTATTAATACAATTGCATCACCTCAAAGGTATTTTTTGGACGTGGATTGGTCAGAAAATAGGTATACAGAATTGGTCCTATTAATAGAATATTTACAATTCGAAGAATAAATTATTAATATGATTCTAGTAAATGCTGTGTCCTACGTGGACAATGATATAATGAATAGTAGTTGTAATTGTTTAGGCACGTTACAGCTTAAATACACTGATTTACTCATTATTCATTCCAAATAAATGAAACTAGCAACACGGATTGAATTATATCTCGAAATGCGTAAAAAACCCGTTCCGGTATGGTTGATAATGAATGTAGCTAAAAATTATCATGTATCTTTTTACGTACACATGTACGTACCAATAACTCGACCTCCTTGAAATTATTTCGCTTTCGGCTGCGGTCTTGCTAAGATCGTTGAACATTTAAATATATTACGATTATGAGAGAAAGGAACCAATGTTCCACGGTTTACACTAAACTAGACGAATCTAAAATTCATGGGTTTTTATAAGTTTTACAGTTTTCTATATTATTAAATTATTATACATACTCTTGTAATATGAAGATTAGTTTATCTAGTCACTTAGTTTGGCTTAGCAAGAAATGTTCGTATTTAAATTCCAGTAGCGTACCTGAAACATCTGCTATCGGCACTTTCCATGTTCTATAACGGTATACAATAAAATATAATATATATATATATATATATATATATATATATATATATATATTATAATATATATTATATTATATATAGCTCCAACAATTTTAAGAAAAATCGAGATAGAATTTAAACGTGTTTTATTATAAAGGTTTGCGCTCAACAGTAAAGAGTAGCTACTTGTAGTTATATAATCCAAAAACTCGGAATATTAATTTTAAAAGGCTTAAAAAGGATATTGTGATTCCAGGAAGTCACGCAAAATAACATCTCGCTTTTGGGAACTCGAACTAATGATATTGCGCACCCGGATCCAAAATATAATGGAAGAGATCCTTTCTGGGAAGGTTCAATTGCACCAACGGACTTCCTAGAACTGTCCAGACGCTGTCAGACCCACTGATTTTAGACGCTTCTTGGCGATTATATTCTGGGCTCAGGGCCAGCGACAGAGGAGCGGTGTCGTGTTTTTTTGCCTAAAAGTACCATCGACGATTTACACATTAGGAAAGCGCTTTCTGACTCAGAATATCTATTGAATAATATTCAAAGGATTGGCATCTTCACTTTCTAGTAAGAAAATAAGGCTTAAGTGTGAACGTAAAACCCGACAAGATACGTAGATGGTGATCGGATGTAAGTGATGTTAGAATCAAGGCAAAAGGCAACAACATCATGGCAAATGGATGTGCGACCGTCAGTACATGCAATGCATGTACGATCTGAGCTAGCCGACATAGCTATAAATTTAATGTCGAAAATGTGACTTTTCCCCACGTAAACATAACAGTTCGGGTTATGGAACACAGAAATGTGCATTAATTGGCTTAGCAGCGACCTTTCAAATGTTGGAACACTTATCAATGATGTCATCAAGATGCAGTGAATAGTTTCAAATTCACTCATATTCAATTAATACAGTAAGATTATGTCACCGATAAGGTATTAGAGCAGTGACAACCTGAAAACCAGCTTAGGTCTAGTTCTGTTTTAGTTATTGATCGTTTCTGAATTATTTATTATTCCCCCTTGTTACTGTTATAAACATCACAAATCAAATCTATAGAAATTATATGTCTTAAAAATATATATCTACAACTTTAATTTGTAAAAAACTAGATTGATCTTTAAGAATTTCAATCTTTGTGTGACATTCTAGCACTTAATAAATGTCAACTTACGTTTTAAAATAGAACATGAAGTGAAAAGGCGATTGATAAAAAAATCATTTATGTTATCTCTTGATATGGACGCAATAAAACTCACTCACAAACAATTAAAAAAGAAATTTAATTGACATTCGTGTTTTCGTGTTTGTACGACTTAAATAACATTTGAGAAGTGAATATGGAATAATACAAAAAAAGCTGAGCTACAGCTATAAACAAGGACCAAGTTTAACATATTCAACCAAAATACTAACTGATGATCACGAAAGCCTCGTCCACATCCAAAGTTGGCCACCACATCCAGGCCTTCCAAAGCACAGGTGCCCCCAGCCAGAAGCGGTATTTCCTAACGACATGGCGCCTCCAGAATTAATTACATCTGTCCAATGTTTTCAGGACTGCCACTAGCGGGGCGCCGGCCTAGCATTATTATTTTGCATCGGCCCAAATCGAAGCCCGCAGCTTCCCCCCCCCCTCCAAGGACATCCTAGTCTAAGTCGACCTCCATCTCCTGTGGAATGTGTCTAGCAACCGTCCTTGACGCCTCATCTACCCACCTCATTTGTATTCAAATCGAGGCCTACAACTATTCCCCTGCAGCGCATCTTTCTTCCAGCGAATACCTATGGGGGATATTTCTCAAGGTACAGAGTTGGTCCGAGTCCAAATGATCTTCATATCCAGTCACTAAATCTTTAAAGAGTTACTTACATATTTTAGGATCCTATAAATATTCTTGGATATTTCCTGCAAAGCATCTTCTATCACCTTTTTTATTTATAGCTTCTTCCTACTACCAATTAATTTCGTCTATACATAAACTAGCCCATCTTCTCTTCTCTCTGCAATGTATACTGGAAATGTGATTGGACTATAGCTGTTAGGCCTGACAGAGTATTAGTTACACTGAGAATTATTCATACATAACGACAAGGTGTGCTGGGTTCTTGTGATTATTTCAGTTCTGACGTCCAACGCTAGGCTGCACCACATAACTTTGATTGTTACAGTTCAAATATTTGTTACCTGAGCTTCTCACTCACACAATCGATGTATCGATGTACGTATAGGATTCGTTTCTCTGTGCTCTCTCCGCCATGCCTCAATTTATAGCATTGGATGAGTTATCTCCTGTGTATCTAATACAATCAGCCTTCCCTGAATACTGATCCAAGTTTAATTCAGTTAACTCGCGTTTCGTAGAGGTAAGCATTTCTTCATTTTATATGAACAATGTTGCAATGAAATTGAAAACGTCAATACGTCAAATACATGAAATATTAACTTTATAATAGTGTGTGACAACAGTATATAACCGACATTACACATTTATTCTTTCTTAGGCCACCTCGGTATGGTGAATTAACTGTCTGTAGTCCGCATTATAGTAATACTTTACTGGAAGATGTGAGTAAAAAATTACAATTAGATGCTAACTACGAATAAATTTATGATGTAATGTTCAGTTGTGCATTTTCTTTTGGCAGCGTCCGAATTTCCAGTCAGATTTTTAAATAACATTTTAATAAGCCTAGTAATATTGGCTGAAAACTAAATAAAAGAATTAACTAAACGACGTATTGGAAAAACATAAATGTTTTCATAATCTAAACAGTAAAATTAGAGATTTTAATGAACTTCGATACACAAAATTGTTTTTAGCAAGGTTTGGACTGATTTGGATTTGCCAATACAATGCATTTGTGATTTTGTTGATGGCCATTCTTGTTGTCGAGGTTGCTCTTGAGGCAGAAGTCAAGGAGCAATTTTCGCTAGAACAGTGAAAATGGGGAGTATTTTTGACTGAGGAGTTAATGTGGAGGTCACCAATTATAATAAACTCTGATGTTGTGTACAAAAATATCAAAATAAAATCAAGATTTTCAAAAAAGAGCCTTTTAATTCATCTAGTAATATGTGCCAACCAGCGATAAGAAGATGCTGTGGCAAATTTCAAATAATAACTAACTAAATTATTATGCGTTTTAGACAGTAGACTATACATTTAAGATTTAATGTCACAAAAAAGACGGATCTCCTCACCCACCTAATTGCCTGGTATTATGGTGAACATTTCATCTCAGTAAGCTTACATGATATCCAGAAAACTTAATTCCGGTTACCCAAAGCATCTGAGATGTTAGAATCAAACTAATCCTGAGTTTGCACTCTGTGATAATACAAAATTCGCTCAGTGACTGTGTAATAAAGAGGGAACGTTTTTATTGCCAACAACATATACTTCTATGACTGACTCAGTTTAATGAATGTCTATACTTTGCCACTTTCTCAGCATGCAAGTAACAGCGAAACACAAGAACTCTTCCTGTATTGGCCTGAGTGTTATATTCCTATTGTTAACGATACATATTCTCGTCTCTTGTACAGATCATGGGTTTACGACGTGATTCCATGTCGTAAATTGCTTAGTAAGCTACATTCGAACCAGCATCAGATAAAATCGCAGCACCCGTGTCGTATACAGACAGCATCGTGGACTGCACAGTACACATCGAGCAGGCTCGTAGTTCAAAATTTACAATGCACAGTTGAGAGCATATTCAAGTTTCTAATTATTTTCTATCACTTCAGATTATTCTAGGTTAAATTACATACTCCACCTTTACACAAGATGATTAGTCTTTATCTGACAATTATTACTTGGATAATTATTTCCATTATCGCTAAAGTAAATATAGCCCTTTCACTACTTGTAGTGTAGAGTTTATAATGTCTCCTATACATTTCGCTTCAATAATTTAAACAGTATTTAAGCAAGCTAAATACTATCGAGTGTACATAGTTTAAATACAGACAGCCACCTCTATTCACAATTATATAAGAATTTTTCGTCAATTTTTTAGTATTGAATAAGCGCGATTTTGGAAAAATATTAATGACTAAATACCCCTAAAGTGATTCAAAGGATTCAGCTAACATAAGCCTAAAGTAAACATATAATTTACAAACCAACTGAATTAACACTTTTTCAAATATCTCGCATTTAAATGTCTGAGGAAAAGTATTTATGAATGTTCACACGTATCGAAATCTATAGGTTTTACAATAAAATGCTAGGTTAACTCAGAATTAAAACACTGCACAGTTTTCAATACAGCCATTGCAATATAGAACAAAACCATTGAATAAATGTAGAAAATATTATGTTTTATTATTAACAATACAAATAATTACCTTTTATTATCATATATTTACTATATAAAATATATTATAATGTTATAATACATGTTATAATATATGTTATGTAGTTTGGTGGTGGAAGTGTAAGTAAAGAAATAACAAATCAAAACTGATTTATTCTAAAAAAAGGTACAGACAAAGACGACTAATATACCATCCCCTCAAAGACTGTTATTGTTAATTTCTACAATAACATTTTAAAACTTTCGAAAGAAAATTTAGAATAGTGATTGGTCGGTAGTTCGCAGTCCATTCGACTCGACTTGCCGCATCAAGGGCGATTACTATTCAGTACATGTAGTGGGGTTAGAGAGTGACGCTACTTTGGTGGTAAGAATTTTATTAGCTACGTGAGCTGTTCTAGATGGTAATTGCAATCATTGCTTTTTTAAAGCCCACATTCACGTAATTTTTAGTTTGCCATTGAAAAAAAATACTCTATCGAGAGTAAACTACCTACATGGATTCGATTATTCGATTGTGAAAATAATCCATTCTTAATACAATAACCCATTTCAATAAAGCATAATGTTTATATTCTGATCATGATAATGATTAATGTTTGTTATTATTAGGAATTGGGGCAAAATTTATCGACTAGCCACCATACTAAGCAAACGTTGAATTAAAATACTTAATACTCACTGTATGGTAAAGAATGGAAATAATGCATGATTTTAGTAGTCTGCCACTTTCATTGGGCGTTTGTAATATATTGTAAAATTGTAACCTTTTAATCTTCGTATTTCATTAAAAAGAAATTGTGTTTTATTACAGGGACGGTCAATTCTGTTCAATTACGGTTCGTCATATGAAAACAACGAGATTCCCCAAAGAAAACGCATTGACATTACTGTAAATTACACAGTTTGCAGAAACAGAATCCCTGGATCCCTTCGGAGGCTGACATTGAATGTGATCACTATTGTCAAAGCTGCTCCCACTCCAGAGCCGCGTCACGGGCCACATTCCGGGCCTCACTTTCATCTTCGACCGCACAACCCTGCCAGGCCGTTGACACTGGCAAGTAGGCTACCCTTCCCCCTCCCACAGCACGCCTCGCTCACTCCTCGTACTTTCTCTGGGTTCGCATTCCTGCAGCCATCCTCTCCTCTCGGGCCGGCTGCTGCCATGATACGCGTCCACATTCAGCGGAGTGGAGGCCGTAGTACACCGCGATGATCTCAGTTCAGCCATCCTCTCCTCTCGGGCCGGCTGCTGCCATGATACGCGCCCACATTCAGCGGAGTGGAGGCCGTAGTACACCGCGATGATCTCAGTTCAGCCATCCTCTCCTCTCGGGCCGGCTGCTGCCATGATACGCGCCCACATTCAGCGGAGTGGAGGCCGTAGTACACCGCGATGATCTCAGTTCAGCCATCCTCTCCTCTCGGGCCGGCTGCTGCCATGATACGCGCCCACATTCAGCGGAGTGGAGGCCGTAGTACACCGCGATGATCTCAGTTCAGCCATCCTCTCCTCTCGGGCCGGCTGCTGCCATGATACGCGCCCACATTCAGCGGAGTGGAGGCCGTAGTACACCGCGATGATCTCAGTTCAGCCATCCTCTCCTCTCGGGCCGGCTGCTGCCATGATACGCGCCCACATTCAGCGGAGTGGAGGCCGTAGTACACCGCGATGATCTCAGTTCAGCCATCCTCTCCTCTCGGGCCGGCTGCTGCCATGATACGCGCCCACATTCAGCGGAGTGGAGGCCGTAGTACACCGCGATGATCTCAGTTCAGCCATCCTCTCCTCTCGGGCCGGCTGCTGCCATGATACGCGCCCACATTCAGCGGAGTGGAGGCCGTAGTACACCGCGATGATCTCAGTTCAGCCATCCTCTCCTCTCGGGCCGGCTGCTGCCATGATACGCGCCCACATTCAGCGGAGTGGAGGCCGTAGTACACCGCGATGATCTCAGTTCAGCCATCCTCTCCTCTCGGGCCGGCTGCTGCCATGATACGCGCCCACATTCAGCGGAGTGGAGGCCGTAGTACACCGCGATGATCTCAGTTCAGCCATCCTCTCCTCTCGGGCCGGCTGCTGCCATGATACGCGCCCACATTCAGCGGAGTGGAGGCCGTAGTACACCGCGATGATCTCAGTTCAGTCAGACCTCCTTTTAATCTCACGTCGACCATCGACCGGGGCATTGTTGTTTCAGAATATCATTTCAGATTCTTTACTGAGATTTACATTAAGTCTGTTTTTAGAACCACGTACCAATATTAAAAATTGTATACTCATCCACGGCTCATCTATAGAAAGTACTTATCAGTGGATGATTAGGACGGTTTTTTTAAAACATATAATGTCTAAATGTACAAAGTTCAATCCTCTTGCATTTATTCCTCAAGGTAAGAAATGAAGAATTTGATTTATATTGTTCCACATTATTTTCCGTTAGACAACCAAATAGCACACAAGAAATATATAAAAAAGATCTCGGAAATTAACAAATGAATTACATTTAAATATAATGACACAACAATACGATAAATCACATAACAACCCACGACATAACCCATTGTGTTTTGTTGCATTTATCAATATCGATAAAACAAACATAATTCCTGAACATCGCCAATCGGCTGACGAGTCCTACTTTAAATACTCAAAAAAATGGGGGAAATAATCTCTGGATTTATCTACGTTGAGCGTGCTAGGGATACATAATTTATATGCATCGATAATAACAGTCCAGTCGTTTCCCTTTAGTTTGGCGGTCAAATAAAGCGAAATAGGAACACATGAATACATCTATAATATACAGTATATTCATGTACCTTTTAGTTTAGTTATCTGGTAGGCCGAGATAGGAACACATGGATACATCTATAATATACAGTATATTCATGTACCTTTTAGTTTAGTTATCTGGTAGGCCGAGATAGGAACACATGGATACATCTATAATATACAGTATATTCATGTACCTTTAGTTTGGTTATCTGGTAGGGCGAGATAGGAACACATGGATACATCTATAATATACAGTATATTCATGTACCTTTAGTTTGGCGATCTAGTAGGCCGAGATAGGAACACATGGATACATCTATAATATACAGTATATTCATGTACCTTTAGTTTGGTGAACTGGTAGGCCGAGATAGGAACACATGGATACATCTATAATATACAGTATATTCATGTAACTTTAGTTTAGTGATCTGGTAGAGCGAGATAGTGACACATGAATACATCTATAATATACAGTATATTCATGTACCTTTAGTTTGGTGATCTGGTAGGGCGAGATAGTGACACATGAATACATCTGCAATATACATTATATTCATGTACCTTTAGTTTGGTGATCTGGTAGGGCGAGATAGTGACACATGAATACATCTGTAATATACATTATATTCATGTACCTTTAGTTTGGTGATCTGGTAGGGCGAGATAGTGACAAATGAATACATCTGTAATATACATTATATTCATGTACCTTTAGTTTGGTGATCTGGTAGGACGAGATAGTGACACATGAATACATCTGTAATATACAATCCAGTCATGTACCTTTAGTTTGGCGATCTAGTAGTTTAAGATTTTTGGGACTCAAAAAGACTTGAAATCTCAAGCAGGCCTACGTCACGGAGATGTGCGCTTGTTCAGGTAAATAAAATTCCCGTAAAACTAGGGAGATGCTCAGGTTCTACTACAGATTACTCAGCAATGAGGAAGGCACAGTAATTGCGCAAAAATTATTTCAACTTAAGTTAGAAATATCTATTAAGAAACTTACATAAATTGCATTCTGAGAAACTATACTTCATCTGTTAGATTTAATTACTTTGCGTTACTCAAAGTTTACGTTTGACGATTAAGAAAGCTTATCGTATAATGTTGACTGGTGCAAGTTCTTAGCGACAAATCTGAATTAACAATAGGTGCTATTCTGCACAATCAATGTTTATAAGGAGTGTAATTATGTTACAAAATTAAATAACGGAATGCCGTCCAACTGCTTGCAGGACTAGAAGATGTAAATAATCGGGAAATGGCAAGAAATGACTAGGCAGTGTCGCTAAATAGCGTTTCCCTAGAACCGCGGTCTTTAGAAGTTTCGTACTTAGACGTGAAGCGAGAATGCCGCGTTGCGCGCCCATATAAAACTCACCACTCACACGATTAAAAGGTCAACAGGTTTTTATACCACTGACGATGTGTAATGCCTTGTCTAGCCGCCGATTTCCCAGTATCTTAACAGTTTTTGCTGACGTAATTCGGATTCAGACTATTTACCTCCACTTCGCAAGTTACTAAGAATTATAGTTACGAGTGTTTATGTTCTCTGTAAATTCCAAAACACGCCTGGTTGTTTCTTGAAGCCTTTACAACCATAATTATCTAAGATTTGTGTGCAAAAGAAATAATGATATTGAACATTTCTCTGCCTAGTAAGAAACTTTATAACCATTGCAATTTTATTAATTTTTGCTTTAGTATTGATGGCCGATACTTAGTCAAACTTTCTCCAAATGAAACCTATTAATAAAACAGAGTTAACAGCGTGCTAAAGTATAAAGACTATGAACTATAAATTGTCTCTGCAATACCTCCCATTTATACGGGATCCCGGCGCTCGTGGAATCCAAGCCCAAATCACCAAACAAGTTTGAATTGATTTCAATCTAAATTTAGCTTAATATCAAACTTCAAGTTGCGCTCTAGACGTTCATGAGCTACAAAATAAATTACTCCAATATATGTAATCGCGAAAAGAAACGGCACAGCCCCCGGCCGGTCTTCTAGCCTCCGGTTCTACCGTACGACCAAATATCCGAGCTTGGGCGCCACGCAAGGCACAAACCAGTTATTTGGGACGATTCGCCATTTGAATATGCATAACTAGAATTCATGGTCGTCAACACCGCTGCCACCAGTGTCTAACTCAAGTAACTCGCAACAGAAAACCGAATACTACTAGAGTGCTAGCAAATTAGTGGCTTTGGCAGGGGTCTGGGTAGTTTTACACCAACGTACACACAGACACACGCGCGCATTTCAGCCCTGTAGTTTACTTTAGTGCACCTGCGTAATCAAACCAAGATTTTTGTAATTTGTATTTAATTAGTATACACAGATTGTAAACATTATAACAAGAAAACAGTACCAAACAATGTACAAAATACTGAAATTGTCAAAGAGTATTGAGAGTATTGCCACTGAATAAGCCCGGATGGAAAACAGTGGGTGCTAGGCTAGGACCCCAACCTCTGCGAACAACCCTTCGGCCCGTAATCCCTAATTTCTAATACTGGAAATGGTTCGAAAATATTTGACATTGCTTGAACAGATACTGACTACAATATGCACAATCGCGAAATGTAACCTGATTGCCGATGTTTTAAATAGAGTTCAAACCTGTTAAATGTTTTTGAAATTTCGAAGATTGGTCCAGAACACAAGCAGTTATGTGAAGTTATGCTGGAGATGAGGAAGATGAGGTTCGGCCAGTACACTTCTGTACCGTCCTCGATCAATCCAGTCAGAAATCAGAAGCACCCGGTTAGACTAGATTGGTTGGATAACCTCGGACTTCAACATGCGCGAGTATAATTTAATTTGTAACCACTGTTAACTATTACTAATCACCATAATCAGAGAGATGTCGCCTAAGTGATTCATCTACAAAATTAATTAATGGGATGGTTTAAGATTATTATAATTTCAGAATATCTTGAATGTTACACAATAATAAATAGTCTTTAAACTCGTTTTAGCTGTTGTAATTTACTAATCTGAACTTCTTTAATTTTTCCCGTACATTTAACAAAAAATCTTGGACTAATCTTATTCTTCTCTAGAAAAAAGATAAGACTTACTCTAAAGAGACCACCCTTAAAAACGGAAAAATAAAGTATCCGACAATAAATCCTAAAATGTTTAAAATCTCTTTGCGAAAACAAAACACATTGTGATTTTCTTCTATTCCCCAATAATAATAAATAATAATTAAATAAACAAATACTAATTTATAACTTGAAGCAAGATTAGTATTGACTGAGCACCTTTGCGATAACTTGTTGCCTAATGATTTGTTTGGCCCACCAATGTGTTTGTATGTTATCTCGGCTAAACATTAGAAGGAACAAACACGGAAATATTCATGTATGTGTCAGGTTCAACAAACCCTAGTTTGTCAACAATTAATGAACCCACCAGTTTACAAGAGAAATATATTCGTTTAACAATAACAAGAATATCTTTATGTTAGAAAGAACTTAAAATAGAATGAAATAATAACCCTTACAATTGAACAAAACACTATGTATACCATATAACACAAATATGAAATTCTTACAGAAAAAATGTCATAAACATTTACAGTTTTGCAAGATACTACATACAGTATACAAGATACTTTAAACCTAGCGAAAATACCTGTTACTACTTAGACCTAGTTATTTTCAATTTATCCAATCTTACCTACATCATACATTTAATTATTTAAAAGGAACCTTGAAAATATTAAAACATATTTGTATTAAAAACAATTGTATACAGAACAAGTATGTGTTTGTATTATAACGTGTTATGTGGTAGTCCAGATCGGAAAATATTTCCCACTCCCCAGGGTTGATTTCTAACAACAACATCAATTGTATAGAGTACAAGTATTTGTTTGTATTGTAACGTGTTATGTGATAGTCCAGATCGGAAAATATTTCCCACTCCTCAGGGTTGATTTCTAACAACAATAATTGTATAGAGTACAAGTATTTGTTTGTATTGTAACGTGTTATGTGATAGTCCAGATCGGAGAACATTTCCCACTCCTCAGGGTTGATTTCTAACAACAATAATTGTATAGAGTACAAGTGTTTGTTTGTATTGTAACTTGTTATGCGCTAGTCTAGACCGGAAAATATTTCCCACTCCTCAGGGTTGATTTCTAGCAACAATAATTGTATAGAGTACAAGTATTTGTTTATATTGTAACTTGTTATGCGGTAGTCTAGACCGGAAAGTATTTCCCACTCCTCAGGGTTGATTTCTAACAACAATAATTGTATAGAGTACAAGTATTTGTTTGTATTGTAACTTGTTATGCGCTAGTCTAGACCGGAAAATATTTCCCACTCCTCAGGGTTGATTTCTAACAACAATAATTGTATAGAGTACAAGTATTTGTTTGTATTGTAACTTGTTATGCGCTAGTCTAGACCGGAAAATATTTCCCACTCCTCAGGGTTGATTTCTAACAACAATAATTGTATAGAGTACAAGTATTTGTTTGTATTGTAACTTGTTATGCGGTAGTCTAGACCGGAAAGTATTTCCCACTCCTCAGGGTTGATTTCTAACAACAATAATTGTATAGAGTACAAGTATTTGTTTGTATTGTAACGTGTTATGCGGTAGTCTAGACCGGAAAGTATTTCCCACTCCTCAGGGTTGATTTCTAACAACAATAATTGTATAGAGTACAAGTGTTTGTTTGTATTGTAACTTGTTATGCGGTAGTCTAGACCGGAAAGTATTTCCCACTCCTCAGGGTTGGTTTATTAACAACAATAATTGTATAGAGTACAAGTATTTGTTTGTATTGTAACGTGTTATGCGGTAGTCTAGACCGGAAAGTATTTCCCACTCCTCAGGGTTGATTTCTAACAACAATAATTGTATAGATTACAAGTATTCGTTTGTATTGTAACGTATTATGTAACAGTCCAGATCGAAAAATATTCTGACTTGAAAATATGAGAATAAATTTGTAAACTCAATACACCCGTAAGAGATTAAAACATGTGACATTTACACATGTAGCCTAGCTATCAACACATGCACCATTTTATAGTGACTTTGTGTGTAGAGTTTATTATTCAAACACTGATATGAAAAATAATTTAATGAACAAAATATGATACCGAAAAGATTTCATACGTAGTCTAAATTTTACATAATATGTTTTCACAAGAATGAATTCTATGATAAGTAATTTTGCTGTCAACCTCAGAATGTTTGCCTGTCAGTTCTCAGGACATCTAGAGAATGGAATGAGCTATAGATGTGAAATTTGTACGTCGTGTGGCGTACTCTTCCACCTTCTGTTGTATCCAGAACACAAGCGAGAAAGTAGTTGGCAGACAGTAGTGCACTCTGTATAAACAACTGCTTGTATTCCATCAGCTGTTCAGCTAATAATTTGGTAGTACTGATCAACTCTTTCACTGCACCGTGTAAGAGATGTGTCTTAAAATAAGAGGCATTCTAGAGCTGTTATTGGCTGAGCGACAGCGAAGCTTATCACTCGAGGTGCTGGAAAAATGCTCTGTCTGTCCGAATGGCATCTCGGAAACGAAATTATCTATAGACTTGAAAGTTTGTATGAAGCTTCCTCTCTATATTAGCAACACTGGCTGAGTTCGATGTGGTGGTGCATGTCACACCATGGGATTTGGCTGAATGTTACCAAATATTTGTATATCTATTGGTCTTAATGGCTAATGATCATAACAACGAGAAAATAGCAGAATAAGAATAAATTTGTTACTGATTACATTGATATAAGATTTTTATACACGTGATGATTTTATTCACCGAGTAAGAACAAAAAAGTCGATGTTAAAAGTCAGTTTCAAGATTTGAATTTACTGCACTCTTGGTTTGTTGTACCCTCTACAACTCACCACAACTTTTTGTTTATTTGAACACATCTATAAAATCTAACAATAAAAAAAGTTGAATTTATCATGTGACCAGGTATATTGAAAAACATTTCATTTGCAGACGTTACGTTTTGACTTCATTGAAACTTCATTTCAAAATAGAAAGGATGAATACCATGATGGTGGATACGGAGGGAATCTGATTGAATAGCACACTACTTAAGGGATATGGAATACATCAGAATAAATATAAATTTAAATAAATTTGACAGGCCTAAATTCAAAGTAAAAAATGTATCTTCTGAATTTTTAAAATGCTGTTAAAAAATTTATTTTTTCATTTAAGGGCTCTTGTGAGAGAAGATTCTATCCCACTCATCCTCCCGTAGTTACGCCACTGGGCAATTTCCTAAGTGCCTATACGAATTAAATATCCTGGTTCATAGACGAATAATAAAATAAATATACATTTATTGTGGAGGTATTGAGTTCATTCAAATATCATCCATTCAAACCCAGAAATCGAAGGAGGACATGGTAATTAAAATGGGATAGACTACTTAAAACAGTGTAAACCTGCTTTATTATTGTTAATATTTTTTATGCGATCATAACCAATACCATGTACTCTACACAAAATTGTAAAAAACAATAACGAATTTTGTAACAATGTAGAAAGAGAATTCCCGACCGTGTCCTTGACTTAGACTGGGGTCACGATGTACAAAATACAGCGGAGATTTAAATGCTGGACAAGCAAGGACATCTTGGCGATCATCGTGGCACGTGATGTTAGCTCTGACTACCTGACTTTCTTCTCCTTCTCAGCAGAAGTTTCTTTTGCTTTAATTATTTTTCAGATTAAGATTTCCTTATTTTTGACTAATTTTTGTTTGGAGTGTCACAAACACTAACAAAAGTAATTTTTGTCTTATTTCTTCACCTTTTCTTCAAAGTAAGTTTCTGGTTGTTCAGAGAATAAATCCAGGCACATTTTAAATAATCCAAATATGAATGAATCAGGATCTAAAAAAATAAATGCTAAAATATCTTAAACAGCTCTTTTAAAGTAATTGGCCACTGCACAATTTAATTCTCAATTTTAGAAATAGGGAAATACTGTAAGAAAAACGTGACAATTTAATAGCCAGTCACCAAGTTAAAATACACATCCTAGATTAAATAGTACGTTTACTTCTATAAGCAAAAATAATGGAACTTATTTTTATTTCATAACAATTCACACACGCTAACATAAATTTTGAAAATAGTACATTGTGCCCTTAATGTACGGATATTATAGGAAACTGTTCAATAATTAATGTTCGATAACGCTCAGTAAATGGTGAGACAGAAAACTTGCATCAAACAGACGCTCTTGTACACAAGTAAACGAAATGCCAAATTCTAATGACCCACCAACCATGTTACGTATTCTACTTCTTGTGAAGTGTTACTTTCACGCAAAAACCTCTCCTATTGGACAGTTATGTTAATGTTTGCAGTTTTTATGAGCACTACTATGTTACTAAGACATTTACTACTTTAATTGAACGTGCGCTTACAAAGAAGCCGCTGGCTCGTTAAAAACTCGTTCAAAAACAAGTTTAAAGTAAGTGGTCTTTCTGGCGATTCGATTGCTATGTATTGGATATTAAAACAAAATTGGGCTATTTTTATTGTTACTGTTCAGTCTTTTACGATTTCTTGACCAGTACCATTTGTACGGATTATCACATAAGGCGTCATTGTTTGCAATAATAGTTCATAGCAATTACTTGGTTACCAAAGAATTTAACTTAAAAAACTCTTTAAGTTAAACGAAGAGTCTTGGTTAATAACACCATAGGCTAATTGTTACTACACCAGTTTATTGATATATCAGAATAATTTAATGCAGAGTTTATACAGTTGGTCCCCTGGCTCAAACCTAAAGAGAAAATTCAAACATTGTCTACTAAATATAGGTCAGTTTTGGGAGATAAGTACATTTCTGCATTTTCATCTGCGTCCACAAACGGAGACATTTAGGATTTATCGACATTAAGAATAAAATTATATATCTTTCTCTAACGTTTAACAGAGATATCTAATTAAAGAATTGTTCTTGCTAAGTCTGAATAAACACAAAATTACTAAGAAAAGTCCAAAATTATGGAGACTATGGCACGAAAATATGAACAAATAATACATTAAAACTTTCACTGTTGGTCTATACTGAGTGATGATAACTTATACTAATGAAAGCGAGTGCTATAACAAGGAACTGATAAAAATTTAAATTAAAAACGCCTATGTTTTAACTAAGCAGTATGTTAAATACACGTGAGTTCAGATCTTGAAATGGTCACATTTTAAAGTACTAATGACCAAGAATAGTCAGTATTTCTTAACTAAAGGGGAATCTTACCAGTGTAAAGTCATTATAACCGTAGGTTTGTTTTACCATTGTTTTGTTGAGTACAACTCTGATTTAGTTTACAAACCTTTTTTTTGTTATTTAGGAACAAGTGTATTAACCAGACTCAAAATTTTTCCTCAATCAAACCAAAAGGAAGTCATACACACACTCGTTTTATACACGCAGTTTTTAAAGTATTTCTTTGCAAAAGGTCTACAAGTGTTGCTATTTTTTTCAAAGTTAAGGTTTTGCTTACAGTACATACGACAATTCCTTGCATATGAAGCTCTATTCTACTAGGCAAATGTTAAAAATTATTTTTTAACAATTTTGTATTTTAGGATCGCAATATACTGTGACTATTCCAAAAACCAAGATTAGAATAACTGTAATGCGAAATTTCAAGAGAAAAATATACTTCTCATACCTTAAACAGGATTTTAAGAAATTTATTTTCACAGAAATGTAGTTTATATCTGTTACAAACCCGAAAAATATAATGAAGAATTGTTTTATGTAGAAACCACATAATTTGCATGTAAGATGTGTGTTCTTATGCATTCATCAAGAAATGCCTATCCTGACTGTGTCTGTACAATGCACGGAAACGAATGTGTTATTCAAACTATTGCAAAGTTTCTTGTTACCTTTCTTAACAGCAACATTCAGCTAGTTATAAGCTAAACAATAGCAAGTCAAGCTGTATATTCCATTTCTAACCCACCCCAATGTGTTATTCAAACTATTGCAAAGTTTCTTGTTACCTTTCCTAACAGCAACATTCAGCTAGTTAAAGCTAAACAATAGCAAGTCAAGCTGTATATTCCATTTCTAACCCACCCCAATGTGTTATTCAAACTATTGCAAAGTTTCTTGTTACCTTTCCTAACAGCAACATTCAGCTAGTTAAAGCTAAACAATAGCAAGTCAAGCTGTATATTCCATTTCTAACCCACCCCAATGTGTTATTCAAACTATTGCAAAGTTTCTTGTTACCTTTCCTAACAGCAACATTCAGCTAGTTAAAGCTAAACAATAGCAAGTCAAGCTGTATATTCCATTTCTAACCCACCCCAATGTGTTATTCAAACTATTGCAAAGTTTCTTGTTACCTTTCTTAACAGCAACATTCAGCTAGTTATAAGCTAAACAATAGCAAGTCAAGCTGTATATTCCATTTCTAACCCACCCCAATGTGTTTTTTACTGGGAGAAACATTGTTAGATCGATTGGCAACTTCCAAATCGTATATAGCATTGGTATTAAATGTTTCTCCATCTCTATACATTGTCAACATTTGGACAGTGTCATTCTCTTAAAACTTTTTAAGAAATTCAATGCCTACTGTAGGTACTTAGGCCACTATTTTTAGGCACAGTAACTTATATCAACCCAGTTGTAGTTTGTGGACTATACACTCGATTTATAACATTTTAGCATTTATTGAACATTTAATATGAGGTAAAAAACATGTTTTGGAAAAATGTACTATTTATTGCCAACGATTTTGATGCAATTACATTTATTTCCCAGAGAGCCTTTTCTTTTTAAATAAAAACATATTCACTTTACAGATCAAGTTGTTTTACTCTATTTTACAATTGTATCATTCTAATTCTAATTACAGTAATTTTCATCCAATAACTGCATGTTATAAGTTATTAAACACTGTTTAGAAAGCAAAGTTTTCAAGGCTCTACTAATTTTTATTAAATGTCCACCATTCATGGCCTATGTTCACCTGTTAAGAATTGCATGAAGCAACTTTGTTCTTTCAAACATCTTTTAAAAGAAGATTAAAAATCTACTTTTTGTAAAATGCAATTTTTGCAGAATAGAGCATGTTTACATTTTCTAGAACTCTATTCTGATTAAGTCTAGAATAGTCATATAGGTGGCTGTAGTAATGAGGAAGTAGAACATAAAATGTCTAGTAAACAAAATATGAGTTTTAGTGCTATAATGTTGGTCAGAATAAAATCATAGAGCATTTCTTGCTTCCTTTCAAGTCCATAGGCTTTCTCAATATGGACCACTCCATTCCAGCTAGGGATTGGAATTACAAATATGAAATGTCACGTGACTAATACAATTTGTGATATAAAAAAATCGTGTCTTAAAAGAAAACCACATTTCTTACTTTATTTTGAATTTTACTTCATAATGATTCAACATTGTACTGTAGAGATTGATGCAACCTAGAGTCAGCATATGGTATTTCCTTTTATACAATTTGTTTAGTACAAATCATGAATAGCCTACTTCTTAAATCACTCCTCCCATACTACATACTAACTTTATCACTTTGCTCCGCTTCTACTTTGTACTTTGCTTCATAGTGCTTCCTTGGAGATGGACCGAAAGGTGATGCATAACATACTTCGCCTCACAGGACCAAATATTCTTGGAAAGTGAACTTTAAAGGATGTTAATAACATTAGGTACTCCTTAAAAGTTGGTATTTAGGGAAGAATCCAAGAGCATTATCTGCAAAATATAAGGAGTAGATTTTTAAAAGTTTAAATATATTGTATACAATGTCATAGACAGCTAAAACACCTGTGACTACAAAATTGATCCATGTGGAATTCCATAACTTGGACCTGTAATTTGGAATTTTAACTCTGAACTGTTCTTATAATTCATGAATTGAAGTTTCCCCACCTATGAAGTTAGCTATTGTAGGACAGAACTTCTTAGTCCTAAACCTCACTAATGTATTAATCATTACGGGATCAAATCAATCAGACTTTAAAGTGGCCTGAAAAGTAGTCAATTATAACGTTGGAGCTGTCTTCAATTGATACCACAACAATTTATTTGATATAGCCTACCTATAATCACTATTTACAAGAGCTCATTTTGTTTATCTTATTATTTTTGCCTATATCAATAACAACTTCTGTTTGAGTATTGTTTCCCAAGCTTCCAGACTGTAGTAGGTACTGATCCCATTATCAGTCTTTCAAAAATTTGAAAGACTGACAGTAGGAGTGAAATTTGACAATTATTTCCCATTGTTTTTTTTATTACTTTCTAATACTTTCTGGGGGAAATGATGGATTTAGTAAATAATTTATTATACGTGTAAGCAGTGATTGTAATTAAACAACAATCCCACCAAATAACAAATCTAAACCCATATACTTTACGTGTTTTATCAACAATCAAAAAATTTAATACTTTTTATTGTTAGTAGGTCAGCGTCATTGAGAATGATATTGACATTGATAAACATCTCACATTTTAAGATAGAATAAGTGAAACACAAACTAATACCAAAGAAGAAGGTAAGAAATTGCTAAAAACTTTCCAAATCCTACCTTTTATATTGTATCACTCCGTTCCGGGGGTCTAAAGAAGCGATTCAGGTGTAGCTGCATGTTGACAAATATCACAGACAATACATCCAAGATTGGCACAATAAACTATGAGAAAATTTCAATCACTAGGCCTTATCAGTAAAACCCACTTCATCGTAACCGATCACTGAATCACAGCTCACATAAATGTAAGAGGAAACACTCCGCAATCGTAGCGTTGTCAGATTCACTTCAACCTCCCACGCCGCTCGTACAACATCGCGTGTACTGCACTGACACAGAGTAACGCTAGGAACCCTTGTAAATTTCAACTACCGCATTCCACTGGATCGAAAATCGCCTATTACTACCGGCACTGCACGCTTGCGTCTGAGAGTTCCGAGTCCGAGCTACTGTACGCCGCACTGCGACGCTAGCGCTCCCGTGGCCGGTGGGGGACAAGCGAGATAGTCGGCTGCATTCCACAGCGGGCTCGGTGGCGAGGCTACATTCCTCCGGTAAACACGTCGGCCGTTGCGTCCTCGAGCCTCGCACAGGGTCCACTCACATAACATACCTTTTCCCCACTCTACTACATTTAATCATTCAACATGACATTCCTGAAGTGCGGCCACAAAACGAACCAATAGCGATGGTTCGAACGCCACGCGGCACGCCGCCGCTCCTCTCACATCTTGCATCAACCACGACGTGAATTGGGACGAAGTCAAGGTCCAGTTCGTGTCATTTTTACGAGGGAGGTCACTCATTGATTGAAGCGGTTCCTCGGGATTTCCCGGTCTGGAGAGTTTAACTATATTCAATCACAGATTCCTAGTGCGTTTGAGTCACGTGTAAGTTATAGGATTGTAACAAAACAATGTTTCATTTTTAAATCACGAGAGAAGCTTTTCAATACAGGCCATGCCCATAAGATAAAAAACACTAAAGCGAAACTAAAACTCATTTAATTATTATGAATGATCACGTGGTGATGTTTTGTGACTTTTAGGAATGTAGTACCTTCCTTTTTAGTTCCTGCTATTGGCTGTGCATCATCTTTCTCAAGATATTGGAATGTACTCATGCAGTTTGCAGATGTCACACGATGTCTTCAAATCTATTCACGATTCTTAGTAAAGTTAATCCAACATTACTTTAGCATTCAGTTTTCACAGCATGTAAGAAAACCTAAATCTTTTAGATCATTGTGACGACTTGGGTATTGTTGTTTTGATTGTGAGTATTACAATCCAATTGTGTCAGTTGGAATATGCCGGACTTCATTTGAATAGAAGAAAATTTAAACAAAATATTGTTCATTTATATCATTAATGACAGTTATAGTTTTTTATTAAATTCTGTATCACAGCTGTATAAAGTTGTGGTTAGGTGGATGTACAATATTTGTTTGATCTCTCGTGTTTTTCCAGCATGCACACTGATGGTCGCAGGCATTCATAACCAGACTCTCTAGACTTTTGAAAATTAATTTAAACAATCATCCATAACTTCATTTAACTACATAAAAAAACCAACTAACCTAACCATAACTTCTTTCTAATTTTGTATCTACATACAACCAATAGTGCCAGTCCAACATTGTTGTTTACTCACAGTCTTTCAAGTGTGCAAATTTGTAAGTTGTCTTATTAAACTGTTTATGATTGTTCAGTATATGCTTATTTAATTTTCCTACCTGACTCGTACACTTTTCCCCATTTTTACATGTTTGGAAATATAAAGGTAGTGAGTTGTTATAATACAAGTAGGTCCTACTATTTTTTTGCTTTGGCGTTTCCTAAAGCAAGTAGCTCCATATTATTAATTGTTTCAATTTACTGAATAAATCAGGTTAATTTGCTTGCAGATTGTTTAATTGGTATACTTATTCTCGCGCCAAACCTTCCCTATTAGCCAACATTGCTGAGGAAACTGTATGTATCATGAGAAGTCTCTGTTGAAGCAGTTATAACAATTTAAGATTGGAACAGTATTACCAGCGCTTCTCCATGTAATATATACACTGCAGTCCCTACAATAAGCATAAACCTATGTGAAACTGAATAGACATTACATTCCCGAAACTCTTGTTTTGTTACTATACAATATATCCGAAGCAGGTTAAAAGTTTTTAATGAGTTGCTCAGTGATTTGTATTAGCGAAACCTATCACTCGAGGAGCTGGACAAATTTAATTTCTGTCTGTCCGTCCGGATGATATCTCGAAAACAAACTGAAATATAGACTTGAAAATTTGCACGAAACTTTGTTTCTAGATAGACAACTTCTAGTTCGATTATAGTGCATGTCACTCCATAAGATTGGACAGCGATAACATCTTAGCATGTGACATCGTAACATATGAAGGTTTAGTGTCAACGTTTTGCATGCATGTTGATAACGTGACATACATTGTTACGCAACACTTAGTGGGTCTATATAGCAGTAACATTTACTAATAATTCACCTACTTCACAGCGATTTTGCACTGAACGAACACTAGAGATTCGTAACTGCTTATAAGAACTTTTCCATTCTAAAAGATTCAGTACTTTGTTTTATACGATTTGTAACTTAATCTTTGTACTATCATTTTCAAGAGATTCGAACTCGGGACTACTAACGCTTTATGTCTAGAGGCTAAACAGTAGGCCTACTCAATATTCCCGTTTTACAAGAATAGATCACAACTTATTCTTGATTACACGATAAATCTGCGAATAACCGGCATTTGGTCTGTCGTGACCGTATATTGTACAGCTGTACTTGTGTAGAACGGCAAACACTCGGCGTCCACGAGAATATGCGGTGCGTGCGGAAATCCCATGCCGTCGAGCCTCTGCTGGGCTATAATTTTATGCGCGAGAAAACGCAAACAATGATAATATGTTAGACCTTCACAGCGCTGCAAAATGATGGTCTTAGAAGGACAACGTGCTTTGAGAATAGAATTTCCCTCTACATTGTTTTCAGATGTGAATGTTCAAGATAAACAACCACTTGCATATACTTATGTGCTCTTATAAACTGATGAAGGATTGGAAATGGTAAACGACCTGAAATGACGGTTTTCATCTACAATTTAAAATGTTGCTGTCCAAATGTATTTATAGTTCTATAATGGTATAATTTCCTAAAAAATAATGGTCGACCATTATAAATGGTTCTGTAAAAAAGAAACTTGAGGACTAAATCGGATATTGTCTTTACTAAGGTATTGGAATAGAAAGGAGGAAGGTAAAATCGTACAAATACACAATTTATTGCATATATACCTACACATGACAATATTTTAGAGTCCTGAAGTGGTCACCATTTTATGCTTCTCGCCTGTGCATATTCTTTAATAAAAAGTGAAGTACTGTATAAACAAGTAACCCTATAAGTGCCTAAGACAATTAGACACGTGCTGTACCACTAACCGAAAAGCTGCTAAGTGGTAAGCTTATTACATATTTTAATTTTTGTATTGTCAGTACATAAAATATCAAATTTACACATCTTCATTATGCCAATAGCCAATAACTTTAATACGTTTAATACGTGATGTGATCATAGCAAAATGACCAATAAACTATAACCGAGCATCGAGGACCATCGAGGCTGATACTTAGATGGGTGTTCTATTCGCTGATGTCTTCGTTTATGCAGTCATTATATTTACAAAACAATATATGTAAAATCTCGAGTGAAACGAACTGTCCCTTTATAGGAAGGAAGGTTCTCGTCATCAAAACCCTAACAGTTACGCATTAATTGCATTCCACGTCTAAAAGTAACTTGTACTTAATAATAAATATTGATATGTAAAATTAAATTTATAAATCCATGTTCCCAGTCAATGAATATTGCAAAATAGTTGAATGATTAAATAAATCGATTTTAATTAAATGAAAGAGATTATTAAAATTATACTTTTGAATATAACATTTTGTGGCCGGTACATAAATCATCAGTCTGATATTTTTTCAATCTGAAAAATTATTATTTAATCAATTCGGACATTAAGTAAGTTATAATACAGAATCAGATCTCCACACCATTTTAAGGAAAGAACTAAAGGAAGCAGGATTATACACAATGTAGTATGTAATAAACGTAGTGCTATGCTTTATGACTGTGACATCATATTATGATTGTGACCGAAGCCGTTGTATTGCAAATCCCGTTATAAGCCTGACGTGATTGAGTTCGACGTAGAAAGTATATTGAAAATCGTGCACTAAGGCTAGTGACATGTGGTGCCAGTGAAGCTAATGCATTTCAATACCACCCTGAGACGCAGTACCGACAAAGCCCGTGCATTGAAAATCTCGTCATTAGCCTCTCGAGATACAGTGCCAGCGAAGCTGGTGCATTGAAAATCTCGTCATGAGCCTCTCGAAATACAGTGCCGGTGAAGCTGATGCATTGAACGTCGTGCTCATGAGCCTGACAAGATAGGGTGCCAGCGAAGTTAGTTAATTACTAATCCGCCATGATCCTAGCGAGATTAGGATGTTAATTTTTTGTAATATTTTCACACTGAAAACTACTGAATTATTGGGAAAGACTTTACTTTGTTGTAATAACAAGTGATTGAAGAAAAGTTGACTTTGATTACTTTATTTCTTTACAAAGCGTGTTGTCATTTAGATGTATCGTCCTAACAGTGTATAATCTTAGAGGAGTAATACACTGACTATATTCTGCCAAGTAAAAAGTTAAACTAGCTAGCACAATAATTGGTTAACCCTTTACATAGTGTGTGTCCATTTAGATGCAAAATCCTAACAGTGTATAATCTCAGTGGTGTAATCCACTCATTCTATATTGCCACGTAAAGAGTTCAACTAGCCAGTACAGCAACTGGATAATCCTTTACATAGCGTGTATCCATTTATATGCAAAATCCAAATGGTGTATAAGCTCAATGGGGGTTTATTACTGTTTCCTTTCTATGTACTGCCAAGTAAACAGTCCAAGACCTAAAGTTGAACTTACTTTATACTGTGTTCTGTTGACGGGGTTTTTAACGCCGTGCCGTGACTAAATCCTAGAAAAATAACAAAATTAACTACTTGGTTTTCGTTATTTGTCGTTATGAATATTTGGGATGTTAAAAAAATATACAAAACATATCGTCCGGATGTAGGTTGATCTTATACGTACTGTGAACAGACAACATTATTCGTAGATTATAAGAGTAGGGTAGGATACGTCTTGGCGTGAAGAACAACTCACGATGTAGCTGCATGTAGAGCGCCTTACATTTCTTGCGCGTTACATGCAATACTTTGGAGTGAGTAATCAATAGTACTGGACAGTAGGCGTAGGCTATACGCAGTACATTCCAATACTATCTACTGATAGAGGTATAGTAGATGCAAATAGCGATGTTAATAGTGATAATTAAGTATATTAAATAAGAGTGTAGTGTACAGAGGTGGTATATGAAAACAATTTAATATTGTTTGGATATAATGACTTTTTTCGAGATTATTAATAATTATTTCAAAACTCGACTTGGAAATACTCGTATATTACGAATTTCCTTCAGATATTCATTTATTTTGTTGATGTGTAGTAATCTAAAAGAGACGATTATTACTAGATTTTGTTAAACAATGACTTAGCTATTTAATTGAGTCTGTAAAACTACAACATTGTTCTGTTTTATGAGCCAGGAAAGTATGGACGGAAACTTCTTCGAAGAATGGTAAAATTGATAAAAGTATATTATCTAAACTACATACTGTACACACACACACACACACACACACACACACACACATGCAATGTATCTATGGTTGCAACTGTGATGTAATAGAAATAGTGGATAATGTAAAATACTTAGGTCTAACTATTGATAGAGATCTAAAATGGAATGTCTTTATAAACACATTAAGCACTAAACTAAGAAAAATTAATTATGCTATATATCATATGAGAGGTTTTTTGAAACCCAATCTGCTAAGACAACTATATACCTCTTGGTTTGAAGGCACTTTGCAGTATGGAATAATCCACTATGGAGGTACCTACGAGTCTATTTTAATACCAATAAAAAATTCACAAAGATTTGCTGTGAGAAATATTTATAATTTAAAGAAATATGATAGAATTTCACATTTATTTAAGGAAGACAACATTTTAACTTTTAATCAACTTTATGTTTATCATTGTTTAAATTACATCTATAAATTCTTAGACAGTTTCGACATTAAAAAAATGTAGTTAATACAAGATCATCGCAAGTAAAGCAAATTTCAATGCCAAACTACACCAAGGAGTTGGCAAGAAAGCAATTCACTTATACAGCCATTAAACATTTCAATGCATTCATAATGAACTATGGTGACAGTCTATTGTATGAATCCAAACCAAAATTTAAGATGAAAAGTAGAGAATATGTCAAAAACCTAAATTCTTAATAATTTTATTGTTATTGTTGTGTCACATTAAATATAGTTTATCTCATAGTTTAAAAATTGTTATGTTTTAAGTTTGTTATCAATGTCTGTTGTTAAAGCTGTTATTGTTGAAATTGTTTGTTAGATCTATATTGCTGCATTTGTTATTGTTATGTATGTGTATGTATATATATTTTATATTAAATCCTGTTATTGTTGGAATTATTGTTAAATAACTTAATATATTTGTAACAGTTGATTAATTTTTGTATTTAATCATGTACTACTGATGTGTGTGTATATGTATATAATATTTATGGGTATGTATATATATGTATATGTATATTTTATGTATATGAATATATGTATATAATCTGCCTAATTAGTCCTTATGTTTGTTAAGTTTTTACTATTATTTGGTTTTGTTTGATTTGTGTAATAGTTTATATACTTATAATATCTAAAAACGTTGAAACATGCAAATTATTGAAATTTAAGTTCACCTTCTGCCAAAAGAGACTGAATAGGCTTTAAATGTACTTTGCCAACTGTATGTAAAATGTATATATATAATGCCAATATATTAAAAAAAGAACTTGTTTTCCTTTTCCACACGTGCTTTGTGTAGCACATGGAATTGTATTTTTTTTGTAAACTTTCTGGTAAATAAAGATTTTTGTGAACTGTGAACTGTGTGTGAACTGTGAACACACACACACACACACACACACACACACGCGCGCGCGCGCGCGCGCGTATAATACAGTACTCCTTCTCTTATAAATTGTGTATCATGAATAAAAATATAGGATACACTAACAATAATACCATATCACAGTAGATATCTATAGCTGTTGTAAAGTCTTTCAAAGTTTCTAACTGCGAATCAAATGCGTAATAATGTGCCTAATATACAAACATAATTATTAGGTAAACTGGCTGTTGGAATATTGAACATCGATTGTTGAATATTCGACTGAAGCTGTTCATCCTGGAGCATATATTGCTCTTTTAATTCAATATTACTTTGTAACCTATTAGAATATAAAACTTTTGTAAATTCATTATAAGTCCTATAGGCCTATACATTAAGAGCTTTTGTTTGTTCGTTTTGCTTTCACACGTAAACTATTCAACGGTTTGTACTGATATGTTACATGGATATTCTTAGTGTTCCTGTTTTATGATTCCTGCTAGCAGTGCGTATATAACAGACAAAGTGACTATCTAATTTGTGCTATAAATTTAAAAACTGTTATAAGACCCATCTTAGTTATCTTTTGATAGAAATAATCTTCCTAAAATTGCGTATATATCTACAACTGTATTAATTACTCTTACAGCCCATGTGTATCATTTATGGTTACACATAACCTTTTTAGGTAAGGACCAAGATAATATTTTTACTTTAACCACCAGGTATCTAGTGCGTTTTAAGATCATTAAGACCTTTGTTAATTAAAAAAAACAATATTGGTCAAACGTAATTTCTTCATGTGTGTCCAAAAATAATACAAGTCGGCCAGTAAGTATCAATCAAGTAAATGTTGACGGTAGGGCCGTTCTGAGAGAGGTCAATTTTGATACGTATGATCAAACTAGAAACTGATGTGTCACAAGTTAAATGACACACCAGTTCCAACTAGCAACATAGGGGTATTTATCATTTCTGATACACATTGCGCTGATCGCTAATACTTAACACAATGGAATGACTTGTTCATAATTTATCTATAGACATAATTATTAGACACTTAGATATGACTTTTGGCATTAATTGTAACAAATACAATATTTAAAACAAAACAAAAATTGAATTTTCTTATAAAACAGCATACTATAGATTCAATAGCAATGGTCTGATAAAACGTTAGGTGAGATAAAATTTACGATTAATCAATTTCTCCTTACCTCTACTGATGAACTAGGAAACGCCTGTGCAGTAAATTATAACTTACCTTGCTTCGTACGCTTTCCTTGGCAATCTGGAATACTCCCAGTGTCTCGCTGTTTGCAATTCCTCAAGCAAAGTTCGCGAACTTTACATTTTGAGTTATTTAAATTTGGCTAATAATATATCCTATTTAAAATTACTTGAGAACATCAGTTTCGCATCCTGATATATTGTGATTATACCTTATGTACCGGCATGTTTCTTTTGATCAAAACATAAAGAAATAAAGTTGGTATAATAGACAAAAATACGCTATGCTTTTACGCAATAAATATAAGCAAAATCAAAAATAATGTTAAATTAATTAAACATATACTGTCATATAATAGTGTTTATACACAGAAGAGTTGATTACATTTAACAGGCTCTTTCAATTAACATTTCGCAACTTAAGAGACGAAGATGGGTTTTTTTTTGCTATTTGAGAGACTAGTCGGCCGTAGTCTGGATGGATTTTCGAATAAGAATAGGCCTATTTATATTCATACCAGGGACGTTAAGAATGTCCATGTAATATATCAGTACAATCTGTTGAATACATAGTTTACGTGTGAAAGCAAAACAAACGAACAAAGGCATTTTTGTATTTATAATATTTTTAAGATTAAGATGTTAATCTAGTACCGGTAGTGTAAGTGTATCTAAGGGCTTCGAATGAAATTGTCTCTTGGAGTTTTTAAAATACGAGTAATATTTAAATTACCGATATGTTAATTAAACTTCACCGCATACATGTATTAATGTCAAGCTCATCAGTTTCTTAAAATTGTCTTTTTGTCAGAAACTAAACACGTGGAAATCAAATTAATTTCACTTAGTAAAATAACACTGAATTAAAAAAACTGATGGACTTTAGCGTATAATTCGGAAAAAAGAACTTCTAACATTTTTTTGCTTAAGCAGTTGGGTGTTTCTGGAATATGCTTGATCTCTATCAATTCCGGGGAATTTCGTGTTCGCCTTAAACCTCACCGAGTCTCACAATCGTTGGCGACTGGAGAGTTCCTTGATGATCAATCACAGGTCCTCCCCGGATCCAGAGGCTGGCTACTAGCGGCCCGAAGGAGGATGGATGCCTGAGCGTGAGGACAAGCCCGGCCTTGGAGTTTCACCGCGAGCGCATTCCTGAGCGTCCGGACTCCGGACCTCAGCCACAGCCACTGGCACTCAGCTGCTGCTGCTGCTGCTGAACCGAGCTCACAGTCCTGCAGCAGCAGGTGTTCTGTTTCTTCTAGCAGCACATAATTAGAGCGAAGGATTACTAGTGGCACATATCAATCCTTACCGAAGTTGCAATGATTATTTGGATAGTAAATTGTTTACAGTTTGAAGAGAATATAATGCGAAAAGAGCAGACAGGGGAGATGAAATCGGTGAAAAAGGTGACAATAGAAGATATGTCTTTATTGACATCTACACTCTTTACGCACTTCTTTAAACCACGAGAAAGATAGCATGTTATACAGAAAATGAACTATACGTAAAATTTGTATTTCTGGCCACAACTATACACAAAAAATTACATTTGTTATATTCTGATTTGTCAAACCCTTTATTGTTGACCATGTCTACGTTGTTATTATAGATGGTAAACGTCGGTGCATTAGGAAGTCGCTCCCATGACCAGGATGTTGCCCACTGAGAGGTGAACGCAAAGCCTTCCACGCTGACCCAAAGTCTGGCGTGCTTTTAACCTTGTCAATAAGAACTTATTATATAAAATGTATAAATTTGTAGATAGTTAAAAAATAAAGAAATTATAATAAATATTAGAGAAAGTCTGTAGCAAAAGTTCATTAGGTAATTAGCTACCTACTAAGAAGCATCATCTTGTATCAAATATTAATATTGAAATGAAATGAAATGAAATGAAAATTCCTTTATTTAAACAGGCAAAGTTAGGGCCTCATGGCCCTTTCTTACACTTAACCTGTCTGATCAATAATTATTAACAAATATTAACCAAATTAATATTAACTAATTTACCTTACTAAATACATTAAATTAAACATTAATCTAAACACTAAAAAATTATAAATATGATACTTCTAAATAAAAATAAATACAAATATAATTATACAATCATAACACAAAATAATATTACAACTTCCATTTTTAATAAGAACCAAAAAATATAATTAATACATAATAACAATAATATTATAAATATATAATAAGAATATTTTTGAAATAAATAATATATATGCAGTTTTGACTCACACACTCCTCACACACAATGCCAGCACCACACCCACAGACCCCTAGGACGGACCCGCCCCGACCAACCGTTCATGGTACAAACGTCTCAGTGCCGCCACAAACCGCCGATCTCCCTCAATGGAAGTGATTTCTGGGGAGAGGGAGTTCCACAGACGACAACCCATCACTTGAAAAGATCTATCAAATACTACAGTCCTGTGTTGGGGCATTCTTAAGGTACGAGAACCAGAGCGAGTGCTTCTTACACTATCATGAGATATAAATTGGAAATAGTTTGAAAAATATTTTGGAAATCCAGATTGTAAAATTGAATGAACTAAATTTAGTATTTTGATTGATCGTTGTTCTTTTAATTTCAAAATATTTCCCTGAATATAGTACGGTGTAATGTGTTGGTCTCGTCTCACATCATAAACGTAACGTAAACAGTAGTTTTCAGTCCTTTGCAGCTTCTCACTAAGTGCTACCGTCATGTCATTCATCACAGAGTTGCAGTAATTTAAGTGTGGAAGTACTAGTGATTTTGTCAACAGTAGTTTGATCCGTTCAGGTAGAAATCTTTGTAAGCGTTTCAGTGAGTGGACAGATGCAAAGACTTTTTTACATATATCCCTCACCGCTTCAGTCCAAGTCAAATTCGAGTTAAATGTCAAACCAAGATTTTTCACTGTTTCGTAGTATGGTAGAGTAGTTCCGTCAATAATTAAGGATTCAATAGTGTTCGGGTCCAGAAAGTTCCGTAAACGTGTGTGGCATATAAGTATTGGTTTGGTTTTTGCATGGTTTAGTGTAAGCCCATGGTTTCCACACCATAAAACAATATTTTTAATGTTGTCATTGATCCTGTTGATGCAGTCATTAATGGAGTTAACGTCAAAGTGCAAGTAAATTTGTAGGTCATCAGCGTACATGTGATACCTGCAGTATTTGAGAACTCTGTGAATGTCATTTCCATACAGTACAAAGAGTAGGGGACCCAGGATAGAACCCTGAGGCACCCCACAAGTAACACACCCCCAGTCCGAAGTCATGTCAGCAACCTTGACACACTGCCTTCTTTCTGACAGATATGATCTCAGCCAATTAAGAGCATGATCAGAAAACCCTACTACCCTTAATTTAGCTAACAATAACTTGTGGTTTACGCTGTCGAAAGCTTGTAATATTCATACAAGAGACTTCAATAGAGTTATAAGAGTTTATATCTGGCATACATTTTATGTAGATAGTGTATATCTAAAATATTAGACAGAATTTAAGTGTATTCTTTTGCGTATTGAGATGCAGTTTCTTTAGAATGTTGAGGAACATAGTTCCGTATTACATAGCGAGCCTGAAAGGGCTTAATTACGTTGGGGGAGTTATGAGAAGAAAAAATCTGAATTTTAGTGAGGCATGAAATCACGTTCATTGTCAAGAAAACAAAATACATCCCATAACTTCAATCTCATACCACAGAAAGTTTGTAAAATTGTTTAAAATTTTATTAGTTGAAATTCATTTTTCAAAAATGCAAATAGCCTGGAGTTGCATTATTTAGATATTCAGGTGGAAATTTTATAATGATTGTATCGCATTACGCACGTTTAAACCTACTATTTATATTCTACGTTCAAAGACTTTGAATCAATTTATCATTAAAAAATGTATAAACGTAAGCAGACGGTTCTTCAAAATGGAATACTTTTTATTTTATAATGAATCATTCATTATCATCAATGAAAATCTGATTCCTATTTCCAAACATCAAAAAGACGTAAGAATCATCCTTAAACTTAATTCAAGAACACTAACGAAAGAACACTCGTATCATTAAACATAATGGCAATATATGACTTTTATGTTTATGGAACTGTTTTATCACTAAGAGGTTAAGTAAACCACTAACCATAATTATACAGGTAGTTCTATTGGTAGAGGAGATATTGCGTTACATCTCCAAAGATTAGTATTGTACTCCAACACACCAAAATACATTTGTTTAAGGTTATAGAAAAGAACTCATTAAGGATATTACGGTAATAACTTATCAATCGTAATCCAGAAAAAAACTTAAAAACTTTCATGTCAACAAAGCTCTGTATTCTTTTTAATAGCTTTAGTAATAAACTTGCAGTTAACCGCGGGTTAACACGCCATTTACTATTGAATAAATAACATGTCCTACGTCATAGGCATATCCTTTTTAAGTGGCATAATTAACACTTCTGAACATAAGTGAACGTTACTGGAGATATTCCAAATGCCCTGATCCATTTCAAAATACTTGGACTTTAAGTTTAAAGAGCAAATGTTTTTTGGTCCTGAAGTCGAAGAGTGAAACAATTTCTATGAGTACCAATAAAATATACAAATTATTTTAGCAGTAACCGTAGTAACTAGTTCGTAGAAATCTTAGTGAAGGCACTTATAAAGTCATATAATTGAGCCGTTTGATGAATTTGAATTGAAAGTACAGTAGTAAGGTACATATTATTTCGGTTTTCACTGTTAAACACAATGGCGACTAAGTCTTGTTAGGTTTAGCGCTTATAGAAGCATTTCTTGTTCTAATAAATTATTTTTCATACGCAATCATAGAGATTGCTTTGTTGCCACGAAAACTATATACATACTCAGTCTGAGAAGCCTACTCTAATGAAAACATTTCTACTATAGGCCCTTGTAGTATTCTTTTAGTTTAAGTTATTCCCGGTGACAGAGTAGCGTTTGCATTGCTGCCTCCATCAAAAACATATATACATATATTGTGAGTCTGATAAGAGCTGTTTGGTAAAAAAGTGTCTCTTTCCTACTATTGAAATCTACTTAGTCTAAGGTATTTATGGCATTGTTTTGTTATCCTGATCGTGAAAAGTAAACATCGATCGAAAAGCATTTACTTCCGGTTATTTAAATCGAATTGCGGTCTAAGTTATTTCCGGCGCCATAGTTTGCTTTGTTGTGCCTATCAAGAAAGCACATACATACAGACCTTTACATGTTAATTTCGATCAAAAAGCGACTTCTTCCGGCCATTGCAATCTACTTCCGGTCTAATGCATTTTCGGTACCGTGATAGCGTTTGCATTGTTGTCTCGACCAAGAAAGTATATATTCATACGAGTACACAGGTCTGGAAGATTTACTTCGGTCAAAAAGTGACTACTTCTGCCATTATAATTTCATTCTAGACTAAGGTATTTCCAGTGCTTTGGGAAGTTGGAAAAACAAAAACAAAAATATAGTTCTTGTTGGGGTCACAACCCCCATTTAAACCTTATGGGTGGTTGGTCTACGTTCAAAATCTTTATAAGACAAGGGAAATGCGTGTGACAAATTCCACCTTTCTTCGGCAAAGAAATAACAGTATAATAATAGTAGTATGTATGTTTGAGTTTTATGAAAATGCTTTAGTTTTTCTATGTAAGACTATGTAAATTTTCTAAGCAAAATTTAAACTTTCAGGTATATCGGGTTGTTGGAGAATCAGTGATAAGTGAGTGAGTGAACGAGTGGCTAAATTAATTAAATAACTTAATATAACCTAATGTATTTGAAGATATTTTATTTATAAGATATATTTTTATGATATTATTATTTTAATTTGTATGCATATTGTTGTATAGAATTTGAATTGAAATCAGTCGAATCAAAATTGTGGAAAATAATGTTCTATGTTCTGCAAAACACATACCAAAAGGATTAATGTAATCTTAGATTTGGTGTATATTATTGTGTGATATTAATAGAGATTAAATTAGAAGTTCAACTTAATGGCAGTCAGAGTATGAATTTATTGGTATAATGAAGGTTTAAAAATTGTTGTAAGTGTTTAAACAGATTTAAGAGACCTTCAATATTACCGGGCGGAACAACGGAACAATGACAAATAAACAACAGTTTTTTAAACTACTGTATATTCACGTATCGGCCATACGCGTGATACAGCTGCTAGGTTTCCCAATGTTTACGTACAGGGTAGAACAATTCTCAGTAACGTATCCCTGTGATAAAATTGAGAAATAATTAAGCAAAAGGCATAAAGAGCTAGAAAATATATTTGAGCATAGATAAGCACCGTGCTTTCTATACTAAGACAGAGAAACACTTCTAATGCAATTACTAACAGACGTGCTATAAAGCACATGCGGCGTAGATGTGCCGTAGATATGAGGGATTTAGAGGGTCCGACCTCTACCTCTACCTCTACCCGACCTCTACCTCTACCTTATTCTAAACACTCCTTATATATAGTTTCGTTTAAATCTTTTTTGGTAAATAACCCGTCGGTTTTTGACTAAATATTAAATAAGCCTATCCCTTTTTTCTATAACTGTTTGTCATTAATGTATTCAATACAAAAGGGTGAAATAAGATTGTTCGGGTATAAAGGGAAATCCTACCTAACTTCTATACATTTATGGTATAGGGGGGAGATCCTACTTATTAAGTTCATGTTGATGTTACATTTCAAAATAATCGTTTATAAGGTTTTGCGTTGTAGAAGTCTTGTTGTACTCGGAATGTCGTCTGGGAAGAATGGAACGTTGAAGGAGGCATGTTAGTGTTCATTTTACCATTTTCCCTAATCACTGTTAAAATGCCATATTAAAATGCCAAAGAAGCTCACCAGAGTAACTTTGTAAAAACATTCTCAGTGTTAAAGAAATTAAAATTGGTTTTATAATGGTGTTTAAATGGTATTTACAATGCGTTGGGTGTTTAAAATTAATCACTGACGCATGTGCAGTAAAATGTTAGTTCAAGCTTTGTCTTTGCTATCTGGATTACACTACTGATCAAACAATTTGTACGGTACGTAATATTTAATAACATTTAAACGTAAACAGATGTTTCAACCACTTTGTTGAACTATTTTGAAAATGTCAACAGGTGTTTAGTTTCAGTTAAATTAATTTGGATTATGAAACATATATCACCATTTTTTCCCGAACTTCAAAATATTCCAGGTAACTTTACAATCTTTCTCTTCACATAAACATTCCTCGGATTTCAACGAATAATTTACCGTTCTCGAGATTAGCGCTTAGCAACACATGTTACGGTGCAGACTACCCTTATCAATTATTGAACTCATGTAATATCATAATGTATTTTAAATTTATAAAAATGCCAACAAATACTAAAAAATGTAAGTAGGGTTTCGCATATGTCATTAGGAAAATGTAAACATTATTTGTTAGTGATTACTTATGTCCCAGTTAGTTTGTAAATAAGTTTACATTTTTAGCGTCAGCTTCCAAAAATGGCAGAGATTCTAATATGTAATGAGTTCATCGAGATCCTTATTCGTTATTTTTATTCTTTTAACACTTCTCAGTGTGATAAAAATTGTCAATTACAGTACCTAAAACGGGTTCGCGAATGTTCGGGATCAATTCTTGAAATGTTTGAAATATTTTCTTAGTGAGGAAGTATGACTCAAGGTTAAACTACTTTTCTTATTTCAAGCCTCAGCAACCAGTATTTACGAAGATTTTGTGATGAATTGATACGAAATTGCAGTTGCAATAAAACCATTCATAAAATTGTATAAGGCTCATATCCACGAAATATGAGCTATGACAATATTTAGGGGAAACTAAATAGTGTGATGTTTTGTTCAATATGCTTATAGACCAAGAAATACAGTTTATTGTGTAGTTTTCTTTTAACTTATTACTAATACTTTGTTTGTTATGAGTTCGTTCAGCATGCTACTCGAAAAATGACCTTGCTTCTTATTAATCACACGGCATTTACTATACACTGGGGCGACATGAAATAGTGTTAACTTCATAATTGCCATCCCAAAATCTTCTTATATCAATGCTGCTTTTTAACCATCAGTTTGGTCTTTAACAAAGACTAAAGACTACACTAGTTAAATTTAACATTTTCTATACTGTTGAATTGAAATAAGATTTTTGGGTCACCAGCCACAATATTTAGGTACATTTCCAGTACAATTAATAAGGCTTGTACATTGAAACTTATTGAGCCACAGGATTTCGTAAACGCCACAAGAATGTTCAACTAACTCTGAAACATTCTAAGCTCCCGTCTTCTGAGAACTTCCGGCCTCTACAGTTCTATGTTTTTGTGACTTCTTAGACTCCGATAATTTTTAGGCTCTAGGAACTCCTGACCTCTGACAGGTATCTGGCTCTAGGAGCATTCGAACACGGCCTCTAGTAACTGTCGTCACGTGGCAACATTGAAACTATGGGAGCACTCAACATCCTCTACCTTCCGGCCTCAGGGAGCTCCCAGTTTCTAGCAGCACTCGGCATTTGGAAGCCCTAGACCTCTTATTAATCTCAACGTTTAGGAGTTCTTGGCCTCCTATATATTTTTAATTTAACCATTTAACTGGTGTTACATTTTAACAATTTAGGTTAACTGGTATTTTAGAGAGGTTGAATGTGTTTTTGCTTCTCGTCCTACATGTTTCTTGTATTTTTTTCCACACACACACACACACACACACACACACACACACACACACACACCACACACACACACACACACACACACACACACACACACACACACACACACACACACACCACACACACACACACACACACACACACACACACACACACACACACACACACACACACACACACACACACACACACACACACACACAACACACACACACACACACACACACACACACACACACACACCACACACACACACACACACACACACACACACACACACACACACACACACACACACACACACACACACACACACACACACACACACACACACACACACACACACACACACACACACACACACACACACGTTATATTCAAACGTTTTATATATATATTTTTTTATTCTTGATTTAATATATATAAATTAATAAATTGCCGTACCAGAGAGGGCTTGATAGCCCTAACTCTACCTTTTTAATAAAGACATTTTTTTAACTTTCACGGTTTAAATTTCGAATGGAAAAATAGTGGCTTTCCAAAAGATTGTGTAATACTACATATAACATTATATTTCATGACTATACAAATATTATCTTTTACGCTAGGAAAAATAAATTTTTACTGTTTTTTCGCACAACTTGATAGAGTTTTTCCACTAACGTCACAAACAATTTAGCCTTAAAATATTTCGTTGTTTCTTTTTCCCTCTTGTTGTATGCTACACAACAATGAAATTAATTATCTTCATTTAGATTGGGTAGATCAGAAGAATTTCCATGAAAATAAACTTTTGATTCTACTTCCAGTTTAGAGGAATTAAATTTTAGGTTATTTCCTATGTCATGTTATCATAACTACTTTTCGCTTATTTGCTCTACTTTGTTTGTTTGTTTGTTTTTTTGTTTGTTTTTTAATATTTATCGTTTATAACATTTATCTCAACGCTTTGGTTCGGCTTGACTTGGGGCTCGTCAAGAAATTTTCTTCTTCTCCTTCTATAATCTTTGATGCTCCGGTGTTTTTGCATGACATATTTTCTTACAAGTTCCAGACAGTCCAGTCCTTAGTATACGAGTAAACATATTATAAACTATCTTAAACTAAATTCTTATATATTACAATACATAACAACTCACATATGCTTGTGGTATATTTGGTGTTTCTAGTTACCCCATTTTGGTGGTGTATTATAGAAGATAACATTTAAAGTACGACCATTTTTGAGCTACATCATTGGTATTATTGAGCTCTAGAGCAGAACTTTCAGTTATACATTTTACTGTTGAACGTTAAAGAAAATAACAATATCAATATATTCAATTTTTAATAATATGCTTTGCATAGATTTAACTTATTTAAAATAACTGCCACAAAACATCAGAGATAAGCTCATCAGTCAGCATGACTGGCACTGTAAAAAAGTATTAAACTATTTCAAGATATTCCAGTGCCCAGGAAAATACATATTGAAATTAAATAATCACACTTATAACATATACTGCTTAATAAACTATTATATTAGTCACATATAATAAAGCTAAAAAGCTACACAATATAATGGCTGCTACCCAAAAATAGGAAGAATAAGTTCCCTTCTTTAGGGATGTCAAATTCATGTAGTTTTGCCACTGTACTCGCTGTAGATAAGATCTGTTTCGTAGTTGGTTAATCTAGGAGTCTTTTTTTTTGTGCTTGTTATTTTTGGAGTGGCGGAGTGGTATTAATTATTGTTGTTTGTGTCTTGTAAATAAATCGTGTCGTGTGGGATTAAGCCTATTTTATATTGAGAAGAACATATTATTGTGTCTCAATTGGTTAAATTGTTTATTTTAGACTGATTTATAATTTTATGTGATACGAGGGATACGTGTTTGGGAATTATATTTTTGAAAGTAACTTGTGTTGAATGTATAAAGATTTACTTAACCTATGATATAATTTTGTATTTGTGTTCAGTAATTTTGGTGAGTAGCCTAAACTTAGTTGAAGTTAATGACACTCTCTGAACTTGCACCAAATACCTTATAAAGTAGGTTTAGTTATCACTGGCCTTTTAGAACTAGTTAATTGGGGTTTTATCATGGAGGCTCCTGACAAATCAGCTCCTCAGACTTGTGGTTTCCTCAAAAGAAAAATTAATGTAAGATCTAGAAGTGCCAGAACTGCTCAGTCAAGTAGTAGTGAAGATGAAACAACTGTTGTAAAGAAAGAAAAAAAGTCAAATCTGTCTAATCCATTAATTCAAAAATCTAACTTAAAGAACACAGTGAAACGTGATGAAATCTGTGATGCCTCTTCTAGTGAAGATGAAGGTGTTACTGTGTCATATCGGTCTAAGCGTACTGCAGGTCCGGAAGGTCCATCTGATCAAGGAGCTACAGCAGTGCTTGAAATTGAAACTGAAGTGGACAGAGATGCTCAAGCAATATTTGAGCGCTCCCTCAAAATTAATAAGGAACTCAAAGGTAAAGAAGATGATAGTGTTTACAGAGGTATGGCAAACTATACACAGTTCTATGAAAAAAGAGACACTGCTCAAGGAAATGCTTCAAGTGGTATGGTTCGGAAAGGACCAATACGAGCTCCAGCTCACCTGAGAAGTACTGTACGTTGGGATTACCAACCTGACATTTGCAAGGACTTCAAAGAAACTGGGTATTGTGGGTTTGGTGATAGTTGTAAGTTTTTGCATGACCGTTCAGATTATAAATTTGGATGGCAAATTGAAACAGATGCGGCATCTGGAGTTGTTGATGATGAAGATGACACTAAATATGAAATTGATGATGATGACGATAACCTACCATTTAAGTGTTTTATTTGTAGGAATTCTTTTACTGATCCCATTGTTACTAAATGTAAACATTATTTTTGTGAAAAGTGTGCTTTATCTCACTACAAGAAATCTGCCCGTTGTTACATTTGTAGCAAACAAACTCATGGAGTATTTAATCCAGCAAAAGAAATTATCAATAAACTAAAAAATGCTAAAACTAAAAGTGAACTGCAGTCAGATTCTGATTCTGAATGATTTAAAGATAAAATATTTGGGGAACTAATCCATTTCATTTAGGTTAAATTTTGAAATTCAGGGTCACACTCAATTTATAGACCATTTTGTTTTAAATAGCTAATGACACAAATACATATGATTCGAGTTTTAAGAGATTCTTAGGCTTATTGAATTTGTACACCTCATTGTGTTTGGCTAAGTTATATCCTATTTAGGCTACTTTTAAAATTGTACTAAAATTTTTGGGTAGGGTACGATAAGCGGACCTGGTTTTTTTATATCGAAATTGGCAAACAATATTACTTAATCATAACCATCGATACAACCAATCGATAATGATTAATTATTTTGAACAATTAACTTAATCTATATCAACACTTCTGTAATATAATCTGTAAACACTTTCAAATAATACACGTAATCGTATTATTATACATTAGTTACAATAATAGTTATTATTATACATATACGTAATAATATATAATTACATGTGTATAATTATGAACAATTCAATAATTATGACATAAACCATATGAATTGTGGCTTATAATTATTTATGAGTTTTCCAGTTTGATCGATCTCGTTCTGTTTCGTTTATTATTTATGTGATTTCTTAATTATTTATGAGTTTTCCTATATACCAGTACTCATATTTTAATTTAAAACATATGATTGTTATTTAGGATTATAGATACTTTTATATCAATTGATAGTCTAGGATTCGATATGCGAATATTAGGAATCGATGATTATATTCTTCGATATAAAAAAACCGGGTCCGCTTATCGTATCCTACCCAAATTTTTAAAGTCTGACATAGCAGTATGAGCATGACATAATTAATCTACAATGTAGGTAGACTATATTGCATCTCAAATTCTTTTAAAATAAGTAATAGATGTCTTGAGTAAATTAGGCCTAGGGTTGTTATAAAACATGGGGATTAATACCTAGAATTAAATTTAGTCATCAAATCAATTTTTCGCTAGGCTGGTAACTGTACTTTTTACTTATTTGAAATGTTTCATAGTTTAATTATTTATTTTATTAGTACTAGACCTAATCCATTTAAAATAAACTAGCTGCAGTATTAAACATGAGTATACGGCTCAATAAGTTTATTGACTACAACATAATAAGTGGTCACTATCACAACCGAATCAGGGAACAAAATTATCAATTAGACTTATCTAAACCATTGAATAAAAAAAATTCTATTTATAGTTATTTAGACTGCAGTATAATAAGCGGCCACCAAGACAATGTATAACTTGAAATAAAATTACATTATAGGTGTTTCAAAATACAGGGGTAGGGTCCAATAAGCGGACCCGGTTTTTTATATCGAAATTGGCAAACGATATTACTTAATCATAACCATCGATATAATCAATCGATACTGATGAATTATTTTTAACAACTTAAATAATCTATATGAACAGCTGTAAACACTTTCAAATAATACAATTATTAAGGTAATATTTTTAATTTCACGTAACATTGTGTATTAAAATGGCCGTCAATCTTAGGAAGCTTCACGAAATTGCTTTAAAAGACGATAAAATATGTTTTATATGGCTTCAAGATGTTGGGTTAGTATCTAAGAATCCATTATGTGATATTTTGTGGAAAGGTAACAAATGTAACTGTCAGAGGAGCTAACATGGTCGTCTTCAGATGCAAAAAAAGAAGGTAATGGTGGACACAACTTTAGTAAAAACGTTTTCGTTCTGTTTCATTTAGTTAAAGTTATGAGTTTCCCTGATTTTGGTTATGTTCATTTATTATTTGTTATCATTAAATTCACATTTTAATTTAAACATATGATTGTTATTACTTTTATTTAGATTGATAGTCTATGATTCGATATGCGAATATTAGGTATCGATGATTATATTCTTCGATATAAAAAACCGGGTCCGCTTATTGGACCGTACCCAAATACAGTATAGTTTGGCTGTTTTTATATCTTAAAAGATAATAATTTAATGATGAATAAAAATCTATCTAGGCTATGTATATTTATAAAATGTAAACAAACAAAACAGTTTAACATTTAGTTAATTTTACTGTTTTGAAGGATAAATGTGTCTTGACTCCTTGTGACACAAATAGCACATGTACAAGGGGGTACCCAAAAGTTTCCGGAATAGCTCTGCTGTGGGCAGGGTTTGTGCAGTACAAACTTCTGCCGCTATATCTTGGTAGTGCAACTCATCACCATTTTAGTGCTGCCTGGATCGTCAACCAACGTGGTTTGTCCTTTTCTTCTGTAGAGCCAGTTTTTGCTGTCTATTGTTTTGTGCTCTTTTCCTTTTTTATTATGGTAAATTCAAATGAACAGCATGCAGCTGTGAAATTTTGTTTTCGGTTTGGTAAAAATGCCATTGAAACTATTTGTGTCATAGGTAAAATATTTTCATACTCGATAGTTTACTTTTTCAATGGTTGATTTAATTGCTGTGGTGGCTGCATATTATACTGCAAGTGTAAAATCATTTGTATTGTATTAGAGTAATGGTCGCAAGTACAATGGTGATTTACATGTGTTATTTGTGTCACCAGCTCTCAGACATGTTTATCCTCCAAAATAATGAAAAGGTAACAAATGTTACCCTGTTTTGTTTGTTACCTTTTCCAAATACAAACAGCCCAAATACTTTTTTATTGTTAATGCAAATATTACTTTTTTTAGATATAAAAACAGCTGAGCTATATTGTAATTAGAAATATTAATTAATATTTCAGTAAAAAATATTTCAAAATTAATAGTTCGATTTTGGTGATTGTAACTTATACTGCAGGCATTAAACTTATTGAGTTGTATTCTCATATGCAGATTACTTATGACTATGGACAAATTTAGATTTTGTTTAAATAACCTACCTTGTATTTAGATTCTTTCAAGTTGAATAATCTCGGTACTTATATACTACTCTAGTCTTAATAATTTCTGGAATTTTCAAAAAAATACTAGTCTGCTTTGGATTTTTAAACAAATGTCACTTGGAGTAGGGTACCAGTTGTTATCAAATACATGATTTTAAAATTAATTAATTCTTTCAGTTAGAAACTCTGGTTAATTGAATTTTGTATAGTATACTCTTAAAAATGGTGGCAACCATAGTCCACGGAATGTTGTTTGATATGATCTCATATTGGGAAATGTACATTCAATAGTTTTGTTTTCACCACGCTTTTTATCCTTGGGCTAATTAATTAGGCTTATTTTGAGTTAAAGACCAAAACATAATATGTTTTTAACTTAAAGTTTTTTCATTTAAACCTCTTCAACACACATTTTCATGTTGTATTAGTATAATTTTGATTTTCTTTGGTTGGACAGGGTCTGTTTGCAAAGAATCTGGATTGGCTAGATTTCTTTACTGTAAATAATTGCATGTACCTAGTGTATAATTTAAGTTATAGACAATATGTATGAGCTCACAAAAAATACAGTTATTAATTGTAATGTACAATGTTATTGTATTTTAAATGTAAATCTTGTAAATTAATTAGATACATAATTTCCATGTAAATAAAGAAGTTGCTAATACTGAACCTTTTTGGATATATATGCAGTATATTTCAAGATTAATTCATAGCAATTATCGTAGCAAATTTCTGGAGTACACTTAAGTTAGTTAAAGCAAAATTATGTAAACCAAAAATTAAATAATATTTTATACTGCATATATGTATGTACAATTATTGTAATAAAATGTAGTATTGTAATAAAATACTTCTGAATAAATAATGTTGTGTTAATTGATGTTCTATTTTATTTTCCCTAATTTAATTAGTGTTCACATACATTTGTAGTAGTAATGTATGTAAACCAAATATGATTTTTAAGTTAGGTATTTGTTCCTTCCTTAATAAGGAACTAATTGTAGTCCTGAGTTAAGAAATGTGGAGTAAACATCACCTATACCAGGGACCCAATAAGCTTGACTACAATGGAAATTAGCACTGTTCCAATAAACATTTGTGTGTGGTAAATCTATTTCAATATAAAAATTGGCCTTTTTTAAATAAACAATTTCTGACTGAAACTAATTAATTTAAGGTGTCGTATGGTTACAGAAATCTTTTGATAAGATTACAAGACCTATAAAATTAGTTAATTAAACCATATCTTATTTATATTGAGATGAACTCACACCATTGCTTATTTCTGAAACATATTGATTACTGATGTTACTGAACTCTATTTAGAACTACTATCTAGAAACTGATAGTACAGGGTTCTATTCCTTGACAGTAATGAGTTACCTATTCACCAGTGATGTTTAATAAAAAAAGTATAGACTCTGTTTCAAAAAACTTTAAGAGATTTGTGACCAGTAAATGTTAACTGAGTGTATTAAAAAAGTTATCATTGCATTGACAGATACTTTTAATTAAATCCTGAAATTCAGTGTAAGTAAGTATGTGTTACAAGTGAATGAGACTTCATTGTGTGTTATTATGCTCACATTACAGATTACAGCAATTCATGATTTATTTATTTATTATTTATTAACATTAACATTTATTATTTATGGGCTGATTAGGTTTAGTTGGGTGTTATATTGAGCATTGGCATTAATAATACTTTGGTATTATATGTTATACTTAAAAGAAAATTTCCAACTTTTAGAAATTACAAGAAGTTATTGAAAATATCTATTGATACACAAGTTTGTGAAGCAAGACATTTAAATAATATATGTTGCTTCTCAAACTTTCTTTAAAAACTCTTCTCCTTATCAGATGATATACTAATTTTAAGTACCAATAAACTTTTGTTTTTCAACAAATGTTGAATTTAATTTTAACAGCATAAGTGGTTTGTGAAATTTTTGCTGTTGTACTATACTACTTTTCACAGTTTACCTAAATGTTATTCTATTTGTAAATTGTTATTCTATTTGTAAATTGGGTAAACTTTTACATACTGTATGTAAGTTATTTTTGTAAAATGGGCCCGGATTAATTTTGAGTTTTAAATACCGTAATCTTGTTAATGTTCAAACCTTAATAATAAAACTAGTCTAAAGCACATCTAAATTCAAAGTCTGTTCAGTGTTATAAATATTTATCTGGGATCTATATTCTCAAATTCGCATAATACTCTGTTCAATAGGAACATAATGGCTCTAGACCAATTGTCTTCAAGGGGTTCAACACTAGAGGACCCAACAGATCCTTCTCAGGCCTACCAACCTTTCATGTTGATGGACGACTTGATGGATAAACTAAAAGTGTTGAATTATGATGATGAGTTTATAAAGGCACTGAAAATGAGACCTTTCAGCAGGTAAGACTATCTCAACTGTGTTGGAATTGTATGAATTGTATTAGGAATTGATAGATTCAGTTTATAGTATTTGAATAATTGAGGAGTAAAGTAGAAGCAAGTAGGTGAGTCTCGCATTCTAGGGTGTGAGAATATATAATTTGTGTTAAAGCCACTTTATTTTTGACTCCTGTCTGTGACCATTGCTATTTTTATCAGTAATACTCACCTTGTTTTTTACAGACTCCCCTTTTTCTGTTTTAAATAATAAATCCAGAAATAAGGTAAATCCAGTGGCCTTATGAGAATGAGCAGAATAAGGCTGTAAAGGGAGCAGGCTCTCCTTTTTATTCAAACAAGTAGTTTCTTGTTTTGTTGTTCATTTTGAGACAATTTAACATTTATCTGTGTTAGGCATTGGGTTTGAAGGTTTAAAACCTTGAATGTTGTCTATATAAATTACAACTTAAAATAAGATTTCCTCTCCCAGCTGTTAGTAAAGAGCGACATCTATTCTCACTGTTAAACAGCAGTGTCGAATTGCCAAAAACTTAATAAGTTTCATATATTACGAGCTAGTATTACATGCATTCATTTCAGGCTTTAAAAGGCTTGTTCTGTGAAGTTATGAAATTTTCCATGAGAACAAAATTGTATTAGGCCGATTTTGTGTACAAGATCTACCTATTACTAGCTGTATTATAAAATGCAGCATAAAACAAAGCTCAAAGTAGTATCAAGAATCTATAGGCTCATGAAAGGGGAAATTTGGTTTATTCTGTATTATTGATCCAATTTTCGTTTTAACTGAGTCTCCTTGGTTGGATCATATTTGATGAAATGTGTGTACTTTAAAATTAATAATGTATCAAACTCTCAGTAATGAAAAACAAAGTTCTTTGGCTAGCATTCCTTTTGTCACTAGCCAATCAGCCCCCAGTTGATTACAACACCTCCGTTAAAAAAAGGCAATATCAGTCTTGAGGAAAAAGCAAATCTAAATGTTCATTAGAAAATAATTGATTACAGGTATTACTTTGCAATACAAACCAACCCAGGGGAGCAGTTTTTCTTGTTCACCTCCTTGGCAGCGTGGCTGGTGCGTAAAATGGGGCGGCCATTTGAGCAGCCTCAGGAGTACGATGATCCTAATTCTACAATAGCCACAGTACTGGATGCTACACGAGATCTTGTGAGCTTTTCTCCATTCTGTTTCTATTGATCACTGAAAATTCATGATCACATGATGTGACTCATAGCATGGTCTCAGTTAGTAGTGCATATTATGTAATTGTAATTTACAGTCTCATTAACTTTTGCAGGCTGAAAGGGGTGCTTACTGCAATTAACATTAATGTTTCAACAGTATGAGAAATCATTAGCCCTTACAATTAATTGCAACCTTTTTATATTATTTTTGCTCTTTTCACCAATCTATCTATATATATATATATATAAAACTGAATGTTTGTGTGTTTGTCCTTTATAGACTCAGAAACTATTTGACCGATCATTATGAAAATTTGTATGTATATGTATTTTTCCACGTAGAAGGTTTATATGCTATGCCCATTGATGTAACTCACCACCAGGAGGCGCTGCAAAATATATAAGTTATCAAAGCGCCTGCACATTGTAAACTTCAATTACGAGATAGTTGTGTATAATAACCACACACTATGTGAAGGTGCTAAGTTTTTATGGATATTTGTCTTTTAAATGAATTTCTGTTTGGCCTTATAGCTTGAATGTTAGACCACTTTATTATTAAGTACATGTAAGTGTACAATGGTTTTAAACATACACTTTTGGCAGATTTTCTTGATAGTGTCAACAAGGTAAACTCTACATCGGCGTTGACAATATAGTTCACTTGAACCAGAAGTGCCCATACACGCTAGTTACATATAAAAGTTGCATTTTTTATAAATGATTCAGTTGTTTTAATTGATATTCTGAAATTCATAGAGAAATTGTTCCATCCCTGATTTGGATTCAGACAGTAGCAATGCTTTTATTAATCATCCATGGCTATTCAGTATTCTGTTCTGAATGGATTAAATATTCTATTTTAATTATTTTTGTGTCCTTTAGTGTGTATTGTTGAATAAATATTAAGTATGATTATTCTAATAAGTTTATAAGTAATATTCTAAATATTGTTGTTTTCTAAAATTTCTGGTTACTAGTACTCAGTACATGATGATAACATGTATAGGGTGAAAAATAATTTTTTTATTTGATACCAGTGGTTGTGTGAATACTCAACTGGTATTTTGATATTTAACAAGATTGGTGAAAATGTTTAAAATTCCAGCAAGTAAACCACCTAAAATACTTGAATTAGTTGGCCAATTTAACACAATGAATTAGTTAAGTGATGTAAATTAACAGAAAAATGTGATTGCAGGGCATCACTATTGACTTTGCTCCCAATAAGTTGAAGCAAGGGTATGGTAGACATGCTATATACATCCTAAACTGCCTTGCCGACAAAGCGATGGAGCACGTAAAGTTTATCTGGAATAAGTAAGAAATATTTTACAACATTAGTTTTTTCTTCTTAGTTTGTAACTTTTAATTCATAAACAAATATAAGCAATGTTTAGTTCACTATTGTTGCATTACTGAACTGATCATTATTTCATATATTATACTGTTGTATACTTAATATTTGATTGGTCTTGCTACGTGGGATAAAGTTGTAAACTTGTACAGGAAGTCTTGTGACTTAAAACTAACAAATGGCCTTTTGCAAAGCATCTATCAGTGTAAGCTATTAGGGTAGAGTTATGCAGCAATTAATTTGTTACAGGCCAAAACCTCCAGTGGAGTTGGAAGTAGAGGAACAGCCTATAGATGACGAAGCAGAGTTGCTATTGGAAAAAATTGAAGAAGAAATGGCAGCTGAAGACTCTGAAGAGGATGAGGACAATTTGCTGCATATTGATGATCTCCAGAACATCACAAACATTAACAAGGTAGGTCTGTCTGTATAAGGAGATTAATTACTTATTTGTTTTTTACTGCAATGTTTGAGCTCCATTCTGCAGTGTGCAAATTGAATCTGGACCCCTTTCTAATTTTTACTATTTTAAAATAAACAAATGCTCTTTGGGTGGTGTTATGACCATACAAGTATTAATTGCCTTTTATATTGACAAAAGTCAATTAAACGGCAGAAAAATTAGAATATCACTTAAAAATGTCCTAATGTAAATCTCTTTTAAACCAGAGATTGGTATCTCATTCCTAAACTATATGATAGCCAAAGTTCTAATGATAGATTTACATGAAACTGGTGGAAATGAATGTGTAGTTAAATATTACCTTCACATCACAGTGTTTACTAGTGTTTAAGTGTAACATTTCAAGTACTATTTAAGGATTTATTTAAGTTACTCTAAAAATAGTAGATTATAACTGTAAATTGTTCCTAGTATATGGAGGGGTAAAAGAATGGTCACTTTTGAAATAAGTATAAATGTTATAATATAAAAATAATTCTTATTTATTTACATTTATACAATATACATTTAAACCAATTACAGAAAAGAACTGATGTTGCAATGTTCATTTACTTGTGAAAAATAACTTCTAGAAGATGGTGTCCTTCTTTCATGCACATCAGAAGTCATGCTTCTAAATCCTCCCTAACTTTCATTAATTGTAATTAACTATCAACTTTCTGTAATTAATTTTGATTTTTCGCTGCCCTGTACCTGCAGTTCTGTTTGTTGAGTATCCATCCAAATAAAAATTAATCTCATGCGACATCATGAGCACAACATTTCAGAGTGCAACACATCTAGTATTATTTCACAAAACAGTTTTTGGTGCTCATAATCACTTTCATAAAACTACTGAGTAATAATTATTTAAATGAGTGAAACGTCAACTTATGTGAAATTCGTTGCAGGGAGTAAAGTCTAAGATCCAATGTTGCAGCGTGCTGCCACGTGAACTGACGACTTTGAAACGTTGACGATAAAAAATTCTCTATGTTCTTTAGAATTGCCACTGAACCGGGATGCCTGATAGGTTTCAAATTCATTACAGACCCTATTATGTGAAATGCAGTCACCCAAGATTATATTGATCTGCGATTAGGGATCGGTCCATCGCATGCGCTATAAAAATATTGCCGAAACAGCCATTGCACACAAACAAAACATTTATTGTTTCTACTTCTGCACCATCTCTGGACAAACTGGGCATTATGACCCAACCATCTGACGGCTGGTCACTGTCTTACTCAAGTGTTCAATTCCTGAAATTGTATACACTTTAATTAAGTTTTGTTAATTTATTACTGCAGTAATTAGTCACACTACCATAGGTTATATTTTTACTTGTCATGTACCTATGTACAATCTTTTTTCACTATTGTAATATACATCAAAATAACAATAAATATAGTCATTAGTACTGAAGTATATAGTTCAGTGAGTGAAAATTTGTTTTTCACAATAGTAATTGTGCTACTTGAATATCAAAGTCTCTAGTACACAAAATATTGATGTTCCTTGTGTACTGACTGACAAAGTTTTTAACACTCAATTGACAGTTGACAGTTACTGATTTCAACCATACAAAATTTCAATTTTAACATCTAGTTAAAAGTATTGTTTATGAATTTCGTGAACATTTCCTTTGATTTTTAGAGTTTATTGGAGTCCCAAAAACAGGAAGAGATTCTGGAATCAAATACTAACACTGAGGAATGGAGGCTAGAAATAGAGCGAGTCTTGCCTTTGCTGAAAGTTACTATAAAAACTGGTAGGTACCACAATTCATTTTACTGAATTGATTATCTATGTCTATATCACATAAAAATATAATAGTGTCTGTTTGTGTGTCTACATGTGTTACTCAATCACATAAAAACTACTGGACTGACAAGGATGTAGCCAGGATTTTATTTTGGAGGGTGCTGCACAGTTATACACTCAGGACTTAGCTGTGAGGGGGGGGACAACAACTAGAAAAAAATTAAAAGAGCAAAAGACAAAAATTTTTAGTTTTATAATTGTTTTGCAGCGAACAGAAAGCTTATTACAATATAATAGATCATTTAAAGTTAAGATTTCTTCAAAACTACAAGATAACTAGCTTTCTAGGCACGCTCGCCATTACATCCAGTACTTCTGGTGAAACATTGACATTCCCATATTGAACAGAGAATAGTGCAAGATCAGTTAATCTTTCATTATTCATCCTGTTTCTTAGATAGTTTTAAATTCTTTTCATTGTCGAAAATGATCGGTTAGCTGTGCACATTGAAACTGAAAACAAACCAAATGAACCAAATGATTACCTAATGAAGACTTCAGGCTAGGCTTCATAACATCAATATTTTTCTTACTAATAAAAGAATAGCCTTCATAAAATGGTTTTTTTGACTAATAAGAGTTTGCGTCTTCCTTCTGTAAATTTATAAATAGAGACGAGCAAAAAAGATAACTCAAGTTAAAAAGCATAACATATGAAAAATGGATATTTATGTAATAAATGGTACTTGTAATATCAGTGGGTGAATAGGTAAGTAGGTTGGAAGGTTGGTATTAAAATATGTATTAAATGAACTTGCTAAGATTATAAGCATATGGTGAATATGTGAGGAAAATGCCTTGTTGCAGTTATCCAATCGGAAATAGTTGGATATTTTTTATGACCAGCTCTTCTTTCTCCCACTTGTTGCACTATATTAGGTTCTCTGATTTTACTTCTGATGCAACAGAAGCCCCTTCTTCTAAATAAAGGAATGATTTTCAATTTCATCAATGTCATTCCTAGATTCATAGATTAGAAGTATAAATTTTAAATGATTTAACACATCATCCTGGCCATTGCTGAATCTGCTTTTGAGTTGGACTAATAGGTCATCCAATGATGGGACAAAAGTAGTTCTTCTGAAATATTCCTCAACACTACCATTATGAGTTTAGTTTTCTCTCTATTAGTTTGCTTTCCTGCTGGTCTATGTACTTTCATTCAACATCAAAATAGAGTTTATGAGTCTTAAAAGCTGACTCAAACAACTTGAGAAACTCAACATCAATGTTATCTCTCAATACCTGCTATGTTTCAATGATAGAAGTAGCATATCTGTATACTGAGCTTAAATCAACATCTGGACTCTGTAAATACTTTAAAAGAGGCAATGTATAAGTGAACAATTTTTCACAAGTCAAGATGGACATCAAAAAGTCACTTTTCTCGATAGCAGCAACTTTCAACTTGCACGTGATGATATGGAATGGTTACACTCTAATAGCTTGAACAAACTAGGGACAATGGCCTCATAAAGTTCAACAAACACATTGACTGTGTCATGTCTTTCAATAAATCTAGTTTCACAAACACCGAGCAACTTGTTTTTCTTACTTCCAGAAGAAGATACGTTTTGATATTTGATTTGAGCAAGTCCCCTGCATACGCATTATTTCTGAGTAAGTTACAAATTTCTGTCATGGTGCCAAGACAGTTTTTTACGTTCTTTTCACTTAAAGCTGATGACAATACAAGATTCAATCTGTAAGATACTTAGTGAACGTACATTGATTTTGAGTACAATTGTTTGATTTTGGCTTGTTCCTAAAATGTGGACAAAGTCAACAAGTTACATCTTGAATTTCACTCAAAAGGAGTTAAGTATTACATGATTAGTTGTTTATACAATAACTTATAATATAATACAATAAATATAATATAATAAGTGAACACTTTCTGGTGCATGGCTATGTTTTCTATTTTTTTTACTTTTTGAATCCATACAATGCCACTTTGCTTTTCCAGACTCCAGGGATTGGAGGGCTCACTTGGAGCAGATGAAACAGCACCGAGGAGGACTTCAGGAGTCTCTTTGCTCAGCGTCCAGTCAACTGGAGAGACTAGCAGCAGATGTGGACAACACACTCAGCAAGATACAGAGCAGGGAGAAGTTCCTTAACAGTCAGCTGGAGCCTCTCCTCTACCAGTATAGGACTATACAGGTATGACCTTTTCATTGTAATATTACAGGTTTGTACTATAATTAAGCAAGTATTATGATCCAGACCAAATGTAGATTGTCCCCATAAAATTTTGTACCTTTGATATCAAAACTTTCTCTTTGGTTTGGCTCATATAGGCACTACAAGTAATAATGTATTACCAAATCACCCAAGGTGAAAATGAAGAAAGTCATTTTATATATTTCCCTTTTTTTATTTAGTGTTTAAATTTAAAAAAGTAACTATAGTTTAGCAAAGCAAATTATTTGAAATGTTTAATGTTGGGGAGGAGGTATTATGTTTTATGTACAATAAAAACGGTAAACTAGTGTTTAAAACTGAAAAAAGTATGTGCCAACTCCAACCATGTACTGAGGGGTAGTGGAGTGGGTGTTCTAATAGAAACTCTTATTTTTATGTTATCTTTTCACTTACTATAGCTGATTTGGGTATCAACTTGTTATTTTTTTTCTACTTTCCTTTATTTACTGTTTACTACGTTAGTTACTATATCTTATAATAACTTCTGACAACTTGTCTAGGAACTTAGGCTCTGTACATTTGTATAGGTATTTTTGTGCAAGATCTGGTTATAAACTATTAAAAACCTAACCTATAACCTATTACCTATAGGTTTTTTGGTTAAGCTATTCTGGTTTACTTTGTTTTTAAATATACCTCACAGTCAAATCAAATGACAATATTTTTGAGTATATGCTTATTTTCACAGGAGGATTAAACTTTCTAGGAATTCATTGTAACCATACAGAAATTATAATTCATTGGTTTTGACTTCTAGCTTGGTATTATTTTTTTGGTAAGGAAGGCTTCTTAAAATTCTCACTTAAATAATTGCCTGAAAAGGATTTGAATAGTAAAATTGTCTCTTGCAAAGTGTATACAAAAAGACACACTAGTTTATAGAACTTTTTACATGCTCTGATCTTCCTTATTATAGTTATAAATAAAATAATTCTCCAAATCCAAGAAAATGACATAGAGAAGCTCAGTGGTAGTGATGTGTGTAGGATGAGTTGGCCAAGATCTCTGAGCAGTACAGGGAGGTGAGTGGTGGTGTGACAGAGCGTCAGAAGACGCTGGCCCGACTCACGGATGAGCTGGAATCAGTCAAACAGGAGATGGAAGAACGAGGCTCCAGCATGACTGATGGATGTAAGTTTTTCAATTTTGTTATTAAGGACTTTGTGAGTAAGTATTATGTACATTTAACTCAGAAATTTTAGAAATAAACTTTCATCAAAATTTTAGTGTTATAACTTATTAGTTGTAATCCTACAAATATTGTAAAGTTACTATTCATTTTTATCTGTTTTATTTTTGGGGGAAAAGCTAGTGGTCACAAGGTCTATGACTGACATTGGATCTGAGATAGAGCTGAAATCCTAACTATAGCATTTTTTTATCAGTACCATTGACCTTGCACTGTATCACTCTCCTCCTTATTCTGTTTGATAAGATCCTTGCATAGACCTGTAGCCTATGAGGAGGCAGAATAAGGCTTGAAGAGGATTGGCCTGTACTAACAAAATTACCTTTGTAAATCAATCTACCATAATAAGTGTCTGTAATATTTCAAATAAACTTCTATTCATATTTTCCTGTTAGTCTGTATTAAAATAGGCAAAATGTATGTGCTTATGATCACAGAAACACTAATAAGTTGATAAGCCTTAAGTTTCCCACTATTTTTTCTACTTTTCAAGAGCTTTAAAGAAGTTTTTTTTTAAGTTTTAAATGTACTTGTTAAAAGCTCTTCTATTAAATTGTTAACATTTATCAAAATTATCCATCTATTATCCAAGCCATATAACCACAAATGGCCTACTAAGTTAGCATCTGTTTGAGAAATGAACATTTGTCCCAGTTCTTTGTTACCAGTGGCTGTGAGATGATTTCCAATGGATTGTCATTACTAAAAATACTGTGTTATAAATAAACAAGTCCCCCCAAAAACAGTTTCTTTTTTTTAAGGATGTTTTATGCAGTTTGGTAAATTCATTACGTACATTCATTATATGTACAATTAATTATTGAAAATTAAATCAAAGAAAAACTGTTGATAGAAAGACTAGAGGTAAATTATAACAGGACTATTGAGACCTAAGCATTTCACTCCTACAGCAAGAACAATGTAAGCTTCAAACACAATTACACAATTGTTTTTTGTCATACAAATATGGCAGGTGTCTTATTTTAATGATATAATTAATTCACATCCCATCAATTAGTTTTTATTATTAGACGAAAACAATGATTAGATTTAGTTATTTTTGGATAATATATTTTTTTTGAATATTCAAACGATTAAATATAAAAGATCTTGATGTGTAAAAAATAATCAATACAAATTCTAAAAAATCTAAAAAAATAATGTGAATTGATAACACCTTTAAATTGAAACACCTCTCATAATTCAATTACTAAAAATATGGGGATAAAGTGGTTACATTTTTACATTGTTCTTGTGGGATTAAAATACCATAATAGCCACCAGTATAGCTAGCTCTTAAGGGGAACACTGAAAAAGGCCACAAAATCATCCTGAAAGGTCCTGGGAAAGTCATTGCTATTGGGTTTATTTTATTTGTGACTTTCCAGTGTTCTATTTTTAAGAGTTGTATTTTTATTAGTTGGTCCCTTTGAAATGTCTCAAACTGTACTATAAAATTAAAATTTTTCTTTTGAATTAGGGTTTTGTTAACTTAAAACAATAATAAAAGGTAGTTTATTGCAAACATTGTTAACAGAGAGCTAAAGTTTATTACATGCTAACTGTGTAGCTCCATTGGTGAATATCAAGAAGGCCATGAGTAGGCTGAAGGGTGACATCACAGCGATGAATGTTCGCATCGGAGTGCTGGAGTATTGCATCACACAAGCTCGACTGCGAGATAAGGACTTGCTGCAGAGTGAGCTCACCCCATCCATTGTGTGATTTATAATCCACTTAGTGATGTTTCTAGTCAAAGCGATCTCACATTCACTAATTCACTGATGTTATAACACTTTTTTTGAACACTATTGAATTTTTATGTTATATTTCAAATAAGTAAACTCACATTTATGTAATTAATTTTGTGGTATACTTTGTAATAAACACAAATGTAATTTTTAATTGTGTATTTCAAAACTTTTGCCCTTACCTTATTACAATTTAATGTGTTCAATTGTAGTTTAGTTTTGTTGAGACCATTTTTACATTTGATCTTGATTTTTGTCGGCGAGAGAAAAATATTTATTAGACTTTTTCTCTTTAGAATGGCTTTGATTTATCACTCATAACTTCATTGCTATATGATAAATGTCAGTAACAGTAAACTTGGATAACCGTTGTGTGAACCTGCATTATCATGCATGTTTCTTGTATATTATTATATACAGAGTGGAATCTTAAGCCACCACAATATTTGTGATTATACCAGTTGTTATGAAACTGCACATCCCCATTCGCACACTCAAAGTAGACAATTAGGTAATGAGCACCCATGGTGGCGAACGGGATGGTGGATCAGAACTAAACCTAGAAGGGAAAAAAAGAACACCGTGGATAGCGTGCTCAGATTCATTCACTAGTTTGAGTCACCACCAAAACACAGATTGAAAAAAAAATCAAAGACATCTTCAACCAAGATAAGAACCTTCCTGTCAATTTAACAACTATTGGCCTGACAAATTAAAAAAAAAAACTCATAACTACAGTTAACCCAAAATTTCTGTTATTTGTCTCAGGTGCACCTGGATAAATGAAAAAAATAGGAACAGCCATAATTTAAATCAAGATCTGCCAATTCCACCCAGTATCCTTCGACTAAGGGCGAACTGTTAAACTTTAAAAAATTTATTTCTTGTCTCCTAATGAAAACCAAGAAATAAAGCTAAATAGCATTTAAACTAAACTTAGAAACTAAGTAACAAAATATGTATAATAACTGGCAACAATAACAAAATAAATAAATTAAACAAATAGCAGGGTATCACAGTTGTTTGACTAGTGGTATTTTATTCCTCACATCATGGAGGCCAGTTTTCCGACAGAGCAGGAAAACCCTGGAATCGAATGTCTCTGCGACCACCCATGATGGCAGCAGGAGGCAAGAGTTCCTCTCCTGGACCTCGTCAGTGAGAAATGTAGAACTTACACCAGCATGTCAGTGGGAAAATAAAACAGAATTAACAAAAAATAACTTGAAAAGGAAAGATTTCTTCCTCTAACATACAAGAATTTCAGAAGTTCCTTGCCACTCTGAAAAGGACATGCAGAGTGCTCAGAATCAGTACAGTCAGTGCCCTTCTGCAGTCACAATGAACAAAACTTACATGTATTATATAAAGACACTCATACATGAGCTGGGGAGATAACTGGGTTCAAGACCGGCTCAGTTATCCTAGCTTCTCCTACCTAGCTGTATGGTTGAGAATTTTTAAATCTCCTTTGGAAATGGTGCAATAATACCACCTGAAGATGTTTTTAATGAATTAAAAAATTACCCCTCTCAACCGAAAGGGTGTTTACAAAGATTTTAAATGAATGACTCATCGAGTGTTATTTCTAATTAACAGTGAGACAAATTGAAGGAAACCGATTGTGACTACTTTGTACAAAAATAAAGGTGATCACAAGGGTTAGTTGATAAGGTTCTACTTCCAAGATTCAATCACACTAATGAGCCTCAAGAATAATTTTATCTGCTATAGTTGGGCCAATAAGGAAAAGTTTAGAACCCTACTGAATAAATCTTGGACCACAGTTATGAATAATAATCCTCTAGAAAATATGTTTTCAAAGTTTGTTGATATTTTCACCCACCACTTTACATAATCATTTATTTTAAAAAGACGTATAAGAGAATGAGGGGCAGGCCTGAGAGAGCTGGCAAAGGCTGCTGCAGAGTGTACATGTCCAGCAGCTTGTTGGTTCACTTGGACTCGCGTTTCACCAGCATCTGAGGAATCAATTCCACAGTCTTATTAAATAAGCTACGTCTAAGCATGCAGAGAAAACTATAAAGAACAGCTGCTTCCCAGCCAAGGCTACCTAGGAGGTTATAAATAGATTCAGACCATCGAGCAAATATTCACTGAAGGAGTTGAGCGAAAAAGTGTATGAGGGAAATGTAATCACCGATCAGTGGTCTATAACATCTATTTTAAGTATTCTATCTCATTTATTAATGCACCAGAGAGACTTTCTTAACTCAACTGTTTGATAAACACAAACAATATTTAAATTTCATGATATCATTCATCAGTCAATGATTTTTCTTTCACTCAATGTTGGCACAAGGAACACTGCAAGTCATGTCATCAATCAGTAAAAGAAAATTTAGAGATATTTTTGATTTTTCATCAGCTTTAATTAAAAAATTCTCAATAGAGCCTGTAGTTCATATCTATTTAATTTATAATTTCAGAGGCAGTTTTTCCTACTGATCTAATAGTCGTCAAAGTTATACCCATGATCAAAAACAAACAAGATATAAATTCCTTCTGTCCAATTGCCTTAACTCTGGTAAAAGCCAATTAGAAAAAAATGTATAAAGCAGATTTTACAATTTCCTTAAATCGCACAACATTCTCATACTTAATCAGCATGGTTTCCATGAATTATACCACCGAAACTTCAGTGACATATGTCTCAAGACTGTTCTTTCCTCCCTTGACTCTAGCAAGCACATTCTAGGACTTCTGTGATTTGAGCAAAGTGTTTGATGTTGTCAACCATCACATACTTCCCAATAACTTGCAAACATATGTAATGCGAGGCAACATTATTTCATGGTTTACATCATATCTCTCAGAGTTCAATATGTTCAGCTCAAATATCGTGGAAAGAATTATATCTCAGATTCTCAAGACTTACCTATGTTCACTTTGTTCGCTAATAAGCATGATACAAACAACACAAAGTTATCACTTTGTGCAGATGATTTTAGTATAATTTTTCACCATCTTTCTGATTGTATCTCCCAAACTATGATTGAATTGAATAATTGATTCCAATGTAACAACCTTTTCATAAATCTCTCTAAAACTGAGATAATGGAGTTTCATGTCCAAGCCACATATAATCTTTCATATCATATTTTCTGTGAAGATCTCGCAATAGAATATGCCTTTAAAGTCAAGTCATTAGTTTTAACTCTGAGGAAACATCAGGCTGGGATATTCTGGCACATGTGAATCAAAGATGAGTTACAGCTTAACATTCTGGGATTTCTGTAGTGTCACAAACTTCAACAGAATTTCCTCTGCACAAAAAAGAGTGTTGTGAACCATGTGTCTTACAACCAAGAGAAAGCTGTAGAGAGCGGTTTCAGTCAGGAAGGATTTTCACTCTACCCAGCGTATTAATATATCACACTGTTATTATTGTATTTAAAAATTAGAATATGTTCACCACACTAAACCGTACTTATCATAAGTGTAACAAAAAAATATTACTGTAGACAAATGAAAATTATCATTCGTCAAAAATTCCCTTTTTTATTTTGTTTTAATTCGCATTAAAACAGCCAAATTTTCAAATAATTTAAGAAAGTTCTTTATGATTTTCTGATTGACAAGGCTTTTTATGACATTAGAGATTTTATGGGCCGGCAGATTCATGAAGACCACTTAAGTTTATTGTTACTTGATGATATTAAATCCTACATCATGTTTTTATTATATATATATATATATATATCAGATGATGTGTGGAGAAAACATGTATGCATCTTCAATTATACCTATAAATATATTATTATTATGGAGGAAGATGAAACATCTCCCATCCAAAATCAAGTGCTATCAAGGACGTGGCTGTGTGTGGATTTGCATCGTCATGAAGAAACAACATTTTTTAGTTCCGTTTTCCCCAATGCTTGTTTTGTATCACCGGCTATAGTTTCCACAGTATTTCACTATAACTTTCCAATAGTTAATCTATCAAGGTAAAAAAATGGATTTTATATACAATACTAATTATTTGAAAATATCAACATTTATTTAATTGACAGTGCATATACATTGAATAGTCCATTTACAAAATAAGGAGCACTTTTGAAACATGAAATACAAAATTCAATCATCATATATTACTCAGACTTTCCTTATACATTTTTTATTCTAACTTTCACATAACACAGTAAACGTAAAACATCTGACAGATTATTTTAAGATTATCCTTTACAGCTTAAGCATTTAAGTTAGTTCCACTGTTAAGAAGTTTTTATTATAGTTCTTCATAAGGATACAGGTACAAGTTTGTTTAGTTAAAGTTAGAAATTTTGTTACAAGTGTTATACTGCTTTCTGAAATGATTATTTTTGTTATTAAATATTATTGGAAACATACAAACAAATAATGAACATTGAAAAGAAATAACCTATTCTATGCTATATCTCAGCTAATTAACATAGAGTATGTTTTTTTTTTTTAATAATTGTTAAACTCTTCTGATGGTATACAGAGTTCACTGCTGTTCAGTGAAGAAATGTTTAGACATTAAGTCTACCAAAAATACTTCTTCCAGTTCTGAGTCATTCATTGAACAATTATTACAACACACAACATTTTTCCATGTAGTTTTGTCTAAGAGAAATTATTAAGCTTATAACAACAAGGTCAACTAAATTCACATTTTGGTCTAATCCTACACATCCATGTTGTTTCCTACTTTTAGCCTTTACTGAAATTAAAACAAGGCAAAGCAAGCCCAGTTGACAACATTCTGATACTTTCAAGAATTCTAATCTACATCACAGGTTCCATTATCATGGTAGCTCATATCTGGAGCTATGTCAAGGCAAAACTGAGCTGGAACAACATCAATCTCCAGCAGAGCATAGGTGATGGTAGCTGGAACAGAGCACTGGAGCCTCCAGACCTCACTGGGGACGTTACTTTGGTAGGCTCATCGTCTGTAATAAAAAAATTCTTATCAGTAATCAATTAACTGCAAACTTTAGTGTTGTGATGACAATAGACAATTCATTGCACACAAAAGTACGTATTGTAATATTAATATGTGTATGTTAAGAACAGGTGTCTAATGGTTGTAATAGTTTTACCTATGTGTCTAAAGGTTGTAATAGTTTTACATATGTACACATGATCAAATGTGTGACACAATGATTTACTTTACAAGCAAGTGTGATTATAATTAAAACATAATGTAATGTTACAATTATTGCAATATAATTCTTAAAAGAATCTTGCAATCACAATCTCCTTAATTTTATATACTAAGAACTATATTATTTCAATTCTGAAAAATTAAGGAAGAAAACAGGATGAGACCAGTGAAATATTCAAGGAAATGAAAAGTAATCCAGGATTTACAATGGAAGTATAATTTTTTAGTTTGGTATTTTTGGACACTCGGATTTACTGTTTTAAAACTTGGTTTCAACCTCTGAGAACTAATTAATATTATTTTACCTTTTTCTTTAAAACATGTTGTGAAAACAAATATAACACAAATTGTAATACATTCTTTACTTTGTTTAGTGCTGCTTGCAAAGATTAACTGAATTCACCACATCCTATTCATTCATTTTAATTCTCTATAGGCTCTTTTTTTTAACATTTTAGAATGAATTATTACACAGGCATGATTAACCAAATAATTTTCAAAATTGTGACTAAATGTGCTTTTAGCTTTAGTTTCATAAGCATTTTTTTTTTTTACTTAAGAAGACATGTTTGGGTTATTTATTACTGAAGAATAGTTGACTGAATGAAAATCAAATTTGTGAAAGTATCCTCCACTAATTGAATTTAGGACACTGTATTCGCACAGTTTCAAATTTGTGTTGTATGTAGTCCTAGAAATTTAAAATTTAAATAAGATTTCATTATTTATTACAGGATTATTTTTAGCTTTATTAAAATGAAATTTATGGCTTTAATCAGTATTCTTTTTCTTTCAAATACCTCATGTTTTAAAATGTTTAGTGTATAGATCTAAAATAATAATAATAATAATAATAATAATTTATTGCTCTTCCAAAATATACAATACATTTAGTTACGATAACACATACATATTTATATGCAAACACAAAACATACAGTCCATCACAATTACAATAAAACAAACAATGCATATATATATATATATATATATATATATATATATATATATATATATATATTATGTTGCCATGACAAAGTTTTTTGTGGAAGAAGCAATATTGCACCTCAAGGCAGAGCCCGTTTTGAGGTTGCAAATGTTAACATAACCAACTGATCTAAACAGAGCTCAAAGATAACACAGTTAGTTCATCATACAAAAACTACTAAGAATATAAAAACGTGTGCATTAACATGTGTGTGATCTGTAGTCATTGTTAAATTAATATCCATATTTTCATTATTTTTTACAAAACTATGGTAGATAAAATAAAAAAAATAATGTGTTTTATATTTTGAAATGTTTTGTATTATATATATATATATATATATATATATATATATATATATATATAAAACTATATAAATTAAATTAGGCTATTGCCATTTATACAAATAAAAAAAAATAAAAAAATAAATATATGTATACATATATATGTGTGTGTGTTTTTTCTAATCAAACTTATTAGGAATATGTGCTATTATCAACCAATCTACATTGAATCTGATTAGTAAAAGTTTTAACAATATGGAACTAACAGTGTCAGTACATCTTACGTAATTTTTATACTTTTTATTAGTGCAAATATTACATCAGAAGCGCTGCATTCATAATATAAACTATAGATTTGTGTTGTAAAGATATTTTACCTTTCGCTATGGACACTGACTCCACATCTGTTTTGAGATTGAGCAGAACAGTAGGTCTCGACTGGTAATCGTTGAAGTGGCCTCTGGGTCGCTCCAACTCCACACTCTTCTCCGTGGTCTGCCAGTAGACACTCAGTATGCTGGCAGTACACTTGATCTGTGGGACAGGCTCAATATTAAAATTATTACTCAACCGTTTTTATGAATTATGTTTATATTTAATATAAAAATACAATACAGCAAACATATACTTATTTCAATCATGATTCTTTTACAAATCACCAATAACTTTGTATTCTGTGACTTACAAAAGAAATTTATAGAATGTTCAAATTGATAAGAATGAATTAGGTGCTACCTAGAGTTGTTGTTCATACCCTCATTTCACATAAGGGTAAGGGTATAGTGATATATATATATATATATATATATATTCTGTGGCTGATAAATAAATATCCAGCTACATCTGGTGGACGAGTGGGATATTTGGGAGTGATATATCTCTATCCTAGTTTGATGTGTTAAATTCACGTGTAAGATGTTTGGCAAGAGTATTCAAGTCTCTATAAGTAGGTAGGTTGATGGTAGGACAAATTCAACTCCAATCATATGCAGTTTTAAAATCTGATGAGAAAGTGAACAAAGAGTATTACATCTGATAGATATTAATGTAAAATAAGCTATACTTGTTTGTTGAAAATATACAAATATAAAGAGTTGCAATTAAATGAACAGACATTGATGAAGAATTTAACTAAGGGAAGAATTGAATTAAAGGAGTGTGGAGGTTGCACAAATGTCTAGAGAAATAAAACTTACAGTATTTTGTTTCAGTGGTTGACACAGTTTCAGCGACACAGCAGTTTTTCATATTTGGATAGGCCTATTATATTGCACCATCCAAGTCTCAAGTGGTTTTTAACAAAATAAAGCTGGTTAGTTTGGAAGAGTCAGTGTCCACATGGTCTAAGGCATAGCACTTTGGATCTGAGTTAATGATATGATAACGCAGTTCAAATCCTGTCTGACTATTGTAATTTTTAATCATCGTTGAACTTGTATTGTGCTGGCTCTCCTTCTTGTTCTATTAAATAACATGCTTGCACAGGCCAGTAAGGTGTTACTTGAAAACGACAAAATAAGGCTATGATGGAGATTGACTCATCCTTTAAAAAATCACTTTATGTGGTCCTTATTGTCGGAACTGTTGTTAAATAAAAGAAGATAATACCTAGGATAACTATACAAACTTTAGATTCCTGGTTTCATGTCTAGCAAAGGTTCATGTTAGATTAACCTCCTGTGGGATAACAGAGATATCTACTGCAGTGTATTTTAGTATAAGTGTTACACCAACAGTACGGTATGTAAAATTACATCAGGACTTACTTCTCCTGTCAGTAATAAGACTGTGGACATAGACAAGGCCACACTGGGAAATGCACATTATAATTATTGATTTATCTAGTTTGGGTAAGTTTTAATCATCTACATACTTTCATTTTTCAACTCATTCTATTGTTCATGAATTTCAAATTTGAAAATCAATGTCAATAAAAAAATTAACTAATGATGTTGATAATTTTTTATCTGCAGAAATGTCTTTGTTTTAAAGCTTTTAAGTTCTAGACTTGAGTCTAAACTAAATAGTTGCACATTTAGTAAAATGAGCTTGAATATGAATGTCTTAAATGGTTTTACTGAGTTTTAAACTATGCATATCTCACATTAAAAGCTTTATTATAGATTTTGTATTCTCAATAGAAACAGCTAAATTGGTTTTTGAAAAATTAGAAAGCAACTAGAAGAACCTAGAAAGTCAATAATTGTTTTACAGTAAAATTTGTATTTCATCTCTATGTTTTTGTCTCAAAATGTCTGATAAATGGATTTTTTTAAATTTTACATATTATGTCAGAAATGTTTTGTATTGTGAAAGTTCTTACTTTGAGCCTGCTGTTGCTGTTAAAGTCTTGAGGAACTAGGACCTTCTCTAGTATACTTGATGCAGTCTCCAGGTCATCTCCGTTCTCTCTTACTACATAGTAAACTGTGACATAACGTCTGTCCACCTGAAAATGTGGAATGGGTAAGTGAGATATAAAACAATGTTTGTATGGCTATAGGTATTGTGTTTGAACAATGACTGTCTATTGTAGTATATTAATTGTAGATATAAAACAAATATTTGGGAATGAAGTGCTGAATAACATAAATGTTGTATATAAGTTTTTTGAACAAAAATTACACAGATACATTTTTTAATCTGCCATGTTTTGTTTGCCAAAATTATCAAATAATGTTAATTATTAAATAAGTATTTGGATAATGGATATTTATTGCTTAAAAATAAACAGCAAAATTGGTTATATGTAGCACAAAAAAGCTGTCTGAATCAGCTGACGCATGCAACATGCACTGTGTCAACTGACTGTTATATGTCATACAAACTTTTGAATTAGTACTTCTAGTTTCATTAGTGCATTAAGGAATATTTCCTACATTTTATTTTATGAAGAACACAAGTATTGAATAAACCGTTTGTAACAGGACGAAACACATTGAGATGCTAACACTTTAAAGTGGTTCAATTACATTGCAAAGTATAATGATAGTACTTTGGGGGTTAAGTAACAAAATATCTTTCCTTTAATCTTTGGAAATATTTTATGTTTATGTATAGCAATACAAATCAATACCCAACATCCAACACTAACAATGGTAAATGGTAAATTTGCTCCATTCAAATATTTCAGTAGGCAAAAGGTTTGTTTTGTAAGTGCGCTCAAAAAGTAAACAGGTGATATTTTGCGCATTATCAGATGAATGGTCAAGACTACAAGATGTGTTTAGAAGAACATATGGAAGGAAAATTTTCAAATCTATATGTAAATTGACTCTATAAACTGACTAAATATGCTGAACTACTTGATAATGTAACGAATCAGTGCTCTTTAACCTCAGAATAAAAAGTTATGATTTATAGCTATGGAAGTGCGTAATAAACTAGAAATATGGTACTAAATCTTGTGACAACAGTTCTGGTTTACTACATGTTTTGGAACAAAAATTCCATCATCAGGTGGTTAAATAACTTTAGTAATGTTTTACATGGGTTTGTCAAAAACTAAAAAATTGAAATAACATATACACACAGCAATAAATATGTAGGGACAAAAGCGACAAACAACCATCAATCCGGTAGACACACACACGTGCACGTGCGATAATAACTGGGCAAATGGTAGACAGGGTAAAGTGTGCAGGTGTTATCTCACTCCTCTTCCTGTGCTTCCTGTGGTGTTCTTGTCAATTTGTTTATCAACTGATGATAGACTATTCATGTACTATTCATGGATAATATTGTTAAATCATGTTCATGTGTGTTTTGATCACACATGATGGAACTTCAGTTCCAAAACATTTAGTGGCACCTACAACATTTGGAACTGTTTTGACAAAGTACAGTATTATATATTTAGTTAACCTCAGGACTATTGATTCTATTGACTAACGTTTGTATGATCAGGAGCCTGTGGTGAATCACAAGAAGAATCAATGCCTAGACAACTTATACCAGTGAAGCCAACACTGGTCTTAAGTAATACTTCACTGCAGGTCTGTCCATCCACTGATGGCAATTCAAACGTCACCATTAAGCTTTTATTCCCAAAATTGAGTATCGAAGAGGGCTTGTGGATCAAACCATTTTTACATAATTTTGACATTACCTGATGACCATTGAGAAGCCATGACAAGTTTGCTGCTGGACTGGAGTCTGCAGAGGTACAGTTGGCTCTCAGAGTTTCGCCCACCCGATAACGAGCCCTCAGCCCTTGAAGTAAGGGACGATTTTTGGGAGCAGCTGCAACAGTGTGGTGCTTAGACTTGTGATAGAGTACATACTGTGAGATCTCTTATAAAGCTCATCTAACAGTAATATCCGATGTTGAGACACACTTACTGACAACATCCATTTGCCCTGTGTATAAAGCGGTCTGGAAGGAAGGAGCGTCAGCAGATACTTCACAGCTGTATTTGCCAGAGATAGCAGGAACCACTTCCTTCAGAGTCAGGTGTGTGGCATTAGACATGGACATCTACACAACATATGGTATATCAAAACAGCTTAGAACTTTTTTTAAGTTTGTTATAGACAATAGATCATTAAAAAGGGTAATATGATTTTGGATATTTGTCATTGTTATATGTAAAACAAAAACAATACACTACGTTTTGAGGATTGAAATCCATCCTCTTCTTCGGGTGGTAAGATAAGTTTAAGCATACACAAAAATAATAAAGACTAAAATATTTGGCAATGAAATTGCCAGAGTCTAACTCTACAACAGAACAAGTACTTTTAAAAAAAAACCAAGATTAATACCTGTAAGTCTAGATTAGTGAGAATCAACCCAAGCAATATCACTGCACAGTACCAAGAACACTTCCTAACACGTCGCATGCACCAGGGAAAGATTGGGGTTTTACAACATTTTTTTTCTACGTAGGGGGAATGCATTTGCGCACGGAGTGTGGGACTCCCTTGCGGACTACCCATTAAACCCCCTACAGGCCACGGAGGGCCCAGGTCGAAACCCTTTCGGATGACATCTTGCCTGGTCACACGGACCTTATGTCTTATGTCCCATCCAGGACAAAACTACTTGTTTCGGAAGCTAGGGGTCAGCCAGGCATCCGTCTTCAAGCTTCTGATGAAGGATCGCATGAACATGAGTGGTGACTGCATTCCATGCGTCCTCACTCTGCAGCATCAGCTCCACAATGATGTCTGCCGAAACATCGCCAACTGTGGTGGTGAGCGTTCGCCTGGCCTCGGTGAAGCGCCCGCAAGCGAAGAAGGTGTGTTGAACATCATCATCCTACCCCGGGCAGTAAGCACACCGAGGTAACCTGACTTTTCCCATCCTGTAGAGGTACTTCCTAAAGTAACCGTGCCCCGTCAGGAACTGACACAGGTAGAAATCTATCTCCCCGTGGCCACGATCTATCCAGGGTTAAAGCTGTCGAATGAGACGGAAGGTCCAGCGACCGTCCGATCCTTCCGTCCACCTCCGCTGCCAAACCTGCAGAGTCTCCACCTTGGCAGCAGCCAAGGCATCCTCTCTATCCAGCTCGGCAGCCTCCCGAAAGACGGTCTGTCTCTCGATGGCCAGCAGATCAATAGGAATCACCCCAGCCACGACCACCACGGCCGAACCGGAAACGGTGCGGTAGGCGCATGCGACCCTAAGTGCCGCTCTTGTCTGTACCGATAACAGTCTTTGACTGTATCGCCTTATCCTCATGACACCCGCCCAAACCTCTGCGCCATACAGAAGGGTTGAGTTTACAGTAGACATGAGGAGGCGTCTCTTACTTGACCTAGGGCTTCCTACGTTAGCTATCAGCCTGTCGAGAGACATAACCACCCTGGAGGCTTCGTCGCACACCGCCTGAATGTGCTCCCAATACCGAAGACGGCAGTTGAGTAACACACCCAGGGGTTTTACAACTAACTTGTTCCACTTTTCAAGTTAGACTCTGACGAGTTCATTGGCACATATTTTGTGTGTCTTAAATTCCTATGTGTGTGTTTAAGCTTACGTCTAAAGATTTCTTATCACCTTAGAAAAAGGATGGATTCCAATATTCGAAACTTAGTACTCATTTAGTAATGATGCAAATGTGCCTTTGTTTGCTTTTGCTTTCACGCGTGAACTATTCAACCAATTGTACTGAAATTTTACACAGACATGTTTATGGTTCCTGGTATGAATTTAGGCCTATTCTTATTTCGAGAATCCTTCTGTGCTATGCCCCACAGGTCTTTAAAGTAGCAAAAATTCTGTCTTGGTCTCTAAAGTTGTGACATATTAATTAAAAAGAGTAACCATTAGTTTTCACGCTGATTTTTGATTTCAGAGATTAGGTAAGTACTCATCTACCACAGAAAATGTCGTAAAACATAAGATGGTTAGAAATTGACTCTGAAGACTCCCTTTGAAGCAATCGGCAATAAAACTGCTAGATAAAAGTTTGTTGGACTATGCTTTTGAAGTAATGTACCAATTTCAGCTCTAAATGTTATAAAATATAAAAAATAATTTAAGTTTTAAAATAAACAAATACGTAAATAGCGTTAATGTACTTTTAACTGAACATTTTTATCAAATATTAAGTACTAGATATAAAAGACAAAGTTACTATCTATTTTTCACTATACAATTAAAAACTTATAAATCTCATCTTGGTTTGAGTTCTGTTAGTATGTTTCAGTGTGTTTCTGATGAAGGGTTCTGAGAATTGGAAAATTAAAACATGATCACTGGATTTCTGTTTTTGGCTAAACTATATATATATATATAAAGTATTGATTCCTGAAGCTCTAAATGTCCTAAAATATTGAAAAACTTTAACTATAAGTTTAAAGCTGATAATAAAACCCATCTTTATTCTCTTTTGACAGAATTAGGCTTCTCCGATCTGTGATATTTATTTTCTTGATCGGGAAAACAAGACAAAATTGGCTATGGAACAAAAAAACACTAAGGCTGGAGTAAATTAAAATGGCCATAAATATACATTTTTAACATATCTTTTGGTAGTGATAAGAAGGCAAACTGATCATTGATGTCGGATATATAATTCACTCAAACCAGAAAGACTGTATACGTGCAAAACCTATGAAATCGCATACAAAGGTGTAAGTTACTGCTAGTATATATAATATGTTTTGAATTTGATAAATAGATTTTTGTTTTTATGAACTGACAGTAAACCAATTTGGGTTAAAACGATAACATACAAAGAAAATGCCTTATTTCATACTGTTATGTGAAACAATCACATAAAAAAGCTTTTGTAAAATAAAAGCTCATGCGAGTTACTGTCTAAAACCTTCAAAGTTTGAAACCGATTGAGTGAGTCAATGTCATTTTGAAATGATTTGCTTTAACTTCCATAGTTATACTGTTTTGCGGTAAATTTTGACCACTAAGAGAAATTTAGAACATCATAATGAAGCTATAAAATATTTGTACTCGTACAATGAACTTGTTAACTCCTTTACCTTAACATCCTACATATATATATATATATATATATATATATATATATATATATATATATTATATCATGTTGAAAAAATACTTAATCATAGGCGTACGCAGGGCTTATGATTTGGAGGTGCATGACATATCAGGGATTTTGGTGGGTGCGCGGAGGGGGGGTTATTCCAACAAAAAGAGGGGTCCAGCTCACCCCTGAAAAGTTTGAGAATTGTACTAAAAAGTTATGAATTTTGAAACTTTTTTACAATTGTTTTTTAAACATATAACTCTTACAAACCACAGCACTATTTTGCAGTGAGCTATGCACCATTCAGGTGGTGGCGAAGAATGGCAGTAGGAAATAGGACAGAGAAGAACAAACATAACAATATAAATAATATGAAAAAATTACAGTTATATTATACTTGATTGACCATATAAGATCAGATTTTTTAAATCATTTTATCATATTTTCATCAGTTCCAATACTTTCCATTAATTTTGAAAATCATGATCAAATCAGGTCACATTGAAAGCTATCATTATTCAAATTATTTCTAGAACCTACCTCCACCTGTAGTTGTGAGGACAGACCTGGCACTGCAAACACTTTGGAAGGAGGAGTTTCTTTAGGAGTATATCTATAGAACTCCCGACCACCTTTGTACCACTTGACCGAGTAAAGGTTGTCACCCTCAAGATCAAAATGGCAGCGAAGGATCGCAGAATCGCCACGGAGAACAGCGCTGGGTACTGTCACTCGGATATGGTTCAGGGCTAGTGTGTCTGTAGCTGCAACAAACATATAACCTTTTATGAATTAAATTAGGAATAATAGAGAAACATAAGAGTTATTTTAATAAGAGCCTGTATATGAAAACGGTCATAAACTGTAATTTAATTTTCAATATAAAACATTACGCTCATATTCCACAGAATGTAATGCCTACTGTTGTAGTGTAGTAATCTAAGTTGGTTGGTAATCAAAAGAGTAGAATTGTGTGTTGAATGTGGGGACGAACTCTCAAATCCATCTATGAGAATTTTATATTGGAAAACCTCTTCACGATGTATTATACTTGCTTCATCATCACTACATATAATGATTTTCAGATCAGTGAGATCACCATGTCTTGTTGTTTTTTAATTGTTTATCTTTTATACATGCTTAACTTTATGGTATAAGATTTTACACCTCGAAGAAAAGGTTAGATTCTAGGTTCTTGAAGCAAGGTGTTTCTGTTGATGTAAGACAAAACAATAGCAAATATCTATAACTACGCTATCCTTTCAAATTGTCCATCGTTAGTAATAAACTTTAAACAAAGAAAATGTGTCTCGAAACTGAGGGAACAGAGCAGTCCATAACTTACAGGAGACATAACACAATGTTTACAGATCGATTACACCTTTTGCTCTCGATTGTGATACTTTAAAAAGTTTATAGTCATTAAATTTCATCCTACTAAAGTTGGGGAATAATTTATTAACCCAGTTGTAAAGCTGTGTCAACCAATTACTTTCTGAATTTCATTAAGAGTTTTTGTGTTTTTTACTTCCAAGTCGTTCTAAGACAGAATCAATAAAACCACACTACAACTGAAAAAGTAAAATACGAAGTTTAAAATTAATATCATTATTTCTTATTTGAAACCTGATAAATATATCTGAAGGAAACTCTAGGATGTAAAGAATCCCATTTGTAAAAAATCTAGACGCCGAGAAGACACAGAGACTTGGGAGACCCACGGTGTATAGCCTTTCTTATGGGAAGACCACGGGCCAAGGACGACCTGATTGAAAATCAGAATAAAACGGGAGTAAGAGTGGTACTAGAGATCCTGGTGTCAAGAAGCTTTTGAAGCTCGAAGAGACAATAAATCTCATATGCTGGGAAGATTTAGATATCCAAGGCACGTGTCCTTCAGGACCATGAAGTAAAAGAACTAGAAGGGGTTTTTTTTAATCAGAGATCCAGACACACAGAGAAACAAAGCTCGTATTATGGGTTTGGGTATCGATTGGTTTTTATGACAAACCAAAATATGCTATGTAATGCATGTACATTTAATTAAAAATGTAATTAACTCAAAACAACATACAGGTAAGCATATTGCTTTCCCTCAATTTTGGACAAGAATGAATAATCCACTTGACTCCCATCAGCCGCCTAGCGTTAACGGAGCAGATGATGACGTTATAAATTAACGTTGTTTTTATCACATTTTCAACTATCCTGAAAGACTTGGCGCCGCCTCCCCACCACTGACACCTTGTTTACGTCGGCTCTGATCCGTTTGTTTCTCGGTCGATTCGAGTGATTTATTACAGATACAACTGCTGGATTCATATTGATTGTTTATGTCAACATTGCCTTAAAGTTCTTGATGAGTCAGTACTTGAAAGAACGTGATATTCTTCAATTTTCAATGTGTATGTTGATAAAAATACAGGTAACAAATAACTGGATGATGAACTTTGTAAGTTATAAATTTATACTAGATTTTGTAAAGGGAAAATTCACTTGCTTGAATATTTAAATGTGTACATATTGATTTTGAAGTAATGTAACGTAAATATTTTTGAAACCTAACATACTTTCATAACACATTTTGTTTCGTCATGTTCAAAGTTTATACACATGTTTAGTATTTACAAAACTTTCCATGAATGGAGGAATAAAGTTCAAGCTACAGAATCATAGATAATTTCAACAGACATACGCCTCACTTCGCTTAGTAACTCTCAGAAGTTTCTCAATTCGGTAGAATCGGTCAGAAGAATTCGCTAGTGAAGAACTGTGTCCCGGCAATGTAGTTCTTAGGTTTCAGAGAGACTACTGTGTTCTATATTTTCGCTGTACAGAAAACTATAATCAAAAGATTCTAGGACAAGTACCGTAGAGTAGATGTCACGACCTGACCTATGTCTTTATATTACACTATTGGAATTAGGTCACAATTAAATCATTAATTTGAAAAATAAATAATTTCATCGACTTGCAATTTTAATATAGACATATACATTTTATATTATTAAATCAATTAATATAACTTTAATATAAAGTTTAGTTAAATTATGTTTTACTAGCTAATGCGTAGAGAAACGTGAATATTAGTTTTAATGTTGTGAGGTTGATGTTTTTAAAAGAAACAACCATCTAGTGTTACAAATTTGAAAGCTAATAAAATGTAGCGTACATACGTTCGCAATAATGTATTGTTATGAAGCTAATGGTTTAATTTATTTATTAAAATATAACTTATCGCATTTAAGGTGCATTAAGTTATCATTAACAACTCAAGTACCAGGTTAAATTCAAGTTTAGTATAACATCAGCCTACTTATTAAGAATTCTTTAACTCTTGGATTTTGTTTTAAGAACGTTGTAAGTACTGAGTGTTGACTTGTTTTAGTTTCCAAAGATTGTGATTCCTCTCACAGCTTTAACCATTATTACAATAATGCATAGCTATTGCTACTCTGTTTTACTTAATAAACCAATCAAGGTAAGCCTATGTACAAATTATTTACATTAGGTAAGTTTATCAATTTACAATTTTACATTTGTGGAAGTATATAAGTTTTATCCACTGGTTCAAAATTTGGTATCAACTCATACTCATTTCTTTGAAATCCACGCATGGTTCACTAGAATGCCAAGGATTGTTGACCGTCTTTTTGACAAAGCCCTATTGGCTATAAAGGTATCTTTGGCAAATTTGTTCCATAAAACGTTCATGCAAATTTCGATGAAATCCATCCACACATAGGGTATCTAGAAGAGTACTCAGATAGAGTACTCTGGAGCTGTGCCCACGACTGCATGATTAGCCCAACAACGAGCGTTTCCTTGTCACTGTCTGAGCGTTAGTGAAGATATTCACTCGAGGAATTCGAAAAGTTTTTTATCTGCAAGATATCTTTAGAACGAGCATACTTATAGACTTGAACCTTTGTATGAATCTTCATTTATATGTAACACGAGTTCGATGGTGTATGTCATTCTATGAGATTTGAATGAGTGTTTGCAGACATTTTTAGATTGTTCTTAAGGCTAACCATAGTGGAAACGGGGAAATCTCTGAATAAATAAACTTGTTAACAAACTGAGTACAATGCTATGTCATTGTAACATGCGACATAGTAACACATGTAGCTATATAGACTTGAAATGTTGCAGGCAACCTCAGAGAAGCCTGTTACGCGACAATGATGTGGCATACTCCCCACCTTATTTATTTCAAAAACATTCATCTAACTTTTTGCTAAGATCCGTTAAGAATTGTGGCCGTCATCCTGATAATCCTCAGATAGAGATTTTACAACAATATCCTGGTATGGGTAGATTATAAATATATAAAAACATTCGAGGTCTACAGTTTCACTGATTGCTTTGCTAAACTATAGCATATATAGCAATAGAAAAACAATATTCCATACCTTAAAAACGTTTAATTTTTAATAAAATGAATTTGATTAGCCGTATTTTTGTAAAACCAGTAGGCTATAAACTATCTTGAAACTTTGGTTTGAACTCCAGGTTATAAAGAACAAGCAAAAGAAAGGTTTATTATCACTTAAAAAACTTTAAAACAAAGAAAGTACACGCATTTTCTTCTTGTTTTTATACGCAGATAAGGCATAAAGCGGATTAATTAAACTTGATGCTGTAATAATCTAGTTTATTAAATCTCTCAAGACCCGCTATCTCTTGGATATTAATCTGTTGTTTAAAGTAGAAGTAAATATTTGAATATTTCATCCTCTTAAGGAAATCAAGACACTACCTTTATGTTCCTGAAACTCGGGCAGTAATTTATATAATTAATAAACAGTTTTTGAAGGAAACGGCAGTAAAATAGTAATCGTCTATAATACGTACGTGTTTGGAAAATAATTTAAGAGCAGTTTTTATTTACAAATCAGGGCTACAATGAAACGGACCGAGTAATAAATAGAATAGAATATACAGTTCTTTATTTCCATCTTTTTACAATAGACAAAAAGGCGAAGTTAGGGCATCACGGCCCTTTTTATAGTTACCTATATCAGCAACTAGGGGTCGTGGAAGAGTGTTTTTAGACTAGTCGATACATTTTATAAATAAATAATTTGTTAAATTACTACAAACAAAAATGAATAATATTGGAAAAGTAGGTATATCCACGCAATGGAAGAATGTTCTACTATACCGACAGTGAAACAATTATTTCTTTAATATTATAAACATGAAAGTCACTTTGTAAACAGGGAAATATTAAAAAACTCACACTTAAGTGGTCTATAAACCCCAACACTAGAGACAAATAATTTATACCACCTTATTACCTAACCACGTTATTAACAATGTCGTAAGACATCCAACTGTTTATTACAGATAAATGCTTAAGACGTTTCACTTTGAAACGTATAAATGATCTTTCTTGCCAAGGCAAACTCAACATTGGCGCCGGAAGTTAATAATTCACTAATAAACGTGCAGATAACGCCTACTTAATTGCGTGCAAGCAATACAGATACAAGAGACAATGTAGTCTATCTTTTACTATAATTTTAAAGACTGTTATGAAATCTATCTTAGCTGTCATTTTTCTATATATATATTCTTGATCGGGAGGGAGGCAAAATTGGCTTTGGAGCGAAAAAATACTAAGACTGGAGTAAATGAACATTATTCTTGATCTTGGGTAGAAGGCAAATTCAACATTGGCGAAAATATAATTAACCAGAAGTCATGATTCGAACCAGAAGTGCTCATACAGATGCAGCACCTACGATATTGCTTGAGAACTCGCCGCGGATAACTGCTAGTATAAATATATAAATAAATTTAATAAAAAAGCACCTAATTTCAGACCTTGTAATCTATTTTCTGTCAGTAATGTTTCTAGTGCTAAAGTTTAGTTTTTATTGTCCCAGAGAAGAACTATATATATAAGGTCTTAATGACTAAGTTTAATGAAAATTAAAATAACCCCATAGATTTACATAAAATATATATAACGAAAACTTAATTTTTCGTGCTCTCTTACGAGAAAGAAACATGTTATGTCTTTTTTCGTACATACATGAAACTAAATTTATTTCATGTACTCGATAAAGAAACTTTTTTCTATAGGTTAATAATTTGTAATGTTTTAATTAAGTATTTAATGTTTTCCGAACATTTGATTTTACTACATCAATGTGTATGAATATTAAATTGACAAGCACAATTTGATCTCCATGAGGACTTTTATTAATCAGCGCCTTCTTGTAATATTTCAGTTTTTCTATTATTAAACAGTGACGTATCGTCAAACAGAAAGTAAGTTTTACATTGTTTTTTACATCACGAAACAACTATGAAAGAGAGTTATATGTTTGGCATCATCGCTGGTTTACACACTGTACTTTAGTTTACTCTGTAAAAACAGCGATCAACATAAAAGTATCTGATAAACATACAGCGGTTTGCAGCAGCATAGTTCAACATCCATCATGGAACGTAAACATGTTGTTGACGGTGTGTTATGGGTGGGCTGGGGAGGGGGGAGGCACGTGAGTGGGTGGAGAAGGGTATGGCGCCGACTTACATCGGTAAAAACTTGGGGTTGAAAAAGAAACAAAGTTTTCTATTACTTTTTGTCTTAATACAATCTTGTCATGTTTTTCTTCTTTAAGGAAACACCGGATGATATCAGTAATAAGATAACTAAAAATTAGAAGAATACAATACAATCTAGTGTTTTCGAGCGCATGGTACATAATTTGTAACGCAAACTAATCTACCAACTTGTAAAGTATAATGTTCGATGTGGTTAGTAAACAGGTTTACGACTTGTATATCACCATAGCTAGCCAGAAAGGCTGTGTCTATCTCAACAGAACAACATTGAAACCAATAACATCATCTCGTCGTCCACGATTACTTGATACAGAATTTTTCGTCTCACAGCGCAAATTTCTTGGGGAGTTCAAACCTAACTTTGCGACAGCTTGAGAATCATGACTAAAGTGGATTCATCTTGTGTTTGAGAGCGGTGAACGTCTGGAGGTGTGACCAATTGGGAAGAGCATACAAAGAGTTCACGTGGGCTGTGTGAATTCCTACTAGAATATCGGCACAGAGTTCACAACTACCACTAGCACGATGCTGTATGTCCGAAACACGTCTCATTATGTTGGTATTATATGGTAATTGTCTGTTTTACTTAATCAGTAAGGTAAAATCAGTTACTTAGTAAGGTAAAGTTTTAGTTGGTCAGTATCAGTTCCAGTGATAATAACATGAGTGATTTGTGTTCACAATTCAATTATATTGGAATTGTGTTCCAATGATAACAGTGTGTTGATTGTGTTTTAAGTTATTTCTCCAGTGAGTAAAAACAAATATGGACAAATTGCTCACAGACAGAAAAAAGCAGACTATTGCCATGGGTATAACAGTTTAATAGGTGAAAATCAGTATCTGTTTATTATTTAAGTGTCCACATGAAATATCAGTTATGAAAAATGTATTAACAATGTAACTGCTGAAGCAGTGAGTTGGCACTACTGAAGACCACATGTGAACCAGCCTGTCATACGTCACGGCAGTTGTTGGTGGCACATCACTCTCAACACTCGATGAATCCACTATAACGTTTTCTGGGACAGTCAGATGAAGTTCATTAAGTTGAATAACACGACCACAAGAGCTGGAGTGTGCTTGCATGTTATCTCCCACATGTAGTGAAGTCGGCTTAATTGAACAGTTATGTATGAATGTAAAGTTTTTCCAAGGAAAACGTCTCTGCAGAATCAAATACAGGTATATCATAGTTTAACTGATGTGTGCGCTGTAGGCATTCATATGTAACAATGTGCATTGAGCGACTAGCGGTAAGAGCGGCTGTTATCTAAGTCATACCGACATTTACAGAACCAATGAATCTATACCATTTAGAAACCAGCCAGAATGGTTATTTATCGCTGATATTTTTAAAAATTAACCGTAAATGCGTACATACGCAAACGGCTCATTGTATGGAAATGCATATCGTAATGGATGGCGTTTTAGACGGAAGTCTTCATAGTTTGTTTCTAGAAAATAATGATCACTTTCACTATTTTAAAGACAAACTGTCAATGCAAATTAGTCCCTTTAATTTGTACTTTTAATAGTAGTTAAATACAATAATACATGTTGTATACTGCAAAAAAGTATAATACATTACATAAAACTCTTGTTAAGAGTGTATTTTAAGTATTAAATTTCTTATCATATGTCTAATACATGTATATTAATTTACTTACCGTTATATCACTAGTTTGAATGATATTTTTTAATAGCATTGTTGGTATGTTTACTTTTATTCTTTGTTTGTATACACTATTGTTATATACTTTTTGAGAACGACATTCTGTCGAAATATTAAATGATTGTACGAAGTCTTTTTCTTTTATTGTTATAAGAAGCCTCAGCGCATTTAGTTTTTCCCAAAAAATATATATATATATATATATTTACACACACACACACACACACACACACACACACACACACACACACACACACACACACACACACACACACACACACACACACACACACACACACACACACACACACACACACACACACATGTTTATATATCCTTAATATCTATAATACCATTAGATTCTGATTTACAAATGTACCTACATTCAAAATTATATTACATTATGTTATTATTTTTAAATTAACAACTAATAAAAACTTGTTTACATGTCAAAATTATATTTACATGTAGGAAATTTAATTATCAGGTGCTTCTTCTTTTGTTTGTTTATTTTATTCTGTGTATGTTTTTAAAGTGTACTTGATAAAGTTGTAATCACAACGAAATATTGTACAGAAAACAATTGTAGTTTTCTTTTGAAACTGCTCTAAGCGATTATATATATATATATATATATATATATATATATATATATATATATATATATATATATATATATATATATATATATATATATATATATATATATATATATATATATATATAATCGCTTAGAGCAGTTTCAAAAGAAAACTACAATTGTAAATATATATATATATATATATATATATATATATATATATATATATATATATATATATATATACTCTTCAATTGGTGACTATTGAAGAAATTTTACAAATACAGTAATCTATTCAAATTTCTATTCATTTCTAATCATCTACATGTTTAGTGCTTCCAATAAACTTCAATAAATTGTCAAATCGAAGTGGAATAAAACAAAACATTTTTATATTGGATATTATTTATCCTAACCTCTATTTTGGACGTCAAAGATGTATACAATACCTTGTAGATATTATTATTAAAAATGGATGACGTTTTAATCCAAATGTATTATGTTATTAAGCATATTAGAGAGTCAACATTCCACATTGTTATGTTACTTCCCTAAAATAAATACATCAGAGATGCAGTATTATCGAATAAGACAAGTTCCTTTAAGATAGCAAAAGATGAATAAAATAAGAACATTAATTTGAGGGCTTATGAACGCTGTTCATGTATTTGCTCTAGCCAACCTTTTCACAGAGATTCGTTTCAGTATACGTCCCTTTGAAGGGTTGCGCTTGTGTATCTCAGAAACAGATAATGAAGGTGCCTTTGAAGAGAATCAAACAGATATGCACTGCAAATATAATGAAAATGGTTCTTGGTTTGGATATCTGTGGTAATATTTATTTGGGAAAACGAAATTAAAGATAGCTCTATTAATCAACTATTCAGGGTGTAACAAAACAGTTAAAAAATGAAATGTAAATAAATTAACATAATAAAAATAATGTATTATGTGTTGTGTTTTATTGCTGAAACGAGCCGTATTATGAAAAAACGAGATTTGACGTGCATGATCAAACATGCAATAAGCCAGTTATTTGTTTCCCGATTTGAGCATATAGTGTCATTTGAGTTGTTGATGTTTTTTAGAAAAAAATACGTTTGTCACTTTATTATAAAACTAATACAAAAGAAACTTAAATTCTACAATAGGTAAGGCTGTTATGATCACAATACAACAATGTAGTGTTATAATCAGCAGAAATTAAAACAAATAATTATAGTTGCTCACAAGCAATGTAGTCACATATATATGAAGATATGTATATATGTTTAGTACTCCGATTTTTAAAAGTGAATTGTCTCTCTTATTTATCAATCGATTTTCTTAAGTTAGGGTTTCTTGTAATTAAATCGTCTAAATGAATATACTAAATATAGTTTTTTTTTATTTGAGGATTTTAATATATTAACGTTTATAACGTTTAAGAAGCCATTTAAAAATGAAACCTTTATAAAATTATTATTTTTTATATAATTAGAGTTTTATGTTATAAAGCAATATAACAAGTCCCAACTTATTACAACAAGCTGTACTCAAATTAAAACATTTAAGTGAAAAAATGGTTGCTATTTATGTCATTATAAAGTTTTAGAAAGTTTGATTATTATAGTTAGTTCGTCTTTGACCCACGAATAATACCTGAAAATGTTGGTAGAGAGTTCTGGGACAAACTGTAGATTTATGCGTAGTTGACAAAGGTGTGTATGTAAACTTTGGTAGACTTGGACCTTCTAGTAAATATTACTGAGTCATAATTATAAAAAAAACTTATAAACATTATATAAAAACAACATTATAAAAAAAATATATGTGGAGAAAATATTTCTATATATTGTGATGATAAATTAAAAGAGTAAATATAAGTCTTAGAATTACAGTAAATACGAATGAGACATCATAAAAGATGTATTCACAGAAGTAAATCTATTCTAGTGTTAAGCCCAGTACACGTTTACGACATCGTTGACATCGTCATTGTCGTTGCCCAGATCTGCTCCCATGATTGCACATCGTTGAGCTCTATTGTACCTTCAACATGCTTTGCAGCTTTTCCAAATCATTACTCTATATCTCGTTATCTCCCCCCCCTGCCCTGTAGCTTGGCGCCGTTCCCTTTTTCCATCTTCTCTCAGCTGTTCTATCCCTCCAGGCTTGTTTACGTCTCAGGGTAATCTATTGTGCAACTTTTCCTCAGCACTCTTTAAGTGACGCGTGGATGAATAACGTCTTTACTCGTAATCCAACAAAAGTTTTAAACACGTTCTTGTCAAAGTGTTATGAATATGGTATCAAATTTGATCAAACTCATCCTGAAAAATACTTTTTTTTAGTTTTGTTGGTTAAATTAGTGACCTTGAAAAACACTTTGACAAGAACGTGTTTAAAACATCGTCAAGAATGATATTTAATAACATAATTACTTAATTGGCAATCTGGAAGAACTCAAACTTTTGTTAACACTCCAACTACAGGTTATATAATATTTGTTTTTTCAACAAGGTAATATTAAGTGAATTAGTAAAAGTATATTCCTACGAACGCATCAGGATTAGAGAACATCACAAATCTTGGAATTCAAAGTGTTTTAAACATTTTATTTATGTTTTGTACTTATATATATATATATATATATATATATATATATATATATATATATATATATATATATAATATTCTCATTATCAATTTTTCACACACACACACACACACACACACACACACACACACACACACACACACACACACACACACACACACACACACACACACACACACACACACACACACACACACACACACACACACACACACACACACACACTAAAAAACTCTGGGCTGTGATCATAACTAAACTATAGACTAACTGCACCACCTGACACGAAATTCATTTCAATCACAAACTACCTATTCGTTTCTTGACAAAGCAAAATATAGTTTATTAATTCATATAATTATTCAGATATTTTAAAACGAGTTTTAGGAATTAAATAAACCCTTACAAAAGGGTCCTCTTATCCTTGCCAGTTTTGAATGTATGAAACACTGTAAAGTATAAAAAGTGAACTTGTTCAAAACAATCCTGTAACAATATCAGAGACTGTTTTGTTCTGATTTGGGCTGTGGAATAGAAACCAAATGAGACGGTGAGACGGAGAGTCGGCTGTGAACATCGCTTCATGATTATTAAGTTCCTGAGCTAGATTATAGCAACTTGCGGTGCTTCGCTAACTTACGATTGTGTTTTGTCAGCACTGCACTGTTATGGAGCAAACTTCTCAGAACTATTATTTCTGATGTTCCTTCTTTATGTTTCCGCTTTGGTAAATTTCACTTCTCCGAGTAGTAGAAATTCACGAGTAAAACTTGACAAACCCCATAAGCATAATGTAATACTTCAGTAGCATTACTTACAATTCTACCTTTCTTAACATAAATATAATCTTTTAAAGACATCAACTAATAGTTATCACTATGTGTAGAAATGCCCCATTATGTTCCATGCAAATATTTCATCACAAATGCTTAAGCTTCAATATGACAGTATTTGTTTTTGGACACTGCTTAAACAAACGTAACACGAGACAATACAAAGTAACGTATATTGTTTTGAAGGTGCGTCGTTTGCAAAATGAATTGGATTAATTTTTAAAATGTTATACCATATTTATATGCTATCTATAAAACTTACTCTCTATACATTACGGACATATTTTATATTTAGGGAATTATATGAAAAATTTGATTGTATTTTCGATTTTTATAAGGCTTGGTGGGTCGTCTTACAAGATTTATGTTAATGTATATGCAGATGGTGCCCTATTCAAGGATGTGGTCCTTTTAATTAAATATAAAAATATATACACAGACCCTTCTTGATATTGTAATTAAATATTACGCGATTATGCTCAGGCGAATGAAATCTAATTACCGTCAATATACGCATAAAACTCTCTCTTTAATTACCCAATGTACCACAATTTCGAATTTTTCGCATGTGTGCGTTGAAAAAGTTAGATTTACAGACGACAGTTTTAAATTGTATAATTTGAATGTTATAAATCGCTATAATTATTTTACAATAATAAATAAACACAATAATTAAAAGATACGTTTTGAATACCAATCTTATCCTAATGTGTCAGTACGATTACTTTTTTTTGTTCTTACTCCCCTCCCTTTAAGACCGACACATATTATTATAGGTGCTTTCGTTGTTCTATGAATCTGTAAACAATATTTTAGGAAACACTTAGGAAAATGAATAGTCGTAAATTGAGCTTTGTATGCGAATTTAAACATTTAAAAGAGCCGATTTATAAGTATAGGTGCAAAGATAAAAATATACAGAAGAATAATTCGAGTTGAAAAAGCTGAATCATGGCACATGAAAAGACTCCGAAGAGTTTTGTTTAAAAGAATAATATTAAAGCAAATAAAACCACCGATACAGAAAGGTGGATAATGCTGGATATGGTAAAGTTATGGCATAAAAGATAACACATAATTACAAAACAATGTAAGATTTATGAAGTGACGGAGGTGGAACGGCCTAGCTATGAACTAGCTAGGCAATTTAATAACCATGTCAGATAATATGGTACCCAAGAGTTGGAAAAGAAAGAAGGTTTAGAACAAGATAAGCTAAGATTTACGTTCAAGATGGATGGATGAACCCAAAGCAGACCTAAAAAAATGCATGTGAGAGGACAGATGAAAATGTAGTAAGATTATGATGGAGACTAAACCCGACATAAAGCTGTGTTGTTGGATAAAGTAAAGCAAGCATTAGCTGTATCAAGATGGGTGGTTAAACTCGAAGCAGACCTAACAAGAATGCATATGAGAGGACAGATGAGAATGGAGTAAGATTGTGATTGAATCCAAACCTGACAGAAAGCTGTGTCGTCTTATAAAGTAATGTAAGTATTAGCTGAATCAAGATGGGTGGTTAAACTCGAAGCAGACCTAACAAGAATGCATATGAGAGGACAGATGAGAATGGAGTAAGATTGTGATTGAATCCAAACCTGACAGAAAGCTGTGTCGTCTTATAAAGTAATGTAAGTATTAGCTGAATCAAGATGGGTGGTTAAACTCGAAGCAGACCTAACAAGAATGCATATGAGAGGACAGATGAGAATGGAGTAAGATTGTGATTGAATCCAAACCTGACAGAAAGCTGTGTCGTCTTATAAAGTAATGTAAGTATTAGCTGAATCAAGGTGGGTGGTTAAACTCGAAGCAGACCTAACAAGAATGCATATGAGAGGACAGATGAGAATGGAGTAAGATTGTGATTGAATCCAAACCTGACAGAAAGCTGTGTCGTCGAATAAAGTAATGTAAGTATTAGCTGAATCAAGATGGGTGGATCAACTCGAAGCGGACCTAACAAGAATGCATGTAAGAAGACAGATGAGAATGGAACAAGATTGTGATGGTGACAAAACACGACAGAAGGCTGTGTCTTCGGATAACGTAAGTAAGTATTAGCTGAATCAAGATAGGTGGATCAACTCGAAGCGGACTTAACAAGAATGCATGTAAGAGGACAGATGAGAATGGAACAAAATTGTGATGGTGACAAAACACGACAGAAGGCTGTGTCGTCGGATAAAGTAAAGTAAGTATGAGTTGAATCAGGAAATACGAGTATATGACACCAAAACCATGGCAATGGATTCGGTCGTTTATCCTATTTTTAGTATTGCGTGACCAGACACTCCCTATTATATGTTAGAAATATAAATATGCAATAAAAAAAATACACACTAAGAAATCATATATCCATTGTTTTGCTAATTTATTATTTACGTAGTGAGTAACATATTAGAAAACAAACATTCACGCAGTTACTGACTGGATATATGATTTATAATTTAATTTAATAGTGTATGTAAATGTGATACTTTTTATAATAAGATAGAAACAAAGAAGATAAAATAGTAAACGAATGGCTCAAATGACAGCATGCTGAAATAACGATAAGGCACTGTTACAAAAAGCGAGACGATAGAGTTACAAATAGAGTGAGAGTAAACCACACAAGAGCCCAAACGATCCATAACATTCGAGTGGCTCATGTAAACATGGCTTTATTCTCCCTACCATTCTTTGGTTTAGGATGGATTTCTGAGAACATTATTATTTACGACGCATTTGGATGAAGTATATCCACGTAACATTTGGTGCCATTCTTGCTGATTTTTTATTAAAATAGATTTGCTAATATAATTTTTATTTTATACTAATATTAAATATTATAAAAAAACAGAAAGCTTTCCTGAAAAGAAAGTGATAGGGAAAACACCACAAATGTTTTTGAAATCAAGGCAGAAACGACGACAAATTGTTGACATACAAATGACGTATCTTGAAGAGCTATTATTGTGATAAGATGCTAAATTCTCATGTAAATAAAAGTGAAGACACCTTTTTTAGTATTTTTTATCGTAGAAAAGCAAGCTGCAATGGATGTAAAGTAAGTAGAAATTAATTTATAACACCTTGATTACTAAGGAGACATAGGAAGAAAAGATTTTACCTGTTAATATTACACGGTGTTAACGGTTCTTAGTTTAATAATAGTAGAGTTTAATTATTAATGAAGTGTCAAGTGTTTAACGATTTATAAGTTATTAAAGATTATTATTCAATAATTGTATAGTAAAATTCGTTTATTAACAATTTTATAATAAATGTAAATTATAGTTGTTTACACAGTAAATTACATTTTTTTAATAAAATACAATTTAAGATAATATTGTGACGTCAAATAACTTTTTCTTAATTAAATTAAATTTTACATAAAATCATGTCATTAACTCCAATAATCTTTTATATTTTTACTGTACAATTTATATACTTATGACTTCATACTAGTACTCTTCAAGCGGATTACTTTGGGCTCGACTATGAGTTTATAAGATGCCTCTAAATTATGGTTCAATTGGCTGTGACTAAAACTTTGTTTAGAATTAAATAAATATTAATTCCTACCCAAAGCCGATTGCAGCGCTTTAATGGGTTTCTCAATCACGGCAGTAATAATGCACTCAGTAAATTTGTATCGATGCTAGAAATAAGATGTAAAATTTGTTGTACTGTCTGAGGTCTGAGAGTTAAAAAAAGATTAATATTTTTCCAAACGTCAGTTTTTGTGAACTATGATATTTAAAGAGTGAAACAGCTAATTAAAAAAAATGTAACTATTTGTCATTTCTCATGTCTAGTCTATCTAAGTTAGATATTGAGATAAACTGTTTCATACTATCTTAGAACGCCATAGCAGGGTACTAATACATTTTTAATCGTAACAGAACCAACACGGGTTGCAAAAAGTAAAACAGGAGTACGGTTATTGGAACAACTTTATATTATTTACGGATGAATGTATTCGAGTGTAACGAAGTTAGAAAAATTAGGAAAGTATTTTTGCATAGTATAATAAATATGTAAAGAATTGGCATGCCCTTGTTCTGATAACGATGTACAAGTTGGTTTGCAGAAATGGGACTATTTTCAATGGCAGTGACTTACTTGAGTGACGCTAGGGGTGATAGTATGTTTTTATGTCAGAATTCCAGGCGATGCTGGTCTTCAGTGCAAAGTCGTTATCAAAACATTTAACTTATGTTGATATGCATGTTTACAACAGTAGTATGTAGAATTTTCTCTGTACAGCCCCGACTGCTGTACATATTGAACCTAGGCCTCTATGCCACATACTGATGACATACTTAAGATAACTTTGGACAAAACCAAGCAACTTAAGATTTTTATCTTTGAACAATCGGGCGATTCACATCACACTCCGAGTTCATTCTTGCTTGGGAAACAAAACTGCTTACATATTCAGAGATTATTAAAATATGGAAACACCGAGATTGTACTTGAAGTATATTATCTTGATCCTATTGTTCATTTTTTTGTACTGAGAGTCCATGGAATACGAAACAGGATAAGTTGCTTTGTTATATTTATAGAAATGACACGACTTATATCATCGATACGGAAAATCCGCCGCCTTTTAGAATTTCGGTGCCTCCGGGGGTATTTTCAGGGTCTCTGTTGAGTGCCAATTTGAATTTATTCAAAGATTTGGATTGGATACGAATGTTGAGTTCAGCTCCATTTCACCATCCTCTTAGTGCAGCGTTTGAAATCTGGAGAAACTCCAAAATGGAAGAATAACCCCTTCCTACCGGTGGTTTATATGTAGAAAACTCGATTGCTCCATGATGATTTGGGATTATGTCTGAAAAATCATAGAGCAATGAATTGTGCACCTGATGAGACAATAAGAACATCTCTTCATCTAAATTACATATTCTTTTAGTCTAGGCGTATGTGATGTCGAGACGATGAAGAGTTCATTTTGAGCTTCTTCGTAGCCGCAGTTTCTTGGATCTCTTCAGACGGAAGCTGACTCCAGATTTCAGGAGTAAAGTACGTGACAGCGTCAGATTTCAGGCTCCGCATTAAGTGGAAGGTGACATTGAGCTGAACTCAAAATTCATATTGAATCAACTCTTCCTATCATAATGTGTAGAGTTTAGAGTAGTTTTGAATGAACATGACTGACTTTAAATTCACTGTGAGTTAAATACATAATATGAGTGGTTATCGTTGTAATAAAAAAGATTTGTTACTGGAATATTCTATACTTTTAATTACAATAGTTGCAATTGGATGTCACTGTCAAGTTTTACTAACCTTGGCGATGGGATGATTTATGTAAACGATGTCACTTCATATTAGAGACCGCATGTATCCTGTTCTGTAGCACTTTTGCTTCACATGATGTAAAAACGATTTTTTTCTTGTAAGTTTTTACAACTAACTATTATAATGGTATAAGGAATATTTCACTTATCTTATAATTAATAAAAATAATAAATAAATAAATATATATATATATATATATAATTATATTGATTGAAACCATGCGATGAAAGTGTCACATAGCAGTTATTGTTGAAGTCATACTAAAGTTTACCTGTACATAGGCTAATGTGTATTTTTAATTTTAACTTATTCAACCAGAGAGTTTTTGAAAGAATAGCTATTCTAACATATGGAAACAACGAAGGAGGAATTTATAAAACAAATTTTGAAATTATCCACAAAAGCGAAATTTATAGTACTCACATTAATTCCCACAAATTCAGAAATCTATTTCGGTAATAATGAAAAAGAAAATATCGTGATTTTTGCGGAACGTCATATTTAAACAACGCCAGACATCGATCGGTACTTGCAAAATGTTCATCATAACGGCAATGTGAAAAGCAAATGTGAGTTTGTTGGGAACACATTAGCTGTGCAAACTTGGACTATTTAGACAATCGGTCGCCCATGTGAGTGCATTAACAAAACAACGACTGCAGTCGTTTAAAATGCGTACACGACCGGCTTGCATGCCCAGCCACTTCTTGTGATGTAATATTCAAGTAAAGTCATATTAGACAAGATGGATGATTATATTTTGAACTCTTACACCGATATTGCCAGCTATAGGTCTGTTGTATTATTTTGTCAACATAGTGTTAGATTAAACAGATGCTAGAAGGATAAATGGTTAAAGTTTGTAGACTATATGGATACCGTTATAATTGTATCACAAGAGTTATCGCAACAAAATAACATAAAAAATAAAGTTTTTGTAATTTTAGTCCTAAAATATAAAGCTATAATATGCTAAAAAGTAACCTGTCAACCGATTTAAATATGATATAACAATAATACGGATAAATGAATCAAGTGATAAATATCAAATACTTCGATGTGTTTGAGAAGGACACAATTTTATGATAAAAAACTTGTGTGTTAATAAACGATATCATAGGATCGTAGGGTAATATTGAAGGCCTGAAATATGTTATTGGAAATATAATATAAATAATATGAATGCTATCATGCTAATCGGAAACCTTTATCGCCCATAAGACTATAACATAATTCACTGTACTATAAATGATATAATAGATTGCCTTGATATACAACATATCCATCGTTGGCTTTTAAGATTTTTTATTATTCAGAAGAGAAGAGAGACAAGTAAACATATACAACTCACATATGCCAGTTTATATGTCGGTTTAAGATTTAGTTCCAAGTCGGCTGCATATCTGCTGCAAGTCGCTATTTTTAATGTCCAAAATGTCAAGTTTAAGATTTAGTTCCAAGTCGGCTGCATATCTGCTGCAAGTCGCTATTTTTAATGTCCAAAATGTCAAGTTTAAGATTTAGTTCCAAGTCGGCTGCATATCTGCTGCAAGTCGCTATTTTTAATGTCCAAAATGTCGAGTTTAAGATTTAGTTCCAAGTTGGCTGCATATCTGCTGCAAGTCGCTATTTTTAATGTTCAAAATGTCGAGTTTAAGATTTAGTTCCAAGTCGGCTGCATATCTGCTGCAAGTCGCTATTTTTTAATGTCCCAAATGTCAAGTTTAATATTTAGCTCCAAGTCGGCTGCATATCTGCTGCATGTAGATTTGCTCCTGTTGTAATGGTTGTTAACTAGGCAGTTTAAATTTTGGAGATATGTTGAGAAACACCAATCAAAGAATTTTGGCACATAATAAATTCCCATAACATAATATAAGTTTAAAGATTTTTGGCATATTTTTATGTTATGGCGAGTCACATACTGTACTATAGTTCAAATTTGTATACTGGATTGTTCAATAATCGTCTAGAAGTGTAGATTTATTTTTCCATTTAAATTGTATTTTTTACTTTTGAAATAATTAAATCTTGCTTAATGGGCCATAAACTAATTATGCATTTTTAATTTCAATAGTTTAGTTTTTACTTATTGTAAAAATTTAAATAAATAGATCTGGACGTATCACTGGATACATCCTTGTGGAATGACAAAACATTTATTTACATTTTTTCATTTAATAAAGGTATGTTAAATGGCCGTGACAACAAACATAAAATTACACCAACTCAATTCTGCTTACACACCGTAGTTAAGCCCTTTTAGTCATGAGGACAAAATTGGAATCTATAGTTTAATTTTCATTACGGAACACATTGAGTTGAAAAAGAACTACAGGAAAACGTTTTTGCGACTATTTATGCATTGAGAATAAGTATTTTTTACAACCATCAGGAATTATGATTAGTTCTTGGAAAAGAGTCCTGTCACGAAGAAAGTCCATAAATGTCTACAATAAATATGCATAATTAATGCAATTGTTTACCGCAAACTTTCCAGACAGTATCAATTTTCCAAGTTAACCTTGCCGACCTCTCCCGTGCGAACTTTGTCAAGTTGTCAGAGCCCTCCCCGAAATTTTCCCGCGAGGGCGTTTCCAGGACGACGGGCAGGCGGCGCGGCGCGGGGCGGCCTGGGTGGTAGCGTCGAGGCGCCAGCGGGCCCGCTGTCATAACTACTCATATGTGCGTTTCGCTGTACAAACACTTGCAGCTATTACATAAACCACTTGGGACCATCTTGGGGGAAGACAGAATATTCCATCCTCTCTACTCAAACTGACAGGGTAAAGACACTACTTCAGACTGGGTTGAGAGTTTAGATAAACTTGTATTTCTCAGTATAGATAGAAATTGTGTGGAAAACGTATTTGGTGGAACTTATATCAATATAAACCTAAATATAACATTGAAATTTTAAGATACCTAATAGGGAATTACAAAACATGACTCCTTAGTCCTTTTAAGGTTCACAGTGAGTTAAATATCGAAAAAAATAAACAACATGAATCTTAGAGATAAAGTTTTTAAGGGTAAAGTAGCTGGGTTACTTACAACTACAAATATCGTATGTACGAAGTTCATGTCCATATGCGAAAAAAACGCTTGGATTTAAAGACATAAATATTTAATTCCTAATTGAATAAACTCTAACCTCTGCAGCTGTTGCATGTATGAAGTTGATGTCCATAAACATAACTTGAGACGCATTGATTTAAGGATACAAACTTTCCTTAAAAATTCCGATTGAATCATGAATATTCTGCAGTTATATTTTTATAGTCTTCTAAATGGAATGATGAAATCCCTACAATAAATAAGTACACAAAAACATGAATTTTAAAATAAAATGAAATCAATAAAATAGAATCGTCTGTTTTGCAACTAGACAACTAGGAAAATGAAAGAGATTTTTGATCGTGGAGGATTAGTGACATATTTAATAACATGAAACCTCTAAGTAACTCTTATATTATGTAACATACGTAGTCACTTGGCAAATATAGTTAAAATTCAATATTTGTAGCAGTATTCAAATCCAATAATAATGGATCAGATGTTGTATTTTTCTGGGCAATGTCGATTCAATAACGAAACATTGGGCTGAATTTGAAGAGTTGAAGATTATACATTCTGCTTTCAAAACTCCTCATGAAGCGCACGTACATATTGCAATTTTACTAGTTTTTTAAAAATTTGTAGACAATAGGCCTACCATATGCGCGTATATTTTTTAGATCGCATATAACATAAGCGGAAACGGAGAGAAATGGGGATAAGGATAGTAGTAGGAAAAAACGGTTTTGTTTCCGATTTACCTCATAAAAATTAAATTTCGTCAGCATGAGCAACGACATAAGAACCGGCTGTACTTGATTGTAGTCTTATCATGGACTTTTATGGACTTATTTTAGTCTTAGAATCATGGGTGGTGTCTCATTTTAAGTATATAATTAATGTTTATCCGAACGTTTTTTAGACATTTTATAAGCTGTATAAAAATATTAACCTTGGTCTTTGAAATATTCATAAAGTTTACACTTTAAATTAAAAGAGTTTACATTTACATTACAAAACACACACACACACACACACACACACACACACACACACACACACACACACACACACACACACACACACCACACACACACACACACACACACACACACAAACACACACACACACACAACACACACACGAAACTCTGAGAAACTTACGTTTGTTAAAATATATTTTAGAATTAGATTACATTGTCTCTTATATCAGAACTTCTAGCAGCTACCCGCTGCTTTACACGCAATTTAGTAGGCTTTGCACGTTTATGACCACTGCTAGTTTGAGTGAATTATATTTTCAACACCAATATTGAGTTTGACTTGTTGCCACGATCAAGCAAATACGTCAAAAAGTTTATAGTTATGGCCATTGTGATTTACTTCGTTCTTAGTATGTTGTTGTTCCATACTTGGTTTTGTTTTGTTTCCCGATCAATAAAATATATATCACAGATCAGAAAGCCTACTTCTGTCAAAAGAGAATAAAGATGGGTTTTATATCAGCTTTAAACTTATAGTTAAAGTTTTTCAATATTTTAGGACATTTAGAGCTTCAGGAATCATATATATATATATATATATATATATATATATATATATATATATATATATATATATATATATAGTTTATATATATAGTTTAGCCAAACACAGAAATCCAGTGCCCATGTTTTAATTTTCCAGTTCTCAGAACCCTTCATCAGAAACACACTGGACATACTAACAGGACTCAAACCAAGAATTAAAAACACAACCAAAATAAAATTTTAACAAATAAATACCATAAGCAACAAGATTCCAATCAGCTGTATGTAGAATGTTTGCAAATGTTTACATAGAACTAAACAGTTTTTTTATAAGAAGTAAAAGAGAATCATCCTTGGTTCAACCCATCAGGTAGCCTTCATTTTAAATTAATTGATGTGTGATTTCAACATTTCTTAATTTATCGGATTAGTATTTTGATTGGGATATGGCTCGAAATGGTAAATTACTTTTAGGCTGAACCAATTTTCTAATTTATTTTGATTGTGTTGAATCGCATGAATGGTCTCTCATAGTTTTTCCAATATAGTCTTTGGGACAGTATTTATAGGTTAGCTAATAAATATTACGTTTTTTGTAGTGCAATCGATGTTACATTTAATAGGATATTCTTTTTCAGTTGTACTACTTTTAAACGATTTAGAATTTATTAACATCTTACAAATGCCGCATCTTGGCTTCTTACAAGGATTGTACACGTTACATTTAATGTTATTACTTTTTGGATTACCCTCATAGTCTAATTTCGGTCTAGAGAGAATGTTTTGTAATTTGGAGGTCTTTTTAAAAATTACTTTAGGGGGCTTAGAAAATAAATTTATAGTTTCAGGGGAAGATTCCAAAATAAGAAAAGAAACCTTTAGAATATTGTTGATTTTATGAAGGCCAGGAAAATATTGAGTAATACATTTAGGATCATTAGGATTAATAGCAATGGAATTGTTTTTAGATGCTCTGATTTTTCTATCAACAAGATGTTTTGGATACCCCCTTTCAAAAAGTACATTGGACAGTCTGTTTATGTAGTTATAGAAGTCAGATTGATTGCTACAAAGATTTGTTGCCCCTATATACATATAAAACTCAAAAATATGTAAAAATACTTTGTTTGGTTTATTGTTTAATTGATAAAAAGGGTTGTTCATAAAGAAACAGAAACGATAGTTTTGAAAAACTATAAATTTAAAAAAGTGTTCATATTGACTAAGGTGTATATTGGAAAAACCTTTTTAACAAATGTATTAATGAATATGGATTTTTATGTAAACCCAGTTTACTGTAAAAGTGGACTAAGACTGATTTGGAAAAGAGCTCTGGAATTATAAAAGGAATATAATTTTAATATAATCTTAATTAGGCCTATATACTTTAATTTACTTACAGATAAAACAACTCAAGGTTAGAACTAACTGTTAGACATAATTAATAAAGATTGAAGTTTGAATCTTGAGTTTAACTCCTGTTCTTCCTTTTATTGCAGTGTTTGGTATCTGATGCTGTCTCAGACTTGACTCCTGGAAACTGGAGTCATGTTCGTCTGAAGAGACCCAAAGAAAGTCGGTGACGAAGAGGAACCTATACATCGTTTCGACATCAGAGACACCTCCTATAAATATATGAAGTGGCAGTTTCATTGCCTCACCAGGCGCACAATTAAGTGCTGCAATAAAAGGAAGGTAAACTGGAGCTGAACTCAACAATCAAATCTAATCGATCTTTCCTACCATAGCTGCGTTATGTGTAAAGAACTCGGTTGCTCCATTGTGCTTAGAAATTGTGTCAGAAACATCGTAGTGCACTCAATTGTACAATATATGTTTGTAACTTATAACACAAAATAGTTAAAAAAGAAATTTGGAAAATTTGGAATATTTTCCATTAGTTAAAAAAGTTACCTGACGTTTAAATTTTGAATCAATATTTTTAAGCAATCAAACTTTGACTCCTTTTCTTTTTCAATAGAAATTTTGAAGCACACTCGATAGAATTCACCAGTTTTAAATGACGCTATGTATGAATAAATTCTTTAATATAAACGTGAAATGTAAAAGTATGTTAATCTAGTGTGTGAAGTTAATTTTACACTGAAATCGGTAATACATCTAGATCCTTCTTCGGCACTGAAGCATGCACATGCGTATTACATCTCTCGATATATTTACACCATCAGCGTAAAACTGTCGATAAGAGATGTGAAACTAACGGGCAAGTAAAGTCAACAAGCGAATTAAACACTTAAAAAACTAAGAGTTGACTCTTAAAAGTACTCCTGAGCTTATAGTGTACTCAATCCTAGGAATTTGTCATAAAAATAACAATTTACGCCTGTTTTCAATCACGTTATGAGTATACTAGCATTTATTCGCGGATTTGCACGCAATTTCCTGTTGACTGAAAGGAACGCAATAAGAATGTCCTTTTCATATGACACATCAAACACTCCTGAGATAAGTGATAGTGACAAAAAATATTCCCGTCTCCTGACCCATTTCAGAATAAATGGGTTTTACATTCAAAGGGCAGTGTTTTGAGGCCCTGAAGATGGAGGGTGAAACAGTTACTACCAAAGTAGGCTAGTTTAGACTAATATGGAGAAATCCTATAGTCGACTTCCGTAGCTGTTTTAGTAAAAGCACTTATAATGTATTCTGATGGAGTCCTATGATGTATTTGTATTTTAAGTATTAATATATCATGTGTTAGGTATATATTTTATAGTGTTAATGTTTAAGAGGATCAGAAGTTAAACGAAATTGTAAGTAACTCCTAGTTCAGGCTTTGTGGCTAATGAGCACTTCTCGTTCGATTTAATTATATTTACTGCACCACTGATGACTTCCATTGTGTCCCGACGAAGAAGATATGTACATAAGGTATATGATCTCAAAAGTACTCTTTTGGTCTACTTTCAGGTCGAAATTAATCCGGTGCCATAGATGGTGAACGTTGTTGCCCCGTAAAGGGAAATATATACATATATATGTAGGACTGAGAAGCCTTCTAATGTTAAACATCGTCTAATTTAGTAATCTATTCCGTATAATATATTTACGGTGTCAATGTAGAGTTTGCTTTCTTGCATTAATCAAACAAGATATATGCATTAGGGTTGAATGAAAGGATAGGACAACATATTATTAAATAAAAACACTTTATAATAGCGTTTAAAATTTACATTTTTATGTCCACAATAAATCTGTAAAATAATTTTCTTGCATATTTACATCTTTAAGTACCGCAAGAGGCTTGAAAATATTGATATTTACCATAAAATTTGATTTCTTTTAAAGATTTTAAATATTTTTGCTATTATTATTTGCTTATTATTTCCCATTAAATATTCTTTATATTAACAGTTAAAAGATGCTCCTTTGTTATAAGAACAATTTATATAATTTTGTTACTTTAAGGTTATGCCACGATCTACCAACTAAGTTCAATAGCATTTCAGCTCAAATTTTAAATCTGATTAATCTTTTTTCATATGAGTTTTATTTGAAAACGTTTATCGTAGTAGTAGCCAATATAAAACAACATTGTGCCACCTACTAATACATATGTCAATACAAACCATATAATAAAGGGGATTATTTGGAATTATACTCAAAAGTTAAAAATTTTGTGGTATCAACTCACTGTATCTAGGTAAAGAGAAACAATTTTTGTGATATAATGATGATGATGATTAATTGTTGATTAATAGTAATTAATAGATGATTACTAGTCGAGAAAAGCTATTAAATCGAAGTAATTATAAAAGATTATGAAAAATATTCCACTAAAGTAGTTAATTCCTCTTATTTACGTCTTAATGCTAAAATAAAGAATTTTGTTTAAATTTTGGGCACAATCTGTTGCGAATCAATTTTTGCTTTTACAAAGCCGTTTTTTGCTAAAGACCACGGACCACACTGTTGCAGGCCTTATGACTCTTTCAACTGTCTATGAATGTCAGGGAAACATGGGAAATCCATACATGACATCTGATAACTAGGGTCTTTTGTTTGATATACATAAACTTTTAAGTCCTCCTCGGTTGTTTGTTTTGTTTTCAACGATTTTTGCTTCCTTAAGTAAATCATATCAATGCAGGTAAGATACGGGACTACACGTCCTCCTGCCATTATTTACAGATTTTCCTCAATGATGTGACTTGCCTATGTAAGCCATCGTGAATGTACTATTATCTTGGGTTTTTAAAGAAAGATCAACAGAGCATACACCATTTGATCCTTAATTTCTAAGAATTTTTTTGTACAAGAGAAAAGTTAACAACAGGAAGCTGAACGAAGAATCTTGGAACATTGGAAAAAAGTTTTATTTACTATCACTGGTAAATAAATACAAATTTTCCAATATTTTATTATTGCAAAGCTTTTCAGAATCAATAATATCTTCAGGCACTTCACAAATTTATTTACCAGTGATAGTAAACAGGAAGCTGGTTACAATTTTCAAGTAGTTTACTCAAAACACCTATTAATTTATTAGGATCTTTTGTTTTTCATCTAATGCACAAAACAAATGCCTGAAGTGTCTGATGATGGAATCATTGATTCCGAAAGGTTCTGCAATAATAAAATAAATATAGGAAAATTTGTATTTATTTACCAGTGATAGTAAAGAGGAAGCTGGTTACAATTTTCAAGTTGTTTACCCAAAATACGTATTAATTATTTTGCCTGGTCCGTGTGTCTTATGTCCCATCCAGGACAAAACTACTTGTTTCGGAAGCTAGGGGTCAGCCAGGCATCCGCTTCACGCTTCTGATGAAGGATCGCATGTACAAGAGTGGTGACTGCATTCCATGCGTCTTCACTCTGCAGCATCAGCTCCACAATGGTGTCTGCCGAAACATCGCCAACTGTGGTGGCGAGCGTTCGCCTGGCCTCGGTGAAGCGCCCGTAGGCGAAGAAGGTGTGATGAACATCATCATCTTCCTCCGGGCAGTAAGCACACCGAGGCGACCTGACTTTTCCCATCCTGTAGAGGTACTTCCTAAAGTAACCGTGCCCCGTCAGGAACTGACACAGGTAGAAATCTATCTCCCCGTGGCCACGATCTATCCAGGGTTGAAGCTCTCGAATGTCGGTCCAGCGACCGTCCGATCCTTCCGTCCACCTCCGCTGCAGAGTTTCCACCCTAGCAGCAGCCAAGGCATCCTCTCTACCCCGCTCGGCAGCCTCCCGAAAGCCAGTCTGTCTCTCGATGGCCAGCAGATCAATAGGAATCACCCCAGCCACGACCACCACGGCCGAACCGGAAACGGTGCGATAGGTGCAGGCGATCGTAAATGCCGCTCTTCTCTGTACCGATAACAGCCTTTGACTGTATCACCTTATCCTCATGACACCCGCCCAAACCTCTGTGCCATACAGAAGGGTTGAGTTTACAGTAGACATGAGCAGACGTCTCTTACTTGACCTTGGGCTTCCTACGTTAGCCATCAGCCTGCCGAGAGACATAACCACCTTAGAGGCTTCGTCGCACACCGCCTGAATGTGCTCCCAATACCGAAGACGGCAGTCGAGTAACACACCCAGGTATTTCACCGCAGTCCTTGTCCGAACCTCGACACCCCCCACATTCATAGAGATCAGATGGGGATTTTCCGTCGAGTGAGCATAACGATTTCGGTCTTGGCGACCGCCAGAACAAGTCCGTAGCTCGTCATCTAGGAATTGACCCGAATCATTACCTGATTAAGGCGTAACTGTACCAAGTCCGGCGTCCTCGCCGTGATGACTGCAGCTACGTCATCGGCATAACCCACGAGGAAGACGTCGTGGGGCATCTCGAGGTGAAGCAAACCATCTTATGAAACATTCCATAGGTCTGGGCCGAGAATAGACCCTTGAGCCGCACCGGCAGTGACCTCTTTCGTTCTCATTCCGTCTTTGGTTTCATACAACAGCCGACGGTTCTTCAGGTAGTCCTGCACAACGACCAGGAGATAGTCGGGCACGCTGAAGTCCCGCTGCAACGCCTCCAGCATGTCCTCCCACCGAGCAGAGTTAAACGCGTTCTTTACGTCAAGGGTGACCAACGGCACAATCGGTCGAGCCTGGTGACAAGGTGTTTCGGCTTGCTGGACGGCACTGATCACCTCTGTACGTATTAATTTATTGGGATCTGTTGTTTTCCATCTAATGCACAAAACACATGACAAAAAAGCAATTAATTGCAATGAAACAAACAAATCAGCCACTGTGGTGGCAAAACCAGGAATAACACCGGTATTAGTAAAATATAGTTCCATCACATCCGATAGCCATTATATTGGAAATGTTACAGGACAACATCACTAATGATAAACGCTTAAAACGCTACTCATTCAGATACTTCGTCTGGAGTCAGCGACAGAGCCAGGATGGTAAGATTTCTGCATGTTGCTTTAGGCATACCTCCCCCTCTTACCACCACATTACCACACAACACAGGCCAAAAAATGCTTTATATCTACATTACTATATACCTGTTTGTATAGTTATAGCTTTCATCTGCTAATGCGAATGTTTCCTTCATTTAGAAGACTAACATTACTAATAAATATTTGTCAAAATATGGAAAATTAGTAACCGTCCTCACTAAAAATGTGTTATTATTAATATTTATTGTATAACTTAATAAAGGTAATATTATTTTAAATGAGAGCTCGCCGTCACGCACAGGCTTCGGCTCATGGGTGGTATTTGCAGTTTTGTATGTTCGGATTTGTAGTTATTATATATTTAAAAATAATGAGTAATTTGATTTTCATTTGTATAAATACAAAATTATGGGACACTGCGTGGCATGTTGCGTTCTGCAACTCTATCAGTTGTTAACAATATTGCCTATCTTTACAATAAATACATTTTCTTTAAATTGAATATTTATGAGTAATATTTTCTAATTGACGTGTTTGTTTTGTTCTTCTATGTAAGCAGTGTACATGCCACATTTGGTCTAAATCTGCCCACTAGGTTTTGTATGATTGAGTATCAAACATCCAAATATCTCCTCAAACGTTGAATGTATGATATATAGTATAGCTATAGGATAAGTTATATGAAAATATGTGAAGGCTTAAGAGTAAGTATATCGTCATTGAAATTTGAAGCAATTCGTTCTTATTGTATGCTTCTTGATTGAGAGCTTGACTGTCGTAATTATGTTATTACGAGACTAGTGACGCGAATTAGGAGTCTACTGGTTATTGTTTCCGAGACTTGAAGGCGCTTCGTTATGAAAAGTGCTCGGCTTGGGAGGCTTGTATACCAAATCAACCTTTTTGTAGATTAAACCGTTCTCTTGTATTGCAAAATCAATACGACTGAGACAAACAGATCTCTTTGCAATAAAACCCGGCATCTTGGTGATTCAAACAGTTCTGGAAGAATCTATTTACTCCATAATATTTCTGACACGACCAAACTTTTTGAATTGATGTCATAGAGGTCGATCCCATTTTACAAGCTGAGTTTTCCGATAAAGTTACAGCTCTGAAATTTATGTTGCGCGCTATTACGGCCACTTTTTAATATTATTGTCTGTGAGGGGGGGGGGTGATGGGAGGAGGGGGCGCCAGACAGCGATCACCCCTTGTTTTCCTGTCTCCTCATCTCGCTTCACCTCGACAACAACCCCCCCCCCGTCACCCTCTTCGGGAATTTACGGTCGTGTTCGGCTTTTATCACGAATCCGCTTAGCAGACCTGTACTGTCACCATTAGGTGCGACAATGGGCACAGCTGTGTCACCCTTCGCTGATGGACGACAATCTTTGCTTTCATTTCACGAATTATTACGTGGTAGTAGCTTAGAGGCGTTAAAAAGTGTATTTATGGAGGTTCAAATAAGGTGTGATCAAAGTATTAGCTGCAATATATAATGTCATGCAAGGGAATATTAATGCATCAAAATGAGCAGAAAATTAATATTTTTTTAATTTACCAATATTTTAATCTATATCTGGCAAATAAAATTAATTTTGTAGAATATCCGCGCTAAAAATATAACTTCAAAGAAAAGTATCAAACAGAACAGTTGCTGTAATATAAACTAACATTACATACATTAACTATTTCTGTTGGTTTTACTTTGACGTTTGACATATAAAGTAAGTCGAATATAGTACCTCATTTTTCCATTCTAATTATGTAAGTATAGCGCCGTTGCTTTTAATTCTACGAGCACAATTAAAATAATTTGTAGCGTCACTAAATAAGAAAGTGGCCCGAAAAGATTTAACGACTGATTTAGGGCACATATGCATAAACAGGCATTGTTCCAAGAATTATTAAATGAGATTGAAACTTAATGTTGTAGCAAATTGGAACGAAAATCCGAAACGAAAGTTTCTTTCTATGTAGTTTCACTAGGTTGGTTTGATATATAAACTAATTTTGATACGCTTTCCAATAATATTGTTACAAATATATATGTACATACATTTTATCCTAGGTTTAAACATTAGTTCGGTTGAAGGCGATTATAATACATAAAATCCGTATTTATAGTATATAGATGTTCCAGAATAAAAATCAGGAAATATTTATTTCTTTGTAATCACACATTACAATAAGAGTAAAGAGCCACATGGGACGGATTCTGGCGTGACTCTGAATTCTATTCAAACTTTGTGCGCTTACTGCATACTACTTAAAGAGACAGAAAAAACATGATATCACTGGAAATTAAAATAAATTTATTTGTACAGTATTGGTTAGTAATAAATAGGTTTATACGATGACTGCTACATAATATTTGCAATCACACTTAATTACATAAATAATACTTTTATTCCTTTTTTAGGTTTAAGGATATTTAGACCAGTATACTATATGAAACTAAAAAAAATATGAACAATAAAACCCTGGATTTAAAGTAATTTGAAATAGACTATAAAGTGTAAATTCAAAATTTATTCTATCAATGTTTGTTATAATAATTTATGAAGTGAAAGTTTGGCTCTGTAGATATTTTAATACTCATACAAACAAAGGGAAGACCAGCGCTAATACAATGCTTGTTTGGACAGTGTCAGACAGTAATTTAACATATTCAAACGTACTCAGGGCAGATTAGCAGTTCTGCGTAATCAGCTCCTCCCTACAACATGTATATACATCTTGCCTACCTCCACCAGGCGGTGGTAATGTTTTGTATAAACTAAGTGAAACCTACATACCTTTATATGAGAAGTTATAGGTTATTTTATAAATGAACAATTTTCTCAGTATATTCAATTATTATAACAATAAAACATACGTTTTCGATCCATTATACACAATAAAAATCAGAAATAATTTAGATTGCAAACGTATCTATAACATAAACAAATGCATGAAGGCGTGGTTTTGAAAAGTGTGTACAAAATGGAATGCATAATATTTTACTTTCCATGAATGAATACTTTACTTTTCCAGCCTCTCTTCCACGTTATATAGGGTATCTTTATGCATGTTTGTATTTTCGGTTTCCACTTAAGTTATAGCAACAACAAATCTCAAAGCTATTTAGCCGAAAACAGGTTTTATGAGTTAAAAGTATTTTAAATGATTCATGAATACTCAACACACACACACACACACACACACACACACACACACACACACACACACACACACACACACACACACACACACACACACACACACACACACACACACACACACACACACACACACACACACACACACACACACACACACACACACACACACACACACACACATATATATATAAAACAAATACGTAAAAGAGACAATATTTGAAATTAACTTTGTTTAACTTTTAAAATCATAGTACATAAAGACACCAGTTCAAGAAGTTGAATTTTAAAAGATAAAATCGGAAATGCAATGACAAAATTGTATATAAATAAGGTACTCGAAATTTAGTTCCTACAACACTGTCTATAGAAACTGAAGGAATGAAACAGAAAGACAGGACACTAATACCTGTATAGGTCATGGTAAACTGCGGCATTATTCATATCTTGTTCTTTGATCATGGGCGCTAGTTGGGTACACACAGAAATGAGCACTAGTCATGGCACCTCGTTTCTGATTGGCCAAGGGTTTATACTGCAGTATTGGTATCAAAATATCAAATGTCAAAATAAATTTGTGGGATTATTCATTATTTTAACGCGTTTTACAGGTCTTGTTGTAGAGATACAACAATTAGCATAGTTTATTCACATTGCAATATTTATTCATAATTAGTTTAATTTATTAAAAACTATATTTATGATATTCACAGACTCAGTTTTCTCATTTCTTTTACCTTATTAACACCTTCTATGTTGTACAGAAATTAATATTACATCTTTATGATATATACAGTTTTAAACAATTGAACAATCAGAGCGAAATGTTTACAACTCAAAGTCGATATAACAGTTTTTTATATCAATATTGCTTTAATAAATTTGAAATTTGTGGCAGAAGTAAGATACCAGAAACTAGGGAAACCAGTTTCCGGTGAGCTAAGGTGAGTACTACAATGCGGGGATGCGTTGAAATCAAATTTCCGACTTTTAGTATTGACTCTTTGCTCTATTATTTTTTCTACTCTATATCTAACACGACTAATCCATCTATCGATGTATAATAACTACGAGTACATGATGTATTTTTATTCACAGATGGACTCATCAAGCCACTCCCTCCGTGACTACAATCCGCAGCAGGAAACGCAGTTCAGCAAGCCCGTAACCGTTACAAAGCAATGCACCAGACACAAAGTGCTACTTTTGAGGGTCATGAATACCATCGAGGGGCAACGAGTCCGTCTATTCGAAAACATATTTCGGTAAGTTATTTGCCATTTTATGAAGGGCTGCATTTTTTGGTATACGATTTTGTGAAAGTATCGCGGCCGCGTACTGCCGCCGTGTGGGCCCTGCGCGTAGTGTTCGCGTAGTGATGCATGGTTCGGTAGGGTTTTAGTGGGTGCGGATCCCACACACCAGTGGAATACGCTGACAGGCGATTAGCATTATCCCACCATCAAGCATTTTCTTTGAATTTACATATAAATGAAATACAGTTGAATTATCTCATAGGCAATATGCATTATATTACAGTAATCTGTGTGTTTTTTTAATAAATATTTAGTGATTTTTGTTATTGATCCTTTGTACACAGATGCAAGTGAAACAATCCAGATCTGTTGGCGATTTGTAATAGAGAACCAACAGAAGACATTAGTGGTATATAACTAAATATACCAAAACCTGTAGAGATCACTCCTTTTGATACTAGTAGATTCCAATATTCCATTTTGATAATCAGGTTGGTGTTATATTAACTGAACTAACTTTTTATTACAGATTTAGGACACGATACTGAATTCGTTTTTATTACAGTTGAGCCTATGGAATACGGAGCATTTGAATAACCTTTGATACCCTTATAACCCCTAAACGAGCAGGTTAAAAAAATTAAGAATTTAAAGTTCTAAAATACAATTTTATATCAAATGTTTAAAAAAATGAATGAAGGATTTTCTAAAAGAAATTTTGAAGCTTTTTCATTGTTAAAAAATTAAGTCAAGCGGCCATTTAAAATTTACTACAAAATTTGATCGTTTTTGAGTTAGTAATGGTGGCGCAGTTAAATGTACACTGTGAATGTATGTAGGCTACGTTGAAATCTATTACCGAATGCAGGATTGTTGGATCTGAGTCACTAGTTAGTTGCAATGTTTGACAAACGGTCCGTAAGGCCCCGACTAAATGAAATGTAATGGCCAGTACGGCATATCTTGTTCTATCGATGTTCTCCGAACACACCCCTGGAAAGCACTCCCCCGGGCAGATCCAGCAACCTAAGTGCCCTAATGTGCCGACCTATTGATCTTCCTTTGACCAAACAGGAAGCTTCCCACATCGAGTTTCAGGATTTCCACAGAATTAAGTCGCCACTGCCAACAAAAGCTTCTGTGTAATATCAAATTTCCCTGCTTTCTCTCCTTCTCTCTGTTGTTGAATGGTTTTCGTGGGCTACTTTCACTTGTATCTGGTTGCTTATGTGTTCTGTATAAAAATAAAAATGAATTTGGCAAAGCAATTTATTGCAAGTGAATTACAATCATTGTTTAAATTACCAGAGTAATATTTATACCTTCTTATAGAACAAAACTATTAATAGTTATTACAGAACAACAGATGTTATCAATGACGCTAAAGTATGTAATAGGTAGAATATATTAGGATCCCACCATAATTAAAATAATTTAAACAAATTGTAATGTATTATCAAACGTTGAATGTCATTTGATTAAAAAAATTTTTAATATAATGAAATAATTAAATGTATAAATAACTTTATAAGTAATTTTTTTACATTGACGAGGTTAAGAAAAACGCAGAAATAAGAGAGTTGAAGTAAATTCTGTTGATAAATTGATTACTTTATTGAAAAAATAAAAATAATAAAAATTGTATTTATGTACTGGAAGTTCCGGACATTTGCTATAGTGTATTGTACAAAAGACTGATAAACAACGCAGTAATTTACTCCATTCTTCAAGTTCAACTCCGGAAACCAAAGTTAACACAATACGACGACCACCTTTGGGCAGCCGAGCATGAAGACCGTGGTCTGTGTTGTGTTTTGTTATGGGTGCTTTGTACTTTACTCTAATTTTGGTGCTTGGTCACAGGCAATAGTTTGAGACACTACTTTATTACAGTGCATTTTGATTTTGACGTGCTCTCTTTACTTATTTTTCTGTTTTCTGTATTATATCATCATTTGCATTAATTTTATTATTTTGGTTTCTACCAAAAACGTAAATTTCTCAGCTCTCAAAACACCGTGTTTAACCTATTTGTATCAAACAAAGGTGGAGATTAGGCCAGTTATCATTTGAAATCACCGTTATTAATGAATTTTGTAACTGTCCATAGAGCCAGATTCTTCATAAAATTTAATTAGCTTAACTTATTGTCTCGGAAAGGTTTCAATAAGTGTAAATGAAAGACAAATTATTAACTAAGAAGGAGGGAACACAAAATCTAGAATCCTTATTTTTTCCACTGATACTGACCAGATCCCCATGCGACCGCCTGCTTGGACAATTACCATTCCTTGGCGGGAAAGGGGATCGAAATTAGGCGATGGAGATCTGGCAAATACTTTCTGTCGTCGAGGTTATTGTCCTTGTACTACGCCTGTTTTGTTGACTTTATGACAGTGAAATTTACTAAAAATAAACCCATGGGTAATTGCATCATTTGACTCTTTCACCTTACATCCAACTATTCAAAAACAAAAAGATGGAAAATTAAAGGAATTTAAGCACACGACCAGCTAACACCGAGGGTGGCATAGGAGGTAGTTAATCAATGTGGAGTTTACAAACAAAGATAACACAGATTCATTTTCTCGATTGATAAATTGTATTTGAAATGAGAATAATAAATCGGAGTTTTTACATACTGCCTAAAAATATGTTTTTATTCAGAACTACGTTTCTTAGTCAACTCCCCACCATTTAACCAAACACTTGAAAGCCGAAATATACTTTCAGAAGGATGTATACTAAGAATCTACCTAATAAGAGTTGATAGATCAGAGATACTCTTCTGTATGAGCATGTCTCTCTAGTCTAAGACTGAATGTGAGCGATTCCATCTCTACAAGCGGAACAACTACCTCTGATGGTTCGTAAGACATCAATTTATTTGAGATTGTATTAGAGAGGCTTCTTAACTCTGAGTATATAAAACAAGAGTTTCTATTACATAATTTGTTGTACAATTGTAGCATAGTAATTAAAAAGTCCTAACAAATAAAACTGGTTGGATTATGTTTTCTATTCAGAACTTAAACGGAGCCTATTTTTGACCATTCGATTTTTGGCATCAGATACACTGTGAATACAGACATGTGAAATTGTGATACCTGAGAGCATAGATATAGTCATCACCCAACAACGGTCTTAGGATTCTGAAATAAATGTCACGAGACATGCTTCAAAATAATTGTAGCATAGTTCAATTACCATACTTAAGTCTTATATATCCGTAAAAGCTATTGTTTTGCTAGAACTATACTCTTCGACTCAAGTTCCGTCCATTTCCAAGGGGCGGATTTGGCCAAGAATCTTATCCCATGAATCATCCTATTAGAGCCCTCGAGTGTGCTATTGTTTCAGGACACCAATTGATAGAGGGTCGTATTACTTAATACATCATGTTCTACAACCTCCCTCCCCCACCGACTGTCACCACCCCACTGTAAACATTGCTCGCTACTTTGGACAAAGTGAATAGCGATGTCGATCGCTGAACTCGGATATTGAAAAATCGCTAACTCTAAATAAAGTTGGTTGTATTAGTATAGTAGTAATAAAGAACAATAAATATAGTAGTTGAAAATCTGCCTTATCAACTAGCCAATACAATTAGACCAAAACTTGCATTGTTCGTACTCTAAGTTAATTTGTAGATTTAGGATATAAATTTTTATACCTGCGTTCCCTGATCACCATTCCCTGACATATTAGACAATCTCGAAAACGAAATGACCTATAGTTTTGGAATTTTGCATGAAGCTTCATTTCTATATCGGAAACACTGAACTCGATGATGGTGCTGTCACTCTATGGACTGAGTGTTAGCAATATTTTACATTGGTCTTATGGGTAACTAGAAGTACTACGAGAAAATAGCAAAAAAAATAAATTTGTAAACAAGATAAGTAGTCATATGCGATTTAAGCATGTAACATATTAATATTCAACATCTAGTTTACTTATACAGGGTGTCCAAAAAGTCCCGGGTCGGTTAAATATTTGTCAAAATATTTTAAATAGAGCTACAAAACCTTACACAAAGTTACTGGACATAAAAATCTATTTTATCACATATTCAGTGATCCGCTACTTCCTCAGGGGGGCGGCCCGCTAGGAGTCAGAAGAAAATCTTAAATGTAAGCATAGGTTGATATGCATATCAAATTAAAGGTCTATATTAGTAGAGTACAGAGCCGCAAACCCGACCTCAAACGGACAACCGAGTCAAAAATGACAGCTGTTCAAAGATGGCTAAGAGTTTGCAACTTAGGTTAATGTAACAAAATACACTGATGAGCTTTTTGATTTTAACTTTACTAACCCAAAACTGTTTACAATTTAATGAGTTATTCAAATGACCCTCAAACACCTCAAGTCCATTTTTAATGTTAGGAAAGTTAAAGTCAAAAATCTCATCAGTGTATTTTGTTACATTAACCTAAGTTGCAAACTCTAGCCATCTTTGAACGGCTGTCATTTTTGACTCGGTCATCCGTTTGAGGTCGGGTTTGAAGCTCTGTACTCTACTAATATAGACCTTTAATTTGATATGCATATCAACCTATGCTTACATTTAAGATTTCCTTCTGACTCCTAGCGGGCCGCCCCCCTGAGGAAGTAGCGGATGACTGAATATGTGATAAAATAGATTTTTATGTCCAGTAACTTTGTGTAAGGGTTTGTAGCTCTATTTTAAATATTTTGAAAAATATTCAACCGACCCGGGACTTTTTGGACCCAAACTCTTGCCATCTTTGAACGGCTGCCATTTTTGACTCGGTTATCCGTTTGAGGTCGGGTTTGTGGCTCTGTACTCTACTAATATAGACCTGTAATTTGATATGCATATCAACCTATGCTTACATTTAAGATTTTCTTCTGACTCCTAGCGGGCCGCCCCCCTGAGGAAGTAGCCGATCACTGAATATGTGATAAAATAGATTTTTATGTCCAGTTACTTTGTGTAATGTTTTGTAGCTCTATTTTAAATATTTAAAAAAATATTCAACCGACCCGGGACTTTTTGGACACCCTGTACAGTATAGTAACAAAAATAAATAATAGAGTGGAAATTTAATATTAAAAGTCGTTGACAAAATTTGATTTTAGCGCACTCTTGCATTAAAGTATCCTCACTAGTTCTCCGGAACTTTTATTATTTAAACGCTGCAATGAAACATAACTCAATAAACAAAAATGTATCGTATGGCAAGATATCTGAGGATGATTTCATCTGTAGGTTTAAATTTGGCATGAAACTTCATTTCTACATAGACAAGAATAAGTTTTATGATGGTGCATGCTCAACCATGAGATTTGGCGGAGATTCATTGAAGCCTATTACTCAGTAGACTGACACAAATTCTCTTCTGTATCCTAAAAGGTAAACATTTCCTTTCTGTGTGATGTCTAACTTTCTGCTGGACAGATCGATAATGAAATGAGCTATAGACTTGAACTTTTGCATGCAACCTTAACGAACACGAAGGCGTACTTTTACCTTGTTTTACATGTAAACCGGAAAAAAAACTGGTGACAGTTGCCGAATTTGCGAAGCAACACCAACAGAGAATATAAGAAAGTAAAGACATGCAAATAAACAATTACTTATTCCAATGATATAATAATTTCAGTGAGCTATGTTGGCAATATAAGTAACTGGCAACACTTTTTGTACAGTTGCAACAAAGCTACCAATGTAGATAGAGGCAACAAGATGTTCATTAGTTATATGTTATATTTTCATACTCGGAAGTTTTACTTCCATGAGAACCTGCTCAGTGTAACTGCCAATGACACTAGTTACAGACAGTTTACAAACGTCGATTTGTAATGGCCTGCACAGTACATAGTACTGAGTAAGACAGAATAAATGGCTCGGTCACAACAGGACGTCGCGCCGGAACACCACCCTCTCTATCACACGTCCCTAGATCGCCCGCGGTGGTCGGGGGAAATGGTGACTCACTTTGTAACGTTTATTTATTACATCAGGGTCAATCACAGACAACCCCGTTTGTGGCGGAGAATAAAGATACTGCAGCTGTCCAATCGCTGTCCTTTTCCTTAGTTGGTATTTTACTGAAACGTATAGAGAGAACAAATTGCCAACACAAAATTAGGAAAATGTTTCAATAAGCAATAATAATACCATATATATTTTAAACCAATCAAGTAGTACATAAATGTTTGCTTTAACTCGAATAGGACATGTTATCACTCATAGATTGCTTGTGCAATTCAGGTCTAAGATAAGGCTCAGATATAAAACATCATAACTGCGCGACGAGGGAAAAGGAGAGTTGATTTTTATGAGCTTGTAATAAAAAATTCTTATTAACACATGTACAGGTAATTTAAATCCTTTACCCTATAAATTTTATACTAAAACAACATTTTTTTGAATTTGTTGTCATAGATGAAGAAATTAATATGGAAGCGAACGGTTAAGTACAGTACGAGATTAATGTACTCACTCTCCAATTGAAAATTATCAATTTACCCTTTGACTAATTAATTATTTTTGCCACGTTAAATAATTTTGCCATAGTGATAATTAAATTAAAAAGTTTGATAGTGGAAATGTATGTTAGTCTCACACACATACATTGTTAGTCTCACACAGATTTGGTCAGTTGGGAGGTATCAGCTGCATCAATGATACAAAAATTACAAGATGATATTTTTTTTTATAATTATCTAACAATTTAAACAGTACATTTTTCAATGGAATCCGTCAACATATTAGCGAGTACCACCACTTTAGCCTGGAGCAACACATAGCCGATACCTTTCAACTGTGACATGTTTGTTTGTTGAGTAAATTTTAAGAACAACGATTCAGAAGTCGTGGAATTTTACATGGCCATGTATTTAAAACTTACTAAGTGCAGTTTGTTTTATTTCAGAATTTCTTTTAAAACAGCAAGGCGAAGCCTTAGGTTTAGGACTCTAGTCATTTATCTCTGCGGTAGCATGACAATGTACAGTATATCATAGAATTTATTTCAATATTTTGTTGGATTTCAGTGAACAACAAAGGGGTAAATCCTGTACTCGGAGGTTATACCCACGTTAAGTAGGCTAATTGGCTGAGCGTTAGCGAAGCATCTTATTATATTGTGTAATTAAACAGTGTTTTTTCTAAAAAGTCCCATATTTCAAAACAAATAAAAATATAACTTTAAACAGTGAACAATAAACTATTAGCATTTTTTAAGATACAACCTAAGGGTTTTCTGAAATGACTTGGTAACTTTTGAACACCACAGTAGAAATAGCAAGTAGCACTAAAGGGGTAAATGATTTATAACATTTCTAATTAATACAGAAATATTTTTGGATTAATTAAGAAATAAGCAGGTAAAGTTGATTAAAATACAAAATAAATTTTACTCAGCCTGTAAAATTATAATATCTTATTATTGGCTGACTCTTAGCGAAATCTGTCACTCAAGGGGCTGGATAAATTTTATTTCTGTCTGTCTGTCCGCACAATATCTTGAGAAAGGATTGACCTCATGCAATTCTTGCATGAAGGTTTATTTCTAGACAAGCCGCATCGAGTGGGATGATGGTGCATTTCTATTCATGGGATTTGGCTGAACATTAGTGAACATACGTATTTACATTGGTTTTATGACAACGAGAAAATTTCAGAATGGATAAATTTGAAATCACATGAGTAATTGTACTCAGATATGGTATTTTAACGCGTAACATAGTTGCACATGAAGTCTAATGAAATGAGCTAAATGAAATTTTGCATGCAAACTCTGCGAAGTTACGTGACACGTGGTGTGGCGGACTTCACCTTGTACATTACAATGATTGATTATTGAATTGTTATTAAAACAGCATTAAAAAGCAGCCTATTTATTGATTAAGACCACAATTTTTATTCTGATTAAAACCGAATAAGAGAATAATATTATCATTCGAAAAAATAAGTAGTATAATTGCTTAAAATATATCATAAAATACAGGAGCTTAAAATGACGAGTATAAATGGAACATTTGAGGACATTTACAGTTCGATACATCACCTTTATTTTTAGCCCTTCTATCACTTTTCTTCTAAAATGTTAATAAATTGTAAATATTTGTCCTCCTTGTGGTTCTTAATCATTTAAAGTTAATGAGAACTACATGCAATATTACAAAAGCATATAAAACATGCATTAGTATGACATCGTTTTGCTCATCATTACATATTGTAGAGGGAGGAACCGTGGATAGCGTATTATTGGCAATACCTGACACCTCGGTACCGCAGTGCCAATATACCAATATTGCTCCACCCTCCACCTTCCGGGCACCCACCAGCTAAACCACTTAATTAGGTCTTGAACCAATTAGAAAACATATTGTCAGAATTAACTGACGGATCGTCCTTAGAGTTTTGAAAAATGTTTAACAAGATGTCCAAAACAGGAATTTTATTTTTAATCTTGTCCAAATGCCTCATCTCCCCGGACTGCCTAGAAGAACTTTTCCACAACATTCAGTTTATTAAACTCCTTCCCAGATTACTATTTAGTCCTATAAATCCTTTCCGTATTACCAACCATACCATTTCCACCAATAATGACATTTTAAAGCTTATGTAATTTTTAGTTAACATACAAGGTTTCCATAATATCTGTCCACTATTTCTTATTTCACCTTTGAATGTATTGTGTGATGAATTCCATTAGCCATTCACATTGCAAAATATATTTGTTTAAATTTGTTTTTGGATTACACATCACCCTTTAAAAAGAGGCTGAAGAAAACTAAAACACCTACTTAGTAAGGAAAGACTTGTTAATACATAAAAATGTTTGAGGAAAAGAAAAGCAACGATCTATCACCAAGGTATTTCTGGTGCCATAGTTTAGTTTGTCTTAAAGACCTACTTCAATCAAAAACCTACACAGTTGATTATAAAAACACATTTACTAACTGCTGATTACGCCAAAAAGAAAGGTTTCAAGACCAATGGGGCGTAGTCCGAAGGGTTTTTGAAATGGGAGTGGGCATATATGTTAACCAATGGTCCTAAGAATGTACATGTAAAATTTAAAGACAATCGGTGCAGTAGTTTATATGTGATTGATTAGTAAACACACACACACACACACACACACACACACACACACACACACACACACACACACACACACACACACACAAACCATACAATTTTTATTTAGTAGTACATATTTCTTAATTATTTAAACTTGACAAAACAAGTGGTGAATTTATTACAAAATATTAGTTTATGGACACCCTGGAGAACTTTTGCTCCATCTCACGTTCCGCTCAGTGCAGCGTCTGAAATCTAACACTCAGGGACTTAAATCCCGAACTCTAGAGTTTATGTCTACAGAGTTTAAAAATAGGTGACGAAGTTTAATTTGGGATCGTGTCTGAAACATGGAAGTGCACTCAATTGTGCACCTAACAGTTATGATGAGACAGTGAGACAACACCTCTTCACCTGGATTATTTTCATTGTCTGCTGGAAAACTTTTCGTAGTCCAGGTGTCTCTGAAGTCCAAACGATGCAAACAGTTCGTTTTTGAACATCTTCGTCGCCGACTGTTTTGTATCTATTTATATGTGGACTCTTTCTGACAGTGGCAGATTTAAGACACTGCGCTAAACGGAAGGTGAAATGAAGCAAAACTCAACATTCACAGTCGGGAAACAGTAAAAATAAAATAAAATAGAAAGAGTTTAAATAGTCTGCATTTCCTAAACTGATTATTTTCTGCCTGTCTGTAATTTTTATTGTAGCGTTTTTTAAATAACCCTTGCAACTATAAAGTTGCAATTCTAGATATATTCCATATGATATACAGCCGCATGTGAAACTGACTGACTGATTGACTGACTGACTGACATATAGATACATATCCTAACATACTTCTAGAAGTGCTAGAAACTTGAAATTTGTCATACAGGTACCTTTTGAAATATAACCCACATGAAAAGTCTGAAAACCGGGAATTTTTACTTTTAAACCCCTAAAAAAATCGCACATTTTTCACCCTTGCAGGCCGTTTTTGTAAGCCCGATAGCGGGCGAACCATTGGAGCTAGCTCGGATCTGACGAAATATGTCAGGAATGAAGTGAAATACAATAATGGTCCCGTGACTTTTTGTCCTATCTCATGTGGTTAAGCGACAAAACGCGGGAATATTTGACATTCCAGAGATGTTTTGCTTTAAAGAATGTTTGGAGCCCGATAGCGGCCGAACGGTAGGTCATAGCTCAAATCTGATTGACCCATCAAATTAGCAAATTACGCGATATACAGAAAAGGTCCAGTGACTTTTTGCCCTGTGTCCATCGGTATGACCGCAATACGCGAGCATGTGCAATTGTTTTGTAATTTTCATGTGAAAATTTTGTTTTTGAGGTCGATAGCGGCGTAACCACTGTTCAGAGGTCGAAACAAAACAAGGAGCGATTTAGCAAATGACGTGATCTATAAAAAAGGTCCAGTGACTTTTTGCCCTGTCTCCATCGGTATGACCGCAATACGCGAGTATGTGCAATTGTTTTGTAATTTTCATGTGAAAATTTTGTTTTTGAGGTCGATAGCGGCGTAACCACTGTTCAGAGGTCGAAACAAAACAAGGAGCGATTTAGCAAATGACGTGATCTATAAAAAAGGTCCAGTGACTTTTTTCCCCATCCTCAATGGTTTGGCAGGAAACGCGTTTAGATGCAAACAATTTGTGATTTTTACGTGAAAATTTGTTTTTGGAGTCGATAGCGGCCGATCCATTAGCCGTACCTTAAATATTAGATTTTTTATAACCAGAAAATAATTAGATATACAAAAAAGGACAACTAGCTTTTTGTCGTATATCCTTGCGTAAGTCCGAATAACGCTTCTAATGGCAAAATCATTGTCGTTAATTAGCAATTTTAGGGGTTTTTGATTTTTTCCGACTAAAATTTGCGCAATTCATAATGTTCCAGATTAAGTTTGCATTACTAGGTAAAAGACTGACTAGTATACGTCTACTGGAGCACATCGCGAACGAGATGAGCATTAGCGGAGGTCAATAGTAATTAGGGACAGAGTGAGTTTCATTTATGCTCACAAACACAACACACTCCAAAAGAGGCCCACGTGTGTCTTAACCCCCCGGTAACAGTAACCCCCCTCCCCACCCTCCAGAGTTTCCTGGTATGGCCAGATAATCTCCTGAATAATTAAACCCCCTGATGTCTTAACCCCCTGTAAAATTAACCCCCTCCCCCCGGAAATTTCACGGTAAGACCAGATAAACCACTGAGCAAATTAAACCCCCTAATGAACTAAAAACATACTTACTTACTTATTTTATTTACACTAAACAATGTATAATACTTGACCGGTGCAATCTTATGTCCAAAGCTCTGTACCGGCTAAACCAAAGGTCCTACTTAAAATCCAAGGGCAAAATCGGAAGACAAAATTAAATTTTCAACAAGAAAGGTCCAGTCACTTTTTCTCGTATCTTTAACGGTTAAGCCATAAAACGCCCTTTAAGTTAAAAATTTGATTAAAACTGGAAAATTCTATCAAATTGGTCTAATTTAAACTCCCAGATCCCTAATCTAATGCTCGGACTTAACCGATCCCCGAATTCCGCTTATCCTCGAATTTGGTCAACACACAAAAGGGGGCCTGAGCGAGCCGAAGGCGAGTACTATAATTAATGTACTAATCTATTATTAAAAATATGTTCTCGACAGTTTTCGAAATGACGGCTTGTTAAAACTTTAATTGTATATTCCACTAAACCTAACTCTGAATAAAAATCTACAAGGACAGCAATGTTATAAGTGTTCTGCTAAAATCAACGTTACTTTTTATTAAAATAGCTTAATAAATAAAAATGCAATGGACATTTTCTCAAGCTAGTTACATAATAAATTATCAATTACATACCTTAACAATATTATTTATTAAATTGAAAAAGGCAACGTTTGACACGAAATTGTTGCAGAATACCATACATAAAATATTCTGTTAATAGGAGTATGTTTTTATCTTCGAGATTACGCTGATATTGAGTTGCATCATTAACACTTCGTCGCTCAGTATTCTACCGTTATACCACTCTTAATACGAGCATCTTAATACAATTTTTCAATTACTTTAATGTTTAGCGTAAAACTTTCACATTCGTGTGCGATGTTCTGATAAAGTCACTGGACAATTTGTTATGGAATGACACATCGCGTTGGATGTTTTAAAGACATTTTTTCAGCGCTAAGGAGTACTTGAAAGTTTAGAGAGAAAATGGATTCTGTAAATATAGCTGGATTTGTTAAAGTTCAATTATTATTTAAACATGTTTAATTTCTTTGCTAAAATGTTGAGCGTTAAGTACTACAAAGATAATTTGTGTAATAATAAACTATTTATTGTTTAAAGTTATTGGATATTCATAACACATTTTTTCATAAGCAATTCGTGAATATATATATATATATATATATATATATATATATATATATATATATATAAAATGTAGTTATAGAATTTATAGGTAAATGCGATATAATATTTATATAATATTTGCGATAACTTAATTACATTATTTCAATAAATTCAAGAAAATAATTCATCCAAAACCAATGAAACTATTTAATTCTATAACTACTGAAATGTTCTATTACAATAGCTAAGCACTTTCAAGAGATATAATAACTGGTGTTCTCCATTTTCAATCTTTAATTATGTAAAGAAATATAGTACATTTTCACTTTTTCATTATTGGGACTTGGTATATGCAATTGCAATAACACTCTTTTGTAATCAAAAAAAGTATTTCATCAGTTTTCAAAATAAAAAACGGAAAATCAATTAATTATTAGGACAAACTGAAATGACCACAAATGAATCAATATCTTGAGTATTAATACTTCAATGTGCATTTGTAGGTGTCATATTCGAGAAACTCAGATTACATAGATACGGTAACTTAATTTCAAAAATAATTTAAAATATTTTTACATTTTATTATTATTTGTAAATAGTTCAAAGACTTGGTTAAAATAACGATTTAATCACTGACAGCTAATTTATTTACATGAAGCGTTTCTCGTACGTAAGACGGCACAATTAAGTACTAAAACTCACTACTACAGCGACAGAAAATAATTCACATTATAACATTGAGATCGTGAATAATCTGTAAAATATGGTTATAAAACTTAGATAGTAAATAATTACCTTAGCCAATCTCTAAGAATAATGAATAAACTTACCAAAGACGCCAAGAATTACGATGTCTAAATAAATAAACATATTTTATGAATAGGAAAGCTGTTTTAGTCAAACGATTATCAATTTATTTAGTCTGTAAATAAAACTTATGACGAAAACTGTTCAACCCCTAAGTAGTTGAACAAATATTAAAAATAAATTCAAATTTGTAACATCGCGACGCGTCGAAGGGAAGCAACTGAGCGCCTACGAATGTGTGCGATCAGTCCTACAGTCAGCGCGGTACTGAGATTGCCGTGACAATGTGTCAGCGCGGCGCTGCGCTGCTCTATTCACTTTCCTGGCATCTGGATCTGAGTGTTTCTAAGAAACTAAGAAGCAATAATTATAATATTTAGACAGTTACTAGTAGCTTGGAGGAAATCTCACTATTGATTTCGAATTATTTCTGTATTACATAGCATACGACTAGACTACTGTAATCGTAGAATATTTCATTAAAAAGAAACTATTGTAGTAAAACAAAAACGTCTTTAAAAACAACTATCTTGTGTTCTTACTGTACTTGTCTATCACAGTAACATATCTTTTAAAATGGCATTTTTGTGTAATAACCACAACTGTATTTCCTGGTCACTGGTTGGTTAGATTACTATTTTTACTTCTTGAAGGGCGTTAATTCGGCTAGACAACACACTGCTGGCTTTTTGTTAAAATAGGAGACATAGTAAATGCCAATATTTTAAAAAGTTTGTTCCTTATTTTAAAAAAAATTGCATTTAATATTTTTTTATAATGCATCACAATTGTCAACATAAGTATTAAAACAGCAAATACTATACATATTCACGCACACTATCAGACTTTTATTTTATACACTAATTAATACTACTTCACACTGTTTTTTGATCCTTTACTTGTAGATGTGCCAGCAGTTTCATTATGACCACCTCTGCAAAATAAAACACTTTAGACAACAAAAGGTATTTTAGGCGAGTTTTGAATTAGTTTTGTTTGCATTTTTATATTTTCAGAATGTTTATTCATCGGACCGACACCGACTTGTTGTGGTAAGTGCTGAGATACTGTTTGTAGTTGTATCGTCTAAATTTGTCCCTACCTCTAGTCTCATACTAATGAAGGTCCCTGACTCAAACCAAAGCGCACATCCAATAACAACACAAGATCATTTCAAACATACTCTATACAGACAGGGCAAGGACAGTAATCCAAACTCTAAAATAATCCTTACATGACTCTCGGTGATGCACTTTGCAATTATTCTTACTGCTTTTTCCCGAAGCTTGAAAACTCGTTCCATTTCGTTCCATGTTTGGCACAGGCTCCCTCCCACAGACTCACTCCATACACAAAATGTGGATAGATGAGGCCAAAGTATGCCATTGTTAAGACCTCAAGAGAGCAGAATTTTTCCAGGCCCCTGAAGGGCAAATATGCCATATGTAACACTGAGAAATAAGTTGTCAATATGACACAATGTCTTGCGCATATCAACACAATGCATGTGTGATATCTTACAGTAAGACTTTGAGGTGCCCAGCTTATCCCTTCATATAATATATAATTTTTGCAGTGTGTATAGTTTTGGTAAGAGATGGCTTTTTCTAGGTGGTAATAATAATAATATAGTAGTGTACAAGTAATGTAATAGCACAACTCAAATGTAATCAAGCAATTGATAATACAATAAATAATGCAGTATGACAAAAATACTCGTATGAGTAATAAGAGTCATCATTGGACTTAAAGAGAAAGACCAGAAATAAAGAAATAAATAACTAAAAGAAGTGCCAGGAAAGCAGAAAAGCATGGCAGGGAATGCTAAAGGCGTCAGATGGAACATAAACACACACTCAAGCACTACGGGTGAAGATTTATTGTACAGTAAATAGCCTTCACTGAAGAGACTGATGATGGTAGTAAAGTTACAGAAAGACCAAATAAGCACTGTTGTGTGGTGCCTCCAACTAAAAGCGATGCTGCTATTCCAGTTAAAGCATTCAGTTAGACAATCTGGCTTCGTCCTTGGATTATTCACTAAATACATCAGTATACAAAAACCTTTCCACATCCCCCACAGCTTCTAAAAAGAACAACTCGCTTCTATATCACCTGATATTGCATAGAGGATCCATCAAAGGCTACCTTTTGCTTAAAATTAAGCTCGATTAACATGTACAGGCCCAAAGCAGCTTGTTCATTTAGAGCAGTGGTTCCCAAACTGCGGTACAGTTACCACTGGTGGTACGCCAAGTCATGGCCAGTGATACAAGCACTGGTGAAGACACACATTTTGAAGTGTGGTGAAAAAGGGAAATTTTATTGTAAAGGGAAATTAATATTAAATACTAAAGTGGCAACACTGTGCACGAATCACAGAAAAATGTCCTGAATGAGGCTGTAAAGACAGTAAACTTTATTAAGAGTAGAGCTCTAAATTCATGCCCTTTTCACAGTTTATGTGAAGAAATGAGCAGTCTTCACAAACAACTACTGCTTCACACAGAAATCAGATGGCTGACAAGAGGTAAAGTCTTGACTAAAATTTTAGAATAACTGCATGAGATACTGATTTTATTTTCAGATACAGATTTTGAGCTTCGAGATCGTTTCAATGATGAACTATGGTTTTGTAGACTGGCTTACTTGGCTGATATTTTCTCTAAGCTCAATGATTTAACCGGAGCCTTTAAGGAACATACAATACTCCACTTTAAGTATGTGATAAGATTAATGTTTTGAAAAAAATCAGTTTTACAGATGATGAAGATAAGAATGGAAAGGTTTCATTATTCTCTTCACTTGAAACCTTTATAGAAGAAAAGAGCTTTTTTAGTAGTTTTTAGTAACACACTGTTATGTGACATCAATGCACATTGTAAAGAGTTCAAACAAAATTTGTGCAAGTACGAGGTCCAATCAAAAAGTATCCGACCTCGTCGTGTATCGCAGCTTCTGCTGCCAATAATGAGATAAGATTTGTTGCCACAATAGTTCCTACTATGATAAGGAAAGGTACAAAGTCTTATCTTGATCCCCCGACTGGTTCGCCGGAGACGGATCAGTATGTACTGATAAGTCAAGTGCGCGTATCGGTTTTCTCTAACTGTGAAGATGACGGAAAAAAGTGGAACAACGTTATTGCATTAAATTTTGCGTGAAACTCGGAGGAAAAACAAAGTGAGACCATTCGGAAAATTCAGCTAGCATTCGAAAATGAGGCAATGAGTGTTACGCAGATTAAAGAGTGGTATAACCGTTTCAAAAGTGGTCGAACCTCGGCAGAAAGTGACGCGCGTTCGGGTCGGGCCGACCAAAAACAAGTCGAACTCCGGAAATCATCGAGAAAGCAAAAGTTTTGATCTGTGAAAATCGTCGAATGACTGTGGAGGAAGTAAGTACTGAGTTAGATGTCAGTTTCGGATCAGCTGAAGCAATTTTAACGGATGACTTGGGATTGCGCCGGGTAGCCGCAAAATTTGTGCCAAAATTGCTGACAGACGAGCACAAGCAACGGCGATTGGATGTTGCCGAGGACATGCTGCAATGTTGTGAGGATGATGCGGACTTTTTGACATCGATAATAACTGGAGACGAAAGTTGGGTCTATGGATATGACCCTGAGACCAAATTTCAGTCATCACAATGGCAGTCTCTCCAGGATCCTCGGCTAAAAAAAGCAAGGCAAGTTCGAAGCAATGTCAAAGTGATGCTTACTGTTTTTTTCGACCACCGTGGAGTTGTGCACCATGAATCAAAACTGCACCCTGAGGGTCAAACTGTGAATGCATAGTACTATTTAAGTGTCCAACGTCGTCTCCGAGATGCGATTCGCCGCAAAAGACCTGACTTGTGGGCGTCTCAAAATTGGCGGCTACACCACGACAATGCGCCAGCTCATTCTTCCCAGCTCATTCAAACTTTTTTGGCGAAACACGGCACTCCTCAGCCTCCGTACTCTCCAGATATGGCTCCATGCGATTTTTGGCTCTTCCCCCACCTCAAAAAACCATTGAAAGGCACCAGATTTGAAAGTCGAGAAGCAATTATGAAAGAAACGACGGCTGATCTCATGGCGATGCCGAAAAGTGATTTTCAAGACTGCTTCCAGAAGTGGAAACGTCGCTGGAATCGTTGTGTTGCTTCTCAGGGTGCTTATTTTGAAGAAAATTAACGCCAGCTTTTTTCAGGTAACTTCAGTTTTACGTTGCACCAAAAGGTAGGATACTTTTTGATTGGACCTCGTATGTCCCAGAAAACTTCAATGTTGATTTGTGGATTAAAAACACATTTTGTGATATCACGAAATAGTAATCAGTGACATTTTTAAACAACTAAAAAAGATAAATTGTTTGAATTAAACAATTCAAATCTGAAAGAAGTTGTTAACCAAACTACTCTCATTGACTTTTAGATTAAAAAACGCTACTGTGAGATCGCAAATAGAGCAATAAAATATTTGCTACCCTTCACGACTTTGTAATTGTGTGAAGCTGAATTATCTTTCTTAATATATCTGTAAAACAAGTACAGAAATAGACTGGCATCTGTTGCGAATGACTTGCGTTTAAAACTGAGCGCCATTTCATCAGACATTACAAATAAACACAATCATTATAAGTCAATCAATCCATGCCCTAGTCCAAATCCAAGTAAAAAATATTGAAATAAAAATAGCATATTTTTACAGATATATGGTTTACTGTTGTATATTTGTAAGGTATATCAATGGTACATAACGGTTTCAAAATATATTATATGGTACAGCACCATAAAAGTTTGGAAACCACTGATCTAGAGTGTGTGAAATTTCTAAACTGTATTCAGATGGCACTGGTAGACCAAGATTACCACAACTGAATTCATTTTCTTTCAGAATTTCCTGGATGTGACATAGTGATCCCATTTCTGCTCATTAGGCATCAATTTCATAAATTTCTTCAAATACCTATAAACAGCATTTCAGCCTTTTCAATATGTGATTTTAATTTAACTTTACAACTTTTTCTACCTTAGATGGGGCAATATAAAATATTTTTAACTTGGAATATAAAATTTAAATTCAAGTTTACTTGTACATATAATTTGGCATGGATTTGGTTATCTCTGAATGCTCAGTTTTGGCGAATTTGTTTGGGTCAAGTATTTCGGCTACTTAGGGAAATTATACATTTTTTAAGTTTTTTTAGAGAGCCATACATGTATATAAAATCATGAGTAGGTAAAATAAGAGCTACAGGGGCTGTAAAGAGTCAAGTAGTCCACCTAAATATTTTCATGAGTGAGATTTAAAGTCCTCATTCCTGTTTATGTTACTGGAAAAAAAAAAAAGTGTTCATGGAAAGTACAAACAAATAATTGAAGATTATCAACAGTTAACTATGTCAAGAAACGATCCCTGGTCTCTTTGCATACCGGCAAATTCAAGGCTCTAGTCACCTGTCTGGAGACTCTACTATAATTATGTGTACTAATGTTGCAGACGTAATTACTGACTTAAGTGCATGGAAAATAAGGTGATACAAGTAGGCTACAATATAAAGCTGCACTGTGTATTGGGCCAGGGGTCATCTCGTGAATCGCTTACAGAACATTTTGATGTGGGTTTTGAATTTTAATCACCGAGTAAAACTTTATTATATTCATAATGTAACTATATTTTTATATTGTTATGGTCTTAAAATTTGTTATTGTCTGTAAAATTTCCATTGTGCAGTGATCAGGCGTATGTAGGAAAGCACTGGAGAGATTTTGGAAAGGCAGCCTTCCAATTTTATGGAGAAAACTGGAGAATTTGTTAATAGAGATTCTTTAGTCATTTCCTCCATAGCTGATTTGAGTTAATAATAAATTAATAGTAGTGATTAATTTCATATTACACACTCTATTGATTAAGAGTATAACAAATGAAGGTAGAATTTTATGGATAGAAGTAAAATGGATGATTTATATTTGATCTATCTGTATGTACTTTTCTGTAGCCACTAGCATGGTCTCCACTCACATGCTGTGATGTGGGTATCATGTATTGCTGCAGTGTGCTGATATGTCATGATGCTGCAATATCACCCAATATCACCATGATGAAGAGGTATTTTCTTTGCACTTCAACTGACTTTAGTGCTGGGTCTCAGGTATACTTTGAATTTTAGACATACAACTTACTTGTTGTCAAGTATAAATTTGTTGTGTCTAACACCATATTTAGTTGATTTGTTAATTTTTAACATTAACGCTGAAAGAGAGGATAAATAACAGATTGTAAAACATAAAATTTTAATTTTTATAACATTTAATAATTGATAATGGTAAATGTACAAAATCCTTAAATAATCTCATTTTAAAATTTTAAACCACATATAAGTATATGTTTAAAATGGGAGATCTCCCATAACCCTGAGCCCATAAAAGAAAGTAAAATGTTTTCAATTTACAGGAACAACAGATCCATTAAGCAGACTTTGTGGCCGCCTAGGACGACTGTAACAGGGGTGGCATAAAGAAACAATTGCTAAAATTACTAAACTTTCACTGAGCAAAAAAGTTAAATAAACAAATTTGTGTTATTTTGAAATCCAACTTTAATCAGGATCAAACATTTCTTTAAGTTTCATTATTCCGTGGTCACTGATGTAGTCACCATAACACTTACAAGGGCACCGGTATAGCAGGCTTGTATGAATCAAGTTGATTTTTATTTGTGTCTGTTGCAAGCATTGAGTACTTTTTGTAAGCTGGTTGCTAGTGGTGGGTGCAGTTCCTTGAAACTAAAGTTATTAGACTTGTTTGATAATGACCCAGAGACTTGCAAGGAATATCCACTCTACCAATAGAAAAAGCTATCTAAACCCTAATTCCAAGTAGTCTCATGCATTCTCCTGTTCTGGTGTGACATGTGATAGTACTCTGGATTTCTCGTGCTCGTAACTTGTGCTCATGAATGGCATCTTGTGCAGTGATAACGCCTGGGTTCATTTTCTCCTCTCTGCACTTCAAACTGTAGTTGAGTATGATTTTTTACATTTTTTTAGTGGGGGTTCCATTGCCACAAGTTGAAGGTTTTAAGTATTAAATTTCTTTGTTATTTATTACATTTCTTACACCAGTCGATGAGGGTAAATATAAATCCTCAAAATGTAGTTTAACATTTTGTAACATATAATGATGGCATATATCCGAAATCCTATTATTCTTTCAACAGAATAAGATTTGGCCTAAACCATAGTTTTAAGTGAGATCATCTCATCTTTCACAAAAATATAACTACAATAAATGAAACCCCTGTAAGTGTAGGTGTGTTCAGTTGTTGCTTCTTATAACAAAAATTTTTACTACTATAGTTTGTCTTTCGTTTTGACAAAAATATTCCTATAACATCTGGGTTATTTTTAATCTGGTCTGTAAGAACTGAGGTAAGATGGTCAAAACATAAGGATAGTAAAGGAGTCTGAGTGAGCTAACCTCCTGAGATGTGTTGTGACTTTGTCCTTGCTACCACTGGACTGGTATCTTTGGACTTCAACTGTTCATAACCTTGGCTGTATTCATTCTTATCAATGTCACTGATTTCAAGTGTTCAATGTAGTTGACAGAATATAGTATAACTTACTTGTATTCCTGAGAGACAATTATAATAATATTTACTTCTGACCAATGCAAATGTGAACTTATTGCAATCATTGTAACTAATTAATCTACATATATATATATATATATATATATATATATATATATATATATATATATATATATATATATATATAAATGAATGTTTGTGTTTTTGTCCTTTATAGACTCAGAAACTATTTGACAGATCATTATGAAAATTTGTATGTATATGTATTTTTCCATGTAGAAGGTTTATATGCTATGCCCATTGATGTAACTCACCACCAGGAGGGGCTGCAAAATATATAAGTTATCAAAGCGCCTGCACATTGTTAACTACAATTACGCGATAGTTGTGTATAATAACCACACACTACAGTACCGCTCAAATTAATTAGAACACACAGGGAATTTCACTCTTTTCATCATGCGACAGTTGGCATCACTGCTATAGCACTTTTATTTTGTTTTACTACATCCTAACCTCACAAACAATTAGTGCACATCTGATTCTTTGTGTACGAGTACAAATTTTCAGTGAAGTATTTGTAGTTTTTATTATTGTTGCAAGTTTGTGTGTTAGTTTAACAAACTTATTTTAGTTTTACAATAACTCAATTAATGGATACCACATCTAGAACACGTAGCAAGATTATTACGCTACATCAGTATGGAAGTATGTCTCAGAGGAAGATAGCTGAAGAAATAAAAAAAAGTGGAGTTAATATTCATGTTAGTACTGTTAAAAGAAGGTTGGTAGAAGTTGGGTGAAAAGCATACCGACCAAAGAAAAACAGCTTCTTACTGTGGCAATGAAGAAGAAATGCATGCAGTGGGCTATAACCTACAAGAAGTTCTCTGTTGAACAGTGGAAAAACGTCCTTTTCTCTGATGAAACACATTTTTTCGTTCAGGGACATAAAGTTAACTTTGTCCGTAGAAGTGGGAATGAAGCTGAGACATCAGCTCACATCCTTCAAAAACCCAAACATCCACCTAAAAAAAAATTGTTGGGGCTGTATGTCCTATAATGGTCTAGGACCTGGTAATTCACCTGATTTAAACCCAATCGAAAATCTATGGGCTATTTGTAAAAAAGGATTGCTAAAGAAGATTGTACAGCAAAAGCATCCACGATTACTGCTATAATCTAAATATGGTTCCATAATGACGAAATAAAAAATATATGCAAAAAACTCATAGAATCAATGCCAAAACTATGTGAAGAGGTTATAAAAAACAAAGGAGGACATATTAATTCTTAGGGAGCTGTTTTTATTTTTTGTGGTCAATAAATTGTTTCATTTAAGAATCGTAGTCATTTACCTTGTGTTCCAATTAATTTGAGCGGTACTGTATGTGAAGGCGCTAAGTTTTTATGGATATTTGTCTTTCAAATGAATTTCTGTTTGGCCTTATAGCTTGAATGTTAGACCACTTTATTATTAAGTACATGTACGTATACAATGGCTATAAACATACACTTTTGGCAGATTTTCTTGATAGTGTCAACAAGGTAAACTCTACATCGGCGTTGACAATATAATTCACTTGAACCAGAAGTGCTCATACACGAGCAAAGCTTACAAAAAACGTGCGAAGCCGCAGGGAACAGCTAGTTATAAATTGCATGAAACAATTATCTTAACCTATTTTTTAATATGGAAATTAATCAAATTGATCCTAGAATTGCAGAAATAAATGTAAAATTCAGTGATCAGTTTGGAGTAGATAATTTGCAAAATATTGTTCAGAATATTGGTACAGTATATGATTTATGAAATAATTATTCGTTAAAATTAATTATACATATAAAATTATGCAGTATTGGAAAATAATTTTTGCAAATATGAAAATGAAGTTTGAAGCTGAAGTTCAGAAAAAAAATCATATCCCTAAGGGAGGAGCTGTATGAGTGTGAAGATTCTAGACTACAAGATTTCACCCAATTGAACCATAGTTCATTTTCATTTTATCTGTATTGTTGCTTAATAATATCAAGGACCTTGAAAATAAACTTAAACAACAAACATTAAAAGTTAGTGAATTGAAGTCACTATTAAAAAAGTTAGTAGTAAGTTATCTAAAACTTAAGATACGTTCAAATCAAAGTAGGAATCTTACAGGATTTTAAAATTAAACTTGAAGCTTCTGTACAGTGTGTTACCTATAAAACACTTCTCATACAAAATGAGTGACTTGGTGGTAAGATATTGATATTTTCACTCCTTTAATAATAAATTTTCACTTGACTTACAACATCAAGATATCTTACTTTTAGAACTAACGATAACGCATTTGCTGTAAATGAAGATTCAGTCAAAACACATATTAAGGATATTAGTTTGTTTAAGTACGTTTTCTTTCTTTTAAATAACAGTAGAAAAGAAAATGACAATCACTGGCACATACTGGTCTGGGTGGTAGGGAACATTTCAATGTTCATGTTACAATCATGATTACGTTATGTGTAATATCCCCGTTGGAGGTCATATAGGTCCCTAGATCAATTAGACAGAGTATTGTATATAGATTGGGATTTCTTAAAATTGCTATAGCAGACCTTGGTGATGCTAGGGCACTTTCCATTTATGTCACAATTCCTTATGGTCCCTCTTGGAAGTTGCATGAAACCTGTTGTAGAGCAGCCCAAAACAGTCTTGAGTTATGCATTTCTCTTACAATATCCATGATTTACCTATGATACTTATTACCATATTCAGAAGTATTCCAGTATCTTTCCTGTTGAAGACTATAGACATTCCTCCTGACCACAATGTCCACAACTGTCAAGAGCAGCTCAAAACTCAAAAATACCTCTAATGATCAAATTGGCTATCTCTTTATAACTACTCTACCAGCCACTCTGTATTACCAATTTAAGTTTCCAAATCAAAGAACATGCCTGAACACAGAGACATAAAGACTACTTAAAAGCTTTGGTATCATACCTAAATATCATATATACACACAAGCATGTTCTCAGAGACGATTAACTACTTGCCTTGACAGATGATTCTGTCCAAGTGATTTTTCTACATGGTAGAATTAAATTAGATATTTTTCCATTGTCCTTTCCTGAATTACAGATTATTTCAGTAGGAAGGGACATTATTCCCCCCCCCCTCCAACAGTCATTGCCTTTCTGTAAAAGCAATCTTTCCTGCTAGCCTCAAAGACTTCTTGGTTAATTCCAAAAAAAGCAAGTAAAACAATTAATTGTTGAGGACTAAATTGTCTAAAACCTGTTCCATAGCAGATATCGCGAGAGAATTTCAACTGTATGGCAATTCTTGGACACACTCGCACTGAAAGTAAGCACAAGAGCCTGGTAGTGCCATTTTGCCAGATAATAGAACCTTCATTTTCTCACTGATCTGATATCAATGTCATGGTCTAGGACCGCAATGGCTATCTAACCCATGTCTATATTATTAGAGGCCACTCTGATATTTAAAAAGATACCCAGAACCATCAGTTTTGCAACTAATGCTTGCTTTATTCACCACATCAGCTAGTGCTAAGCAGTGCCACTTGATTTACTTCAGATCTAGCTATAAAAAGAGATTGTATTCAAATAAAAAGAGCCCCTTCCATGGACGCCTCAAACTCTCTTTATGATCTGAAAAGGGAATTAACATAAATGAGATAGTGATAAAAGAATTAGTTATTGTTTTTTTTTTTTTTTTACATTTCAGAATAAAACAATGTAAAATAAATAAATTATATATTTATGCAATCCATCATAAAAGAATATTTGGATGTTTTTGTGTAGTTAAACACTAACACTCAGACTATCATGTTCAATTCTATGACTAATTTATTCTGGCTATTGAGACACAAGCGTCCAATTGACAGGTTGTCTAAAAACAGTGCACAATGGTATTCTGGCACTATTAAACCCCTGATCAGAGCCAACACCATTTCAGCAGTCTACTAGAGCTGCTAAATCCCTGAAAGATGAGAGGCCAATCAGTGATTGATCCAAGTAGTCTAGTGTGGTTCAGTCTCTGGAATATTGATCTAGGACAACTAAATTTGTCTTTCCAATGTAGATTAAGCCACATCCATACATGGTTTTTGTAGACTCCTGGCGTACACAGTGGAATTGTGTCCTTCACTGGTTTCAAGCAGTTATCAATTTTTTGGCTCGTTTAAATACAGTTTATATATTGTGTTTTCTTTACATTTTCCATATTTTATTACTCATTCCTTGAATTTAGGGAACTAGGCTAGTATTGGATATAATTAATGTTAAATACTACCTGGATCAGTATTAGATCCAAGTAGTCTACTGTGGTTCGGTCCCTGAAACATTAATTTGGGACAAATATGTGTTCTATATATTACTAAAGATATATATGTATATATATTAGAATTTGGGACAGGATCACATATTAATTAAATCCGGTCCAAAACAATCTGTAACCCTATCTTATCATCCTAGGATTCTTGAATCAGTGCCATAACAATACTCTAAACCATGAAGATCAGAATACATATACTTTGTCAGAGAAACATATTCTGTGGATAAACATCACATAAATACTTCTCTATTGAAGAGCATATTGAAAGATGTTATTCTAAAGGTATAAATGATCTTTCAGGTACAGTGGAAGGTAGAATGCACATCTCTTCTTCTTAATAGCTTTATTGCGATCATTTTACAATGAGTGTTACATAATGTGTATAATAATGATTTCCCCCCTTAGTTTAAGTTTCAGATCTCTTGATATACCACATACCTATAATAAAGTTTGACCATTGAGGGAGGCACATTCAAAACTGTTTCTTTATTTTTTTAATTTTATGCATGCTTCAACTTATGTTTTGGATTCTATCATTTGAAGAAGAAAGCAGATACTGGCTCTCAGAATGTTTAGGTTTTTTTTAGTACAACAATGAAAAATGTCTACAATCTTGTTATTTTTAAAATTATCAATAATTTATAAAAAATAATAAATAGAGAGCTTACAGTCAAGCATCATACTAAAATACAGCAATGTATACTTTTCCTAGAACAAAATGCTTGGAATCCATCCCCTTATGATGAAATCTTTCCTATAATTTTCACTGAAATTGGAAACATTCCCCCCTCGAGACAGACAGTGGGCCCAGAACAAGTTCCTTGATTTGATGCTATCACAGTCAAGGTGACATGTGGTTAGAACTATTATAGTAACCTTTCAGTCTGCGATCCTCCGAAAAATGTTTTTAACAGTAAATATGGTGTTCTGGATAACTGGGGCATAGTTATCTAACATGCTATGTAACTTAAAACTGTTTTCCAAAATAATTAGCTGAATATAATGAAGTCTGTTACTCAAGGACATGAAAATATTTCATTTCTGCCAGACTATATGTCCAAAGGATTTCTCGAAAAGAAGATTTCCAAGATAACCTATCACATGTAGGTTATCTGAAGTCCTGAAATTCATGATTGTTATGCTCAACTTATGTTAAATGTTAATCTCTCTGTTCCTGACATAAAAGTAGATAAGCTTTTATCCATGATGGCATCTCACGATTTAAGCAATAAAGTAACTTCATTTACGAGGGAATTTAAAAACTCCCGGTCCCTAATCGATCATGTATATACTGATCTTTCTGAAGACATTTTCAGTTGCTCTGTCGTGATAAATGCCTTGTCCGATCACCATGCACAAATCTCACATGTCAGGTGTTTATCTGGTCCTGGTTGCCCTAAGTTTATGCTTAAGCGATCATTTGTAGAGGAAAATCTTCGTATTTTTAGACATCTTCTGGGTGGGGAAACATGGCATGATGTTTATGCGGCTAGAACAATGGATGATAAAATGAGCTTGTTTATGTCCTCTATAGAGTTTTATTTCATTGAGGCTTTTCCTGAGAAAAGAGTTCGGATTCGTGGGCGTTCTCCAAATGCCAGTGTCTTTAACCCAGGAGCAAATTGAGCTACGTGATTTGGTTGTGCATTGGTATTATAAAAGTAAAGACCTGAGTTCTTCTGATGAGAGAAGCACTACATTTCTTTCAAGAGGCAATTTAGGGCTAGTGTGAGGGAAGCTAAGTCATCTAAAGTTAAACATTTACTGCAGACTTCCTCAAATAAAGTTAAGACTGTGTGGGACATAGTGAACGAGTATAGAGGTAAGGCAAGAGTTTCAGCAGATATCCCTCGAACCATCAAAAATAGTAATGGAGGCATTGTTAGGGATCCGAAAGACGTTTCCAACTTATTCAATGATTTCTTCATTAATGTGTCGAATGCAAGTTCATCTTCCACATCGTGGTCTCTTCTTCAACAACAATCAAGTGCAAGGGTGTCTTCATTTTTCTTTTCACCTGTTTCTGAAGTGGAAGTATCTGACATCATCAGATCTATAAAAGCAAAGGCTTCTTCTGGCTTCGACAATATATCATCGAAGCTTCTTAAATCATGTACTTACAGTATTTTGTTAGGCCACTTGCCCATTTGATAAATTTTTCGTTTGAAAATGTCGTGTTTCCTGACATTTTAAAGTTGTCTATAGTGAAGCCATTGCATAAAAGGGGGCTGGTTGAGGAACTTGATAATTTCAGGCCTATTTCAATCGGATCGACATTTTCTAAGGTGTTTGAGAAGGCAGTTTTGATAAGGTTAAAGGCTTTCCTGGAGAGTAACAACGTTTTGTTTGACAAACAGTTTGGTTTTGTCAAGGGAGGCTCAACTGTGAAGGCAACGTTTGCTCTCTTGGATAAAGTTGTTAAAGCTCTTGATGAGGGAAAGTTTTTATGCTGGTATCTTTTTTGATTTGAGAAAAGCATTTGACATGGTTTCGCATGAACTTATTTTGCAAAAGCTTGACAGAGTGGGTGTGCATGGTTTGGCAAATCAATGGCTGTAATCTTTCTTGAGTCAGCGTAGACAAGTTGTGGAAATTCCATACGTTGACGTAAATACTAGGAAAAGATGCTTTTCTGACGAGCAGATTGTCAAGACGGGTGTGCCACAGGGCTCCATACTTGGACCCTTCCTCTTTATTTTGTACGTGAATGACCTCAGCTGTTGTGTTTCGAGGGGCTTGTTGTGTTTGTTTGCTGACAACACATCACTTGTAATTGATGAGTCTTGCCGTTTCAATATGGAGATGAATACGTTTGTTCAGTGTAATTCAATAGTCCAGTGGTTTCAGAGTAATGGTTTGGCCGTGAATGCTGATAAAACTACATTGCTAGACTTTTCGATTTCATCAAGACGCAATGACTCTTTGAGTGTTTGGGTTGGCGATGCAGAGGTTTGTTCTGAGCGGATGGTCAAGTTTTTAGGCCTAATTGTTGATAGGAATCTTACCTTCTCCTTTCACGTAAATCATGTCGCACGTAGTCTGTGCTGGTATTTTTGTTCTTCGTAGACTTTCATCTTTCACGGGAACCGATGTGCTTCTGACGTCATATTTTGCATTGGTTTATCCCTACCTTTCATACGCTGTTGAGATTTCGGGTTTTGAAAATTGCAGAACAAAACATGTCTTTCTTTTGCAGAAGAAAGCGGTGAGAGCTATTGCTGGCATCCGTCAATCAGAATCCTGCAAATCACATTTTAAGAAGTTCAATCTGCTTACTTTTCCAAGTATATATATATTTACCACACATTGGTATTTTTTAAGCAAAACCAGGGTATTTTCGAGTCACTAATTCCACAGTCCAGACATTACCTCAGAAATAGCAACAAATTAAATATTCCGTCCCATGCGACCTCTTTTTTCAAACATCACTGTTTTTATAATGCTGTAATTTTTTATAATTCTCTTCCTGTGGACCTAAAGAATGTACATGATGAAATGGTCTTTAAGAGAACACTGAAGGCTTTTTTAATAGAACAATGTTTCTACACCCGCAGTGAATTTATTGGTAAATAGTCTATATGTATAGATGTAAACTGTACTTGTATTTTTTTAATATTTATGACGCAATCCAATGCATGTTATATGTCTGTTTGGAAATAAAGGATAGTTGATTGATTGATATGACCACTTCCAGAACACTACACCCCCTATCTATGTTCACCATGAGTACAAATATAGGCTTGGATATGTTATAACATAACTAGTGTTATGTTACAGAAATTTGAGACTTTGTGTTATTAAAATTATTAGAATTTAGTAAATAGAATTATTTTACAATTAAAATCCTGAGCAGAGTTGGTTTTTTAATTTCCGTTTCAAAACGTGAACAAAGCTTCACATAATACTTTTGACTTTTCAATTGTAAACTGATGAACATTCTCCTTTGTTTTAAACTGAATTCTTGTTGCACCCATTAGTTTGTCTTTAAGATACTTACATGTAGCCCACACTAGACATGCCAAAAAAGAAGGATGGGGAATCAGTTTCCCACTTTTTGTTTTAATGTTTAAGAGCCACAAAACATAGTAATATCATGATTTTCTATGCTAAAGTACATCCTACGACAGTTATACAAATATTTCTGTCGTCATGTTATATTATAAATCATCCACATCTTTTTCAAATCGCGTAACAGCTGTCGCATCACATTAATCCAGATGTATACAGGCGATTGTATTCTGTATTCTTGTGAATTTTCCTCTCCTTTCTCAACCAATCAACATACAATTTAAAACTTAAGTAAAATATTTCCTTTTCCGACAGCAAAATTATTTTTTGTTCTTAAAGTAAACTAATGGAAAACAAAAACAAAAAAAATAAAATATTACAAAGTAAAATATTGTTTTTTATTTTACACCCAATGAAATGACTATTAAATAATGTTATATGGTAGACAATTTTATTGTAAATAGAATAAAACATTAAATTTATTTATATTTAATACTTAACTTATAACATATTCATAAAAGTTTGCATTTTCCCTATTTTCACCTCCGTCTTCTTCAGTATACCCTTACGAAAAAAGCAGTCACTTTAAAAAATTTACAAGAAAATATTACAAACAATTTGACGACCAAATAAAAGGGTTAATGTGAGCTATGAATTCTACAAGTGTGGTACTGATCGAAATAGATGTTGAGTCAGAATCCATGTATATTATAATAATTGGTTAATCATTCTACAGTTTGGTACAGGAGGAAGAAATTCAAATGAATGCAACTAACATCAATTTCTTTGATGAACTTATATATCTTGAATTCCTAGCTCATGATTATATAGTTTATTCATGTTTGAAACTAAGGTGAATTAGAGAAGAAATTCATAAAACAATTAATCATTTATTTCAGACTACAACTGTATAACAAATTCTACATAATATATACATAAACTATACAATGACAACACACACTAAAATGAAAGTCACGTTGTAAAGGCATACACATTTCTTTTCAACACTTGAATTGTACACAGTTGACACAACAAATAAAAAAAAAAAAAAACCGTTTATAATTAGATAAAGATCAATATAACTGATCTTTATAACCTAAATAAATTACAATTTAAAACATTTAGTACAATAATTTTAAATTATTGAAGGACCAGTAACTTTTATTTCAACCTGATACAACCATTATTTATTTCAATATAGTATATTTTAGAGAAAAACTATGTACTTGATAATATTTTAGAAGGAAAATAATTTGCATAAGCAGAGTAGGACTAGGATTATTCAATATATACTATGTTTATTAAATGCCATGAATGAACATTTTTTATTTGACATTAATTTTATATCGAGTAACTGTAAATGTTAATATAAAACATATTGTATAAGACAAATTTTAACTTGAAAAAATTTGCAAATTTTTCAAAGAAATAAAGAAGTGTGTAAACTGTAAATAATAAATTCCATTAAATCATCTTTGTAAAAGAACTGTAGGGAAGGTTGAACTTATATCTAATACATAAACTCAAAACTAGCACTAAAGTAGAACAAAACATATTCCCTTTAGATACTTAATATTGTATTGTGCTGTTTCTTCACTACCACAGGACAGCTCACAGTTTACACAGTATTTTTAAATAACATTTAAATGAAAAATGTTTTTCTACAGCTTTTGTTCCAAATGTTTAAAACGTAATCAAAATTTGTACAGCATCCATAACATTTTGTTTATTGAAAAAAATACACAACCTTTTGTTATGTAATTACATAATTTACTTGATTTAAAAATCTAAAATTAAACATGTTAGAAAATGTAAAAGGTTTTATAGAGATATTTATAAAGTAGACTTTATCCTGCATTTATCAAAATCAGATCTTTTTTGTGATTTTCAATTGCATAGTACCTAAAATTAAACATTTATCATTCATAAAATTTGACCGAAAAATGTTATAGAGATGTAGTTTGTTGCTAATATTTTTATAAGCATTTAATGGGTTTCTGCATAGAACAAGTTCAATCAAAAGTATTTTTGAAATGGCTATGGATGTATGTTTTACATGGGGGAAAAAACCTTTGTTTAGCTTCACGGAATGTCACGCTTGTTCGCTCTGTAGCCGCTAGGGGCTATCATTTTGATATTAGGAAGTGCGTTTCTCCGTTCCAGGCATGCAAGTGAGAGGTTACTGTCGCTCCTTGTTTCCTGTCACGCATACTTATGTTTACCAAATGCTTTCAAAGTAAAATAACAGCTTTACGAAAACATAAGCAAACTGTTTTATAAACATCTGATCTGAACTAACAAAAGTTGATGTTAATGAAAAATCTGTAAGAGAAATGTATCAACAATAACGCAACATTATATACGGTAAGGAAAATAACGAGGCCCTTCTCTCATCTAGTAGTGTTTTACAATGATTTGTTTTCCAACTATTCGATCTACATACTCATATTATAATTGACATAAATGTTGTCCGAAATATTGTATCGTCTAAATCTATCCGTTTTCCTTCATTATAGAATTTTTCAGGTTAGGTTACTTAAGCTCCTATTTAAAAGCTGCCAAAATTTACATAATCAATTCATACTCTGATTTTAGTAGCTATGTTAACTTTAACACACTAAAAAACTTCCACTGCCAAACAGTCATTGCAAAGAGACTAAAATATATGGTATAATATCGGTTTGAATAATCTACTAACTACTAATTTATTTATTAATGAACCCAATATAAAATTTATTAACTTACTGCATCTGTTAATAGCAGTATTTAAAAATCATTGATTTCTAAATTGAATTTCAGCATTATTAATTCCTATTCCAGTGCACAACTAGTTTTGTCCTGACGAGATTTAAAAAAGGATTAAAAATAAATTGATTACATATTTTCTAGCAAAGCCATAGTGTAATTTAGTCCCGAAAGAATATCAGTCCTTCTGTTGAATATAACTATAACCTTTACTGAATTACATTAGGCCTTCCCTTACAAAACAAATGACTTAAAAATAGATTTGAATGCAAATTTTGCTGAAGAAAGTCAAAACCATTAATTGACTGTTTAAAAGATAAATTAAATTTAACAATGTCAAACAGCAAAAATAAGTACAACGAGGTATGGAACAACAATAGGTGCTGTGTTTACAAGATAATTCGCAAGATTTTATTTCAGAATTTCTTATTTCAATTATTATAAACGCATCATTTCATTTTTAGTTTTTAGTAACATGGCAATAAAAATTAAGTAATTATTTTAGTAATACAAGATTGTAACGAAAATTATACTGATAAAATTATAGAAACAAATAGTAATGAAAATGTATAAATATTACTTTGTCAGTGATCATTGTAATATACGAAATGTTAAAAATATTACAAAAATATGTATAAAATTAATACATATTTTAATGGAATACAGTGTCTCATATTATTTAAAATATAAAAAATAACCATTTAATAATTAGCAAACATACTTTTTCAAGATATATATATGGTAGCACATTCACCCGGCAAGTGAGAGATCCGGGTTCGAGTCCCGGCGGAGCAAGTACTTTTTGTGATTCAATGTTTATTGAAATTATATATATATATATATATATATATATATATATATATATATATATATATACATATACTTGATAAATTATGTATATATATGTTATATGTAAATATAACACAGCCCGTTATATGAAGCAGTTACTTCTGTCAGTCAGTCCAACGATTTCGATTTAAAAAATTTTAAAATTAAACCTGTTTTAAACACAATTTAATCTAATATCACAAAATACAAACCTCATAACCAACCATAAGGCCATTAAGTCTTTAGATTTGGCAGTTTGCTCAAGACCAGCCATAGTGAAATGCGATGCAAGCATATGTAATAACCTATAAAATACTGAGTGCTGTAACTCACTGACTGAGCATAGCGCAGCAAATTCCTGGTAGTAGTCTCGGAAAGCTCCCTATTATATCCTCATATGTGGTCTGAGATGTTCAGTAGCATGTAATAATCAGCCAGCAAAGAGAGTTTGGGTATTTTTACAGACCTGATATGTCTTAAATAGTTTTTTACATGGAAAAGGTACATTTTAATCTTTGAAACATAGTGTACTATTTTTGTAATGTATAACATTGACAAATATCGAAAATCTGTTATTCTTTCAAAAATTATCTATAGTTAAAACTTCAAAAAAAGAATTACAAAATGTTTTGAAACTTCGATAATCTATTTATTATTCTTGTAAACTGCAATAAATACCCACGAGTTGATGATTATCATAGAATTCAGAGTGAGGATCAGTGCAACCTGTTAAGTTTAATCTTATAATGAAATCTAAATTGAGGTGTTACTGACAACTATATTTTAATATACACATCTACTTTAGTAAACATTATCAGTTCTCATCATATTCAATGTTTACTAACTAATAATGAATTGGTCAACCCACTACAACTGTATGACCTTCACAAGCTTCTTATAAGTATAGAACTTTCCAACTACAATATAAGCAATAGTTATTTAAAAGGTTAGGAAAAATTGCACCACAAGCTGTACATGATTACATATCAATCATTTTGGAGTAACACTGTTATATCTACTTTAGTTCAAACACATACTTTTTGGCTATTATTTTTTTCCATGAAAATGTTAATGTAATTATTTAAAATATATATTTTTATCAATATTTACCATCTCCAAGTGATATAAAATTTATTACATCATACTTACAATTCAAATAACAATTAAAATACAGAATTAAAATATATTTAATTATAATAATATTATTTAATATATTTAAAAAGTATTTTATTATTATTATTATTCCAATATTTACTTCATCAACTCTTTGAATTTCGTGTTTGGGAATGAAGGAGATTCAAACTGTTCCAATGAGATCTTGGTATCGGGCAGTGGCAGTGTAAGTATGAACATAAAAATACAGAAGATTTGAAACAGCACACACAAAATATAATTACTAGACTTTGTAAATAAAGTACTGTATTTTGAAATTATCTTTCACAAATATCTTTAAATTCTAAGAATATGAATAATTAAATTGAAGTAGACACCAACAATGGTTGGAGGAGGGTTATTCCTACTTATTTATAAAACTTACTTTCCTTTAAGAATACATGAGTATTTTACAACAACTGATGCGGAATAAGAAAGGGATATATTACTTTTTATAAAAACTTCCATCCAAAGTATTGTCAGTAGTTTAGTTGATATACAAGTAACACTTACATAAGTAAAGATTAATCAGTCTACATAAACTACTTACTGATGAACAATGAATGTTATGTAGATTACAAGGCTTTTTTATAAGTTGTCTTTCAGCTATTTGTAGACCAATGATTTATACGAAAAGTATATTGTTATTAATTCTGCATCAGTCATCAATTCATTTCTGGTTTGAAATGAAGAATTTTCTATTTCTAATATTTTTGGAATGATCTAGATCTAGATATCAAACAATCAATATGTCAACTTTAATGGTAACTTCTCACAAGTAGTAAACTTTAATAGCATACAACCTAAACTCAACTAGGCCCTGCAAAACAAATGGAATTCTTCTGATATCAGTATGTCTCAGCTAACACAACTGTAATTTTTTTATATGAAATTGAACAAAGGTTTTGACTTAAATTTGTATTTTGTTACAAAAACTTGAAAGATATTAAAACATTCAAAAAAGACTTTAGTTAGTTTTTATATAATTTGCACATCTTTTACAGGGTTATTTTTCTTAAAACGTGGTAGAATTTCCACCCTATCACAACGTACCATACATCCTTATTATTGATAGTCTTTTTTCATGCAGAAAAAAACAATTAGCACAACCATTATTATAAAAAAGTATATGTCCCTAAATTAACTCCAAAATAAATATTTGAAGATACCCGTACTGCAACTAACTCTGAATGACTTATGTTTGATATTTTATAAAGATCATATTCATAAAATTTGATTAAAATGTGTTTTACAAAATTTATTAAAATTTGATTAATAATGCACTTTTTGCTTGATATGATAAGAGAAATTTAACTAAAATTATACTGTAGTTTGGACTAGATTTAAATATTATAAAGCAAATTAACATATTAACTGACAAAAGTCAAATGTGTATCATTTAACACATTTTATTTCCCATTCAGTAGTTAAATATCAAACACAAACTTGAGAAGTTAATGCATTTTTGGTAAATAATTATGTTTATTACAGAGTAATTTTGAAAATAAAAGCACTAGATTTTACACTTTATTTTTTGTTCAAAGCTTGTGAAATATTGTAAAATTATCATTTTTCAACTTTTTACCAAGTAGTCCAAACTACATATTTTGTAGGGAAATCCTTCTTGCAATCAATAATTATCTGGAATATCACAAATTGCAATCCGTAAGATCTATACACTATAAATCTATTGAAATACTAGATGTGACGACTTTCAGAGAACTTATTTATACGTTCTTCTGGGTGGAGTGACCAACGTTGGCTACCTCTGCTTCATACAACTTTTCCATTTCAGTCCCATCAATCAGCACCCTCTTTTCCACATAATCCTGCATCTTCTGGAGCTCCAGGACCCTGCGAGACCATTCATACCGGCAGACAAACCTGCAGATAACCAACCAGATTTACATTAAATTACACAGGATATTTAAATACATATGTAAAACTTATTATACAGGGTGAGTAAAAAGTTAGGACCCCCCTCTATTTCTTTCTAAAGTTTATATAAGGAGATATCCTTTGGGTAGTGGTGCAATGTGGAAAGGAAGTTTAAGTTGATGATTTTTTGTGTCACTCAAAAACTTTGTCATTCTTAGTTTTAAATAATTTTCTTTAATTATTACTGCCTATGAGTAATAATACCCCGTAGTCAAGACGCTAAAGTAGAAATGATATTCATTATCGGGGGTTCGAATGAAAATTATCATGAGGTAGAAAGGCGGTTTGATGTTGCACATCTTTAGTAAATAAGTTTCAAGTATCTGGATCCATCTCAAACGCTTCATGATCAGGTTGGCTTCCTTCAAGTAAAAACAAACAGTTTGACACTGTTGCATAATTTATTGAAGTCCTGCAGCAGTCCACCACATCACAAGTAGCAGATCTTTATCATGTTTCCCAAGGATCTGTTGTACACTTACTGAAGAAAAGTAAATTTCACCCTTATAAAATATAGCTTGTACATGAATTAAATGAAGATGATCCAGACCATCGTCTACAATTTTGTGAGGATATGGGAATAAAAATTTCTGCTCATCCACTGTGTTCAAAACGTGTTTAGTGATGAACGCAGTTTTTTGTCATTGGGGTTTTAAACAAACACAGCTGCAGGTACTGGGACACAGAAAATTCCCATGTTTCCTGTGAATCCTGCACCCAATATCCAGAAAAAGTAAATGTGTGGGCTGGGATTTATGGAAATCACATTCTGGGACAATTTTTGTATTAATGGGCGTCTTAATGGAAAACTTTATTTGCAAATCTTACAAAAATAAATTTTTCCGCAATAACTATTGTTATTAGGGAAAATGAAGGTTAATTTGACAAAAGATATCATTCACTTCCAGTAGGATAGTGCCCCAGCATATTTTTTACCGTGCTGTACGACATTTCCTGGGAACTCAACTATGTGGTCAGTAGACTGGTAGATGTGATCTAATAGAATCGCCTGAGCGGTCTACAGAAGACTTCTTTCCATAGGATCACATTAAATCCATAATTAACACAAAACACCAGTAGAAAACGTTGAAGATTTAAAAAACAGGATTTTTTAAGCCTGCAACCAAATACCACTTCAAACTTTTCAAAACGTGAAAGAGGAGCTCACACTTCGCTTGTCTCACTGCAAGTAGTAGGAGGGCTACAGTTTGAACATTTGACTTAACTTGGCAACATGTGTGAGTTATTAAAAATATTGTTCTAGTAACACTCACTTTTATTTTGGATGGGAAAGAGATAGCAATCTTTGATCTTCACTATTTTTGTTTGTTTATGTTCTTCAAAATGAGGGGTCACTTAAGAGAGGTTTACATTTAAAATTGTTGAGTTGCCTCCAAAATCTTGCATTTTTGGGAGACACAAAAATGTTCCAAATCATGAAATGAAACTTTCTTTCCACATTGCACCACAACCCAAAGGACATCTTATATAAACTTTAGACAAAAATAGAGGGCGGAGTCCTGACTTTTTATTCATTCTGTACATGATACATTAAACAAAGGAAATAAAAATAACAAATAAAGAAATTCATTCTTACACTTTAAAAAATATGGTCTTGGGATGATTTGCATCTATGAACTATATTTATCTTGGAATACTAGGCATGCTGCCCGGGGGAGTCTGGCAGTTTGCGTGCTCAAATGAGCAGGCACTAGCCACAGTATACTAACAAAACCTTCTTAGTGAAATCAGTGTTAAAAATTAAACACCCCAGAAAACAACTTTAACGAGGCAGATGTCTAATTATTAAAAATTTTGGTCATGAATAAAGGTTAAAATTGTAATTTAATAACTTTTTTATATCATTTTAAAACGGTATACTCCAAAACAGTAATTTATGGCTATCTTGTATAAAAATGTTTGTCTCAATTGAATCTCAAGTTTCCAAGTTATGAATTTTTAAAGTTGCAGTGTAGTTGAAAAATTGTTTAAATTGTAATTTATTTTGTGAACAAAATAATTGATTATAACTTACTTTTAACTTAATCGAGTTTTATAATTTCACACCCTATGTCTTCTACGACGTTTAAATGAGTACCTCTCCTAGATTTATGAATAGCACATTCAAGGGCTGTCTGGAAAGTATCCAATACTTGGATATAACTAAAAGCCTAACTTATCAATCACAACCAAACTTTAATTTTCTTCAAAGTACTCTCCATCGGACACATCACATTCAGTTTTATCTCTTCAACTGTTTGAAATCTGGTATCTTTAAACAACCTTTTTAATATCGGGAACAACAAGAAATTACATGGTGCCATATTTGGACTAAACAGAGGATGTGGAACCTGGGTGGTATGGTGCTCAGCCAAAAATTTTTGAATCATGTGATAGGAATAAGCCGGTGCATTATATATAATACCAAGGTTCATCCTGGGATCTATTTTTCCTTGGACAGAACAACGGTATGTCCAAATCTTCCCCCAACTCGCACATTGGTAAGCGATAGTCCTCGTTGCTTGCTAACCACACAAGTTCAATGTTTTCAGTGGTTCGCGTTGATTAAGACTGAAAAGAACGTGAATTAATTTCATCCAAATCAGACCTCATTTTTTTTTAAACGATTAAACCGCACATTCAGTCAGGGATATAGCTTCCCCTCTCAAAGACTTGCTTGATCACTTACATTATCTCCACACGTTTTCCTGAGAAAACAAGCTTATGCAAATACGCTGATCTTCATCTTTTGTAATTTCTTAGAAAAAATAATCTGATAAAGGCTGGAGAAACACAAACATTGAACATTGACAGCCCACTTATTAAAGGTAGAAATGAAGGATAGTGTATGCTGAATCTGATAATAGTATATAAGGAGTAATCATCAAATATCGGATAGTTTCCGGACAGCCCTTGTATTACATGTTAATATTTATATCTTATTATTTCCTAGGTTTTTTAGCTCATTTAAATTATTCCTATGTATATTACTTACAGCAACATAATATTAAAAACTATTTTCTGAATAACAACGTTTTGATTTTTAATCATCATTATTTATGTAAATCACATTTTAATTATTTTGCTTATTCTTCTGAGTAATCTGGTGTATCATTCTAAGATTTTGTTCAATTCCTATAATTGTACACTATAAAACTCAAATAATTTGCGCAAAGTGTCATAATGGTGTGCTAACCAACGCTTGAATGCCTGTCAGCTGGAAGGTTAAGGAACATTAATTACAATGTGAGAATTTGTGGTCTTCTTTATCAATCAGTAAATACAATGAGACCAATACCTAAAGTTAAGTAGAGCCCATATTTAATCGCTATGTAAATTTCTAAAGATTACCTTAAACAGTAACAACACAATACATAGAACATTCTCACTCAATGTACATGTCATTCAGGTCATATTCATTCATAACTTGAATTCCGATGTCAACCTTTTATAATGGATCCTTGAACACTATCTGTGCCAAAAATATCATCAGTGGCGGTACGTAGAATTTCATTGATTGCACCGACATCACCTAGTTGGTGAAACTTGTTGGCATTTTGGTGAAATATTACGAATTAGCACTTCATGGAGTATGTTGCCTATCTTTTACACCTCTCTGTCATTTAAAGTGTGTGTGGCAGAGATATCATTTACAAAATAATTGAGCATCACTGACATTGGCTCAGTTTGTTTAAGGTTTGTCCCCATGTTAATTGTTACAATGCAATACGGTCTGATATAGTTTTATTTTTCCATAATTGTGGTTTTGATGATATGTCTTTGTGTAAAATGTTAAATAGTTTTTAGTGCCAAGTTCATAACTGTAGTGTCTAATGACTAGTTGAAGATTGTATTATGTGTTATAAAGAATGTAAACCTACACGTTGTTGTGATTGTAAAAGGTACAGGCCGGTGTTTTTTTTTAGTGTAATTACTTTTTTAAATTTAATAAAAGAATTATGTTGATGAAGTATTATCTAGACTCGGAAGAAGTTTTTGTAAAAGCTTGCAAAAATAAGGTGTGATTTGGAAAAAAATTACTGCAGTTGGGTCCAACTTGCATAAATTAAGCCCTTTATTGGAGTGTTACAGGAATAAATAAATCAATGTAATTTAGATTAGCCCTTAAAAAATATTTCTGTCACGTTTTGTTACTGAAAATGATCAGAATCAAATAAATGTTGCATTAGCTCACCTATTCTTGTGCAACAACCAACATCAAAATAAAAGTTAATATATTACCAGTAGGTTGGTAACTCACCAATATGACATAGTGATGCCAACCATTGCAGAGAAACCCACGTGAGATGCGATTCTCGGTTTGCTAGTAAACAGGAAGTACAGGAGGCCTGTGCCAATGCCCCCGGAAATGCCATACAACCAACTACTGCGGAAACATGGGATCTTGGACAAGTCTCGGCCAAAGAAGTTTAATTTCTGAAAATATAGTGATGTATTAGGCAAAATAAAAACCAAGGCAAATGCTTAGGACTGAATTAATAATGCTGTATGCATGAAATTTGTAAGTGTTTTCTCAGAAAATCTTTAAATGCAGTTTCTTATATTTGAAATTAAGAATTTATTAATTCAATAGAATCTAAAATGTACACACATGACCTCCTTTGAAACACTCTATCACCAATACTTTATCACAAGGTTAATCAACAGATATATAACATTTCCATATATGATATATGGTTTTTGATAAAACAGCCTATAAATGATAATCTCTGACTTAAATAGTTTTCCACATAGGTTTATGTAATTTCAAATTCAGTAGTATAGAAAAATGTTATTAGCAATGTTAAAACAGCATTAAAATTATATATAACAGGTTCTAAGATTTTTATTACTTGTTGCACTTCCTAAAATCACCGCAGATCATAGTATAAACATAATGGGAGTAAAAATTATTCAAACTTACATAATTCTAAAAATGTAATCTATTACTTGAATGTTGCAGAGACTCAGATACATAGATGTATTAAATATGATTCAGTTTTAATCCTAAAAAAAAGAAAAACACATTTATAGGCCATATATACAGAGTGAGGCAGACCACCCATCTGCAATGTATAGCGGCTGAACTGATATTTTTTTAGATATAACAGCATATCTGACCTATACTATAACTTGTATCTATAATGTGATTCGGTTCGTTATTTTGAGTTTTTATTGTTTGTTACATTAATCGGAAATATTAATGATTCAATGGTTTTGGTGGCCAATTATATTGTAGCCTAACTAAAAAATTAATTTAAATTCATTTTGGATGCCCAGATTGCAAAATTACAACAATTATACGATTACATGTACTTTGTGCAATCCAGTATTAAAAGCCGCTTAAGCATTTCGGCTTTTAACATCCTAAAACAGGAGAATTGTTTCTTGTTTTAAATAATTAAAACAAAAAATAGGAAATAGCTACTATGTACATGTTAAGCTTAGTGTATAGCATACCAAGCATTTTGACAATAAGTCTAACATATTGAAGCCAAGTAAGATATAGTTTAAATTATTTCAAAGCAAATACATCTAATTTTATTACAAAACAGTAACTGCAATTATTTTTATATGAAATTTACATTCAAATCAAATGTTAGCTAATGTTTACGTAAGTGTTTAAAATTGCATTTAGTTAGGCCCATGGCATTTGTTAAAATTAAGTAGCCTAAATACATGGTTTAAAATATCAATGGTACTAATTAAAATAGGCTATGATATAAAAGCCTGTACTGTACTCTAACCTAAAAACTTAGTAAGATAACAACCAGAGCAATAAATTTAATTGAGATTTGTAAGGTTTATTAAATAAAATCAATAATATTTTGTTCTCGTTTGGTTAATACTCAATCTTTTAGGTCTAGTTGTGCTGCAGAATAATAAGCGGCCACCACGACAATCGAATCATCGATATTCATTATATTATAATGTTGTGAATGTTTTGACGAGAAATTATGATTACTGCTTGTGATCTATTCGAGTATTTCTTAAATGCTTTCAAACACGTCTACCCTGTAAAGAAATAGTTAGTACTACACAGCTCAAGAGTACTTTAAATAACGTTTAATTATTTTATAGGCTACAATTTAAAAAACAAATTTATTTCTCTTACATATAAAAATACAGTTTCTCTATATTAACATTTTAAAAACCTAAAACTGTATTCAATTGGACATCATAGTTCAAAATTTATTCAAACATTTTTGGAAATAAATTCAAAATTAAAATCATGTGTTGACTAATGACGGCAAGAACAGTGACATACACATCTTCTTTGATTAACAAGCAGTCACATTTATCCTTGAAAATATATAAGATATCGGTAAGTACTGTAATTGTTTTGTTTTGTTGTAATTTTATAAATTATATTTATATTTAGACATTAATTTCTAAAATAGTTTTCACTATCACAACTATATTGTTCTTTGAAATATCTATTACGTTATTTGGTTGACATTTTGCTTTCAGACCTTAAATGGTCACGATTATCGATGATTTGATGTCATTCGATAATCATGACCTGATTGTGTTAGTGGCTGCTTATTATACTGCAGCTCTGGGACATGATATGAGGTCGGGAAAGTACTGACCGGCTTCGGTGGGGTCTACCCTGCACTTCTGACAAAAAAAGAAAAACATCTCTTGAAATAGTACCCAAATTCAAGCTCAGATCACGTGAGCGCTTGTAAAAGTTATCTTTAACTTTGGTACTACTAGTAAAATATTTATGATAAGCTAATCTAAACCTACTTATATTGCATAATAACATTCCTTAGTGTCATATTTCCATTCCTAGTCTCATTGCTTGTACAAAATGGCCGTGGCTTGTACTGGTTATCAAATAACATAAAACCAGAAAGTCGTTATGAGAACACCAAATCAATCAGCCTGGCTGTTACTGAAACAACACTATCCCAGTAATAGATTACCACTGAATAACCTGTTACTGAAACTTATACTGCTCATCTGCAATGGAACTATATTGTGATTTGAAATATCTATTAAGTAATTTGGTTTGATACTTTGTTTTTTCTATTTTTAGATAGTCATGAATATCTAGGATCAATACTCATGGATATCAATGATTTGATCATCATGATTCGATTGTGGTAGTGGCCGCTAATAATAATACTGCAGTAATTGTATTATAGTGATAATATACTTTTTATATCTAAAATAAACATACGTCATTAAGATTATAGGAAATAATAATACTTTAGTTATATTTGGGTAGGGTACGATAAGCGGAACCGGGTTTTTATATCAAAGAATGAAAAGAGGGAACACATACAATTGTTTACATCTGTAATTGATACGGATATGATATATACAAAATGATTATTTTCTTATTGCTGAGAGTTTAGTTGGAATGTATTCCTTGAACGAACAGTGAATTTCTTAACACAACTAATCAAAGGTAATGTTTGGTTAAGCTACTTTTATATTTAAGGATATTCTTTAGGTATATTCTCACAGGTAAAAATATACTGTCTTTTGCAAGTTATTACACAACACAAGAAAAATATATTGAACAATTAATTAAAATAGTCTCAATAATATATTCCATTGACTTTTGGTAACCATGATATGTGTCTTTTTAAAACATTGATATAATTTTATAAGCTAGCCTAGGCCTAACATGTTTTAGTTTATAGTACCCCGGTGTTTTATTTTACCTTATCTTCCTCTTCCATTTCTCACTGTGAGGCAATGTAATGGATACAATTTAGATTCCTTGTGTATATTTAAAAATTAACAAAATTACACTTCTATTTTACAATTTAGAAAACTTTAAAATATCTCTACTATGTATCCTATACCACAGATTTACGTTCTTTCACTACTTTTTGCTTTCTGCTAAAGTGAACCACTAAATAGATAATTTTTGATACAAACTTACGGACTCGGACTGCGTTTTAAACCATTAAATGATAAACAGCTGAACTATGCAGCTGATTGGACTCGTATTCAGCTGATTGGACTACTCGCGAACATTATGAAAAATATGAACAACTTACACTACTTTGAACTAATATTTTTGAAGCCTTGATAAGTTTCTACTTAAACGCTACCTAGATCGGGGTCCACATTATGTTGAATAACATACTAACACACAGTACGGTATTTAGTCATATCCCCTAAACCTGTGTTATCATCCCAGTTCGTTTTATATGGAATTTCTTCCTTTTATTCGTGATCTAGAATTATGATATGTACCATATCAAGGGATGTTTCTTGTTCCTCTTGTAACGCGTACATATTTATTCTATCGAATGGTTATAGGCACTGAGGCTTTAAATTTAAAAAGTAAACATCTAAGGGATAACTTACATTATCTTGAGTTTACACGTAAATCTTCCGGTATTTGAAAGATAAATTTTCCCCATGTTTAAGGGAAACACAGTGAAAAATAGATTTCTATCTTAAACAAAAAACATATATCTTGTATCTTTTAAAATTGCCCATATAATTAAATAGATGACGCATACGAGTTAAAATTTCGTTTCTAAAAACTTTAAACCATGTGTTTGTATGAATGTAGACGGAGTTTCGATATGTTAAGTTTTTCCACAAATATCCCCCACGGTGAAAAACTCCTCCTAACACTTTCTTAGTTTTATGGAGTAAAGATTAAAACTCGAACAACTTACTGAAATATTTGGAATACTATCGCCGATTAAAATACATGATTTAGCAAAAATATTTTTACTTATGATAAAGTCCGCCAGAAGGACCTCATTGAACCTGAAATACTCAAGCTCTTAAGTCAGGAAAGGTGTGCAACGCCGATTGAATATATACATTTTTTGCTGCGAGAACGAAGGTGATACATGATGGTCAGTATGGTAGTAGGAATCAATCAGTGTTCACCTATACGAGAAAGGTTTTTTGGTTTACCACCACAGTAATGATATCCAAAATAATAACCTCAAAGTGAGGATGGTCCCACAACCTGCGTTCGTCATCTGCATTTTAAAGTCGATCCCTGAACATTGAATCACCGGTGACGATCAACTCTCTGACTATAGGGCGAAAAAAGTACTCTGTATTGTCTAGTTCATCCTGGAAATCGGCCATGCTTTTGTATTGTAATAAATTGCAGCTGTTAAAGATTTCCTCGCTGCAGCTCACTCAAATGCATCCGTAACACATGGTGAGCTTATTTGTGTTTGGTAATGAAATAATAGTGGAACTAAAGTATCGGAACATACATCTGACCTTTCTAAGTCAGGATCCTACACAGTGATGATAAACAAATAATCTCATAAAAAAACTCATGGAAAAGAGGTTAACTTTGGTAAACGATTTAGAGGAGCCTTATTCTTTAACAATTTTCTGGCTTAGTTCTGACCCTCCCACAAAGGGAACATTTTCTCGTGGCAAGAATACGTCTTATATTATATAGTGAAATATTTGGCATCAGGTACAAGCAACGAATGACTTCTGCCTGTAGCCACTCTAGCTTACCTGCCGGCACATAAAAAGTGGATTCAATCCCATTCCTCTGTAGTCAGTCACACTTGGATGTGACGGTGACTGAAGCCTTTTATACTTTCTACTGGATTCCGCAGATAACGAATTTGGCTCGGACTGTTGCAGAAACTACTTTTGCTAATCTTCCTTCAAGTTTCTGCTAATCTTTCTAATCTCCTAAAACTGCTTCTGAAAATTAGTCACTAAAAGATATTTCAATCTCTTGATCCATTTTAAATTTAAGTTTAAAGATGAGCACCTGTACTAGAAAAGTGAAATTGGATTTTATAAGTACATCTGAAATTTCTTGAAATGATTTAATATTTTCATAATATTTAATTGAATAGCTCCAACGAATTGAACTATTTTAGGCCAGAGTGGAGAAATCCAGAGTAACAGAAAAAAATTGATGTCGAAGTCCTTAGTTTTTCAGTTAACACACTTATGATGTAATACATTATGTCGATAATTATGATGAGATAAATAAATATGATGTAATTATAGTGATGTCGATTAAAATCCAGAAACAGAAAAAGAAAAGCTTCTGCAGGTAACATGATATTTGTAAAGTGTAACTGACTTTGACAGATGAAGAACAACAAACGTTCAGTACCCTATTACTATTATTATACTTATTATTCATGACTTTGCCAGGTGATTAAAACACTCATTTAATATCTACTGATGAAGCCAAAAGTGTATAAATATAATGGGTAATGGAGTGTTAAGGGAATTATAAGGCCAGTGGGAAAAAACCGCCGGAGGGATTTTTAAAATAGAAATTTGTGTTATCAGGGACACTATAAGAAAGTCCATATAACATTTCAATACAATGGGTCCAGTAGTTTTTGCAAGATTGAGTAACACACACATACACATGCAATGTATGTCATACAAAGAGACACTATTAAATGTTTATATAATAGTATAGATTGCTTTGAGGATTCCTTGGTTTGAGGAACTTTCTGCATCCCTGTCAGTGTCGTTAACTTCGCACCGAAGCTCTAGAGCTCAGCACATCTTTAGTCGGCTTGTTCACGGCAGCGACCTTGTCCCTTTTACTGTCCAGGGTCTGCTATATTACTCTCAGTTGGAACCTCAAAGTTTATTGTGTCTCTTTTTAGATCCAACATCCTGCAGCAAAGCCTACACACATATATACTCTATCCACCCTCTTAGGGGAGCGAGCAATCAAGTTAGAACTAAATCTATATTTGCATATGCAAGCAGGCGCATTCTAAAAACGAATATCGGGTTTCACGTTGCATGGCAGAGAAACCACACAAATTACATAAATAACTACATAAAACCAAACATTCAAAAATATACATAAATTGAGGAGAAGCCTTTCTTGGGGTGTTATTGATATGTAAAAAAAGTAAAGAATGTCTTATTTTACCAGGCGAAGTTAGGGCTAAGAAGCCCTCTCTAACACTTAACCTGGGGAATATGTGTTGTAGCACCAAGATCATAAATAGACTTAAGTGTGAGAAGGGGTTTCTTTTTTCTCTTTTGTATTTGCATTAATTATTTTAGAATTTTTTACTAATTTACTAAAGGAAAGAATTGCTTACAGAATATATTAAAAGGTGTGAGAAAATGAAACCATACGTACAAAAACATCACCTCTGTTCATAGATATACTCAGAGGAAAGACAATTCTGTACCCTTCTCGGATCGTCTATTTAGCCAAGTAAGGTTATGCCAGGAGTATTCTAAAAATCCATAACAGAATGACATCGGTTATCTTTAATCCAGTAATGAGATATAAAGCCGTCGCAAAACGTTCAGCATGTACAATGTTTAGAACTGTTTTGCATTACACGAAAGTGGCTTATTAGATTCTTTCCTTGTTTGAAGACCTTATTTCGTTAGCTTGTTCATTAGAGCTGTTGCTGTAGACAAATCTGCAAATGTTCTTCCGGTTGTTTTCATTCTTTAGTTGAATTTTCACTGAGATGTAGGAATAAGTAAAAATAACCCTTTAAAATATCAAAATTGTAATTGGGGAATTTTGGGTAATTGAGAAACATGTATCCTGGGCTTTGAAATATAACAATAGAGAAATAAGGTTGATTCAAAAAGCATAACCTATAAAATCTAAGATAGGCTTATGTGGCAACAATAAAATTGAGAAATTTGCAGACAAATTCTAAGAGAGGAGAATGTGATTGAAGTTGAAGGAATGGAGATGTGAAATTGTATTTTGATGGATCATTGTATAATTTTATGCATTTGATTACTGATATTAGATCAAACATTGCGTGTGTTGGAGTATCTTCACATTGCTAGAAATTCCGTTTCTATGAGTTGTGAGAAAATTAAAATATCCTGAAAGTACTGTAATATGCTTTACTAATTTTCTTAGTACTATGTGACTTGGGCAACACATTGTGACATGCTATAATTTGTATAGTCAGTTAGTATAGACTCCATGCTGAGTCTATCTGAAACTTCAGTTACTATTTTTGTTGAAACATTTCCTTGCTCCTCTATCTCTGGAGCACTGAATGTACTTGCAGCTTGTCTACCCATGCAATAAGCGTAATAATTCACTTATGATGATGCAATTAGATCCACTCTACTCTGCCTATTTGGGATGATGGACAATTGGTGCTTTACAACAAGAGTATATATAGCAAATATCCATAATTTAAAAAGTTTATGGAAATCCAGTGAATTAAATTATTTGTTAGTAAAAAATCCTTAGTATTAACTGTGTTTAAAACATTTTAATCCTAAAGCTTGAAATTCGTCATAAAACACAGTATTGTTAAAAATGCCTTGCTGTAAATCTTAAAGATGCAATGGTATGAATCGAATCGCTGTTACAAATTAGAAAAAATAAAAAAAATGTGTACAATAATTTTGTAGTATACAATTTAAATTAAAGCAAGGTAATTTACTTTACCATGTGTTGTAACAGGGTTCGCTGAGATTACATGCAAAATTTAAAATCTATAACTCATTTCATTCTTGAGTTGTCCTGCAAACAGGTATACAGATATGCAATCATAAAAAAAGAAGTTGACTAAAAAATTATGCATCATAGAACTCTTCTTGTAGAAATGAAGTTTCATGCAACATTTAAAGTCTACATAGGGTATAAAATCCTACTCGACATTATCTTGCAAGATGATATTTTCAGATTGTTTTATTTAATTTGGTTTTATAAAAATGTTTTAAATAAAAAAGTTTACTCACTGTCATTATAAAATGATACTGTACTGTTGTGATAGGCTACATGTGCTAATAATATGTCACATGAGTGTGTCTCTTGTGGGTGTATTATTGAGCTTGTTTACAAATTTAATTACTCTGCTATTCCTTGTTGCCATCATGTTTACTTATAAGACCAATATGAAAATATTGGCCAATACTCAACCCAATCCCATAGAGTGACACATGCCATCATCGAACTCAGTGTTTCTCAAATACAAATGAAGCTTCAACTCTATAGGACAGTTCGTTTTCGAGGTATCATGTGGACAGACAGGCAGAAATTTTTCTATTCCCACGAGTGATAGGTTTTGCTAAAGCTCAGCCAATAATTAAAACACTGAATTCAAACTGCTTATATATTAGTAGTATTTCGTAGAAAGGAAAAGGAAAGGTAAGAAATACAAAAACAGTCGACATACATTAAAAATATTTGTATGAAAATAAATAGTCTAGTATAATTCATAATTTAACATCACAGTAACATAACAATAATACATTACTACTAATACATATGTACTTAAATATCACAGATCAATCAATCAACATTTTCAATAATTTGTTCTGGTGGAGATTCGGTGTTGTAACATTCATCACCTACTAGTTTTTGACCGATAAACACAAATCTGTAACAAGAGAATCAGCCTTTGAAAGTTCTTGAGGACAGTAATGTTATAGCTGTATAATTAACTAAAAATATGGTGCTATGCCTTGACAAACATTTATGAATGTTATAGGTATCCACTACTAGGTTTCAGAATAAAAGTTTCTTCATCAGGTGGTTAAAAATGTGATAGAGTTCCACATGGTGTTGTCAAAGTCAAAAGCTACAGTAATATATTATACACACAACAACAAAATAATTAGATAGAAAACAACAAACAAACATCAAGACGGCAGACCTACCACACACACATGATCATGACCAGGTGAACAATTTTTAAACCACCTGATAATGGAACTTTTGTTCCAAAACATGTAGTAAAATCCTACAACATTTAGAACTAAAAAAAAATCCTACAACATTTAGAACTCTTTTGACAAAGTAGAGTACCATATTTTTAGTGTATACTAATCTTGGAACCTTATAACCAAGACACACTAGACTATAACAATAGAAACTGGTTTTGAAAGGTTTGCTGTTGAAATACTCATCTGAAATACCAATCTCAGACCAAAAAACAAGTCTGCAACTTTTTCTAAATGACTGAAATTCATGCTATGAGAACTACGAGACTAAAGTCAAGCAGCTTTGATTGAGAGAGGGGAATAATTGTTATTAGCAGATATCTTTCTTTGTAAACACATATTCCTTTTTGTTAAAATCTAATTTTTCAATATGCATAAAATAAAATCCATACATAAAAACATATCACAGTACCTATTTATTTATCATTAAAGTTATAACATCATTATGTTTATTTTATAAAACCATAGTATTTAATATTGTGATAATACTTAAAATTAAAGCAATACATAATATTTATCAACTTAAGTATTTTATTACGGAAATTTCATCTTTGGCTGTGGATTAATATTATTAGTAAGGGAGATAAAGTGGTTACTCTACTGTAACATTTACATGATTTAAGTACACTTCTATTAACTTCAATGCAACCTCTAATTATTGTGGTACTTATCTCAAAGATAGAAGTATGAGTATAGTTCTACATGTGGTGCAATATGAGTTTGCTTATCATTGTACTAATGTCAGTTAATCATCGCTAATAAATGTTTTACAAGCGATCAAATACAAATGTAACCAGCTGAATGAACTATGAATTCATATGTATAAATAATTTTTTAGTCCATCATCTTAAAATAAAAATCTTAGAAAAAATGAAAAGTACTGCTATGTGATTCACACATAAATTAAAGGGTAATTTATGATTAACAAATAAAATTACTGTTTATGAATATGATGCAAAGAAATAGTTTACTTTTCAATTTAATTTGTTTTAATATATTTTGTTAACCAAACTCTACTTATACAATCTAAGATGATTTACTGGCAATACCCTTTACTTGTGTGTTATCTGCAGCAGATTGTTTCTATAAATACTCTCTTAAGAGAAAAAAATAGGAGTGAAAGTTGCTGCAGTTTTACGTAATGCCTAACTATATATGCCAAAAATACATTTTTTCAAGATTTGAAGCCGTTTAAAAAAATGTTATTATGTCATCGTGCCAGCCATTAATACTCATAGGAATGAATTTTTATTGAGTGCACTGTTAATGTATATTCAGATGATAAATTCAGTATTAAATCACAAGTGATATGATTAATAAACATTTATATAATATTCCTACATAACATCTTGCATGAAATCTTCCTTACTCTTGGTTGTGCCAGAAGGAGTATCCTGATATTGTTTATTATTTATTATCTAACAAGAAAATTATAACAGAAGTAAACAGAGAATTTATTAAGTTTAAAATAACTTACGCAGTTAGCATTGAATTGACAGCAGAGAGAAAACAAGAGAACATAAACACTGCTCCGGGTTTGTTCCGGAATGTAAGCTCGTATATTGAGGTGTAGAGAGGTGTAGATGCCATCGGGGACAGAGACTGCAAGAATGCTGCTACTGCAAACATCTTACCTGTAATTTAGAATAGAATTATATAATGTGGATCATTATAAAGTATAAAGAATTCATTTCTTTACTTACAAAAATATAAATGGACTTATTTATTAGTTTTTAAATGAAACAAGGAAGTGGGGGGCTCAAACAGTCTTAATTTATTAATTTTACCCATTTCATTGTAAGGAACATGGCTAGGCTAAGAACTGAGGAAATTGTCACTGTTAAAATGTCAGAATTTGTCAAGCTGCATATTATTTTGAAACATAAAATTTGGATGCCATCACAGATAATTACTCAGCATTCTTCAAGCAATGAAATGTATGGCTTCAAAGCAGATGATGGTCAGTATGCCATATATATATATATATATATATATATATATATATATATATATATATATATATATATATATATATATATATATATATATATATATAAATATATATATATATATATAATATAATACAAAATTGCTTTATATATAAAACAACTGTCATAAGTAATTTTTGATTTGAATTTTGTATTATTGGCTGAGAATACAGCGAAGCCTCTCCCGCCAGTTGCTGATGACTGAAATTCAATTTTTGTGTCTTTACGCATGAGAAGTGTTGAACGAGTTGACCTAGGGTTGAAATGTGATGTGAAAAGCTATATCTCTACGTTCTCTAGAATTAGAAGTATTGATTAATTACTCTCAAAAAATGAATCTAGTTACATTGATCTTATGGGTAGCCATTTTGGTTACGAGAAAAAAACACAAACCAAAAGTATGTAAATAGAGTATATATATGTTGAACGCTAATAATTTATTAACACATCTGATAAACTTATTGTGTTGGATTGGTCTTATACAAAGTTTGGATATTTTAGTTTAAACTGTGTCACCTTGATAGCTAGTGAAATGGTAAAGGAATCTATATTACTATTTTTTGTTGCTCAAATTACTGATGAGTGGTTGGAGGTTGAATCTCATGTAAGGTAGTTCAAAAGTTTCAAATGTCACTTTTAACTCTCTCCCTTGTCTGTTAAATGCAAATATTTTATTGCTTTTTCAACTAGCTTTATGAAGACCAAAAATGTTGAAATTTGGAAAATAGCTCAGAACTGGATAACAGTGATATAATATGCAGTATACAGCATTATAATATTGTAAACTCTCAGTTTTACCTATACAAGTATTTGGTGTTAAACAGTGGAAATATCTTCTGCCATCTGAAAGTCAATAGATGTTTGTCATTGGATAATGCAGTTTTTTTTATCTACTTGGTTTTGAAGACACAAGTTATTGTAAAGTAAAGATGTCTTATTTTACCAGGTGAAGTTAGGGCTAAGAAGCCCTCTCTAACACTTAACCTGGGCACCAACGGCTTAAAGGTGACTTCCGAACCACCACCAATGGTTGGGCAGAGGCAGACGGGCTGCTTGCAAGGACAGGATCGCTCAGCAGTCACCCATCCAAGCAGCAGCCACGCTCGTTGTTATTGTATGTTTGTACATAGAAGATTTAAAAGAAAATATTGTAATAAAATTATTATTTATAAAATTTAGGTTAGTGAGATTTAATTGGCTGAGAGTTTATCGGAGTCTCTTCCATTAGGTGAGAACAAAAATAGATTTTTTTCTTTCTGTGAGTCCATCTTTATACACAATACTTTTTGAATAAGTTAATTTTGAAGGTTCTATATCTTTATATAGAAATTGACAAATGGTAATCATTTGTCCTTTGGAGGTCGCTTTGTGGGCCAGATATTGTCAGGTGTGTGGCAAATGTGAAACCTAAGCCATATGTGAAACTGTGTATTTTGACTACCAATAAACATATTTGTACTCCTGGAAAGAACTAATATTTCATAATTTATACTCCACCTGATGAAAACAAAACAAAAATCCATGAAGAAATTACTATAAACCACAAAAGATTATGTGAGGTGGCTTGTCAGATCGAACCACTAAGGCTCTATAACATTTTCTCTCTAAATTAAAAGATTTTATTACTTACAATACTTTAATCACATTAAAGGAGAAGCGTTATAGAATTTTGTTCCATAATATACTACAATTAGTGTTTAGGAAAATATTTGCTTCTTAATATCTATATACAATATCTAGGCCGTATGGAACTCCCATAGATAATTAATAATATAGAAACTTTTTTCCTGTGACAAGAATACTTAGTAATTTTTAAGGAAAAAAATTAGATTAATCTCTTAATGCAAAGTAGATAAAATTCGATCTCCTCATTTCAGCAACAAGGCAGAATATGGTTTTCTGTACCTACAAATTTTAATTGTCAAATAATATCTTTCAGTAAAAAGGTTTTGATTTGATACTCTTCCAATATGCATATTTTAATTTTTCCTAGCTGCATTATAGCCTTTCTTCAATAAAGTTATGAATGGAAAATGGCTATGAGGCATAATTAAGTGCACATAGCTGATATTGTGTGTTTTATTCAGTTTATTTTAGTTTTATTAATGATGATTCACCTCACTATTAAATTCTTAATTTAACAGATTATAATGTATATGATTGTTAACACGCAACAACCGGATATAGATTTAGTTAGTAGAAATTAGTTTTAATGCTCTTTATAACTCGATTTGCAAAAAAATGTTTTTATAAAAAGTAAAATAGGAAATTAAATCTTAGTTTTTTGAAACTACTATTCAAACTATAATACAACTTCAAACCTTTTGTTTTTCTCTTATAAAATAACAACCAGATTGTTTGTTGTTAATTACTCATTTATTAAATACAAGTTGTCACCTATATCATGCTTGGGCACCAAGCAGCTAAGCTCGGCACGTATGAGAGGAGAATGGCACCAAACGAAGCTGCCCACAGTAGCTGCCATGTAGAATTCAGCGCTATTGGTTGACTCAGCCATCAAGAAAGATCGAAGAGAGTAGGAAGTAAACAGCAGTGTGACTGCTAACATATTAGACAGACCCAGCACAGTGCTGAGGAGCCAGACTCCAACTAGTGTTCCCAGACCTGTGACAAAGAATGGCTTAAGTCAGTATCATTGTGAAGAGTGTTCCCTTGTAGAATTGAGATCCAGACTTGAGCAGCTATCATATAAATCTGAATGAGTGAGGAGTGAAAACATTGTGACCATCAACAGGTTGGACAGACTGAGCTTAGTGCTGAAGAGCTAGACTCCAACTAGTGCTTCCATACCTGTGACAAAGAATGGCTTAAGTCAGTATCATTGTGAAGAGTATTTCTTCGTAGAATTGAGATACAGACTTGTGCAAGCATTCTTATTCTATCAATACCTTTCAAATGAGGTGTCACTTAATGGGTCTTTATATTTAAAAATTTTGAACTCCCCACCATCTCATCCCCCCCCACCCCCCCCCCCCCCCACCCCCCCCCCCCCCCACCCCCCCCCCCCCCCACCCCCCCCCCCCCCCACCCCCCCCCCCCCCCACCCCCCCCCCAAGATTGGTTATCCGAAAGATCTTCGTCTCTCAAACTCTCGGCCGAATGGTACACGATTATAACCAACCGCATAGGCCACCAATGGGCGTCTTCTGAAAACCTACAAAACCGGATGCAGCAGCGTTATATACTGGGGCCCAAGATTGGTCGGAAGGATGTGGCGCTTATTATCTACGTTTGCTCTATGTGATGTCTGTCAGCGCATAAAAATACGACCACAACAACTCCAACTGTTCTGGTGTGATAGGGAACACAACGTGGTTGTGAACGCTCCCTGGCTAATGAATTGCTTTGCATGACTTAAATAGGGACCAATTACCTCGGTCATTGAACGGGATTTAAAGTGTATCTGTTAGTCATCACCGATTTTGACTTTTCACTAAGTATTCTGTTTTGCGTCCCATTGCGATGCTGTTACAGCGAGAGTTGGTCTCCAAACACTTAGAGGATGATTATTTTCATGGTTTATGGCGTCTCCGGCCTTACATTTATATGCGATAATGTGCTCAGAATTCATCGGAAAGCCGATGACCAACCTTGCAAAAACCAGTAATAGACATCAAAGATCCTTTATTTTTAATACGCCAGTCGCCATCCCCAAGCCAATCCGGGCACGTAGGTAGAGGTGAATCGGGACATTGTTACTATGTTAAGTGGCAATACGTCATGAAAAGACAACCACCGAGAATAAGGGACAAGTACATACCTAAGCTAGGATTTTGCTCTTAGGAACAGTCGTACCACGAGACTACACAGTATTCGCCAGCGTTTCACTGGAACTTCGGGCTGAGAAACTCCGCCCACTGCTGGTGCAGGATTTGAGGTTCTTGTAGGATGGCTCTCTGTCCGGGTGACCTTCTCCAGAAAGATTCAAGGCATTAATGGTGACAAAGCTTACAAGAGCTGAAAGCACCATTTATCAAGAGGTTGCTGATAGGTTAAAGACATGCGCCATGGACGGATGAGCTCGTCGCTATAACCTTCGTAGAGATAGACCCTGTACACTACCGAATGTGGGTGATGGTCGTCCCTCAAAAGGAATTACCCACACAGTCGGACGAGCAACAAAGTAATTTTCTCAGCGAACCAACTGCTAGCCAACAACTAAATATATGTTAGGACTCCTTTTTGGTGGCTGAGGAAAGTATCTCCTTTTGGTATTCACACCCTGGCTGATATGAATAGTGTAAACGTCATCGGGAATAATTGGCATGTGGGCTGACCTCAAAAGGTTCCATCAAGTGAATGAAAATTTGGGAAATTTTCTACAGGCATGGGGGGTATTTTGTGACGTAGTATGGCAGTTTATGGTGAGGTTCCATATGGTATTAATAATGTAGAACTGATCACTCTAATCATTATATAAATAATTTCAATTTCATCAATGTCGTAGCGCGCGCGCACAATTGTACCAATTATACCAATTGCCCGTACGTTCCCACTCTTGCCTGGTTCATGCATTAAAAGAATAGCCCATTGAGTAAACCTTTTATCTCCGTGTTGGAACTGTTCACCGACATCGACCCGGGACGACCACGCTGCGGCAGGTGAATCTTATAAACAAACAGCTGGTGGGGGGATTTGATTTAGTGGGAGTGAAGCTATGCGAGTGACTGGATTGCGTCGAGTGCTGTGTGTGTCTACGGAGCCCTTCATATCTTCGCTGGATTGTCGGGAAGCCGACTAATAAATTGGCCAAGGGTGAAACTACTACCATATATTTTCCTTAGTTACTCGTCACTCTTAAAGTGAATTCAATATACTAATTTTTAATAGTTTAAAAACACTACTCGAGAATGTATAGAAATCAATCTCAAACTGAGCCTTTGGAAAAACTGTTTAGGGTTTGAAGTTGAAACTGTGTAAAGCTAATAAACGTGGCATATACTCTTTAATAGTTTAATACCATCTTACCTAATAATTTGTTTTAAAAGTATTTGTTATCCAAAACCAATTACGCTTAACCTATGTTGACAACATTTCTTAAGAGAAAAGAGGTAAACTTATAAATAGTACATAATAGTTGAGAATTAATGTCACAACTCTGATACTGTTATAACTGCACAATGTTTTAAAATGTTTTAATCGAAGAAGAAAGAAAATTAATTTCTTTTTTATAGTAAAGTAAGTAATTTAATTATCAATAAAGATAACATTACTAAGTCGGCTATGATAAATAACAACCCATGATTGACATTTTTTTTTTTATATTTTGTAAACAGACCGTTGTAACAGTCCTAATTTTGATGTGTCACAGTTTCATGTTAACAATAAGTAGTTTCAACCGTTTTTCTTCTTAATGTTGTTATCAATGTTTATTGCTGTAATATAAAAAAAGTCAAGGTAAAAATTATTCACCTCAAGCTATTAATAATTAGTCCCTTTGACTATCACATTAAATTTATAAATTCAATTTTTGTTTAATTATACTTGCTATTATGTTAAATCATATTGTGTAACATTGTAGGGTACTACTTTAACTGTTTATATAATTTTCGACTGTGTTTTATTAGCCCTTTGAATATGAACAGTCAAGCTTACAGATATCCCTCTATGGATTTCTATAGCGGAAGAAGTTGCGATAAATTACAGGTGGATTCATTAACCTTAGAGTATTGTTGCTTTAATCAAGCTGGAGAAGAGGACATTCTAGCATCAACAGATTCATTTCATTTGCTTCAAACGACTAAACTAAATACCGTAATGTGTTTATTTTTTATAAATGTTTTTCATTGTTGTTTTTCATTTGAATGTAAATGTCCATTTCAATTGCTGACTGAGAACTGTTGTTATCGGATGTTGTTCTCTGTTGGCTTATGAAATCTCATATTAATCAGGGCTTTTTTGGGATTTGGTATGGGTACACTTCTGGACTGACACTCGCCCGGAGCACTGGTGGACTTATTGGCCCGAGCCGCTAATGTGGGTACTCACAGGCTCTAAGCACTAACCCTGACACTGGGAACTGCATTCCTAGCCCGTGCCGCCTTACACCTACCACTATCCGCACCGCGGAATCCGCTCTCTTCCGGAGCCACGGTCTCTGGAACCGGACGTAGTAGGGCCTTTTGTGTTTGTGACATCCCAGTTGGTGAGTTAACAGACTTGGGATTATTTCACAAGAGTGCTCTTATGGATTCAGTGAGTCGGACGCGGACTGATGTCTAATTCTGGACCAGGAGCCTTTGTATTTGTGGAAGGAGCCCCTTAAAAATTTTGGTTCAACGCTACCCTCCAGACGTTATACCTGCACACCTTAGTGGGCATGTATATAGTGTATCTTTAGTATATTTACTTACTTGTCGTAGTCTATTTATTTTACATGTCTAGGCCATTTTATTGCATGTGTTTATTTGTATTTATTTATTGTATGTTGAATGTTGATTTTGAGGAAGTTGGAGCGCTCCCTCTACCATAAATAGAGTTCATTTAGCCATTTGTAATTCTCTCTAATAAGTGGGTAACAATTGTATCTTCGCTATGTTTGTTGTTGGATTATTTTCTGTCTAAAGCATTTTACATTACTGTAAGGCTGGATTACTTTGTGATAATGTCATACAATTTCCTGCACATAAATAATTAGTTTAATTACAAACATTTGAGTGTTTTGTTTTTCTTTTGTTCAGTCCTAGTAACTGGGATTTAGATAACCTCGCATAAGTATTAGGGCGGTCCCTATATTTAACCTTATATTCAGAATATTTCAATACAACTATCTGTGTAATCCAAAGGCCTGGTTGACAAAAAAAAAATAGCTTTAGGTGTTGATGGTAGTAGGGAGCCTGATTGGTACTTTCCTTGGAGCAGGGGTACTCTTCCTGTGTTGGAGCCCTGCCTGTTACCTGTCTACAACAAGGTGGCGCCCTTTCCCTCACCGAGCAACCTTAAAGAAGAAGAAGTTACTTAATTCGTAGGTTACCCTTTACACTTACGGCGCGCTGTCAAGGGACCACCCCCTTTCTCCACTGAGTGATACCGGACATTTGCACAAATTCCCCTAGGGGGAGAACGTTGCAGGCTATTGAAAATTAAGATTAATTTTATTGAAAACTTAAATAAGGCTATTGCCATTTATACAATTTAATTTAAATAAAAGGCGTTTGTACAGGTATTTGTGTCTTCCACAATCACATTTTAGTTTCCTCATTTAAACACATATGTTGAACAGATACGGCCAAATACCAAAATAACTGGAATCGGAAAAAGTAAAATGCGCTCTGGTGGGTATAATGGTTAGCACATTCACCCGGCAAGTGAGAGATCCGTGTTCGAACTCCCGGCGGAGCAAGTACAATTTTTGTGATTCAAATGTTTATTGAAAATTATATACACTAGGAGTTACTCGTGGGCTTCGCACGCAATTTCGTATTGACAAAAAGGACATCGTAAGGAAATATTTCTTTTGAATTATATTCGTTATTCTCCTAAGATAAGTCGATTAGTCACTGAAAGATAGTCCAACCTTGTGAATTTGTGTTTTTATTAAGGTTTACATATTTAAAGCTGATTTTTGAGACTTGGTTAGAGAGTGGAATCTTGCTTATTAGTACCCGTGAAAACCGGAAACTATGTCTCCATTATTCTATAATTATTTTTATGTAGTAAGCTTTCAAAACATTTCAATAACAACTAAAACTAGTTTAGTCCAGTGTGAGAGTAATCCTAAAACCAAAGTCCTTAAGTGTTTTCTCAGTTTCAATCTCGCTTAATAATATAATAAAGGATGAGGCTTTTTGGAATCTTTAATCTGAATTAAAACGTAGAATTTAGGTACATATTAATTATTGGTGTGATCATAGTTAAGAGTTTTTGAGCTTCCTCAACGGCCGACTTTTTTGGATCTTTTCATATGGACGACAACACCAGATTCACTATAAAACCTATTCTGTAACAGCGCCAGATATTTAACACTGAACAAAGCGGAAGGTGAAATGGAACTGAATTTAACATGTACCTTATGCATACAGTAAACAGAACAAATATGAGTTTAAAAGTCGGTTTTGTAGATGGAGCTTATATTGGTACTGATAACTTAACTTACATTAAAACATAAAAACCAATATTTAATTCTTTTATTATTTTTGTGAGGCCTTTCGATATCAAGGATATCTTCTTTCAGACACATCTTTTGTCATGTGTCTGAAGAAGATATCCTTGATATCGGAATAAAGCCTCACAAAATAATAAAAGTATTTTAAATATTGGTTTTATGTTCTTAATGTAAGTAATTTAAAAGTCGGTTGTTTTAAAACATTAGTGCCTTTTACATTGCAGTATCTTTCCTAAGCTCAACTGAACTGTAATTATTTAAACACGACAATTAAACTTCACTTAAAATACAAAATTTGAACATGTCACGTAGTATGATATTTGTTGAAAAATATTTTGTTTTTTAGATTTTAAATGTTTGCAAGAATATTAATTTATTACATATCATATAAAAGAATGATGAGTGCAATGGTGACATATATCGAACGATGGAATATGGCACAGCGTCCGTCGTTAAATCAATCCTTTATTGTCTGACAGGATGTGGCAAAAACCTCTTTTTTCTTATGATTGTTTATATGTTAACATATGTCTACCTGTCTGAAGGACATCATCACGAAGGAATGAAAAGAACTATTGATTTTTGATATTTTGCAACTCAGCTAGGCTTGTACGCGACACGTAAGTCTGGCTTACTCCTGCCTTATATTAAACAAGTTATTGACTATCAAATTAATAACTCACTTTTCGCATCACTAGATAAATTTACTTATATAATTCTTCACACGTTTATAATCGTTACAATATCAAGCAGCAATCCCTCTGTAAGTTCTCAACTGATGTAGACAGACATGTATGTGGATTGAATAAAAAGTAACATTCAGTTTTAGTTTTAAACCAGCAAGACAATCTAATGCATTCAACAATAAAGAAAGTAAAGCCAGTGAACTCTTGGGTAGTAGGCAGTGTTTCTTGCGGTTCGTTTGCAAACTGTTCTGTCTTCGATTTGTGAACCCGGGACCGGACAACTTGATTATATCAACATTGCAGATCTACAACACCATCAGCAAGAGTTGACACTCTGACAATTAATAAATTGTCGACTAGTTAGTGAGGAACCCTTAGTTGGATGTTGCTAGCTACAATACTCAACTTTTTCTGTTAATTATTATACTCTTTCAGATTTTCAGACAAGCATTTATAAGTGGGAGCATAGTTATAAACATTTAATATATTATAACGTTAATAATAATTTTCATTTGCCAGCCAATACTATGTTTAACAAAAAATAAAAATATATCGTCAATTCGTCAAATAATTGATTTTTTTAAAATAAGATCTTAAATTTAAATTTACTTAAATTTACTTAATAGGAGTCAGCAGTAATTAAATTAAAGTAGGTAAATATATTAATCTTAAACAACAATTAGTTCAGTATAAATAATACGAGGGCCGTTTTTATCAACCTCACCTCCGGATCCCACGCAATGATAGCCAGATATGTGGCAGGTCCGCTCGAGTGGGCATTCGATCCGCGCAAATATTCCGGCAACAACATTTGTTCAGTGCCAGTTTCTGCCGAGCTACAGTTCGCATAAAAACATTGCCGCTTCTTTTAATTTCTCGCACCGAATAGTGAAGATTTAAGGTGTTTTACAGTGAAACTAGGAGAATTTTGCCGCTTTTATCAGCTTTAACATTTCTCGAATTAATCCTTGAATTTTACAATCGGAATTTTAAGGCTTTTGACGCGATTCACGCACACCATCACTCACGACCGTACGTCTCCGTAAATCACTGTATATAGTTTCAATGGATTTCTGCTGCACTAATCCCTTCGGCCTTGGAGAAAACAAATAATACTTCTAAATTTTAAATTTGGCGTGTAAATCGTGAAAATCAATAGGGGCGTCTATGTTTATGCGACTTCAACTCAGTCCAAATCGACTACTTGAATTCGACATATTAAATGTTGTTCGGGGAAGATCGATAATCTGCGGAACCTGCCATGTGTCTAGCCGTCGTAGCGTGAGATTGGAGATTGAAAAAAACGGTCCTCGTATATTCTATAGGTAGATTAATATGCCAACCTGGACCACTTTTGGGGACACATTTTACATTTTTACGTTATATTTCATTTTATTTACAGAGATTTCACAATGAAACAAGTAGTCAACAGAAAAAATATAGTATTATGCTATACAGTGAACATTATTTGCATACTGAATATTTTAAAGTAAAGTTTGACAGTCTTCTTGGTTTAAATATTATCGGATAAACAGAGAAGTGATCTCATTTCATATTCATACTATTCCATGATAAATTGATTTAAAACAACAAGCAGTAACAATGACTACATACATCCGGTCTTATTAGTAATAAAGAGTGTGAAGCGTCGTAAACCGGAAGTTAAGTTTAAAGGGTAATGGTACTTGTTTGTCGTTTTCTATGGAGCCATTTCACGTTTATAACGGCGGCAGCACAGTAATCAAAGATGACATCTAGACCGTTGAGACAGGATAATAACCTTAAATCTTCTCTTAACAGCTTAGATTTAGTCGTTGACGTTTCTGTAGGTTTGATTAGGTTACATGGTTTGATTTATACTTTAATCTCCACTCAAATGTCAAAATTATTGTGTAGTTTCAGAGGAAGTATTGTTTATTTCACATATCCAGAACTCAAGTGTCCAAAACATGATGCGTTGGATCGTATGAACATTGTTTTAACATACAATATAGTAAAAAAACGAACGAACTTCATAATTATAAATAACAAAAACATTGCACATACGAAGGAAAATTAACCAAATTCTTAATAGTGACTTACAAAACGGTTGTTTTTTCATTTATTTTCTATTCTATCCCAAACTGGTATTTAAATGCAGGAATTGTGGCGCCAGCAACTTCCCACCATTCCTGTATATACCAGTTATTTTTCTGCTCCAACGTCATAAATAGGGCTGGGAGTAGGACAGTACGACCGCTAAGAGTATTTCATTGAGTAAATGTCGTATTTATCTGTAAAGTCGGGCTCAGATGGTCGTGGTGAATAGGTGTTTACTGACTGCTCGTTGCAACTTACTCCCTCATCATAACCGAGGAGGTATCGAACTGCTAAGAAGTATAATTTCTAAATAATTTACATTATATCCTTTACACTTTTCATAACGTTGAAAATTATTTTCAAATTTATGTTAACTGAGTCAACGATGATTTTATGGAGTGGCCTATTGTTGATTGGACTTGTCTAGCTTCTGTCATTTCTTTAATCAAGTACTAGTGTGGACAAGATAATTACACTTTATTTTTATTATTAAAACAGTGCAAATATCAATATTAATCATAAAATGCTCATCAGAGGTATCGAGAGAAAGTTAAAAACTAAATTCTTCCGCTGGCACAACATCGTTGCGTCTCGATCTGACATTAATTAACAATGTTTAACACACCTCGTGGTGGTCAGTAATGTCATATTATGATGTCATATACGTTTAAGTAGCACACTGACGGGAATTATACTTTGACCTCGAAAACTTTCTTCTTCCTCCATCCCCATTGCAAAAATGTATACGGCGTATATCTGATTCTGGTACCTGGGTGGCCAGCATCTAGAAACTCTACGATTAGTCCATTTATTTGGGTATTGATTTAAGTATTCGATTTCGGTTGGTGGAAACAATTTTTCAAAAATGTGGCAAAGCGCCATTACGTTTAAAGTACAGCTGGTTTCGCGTTGCAAGAGGAACATCTTCATGCAAAGTTATTAAAGTTCTTCTTAATGAACTGTAAGTGTGTCTGACTTGTTAAGTGCTCAGTGCTCTTGAAAAAATAAACTGCCTAATCAGCTGATTCATGAATAATTAATACATACGTTAATGCAAAAAGCTGTTGAAAGTTACGTTCAAAAATTGTGATGCATGTGGGATCTCCCAGGCCCACGAGTGTGAGAATGTTGTTTTCGAAAATTGTTGATACTATCACGAGTGAACTGTGACTCATCGGTAAATTAAATTTACTTAAAAAATGTCGTTATTAAGTTTTTAACTAAATTCAACATACATCCAAGCAATGGGCATTGGTCACCTGGATGTAAATGCTGCTGTTATTGTTAATGTATCAAACATCTATCTATCGCTTTTTTTTAACTTTATTTAAATATTTTTTCATTATATAATAACATTTTCTACAAAGTTTACTTACTTAAACTTTTTATGGTATTTTTCTTGGTGAAATAACAAATTTATTTGTTACCCAAATTTGAAAAATGTGTTTTCTTCACTCCATATTTTTCATTTATACACTGGTTTTCTCAAACACTACTTTTAATTTGCTGTTAGGGATCTGTTTTATTATTCGCTCGACTAATCAGGTCAAAAACCATAATAAATTATTGAAATCGCTTCTTTAAATCTACCTTACCAGATTTTCAGGAAGATATCGTTTTCATGGTAAGTAGAAACCCGCGAAAATCTTTCGCTAGCCGTAATGTAGCATTTCCAATTCCATATTTATATAAACTTTTTTCATGACTTTTACATATTAGAATGAGCTCCAAAACAGTTTCTATATATTTTATTGATGAATGCATTGATATACATTACTTAACACACTCGCATGATATTGTGTAGACAATCATTAATAGGGTACTTTTTAGTTAAAAGTAGCGTATTACATTCAGTGTAGTGTATATAATGGGATCTTATAAGTTATTCATGTCTTCTCGTCAGTATATATTATTTATAAATATAGCCTGTTACTGTATATAATAATATGTAAAATATCGATAACTTATTTCTATATATATATATACTATATATATCTATATTTTATATTTATAAATTTGATTTTTAACTTTTCCTGCTACCGTTATACGTGTATTTTACTGTATTTTAAGTTAGGTAACATTCTCTCCAGATTCATCGATATGTTGATGTCATAAGTGTTGATGAATTGTAGTGTAATTAAACTATTATTGTTTTCACAATAATAAACAAGTAGGTAGGCGATAATAGCGTATAATTACCTAATATGATCTGGCTGGTTAATTATCTAATTTTAATATTGATTATGCACCCAATATCAGGGAAATTCACTAATTAAGCACAATAAACTAGGGAAATTCACTGTGGTGCCATAACTAGTTATATTGTATATTCATATACTGGATAGTTAATTAGGCTATTGGGAATGTTAACCACATCTGTTATTCGGAACTCAACCCGTAGTATTATTAACAGCAGTGATCTAACATTTATTTGTAGCTAAGCTATACAATTTACAAATATGCATTTCTTAAAACTATACATATTTTTTATTATTTTATTTACATTAATGTTACTAGAATAGACTGATTTGTTAAGATAGCTCATGATATTGACAATTCCAATAATCAAGCAATTATGTAATGCAGCTGCAGAGCAGGTCTGATAACTACTTTTTGGGTTTAAAAAATTTTCCAAACACAATTATTTATTATTGCTTTAACAGTAGCAATCTATCTATAGTTCAAAATATATAAACTTTGAATTCAAAAAAAGTATTGTTTTTCATCAATTATAAATATTGCTAATATTTAGCTTTAGAACTTCGAAAAGATCGAATTTATACAAGAAAGTGGTTCTGGAACAGAATTGGGTGGTGCTATTTTTGAAAACTTTTATAAGTCCGAAGTTCCGATCAGTTTTGATCAGTTTTGGATTAGGAGGAATAAAACCAAATTATATACAATTATACAACTTGTTAGACATTGTCGACATACACTGTGTACAGGAACATGTACTAAGATCATGTACAGGTATAAACCTGTCTAAACACTCTGATGGTGTGCGTCATGATGAACACACTGTTGTATAAGTTACACACGAATTGTATATGGTTTTTTCCCTACAAATTACTAATACTTCATACATTTGAAGTAGTCAATAAAGTTATTATTTTTACAATGCTTCTTATGGATTATTTTTATTTTCAACGGCTATTATTACTAATTTATTTAAAATGAAATGTAAACTCATGCAATCCAATCGAACAAGTGAATCAGCGCGCTGATGTTCTAACTGTATTTCCTTAAAAGGTTTCTCAATATTAAAAAAAAACTCCTGCTTAATAGTAATCTCTTGTGCTCAATTTTGTGTTTTCTGAGATCAATCTAGAACATTGGAGTGAATATTAAATATCATTAAATTTCTCTCTTGACCCAGCATGAAATGAAAGAAAAATAGTCAGAACATTTTTATATTCTTAGACGATGTGGTTCTTGAAAAAATCCACTACATCATTGGTAATACATACCTAGATTTATAACTATTTAACATGAAGGATACGATGTGAGGCATCCTCCGAAGGTTGGAATCTTAAAAAACAATACCTCTTAAAAAAAAAAAACATAACACTCTTTAAATCTGGGCCACTTTTTACCTTTTTTATTACCCCTCACTTTTCATATGAAATTCGATCTGATGAGCAGTGATGAAGGCAATTTACAACAGAAATATATTTAAATTAAATTATTTAAAAGACGACGAAAAACTGCTATTATCATTTCAAGATTGCGTTTCAGATAATTGTGATACCTTCGGAAATGCTCCGGTGATTTGGTGTTACGGGCTTCTCAATGCTCCGGGATTCAGAGTTACTGCTTCTCGAATACATTTTGTTTACAGGATTATTGGCACGATTGGGTATTGACGAGTCATAGTTACAGAAAATAAGTAGGAATAGCTGTAAGATTACAATGACAGAATATCCTTAGTACGAGTAGTACGAGTACAACGTCTTAAGCGGATCGGTGATGTCAGATCATCAATGGAATAGAAACATTGGAAATATCAGTTAGCAGGCTAGTCTAGTCCAAAAACGCCTTCAAAGTTGCCCCTTACAATAAATGTTTTTTAGGACAATACATTATTTTTATTTTAAAGTCCTCAACCCTTTTAAATATAACCATTCTTCAAGACATGAACAATATAAATATGTTGTTTTACTTTCTACGACGAATTACGTACATTGATGAAGGAACTATATATTTATAGTTTTGTACCATTTAAAAAATACTGTAGTTATTTTATTTTAAATTAATATGGTAATATTTTAATAAAAAAACATGTAACCTCTCATCATGATCTCATCATATTATACAAAGTTCGTCTCTTTTTAAAGCTTTTCTGCATTTCCTGTTTTCTTAAATGGTATCGTAAAAAACTATGACTATTTTTTTTAAAATTGAAACAAATTATTCAAACAGAAGACCGATTCCACTACTTTAATTTCAGATGTGAGTTACTCTGTTGATGACTACCTAACCAAACACCGTTGAATAAAATGGCTACTCAACATAAATCTGAATCCTAATAATAATAAACTGAGAGAATGAATGTATTGTGTTATAAACGTTAGAATTTGATAACGGCACATATACCATTGTTCCTTTGACGCTAGTATGTTTTTTATACATTTTCTTCCTGCAGTAAAGCTTTATTACTATTATAAAATATTTCTATTTTAATTGAATACAGTGTTTATTCATTTTAGATGCCTATATAGTATGATCGTTTTACAATTATTGGTAATATGTATTATTAAATGTCATGTTACACACCAACAACAAAAAAAATAAATCAACACAAGATTCGGTGTATACCTTTATAAAGCAGGGTTTTACAGTGTTACGGAAATTGTAAATCTCAATTTGCAAAAACACGTAAACGTGACAGATATATTGCGAACTGGCTGAACATATATGGACCTTAAACAAGAAATATGTCCCACTGTTAACACTGTTTACATGGATAAAGTGTAATACACTGGGTATTGAGTTATCCAAGTACTCTATTCTCCTGTTAAATTACAGTTTGCTAATAGCACTATTCCTATAAAATACATCAAATACGTTAACAAAATAATATAGTAAACCCATTTACGTATTTTTTTTTATTATTACATACCTTGGTGGGATCATTATGAGTCAAAAGCACTTTCAATAACTTATATAATTATTATAAATATACGGTAGTTTTTTAACTATTAATACGTCTTGTATAACAGTTTATATTATTAGTCGATTAATATCTCATTTTTAATATTTTTTTGTTTGTATTTTACCATAAACACATATTTTTACACTGATATTGAAGCAGTGGTTTCAATTATTCAATGGGTGAATTAATATAAAAATTCGGTATAAGTATCCATTTTAAAATATAGCCTTACATCTAAACGTGTCATTCATATTATTCATCTTGTTGGCTTTTCCACTACGTATATACATTTATTTGAATGTTGTAACAGTAATGCACGTATTGTTCATTCTGAATTTTATTGTTATATTCTTTTTATTCTACCATTTCATTGTCATCCTTTAACTAACATCTTTATAGCATTATGAAATATAAACGAATTGTGTAAATAAACATCGTAGATGATGTTCTAGATAATATTGACAATCCACTAACTTCCAAAGCATGGCTAAAATACAATGTCTCTCATCTAAAATGTACTGCGGGTTATATAAAACGCAGCTTCCATTCAAGTGTTTCGTCCAATCTGAACTAATGACTCAGATCTGAATACAAATTGTACTGAAATTGTTAATGTAACAAGACAATTACTAATTTTAATGTAATGAATATACTGCCGATATAAAAGTATTTTCTATGCTCCTATACATTTCTAGGTTATAAATAAGAATCCTTTGTCGATATTATATAGGGAAGCTCACAATATTTACACAATTTATTTGCTGACACTATTAATTTCAATTCATATCGTTTCTGTTTTTCATATTTGATATTTTAGTGGGGGTTAATCAGAACTAAATATAAGTTTTTATAATAATAGAAAAAATCCGTTTATAATTTTACTGTGAGAAGCAAATAATCAGTTAAAATTTTGTAAAATAGTTTTTTTTGCCTCCCTATGCCACAGTTGAAAAAATATGAGACTCTCTGAAAATAAGCCGAATTAAATATAAGCCTTTATACCCAATACTAGCTCAATGAAAATTTTATATTCCATGAAAAATTGCCAAATCATTTATTGAAACTTTTCAAATTAATGCAACTATTTTCGCAATACAAGTACTCCTAATGATCGGATCGGGATATATATTCTAATATTGAGAAATCAGGCATTCTCTCATATAGAAATGCATATTCTAAAACTCAGACTTATCCTTTATTATTTGATAAATCGCTACCATGTAACGTAAACTATTTGAAAAACAAATCTACCACAGTAAGACTAAATACATGAGAATACGTTGAAATGTCTTTCGGCATCTACATTAGTTTAATCGTGGGTCACAGATAACGACGAATCGTTCTAGATACTATAATTTCAGTAAATAAATTATCTATAAAGCAGGATTTTTTTAAAGAGACATTCAAAGATCCTATTATCAGGAATCAATTTACTACTAGTTTTTACGAAACAACACTGCATACAAATTCAGATAGGATTAACTGAACTGAGCTATTCGTTGAAAAACACTAATAACCTGTACGATGTTACATTACTTTCATTCTCCCACCGCTATATCATAAAAAAATAATGAGGGCTCGTTTTCGGAGTAAACGTAGCTGCCACTGGTTTGCTGATTTCGTTCCATTCTTTTACTACAGAATCAATGCACGTGAACTGTTAATGTAAACTACTACATGATTAACTCCGTTAAAAATTTAATCTAATTTTCTTTATAAAGAATAGTTTTTTAAGCTTTAAAGCACTCAGCTATTTTTTTAAAAACAACCCAGCTACAGAACGGTCACTGCGACCATACCTTGTATAACCCCGCGCATACTCACGGTTTTCTTGGGCTCTCCAATAAGTTAAAAGTATCTTCTTAAAACTACCTTTTTTTAAGTAGTTAATATAAAACAGCCCCCATTTGCCACTCATCCATTATGTCAGTGTTCAATACTTCAACCTTACGCGCTCCTGCAGCTGTATGAAACTGTCTTTAGAATTTTGCATTAAGAGCAAAACTCCTGAATATAACTTTAGCCAACTCCTTTGACATTAAGTACACTATTCGGTTTCCTTTTCGTAACAGATGGTTCTTCAATATAAAAAAAAATATTCTCAACGCAAGTTACTCATATTTTAACTCTTTTCATTATAAAATTCGCTTAAGTCCTTTTTTCGCTCAACGGGTGGGAAACACACTTTCAATACATTAAAGAATTGCAGTCAAATAAACTTACCTAGAAGTCAGATTGTTGTGAGGATATAAGATGCGAAACTTTGTACATATGTTATATCCATATTTTGGGCCATGTTACATCTAGATATAACTGACAGATTCAAACTGTTCATAGGTGATAAAACCTATTCTATGCCTGAAATAAAACCTTTACCAAATGAATGAAGGAAGACTTCATACCAGCAATAGCCCGGAGATTAACGTTGCGCATTACAAAGCTATATTTCTTCAACTCAATTTTCCCCAGCAGCGTCTCGAGATAAGTGTCGACGACATTTAGGGTGAACTGAAGGAGAGAAGAAATTGCAAGAAAATAAAAATGTTACTGTCTCCATCTGCACGAGCCTCAAACCAGATGCTGCCAGGAAAACTAATACTGCATCAGCGATCAACACAATAGTAAAATCATGTTGTTACTGGAAACTTTACCCATTAAAACAAATGGATGTTAAACAAGTATTTTAATAGGTGTAAAAACATACGGTTGCAAAGGCGCATTGGACATATTGATATGGTATGATTATGAAATTTTATTATATAATTGAATGCAGTTGTTTTAAAAACAATAGCTTGACATCGTCGTCGCACCGAGATGAAGTGACACTCTTGGATTTGGATTGACGAAAATGTTATAAATGTGTTCTTTCAAGAATACGTTCTAATTACTAGTTCTCTATTTTTTGGTAAGATAAGAAAACTAATTAAAATCACAATAGGAATTTTAATACTATTTACCAATACCCTACAAAAGAAGAGAAACAGCGGTACCTGTTGTTAAATAACCGAGCAGATAATGGTGAATCGCGTCCCGAACTCTATCCCAACTTATTGCAAAAAAAACAAAATACCACCCAAACACCGGAATTCCAAGTAACCCTTTCAGTATTGAAGTACGTCTTAAACCTCAGATAAGAAGCATTACAAAAATTATCTACACATACCGTTTATACAAATGGTGTAATTGGATTCTTCATCACGAGATCTGATTAATTCTAATTCTGGTCATAATTAATATCTCCGTCTATTATTAGTTAGGATATCACATTCCAATAGAGTTAAGAGGTGTTAAACTGTAAAATGGCATTATCTGTATCCATATTTGTAATGATATCGTTCAAGCAAATGTATAAGGACTTGAAGCATCTCTCGATTAACCATATTAGCCGAATGTGCTTGTTTTTTACATCTGCATGATGAAAGCATAGTTGTTTTTAAATGTACTCTAAATATAATACATAATTTTATAGGTATCCCTTTATGTAAGTACTGTTTACCAGTACAATAACATGTAATAACAAATACATCACTAGGCCAACACGGCCGATGTCGTAACAAACATCAAAGTCTTTCAGTTCACAACGTGTCAGAACTTTGCTTACACAATAATTATCTTACGAACTCCTACGTTCTAATTATAATTATGAATAAAGTTTCAACGCTGCGTCATCTGGAATACTTTGACGTTTGTTAAATAAAATATATATTTTCTGTCTATCACAACTAATTTTTAATATAAATTCTGACATAACTAATAATATACCATTGCAAGCACGGTACATTTCAAGAAGCAATACTACATTATAATTTAATAAATAATAAATACACTTGGATTAAATTTAATGATATATATTAAATTTTAAATTTGGCAATCCTAACATTCAAGATATTTTCATGTATGTATTAAGTATAATATTTGGCTTTTTACCTGCTCCGATCTAGGCATTCAAATGGTATAAGACTGTGGATAATTTTGCTCTAAAATGATATCGTTTCCCTGGGTTGAAACTATTACTAAAAATGAAACTTTTTCTAAAATCGGTCAATCTTGTTAGGCTACTATAAAGGAGGAGGTTGATGAGGAAATGAAATGAAAGTGCTGTGAGCACAGAGCATTCTAAAATTGTTATAAATATCAGTACGAAGGAACTTGTCTAGATTTGCTACTTGTAGTATTATCGTATACTTTTTTGTACAGCCACTGTAGTTTTAGATCAAGTATACTTTTTTCCTTGTTACGAAATAGGAATATTTAACTATATATTTTAATTCTAAGAGACCTCTTTGATCGATTACGTTTATACTGAACAAAGGATGGCATGAAACACAGTTGGAAGTATCGGGAAAGCTTGTCAGGTGTAACAACTGCGCTGCAGCCCTAGGGGACTTATTACCATGTTATACGGCTTGCACTGTCAGGCGGGTGTTATTTATTATAGTGTACATTCATCTACTCGACTGTTTTGTGTTGATGTGTGTGACTTCTTGAACCATTGTTTATTTTTTTAATTTGGTTTTCAGCATTGGTTAAGAAATCAATTTTAATGATTTTTATTGACCTAGAATTTAGTTTACAAGTAATTAATTACAAACTTTTCTGCGGCGTATCTCAACTTTACTGCATATAACACATTTTCCTTATAATATATTACTTTACGTTTTACTGTGCATACATTTATCTCTCTTGTGTTTAAAGAGTTGTAAAATAAATTTATAAGAACCATAATCCGAAATAATTAACTTTCAACTGTCCGAATAAACATAGCTCTTTTTTAATACTCGACGAAAGAACGCTTGAGAATTGAGTTGGGGCTTGTAAAGCCTTCATTTATAAAGAGGGTAATTCGTCTGTCAGATGTCTTAGAATTATTGTCTTCCCTGCCATAAGTAGGCGTAATTAACGTGCTTTTACATTTATATATCTGATCAATTTTAGCCAGTTACATTTGTACGCATGTACAACTACTTTTTACGCCAACTAAATTAGAGTTGCGGTGTCCAGGAGGTTACGACATACTACAGCGGAATAATTATATAAACATTAATTTATTTTTATTGGAAAGACGTCATTATATGAAATGCATAACTTAACAATGCGAATCTTCAAATCCAATGGAATTCTTATTACTAATAAAAATTTAATTGGTTAGGTCGATATATTACAAGACAACTTTTTTTTACGTCTAATTGTATTTCTTAAATATGCAGGGAGGTTTAATATGTTTCAAATAGAAAATTGTCTGAAAATTACGGAATTGAACCTTAATTATATTATAAAATCTGGAATTATATTCTGGTGAAACCAGCTAATACCACTCGGAGCGAGAATATCTCTGAGACGAGTGACAGGTTCGCGCCGGGGCAGAACAAATCAGTTCATTGGAGCAGACATCGTCACATGATACGTTGTTCGGCTTCGTGAACAAGGAACCAGTTTTAGAATTTACAACTATATAGTATTACTAACATTAATATTACTATAACTCTTTTCCCATTACCAATACGTAAATATATCTACTGCACAGAATTAGCCTTAATTATCTCATTCAGAACAATATGTTCTGTTAATAGTACCCGTTGCTGGATCAATAGAACAAGCACTATTAAAAATCAATGGTGGGTAATCTGTGTTCATGTTCGAACATTTGAATGCATTCCTCAAAACTTAACGCCGAAAGAAGTTCTTTATATATCTATTTGAAAGTTGTAACATTTTTGTGTGTTACTTTCCGTTATATTTCATTACTTATTACTAATTTACAAACATCTTTCTTGTTAATGCTATAAAACTTTATAGGTTTAAGTCTTCTTTTCATTCGATACCATATTTTTTGTAGGATTTTTGAATTATAAGTTCAAAATATTACATTTAACCATAACAAATTCATGACCATCAAAAGTGACCGTTGTTTGGATACACAAGGGCTGCGCCCGGTCAGACTTGGGGTTGAACGTCGAATGCGTGCTTTATTTGCTCGCTAGCTGCTATTAAACCTAAAGATTTATCTAAAAAATATAATATAGAAACGTGTATTATATTTATGGAGAGCTTGCAAATTGTTCCGCAAGAATCATTTAAAAAATTTAAGAAATGATTGAAAAGAAAACTTGTGTAAAACCCTACTTGAAAACGAAAATACGTTACCGGTGTTGGTAGTTATTTGTTAAGCTATCGAGCTTACTAGATTACTGTATGTCACATATCCGAACTTATAGAAAAATTTAACAAGTTATATACATTCTTGAAGCTCTTGTCATATTGGAAATTATATATTAATTTAAACAAACTCTCCAATAATATAAAGTTTTTATTTTTGTGAGATCTTTCGTACTCAATAAGTACATCTTCGGACTCACACAACTGAATAAAAGTAATAATAACAATAGTCATTGTTATTGAGTACGAAAGGCCTCACAAAAATAAAAACTTTATATTATTGGAGAGTTTGTTTAAATTAAAATATAAGTTATATACATTTAAAAAAACAGTTACATCAACAATTAATGATTACAAATATATCAGTTATCAAACAAATACCTGCAGTCAGGACCTTTAAGGGTAGTTAGTGGAAGAAGAAAGAGGGGCAGGATTCTTTTAGTCCAAAAATTGTCTACACTGTTGTAGCGAGGGGGGAAATGAGCATTATAATAATTTCCTCATGAGATTTTGTTATAAAACACATTGACAACAATAGACTACAGACTTTAAGATGTGGTTGCCAGGACACTTGTAATATTTATGCTGTCTCCCAGTTATTAGGCCATTATAACATAGTTATTCTTACACATAACGTTTAGGCTCGGTGACCCAGTTCGCGTATAATGGCTTCCATTTGACCGGTGATAGTCTCTCGACCATTGCGATACAACCGTAATAACGTGATACAGACTATATTACATTATTACATGTACTTATGGTCGATAAGAGAGTCCTATTCGTTTTTACAAACTCTGTCTTTCTAGAGCGTCAGATTTTCTTCATTCACGAGAAACAAAAAGAATATATCTTCACCTAGGTTACATTATATTTTGAGTATACGTGCTCTGACATCGAAAAGATGTAAAGAGCTTTCATTTTGTTGAGCTTCTTCGTCACCGATCTGTTTAAATCCTTCAGACGAACATAACTCCAGATCCCAGGAATTTAGTCTGTGGCAGCCTCACATTCCAAACGCTGCACTAAGAGAAGTGAACTCACAATAGCATTGCATAACTTAAATAAATAAAACCGAATGCATGTGAATGGTTCGTTTACATTACACACATTTTTCCAGAAACGTTCAAACCTGATCGTACAAAAGCACCTTATTAATATCTCGCCGTGATGCATTGACCAATCCAGTACGACATTAGATTTCATTATAAAGGTTGTTAAACTTTTAAAATACCTACGTTATTTATGAACCTAAAGAAAAACATATTCCTAGACTAATCTAAACTGAACCTAAATCTTTTGTTTCTTTAACTATTTTTGAGATATCGACAAATATGAAGTCAATAAGAACATTTCAACTACTAATAACTAGTGGAATAAAAGCTGAAACGAATATATCATCAATCTTCTCGAACCCTCGTGGTTATTCCACCACAAACGCTTAAATACGTCACATTTTAGGAGATTCTACATTCTGTACTAATTTTTAAAATTATTTTCTATATGAAAAAACATAGTTCATGAGTAAGCCAATTTTGTTTCCAAACTACAGAAGTAATCTGACCCTTCGGTGTTAACTTCAGCTGAAGTATACAATTTGTTACTTGTAATTACGTCGGAATAAAAAGATAAAGTTTTGTTTACAAGAGAATATTTTTAGTCTGTAAACCCCATTGAAGAAGTTTGAACGATTCCGTAATCAATTACTTTATTGTACTTCAACGCTTAATCAATACCGAAGAATCATCCATTTTCGTACCTTATCAAGGGCGGCATAATTAATCACATCTCTATCACTTTATCGTCGGGCTTTCTACGAGCTTTATTCCTGTGAACTATAATAGATACTTCACGTGAAATAATTTTACTTTCATATACTGATTTGTTTGAATTATCTTTAATGGAAAATTCGTTATTTTAACATATTCTTAATGTTCAAGTGAGTTCAGTAAAGTAGGCTTTTATCAACAAATCAACGTTGCGTGCTTTAAAAAAGATGAGAAAAGTAAAAACAATTTTCTTAGTACTCATCAGAACAAAAATCACTGAGAACTGTGTAAATCACAAAAAAACTGTTTGGACTGTGTATTAAGTGCCTCAGTGCATATAATAAAATATTTATCAGATAGTAGTGAATAATAAACCTAGATTATAATTTATTTAAAATTCAGTATAGAAAAACAAAATAGACATACAACCTGTTTAATGTAAACTTTAATTGGTTTAGTTGAGGAACAAAGCGTGTGTATTTCCAACATTAATTATTATTTTGAGTTTAACTCCAAACCTTGGAATCTGCTAATGGACACTGCAATTTGTTAAGAGCGAGATCGGTACTGATACTTGCATCACTATAATTGTCATAGGCAGAGGCACCTTTTCCAAAATGTGTGCAAATTGTAATTAATAAATATTTACACATTGAAAAATGTGACAAATAAGCATTTTATGTTGATATCAAAGGTATTTATGTTAGGATGGATATTGCTTTTACTGCCATATACACATCATCTTCCAAATATACTAAGTTGGAGCAATTTTTATCAGCCACAGTTCATTCCGTAGAAAAATATGCCTGTTCCAGATCACTGTAATTGGGAAAACTTTAAATATTTTAGACAACGTGTTTCTTTGATGGGGGGCAGATCCTTAGTGTTCTAGGTTTTGTATGATTATTTTCTGATTCTAAAAGCGTGTGGGTGTCAAAAACTCATCAAGATTCCATGTTTGTTTGTATCAATTGACGAATGCTTACTTTCTATACGTCCAAGTGCAATGACATAGCAGAGCAGAGCTTTTTGTCTCTCATTTTATCAGAATGTATGAACTGGAATTTTTATTAAAATATAAATTTCCACTCATTAACATCATGTCATAAGTTTTAGAATCCGGGTTAAAAGTCATAAATCTTGGCACTTTTATGAAAACTCGATTTCGGCTTCCACTTGCCGTCGGATTAATATTTTAAACGCAGATTTTATGTTGTTCTAAATTCAACATATTTAATAAATTCACATGTATACCTTATAGTGTATTAAAGTTTTAGTGTTTATAGATGTAGTCATGGGTAGGATATAGTAAAATTATAACTTTAAAATATTACGTCCCCTCCAATAAACTCATGCTTCAAGCAGGAAGAATCAGGTGTTTTGAGAGTTATAATAAGACGTAGATTGAGCTACATTTTAGCTATAGGAAAGCACCTTGTGAGCACCATGATAAAGTCAGTATCATGAATTCAGCTTAAAATGTAGTTGGAGGAAGATAAACAATTGGCATGCTCAATACAAAATAAAAAATTGAAATGAAAAAAAAAGACAAAAAGTACGTAAACGTTTTGTTGTGTGTAAAACATCTAAACTTACAATCCAAACTACACATTACAATGCAACCATATATAGAACAGTCTTTTTGAGTCTGAGTTAGAGATAACGGGATCAACTTTTCCTTTTATATCAAACATGAAAAGGACAATTATTTCAATAAACTATAAAAATACGTCATTGAGTTTAAAATTTTACTACAATAGCGTGTCTTTCGAGTTTTTATTGATTTCCTTATGATATTAGGACAAATAACTCAAAATGTTTGTTAATAACTGAACTTATTATCAAATAGAGCAATGAAACCTATATATGTAATCAAACGAAAACTATAAGGATCTATTCAGGGAAGCTCATTGTTTGGTCGGTATGTTATAAAAAATGCGACAATAAGGAAGTACTTTATTTGTTTTCAAAAGATGGTCACTGTCTAACCTATCCTACCTTACTTTATTTCAAGACATTATTTCAGAAGGAAAGGAGTTTACTCTGCAATAAGGAGGATTGAGTTATGACGACGTTAGTGAATGCGGGCGGGAAAGAGAAAGATAGAGAGAGACTCTTGCGCTGTGTAAGATTCCGACTAAACACTCTTTTTCTCTGTCTAAGGTTTTATAATTAATGCACCACTTAATTGTGATTTCTTTACTTTCCTTTACCTATGTTATGTACTTAAAGTGTAACCGCGGATATTTACTGGCAAATAAACCATTTCAAATAATTTAAAGGATCTAATTTAATATAAAATAAAAAATTAAATTGGGACCGCGGAGTATAGTTTATGACAATTTATGAATTTTATGTAATTTTAAATTCCATACGTATGTGACAAGATATGTTTGGCACTACCTGATTTGAACTTTGCATACATATTCCTAGTTCATTTTTTTAATGTATCTACCAATAAAAATGTAAATAAACGGAAGAGAAGAGAAAAGGAATAACCTTTCTAACTCTCTTGAATTTAGCATGTGACTGTGCTACCTCAAATTTCCTGCAACTGGGCTGATCATCTTGTTTCCATCTGAACTAAATTCACATGAGAGAGATAGCCCTACCACAGCCGTGACGTAGTGACAGGGCGGACCGCAGCGACGACACATCTGTTTGAACCTTTATACCGTTATAAACGTTTCATCACCAATATGACCGGTGCGGCGAATCGTTTCTTAAAAAACCCTGCAGGTCTTCAACCTCTTCTACTATGTCAATGGTCTTTCTTTGTTTTAAGATGAATAGCCGAAATAACTAATCATCAACTAGAATCGTTGAGTTTCTATGAAGTCGGTCAGTCCGCATGGAGTTTCTCTGAAGTAAAATACTGTCCCCAGTAGACCAATATCTCCGGAGCATTGCACCCAGCATTTGGGGAATATATTTTATTCATATAGGCGTCTAGAAGTCCAAATAGCATCTAAAAATATGTTAAATAGTATATTCTGACTCTTATCATGATCACCAGGCGTCCTGTGACGACTTACTATAACATGTACATCAGTAACCGATACATACCAACTGGTTCAACACTGAACATTAAATTCCTTTGTTATCTTTGTACAACATATTGTAGGAATAGGTTTTTTCGGATGTATTCAATGTGAGAAGTCAAGCAAGGGACGATGGATTTTTAAGCAGTTTCATATTGGCTTCTTCCCGAAAACAAACAGGCCTATTTAGCTATGAATTCCTAAGAACAATCTCTCTTGTCTACCTACGCATACGGTATTCAGTTTCTTGGTACTATACAATCCGCCATATACTACAAAATAGAACTATAATTGGTAAAATGTTATTTAAGAAACACGTCATGCAACCTTTTTTATCTCATTAATAAATTTAATGAAATTTACGAGAAAAGGTTTTTTTAATATCTAATTCATTTTGAAGCTATATTCTTTGATTAATTGTTATTTTCAACAGTATTAATTATTTATTCGGAATGGGAAACCCCTGTAAATACTGGATGTGATACAACTCTTTCTTTGCACCCTCTGCCAAGTAGAAAACCCATTGATACCCAAACTCAAAATCGGTTATCCACTCGACCATCGTGGTACTACAGTGTAAAAAATCCTTCGAACTTTTAAAATAACAAAGAATGCGATTCAGCAATTTTTACTTTTCTAGCATAAGTCTAGTGCTACTGGTTTTCAGAGGAACTTTCGTTATTCGATTATACAAATGTTTACCATATATAAATTCTAGATAGATAACTTCTAAGTTAATCGAAAGAGCTATAACTTATCTTGATCTTCTTGAATCTCAAGATTATCTATCGGAATAAAAGATTAAACATCTGGAAACATGCAAGGCACCTTATTTATATAATTAAAACTTTTCGGATTGTCGAAGCGAACGAAGCCTGTTATGTGACTACTGTTAAAGACTGTTATTGGAATGGAGTACTCCTAACTTTATAGAATTCAAATTATTCTATTAATTAACTGAGTTATGAAAATCATTTTGCTTATAGAGTGCGAAATACGTTTTAAATTATAATAGTTTTACAACTCCATTATTTCATTAATGGGTTATCATTAGGCTACATTTATCTCAAAGGTAGATTAAGTTTTCTACATAAACTGCAGCTACGGCCCTTCTTCTACAAAACATTTCCAGACTTTATTTCATTGTTTCTTAAAAGAAAAATTTTGGGTTTTTATAAATCCCTTCTTAAAATTAAATATCAAACCTAAACGCAATGACAATGCACAATAACTATGACATTCGAAGGGGTTTTGCTTAGATAAATATACTGAATGTTAATATACAAAATTTTTTTTTTTTATTATGATGACCCTAAATAGTCTCGAACACATAAGATTTAATTAGATACTGGTGGAAATTAAAACTGCACCCCTTTTTTTATTCAGGTTTATATTAAATCAACTCAAATGTCAATTATTAACCTTGTATTCCACCAAATCAATGTTTAGAACAACAGGTTAAAATTACTACTTCCTTTGGCATGGCACTTTCGATTTAATATGGGCTCACTGTCCGCTAAATACGTGTGTATAAAATATAAAGTAAAATAATATTCTTGAATAAATTTGAATGAAATAAATTAATAGGCTTCTTCTCAAAACTAATAAAATAATAATTATAAACTTCTTTCAAATAAAATTCTCAAACAAACTAAACAGTTCTCAACAGGAATTTTTCACAAGTTCCTACAGGATATGGTGCAGCACCTGCAGCTCTTAATTTTTTACTACAATCCCTTTAATTTCAATGAAATTTTACGTTCGACTTTAAATAAATTACTCCTTTACAATTTATATATATTATAGTCCTCACTCAACAGAATTGGATCGTTAATTTCAAAGTTTCAATTCCAATTTCAATTTAATTCATTTCTTAATTTTGCAAATTTCAAATTTAGAAAATTTTAATAATTCAGTCAAAAGTACTTAGCTCTTTGGTCGTGAAGGTCTTGGAGTTCGGTATTAAAATAATTTATACCGACGGATCCTACGCCCGACACTAGTTTTAAACTCGCACTAAAAGACTTTACTCTATCGCTTCTCAACTCGGAATGGTAGCAGAGCGTGGTTTCTCGGCCTGCACCGACTACGCTCCTGTTCCTGCAGGCCTGTTTAAATCTCTCTCAACGCAGGTTCGCCCCCTAACAAAAGATTGAGTCCACTGTAAACTATTGTTTAGCATTCACTGCCATCAAGTCAGGTCTAGACCAGATTCCAAGCGCGTTGTGCCTGCCGCTGGATTACAATATAAATTTACCTTTTTATTCCCTATCCATTTACAATTCTAAAATAAGATTTTTGTCCTTTTTTTTGCTAATATTTTTAATTTGAAATTTTATTTATTAAATTTTTATTTTTATTTAAAGTATACCATGTAATTGGTATACACACTCCCCCTTAAAGCGCTTGGTATCTGCCAAGTTTTATACTTAAATCTAAGAATTTATCTCACATCCTTTAGAAATTGCATTTCCACCTAGCCTTAACATGCATCATAAAATCTACAAAACCTTTTTTTTTTATTTATAATATTTGTTTTAATTTATTTTTTATAAATAGTTGTAAGAAGAGGCAGCATACTAGTTGTCAAGTTATTTTAACCAAGCGTTAATTATTATAAATTCTTTTTAAAAGAGTCCATACATTATCAGATTGTTTTTGAAAACTTAAACAATTAAGTTTCCCCAATAGAAACCTTGACCTAAACTATGGCAAATATTAAGAGTCCAATTGCCACCTACCTTTTTACAATTCTAAGTCCTACCACAAAGATAGTCCATCCAGATAATCCTTCACAATGGGTCGAACGAGGAAGACGGTGATTGTTGTTCTGGGATGTTTATTGCAGGTCCGGTCTGTTATCAGTTGGGTCGTCCTTGGAACCTTCGCCCTGCACGACTGTGTGTCCTTGGCTCGCCCATTCACTGGTTGACGCAGCTTCATATAGAATTAAAACATATCCCCAGACGGGGGTGTTAGTTCTTATTTTATTATTTTTACCTATACCATTGTTTATCATAGACATAACAGTCTTTTTTTGTTCCCCTCTTCCTTGGCATAAATTTTATCAGACTAACAAGTTTAAATTAATATTCCAACATTCGTGTTAGTTATTAATTCACATACAAACATAAATAACACATGTTAATAACATTAATTACGGACCATGAGTTTCGGATTTGTGCATTATTCAGAAAAATAAATACTGAATTGTTTTAATACACTCCTCCTCTCCCAAACCATGTAGTTATCGCAACTGTTTACTTCACCTGTGCCCTTTTATCCAAATTATAAACTTTTTATTCCTCTTGAGGTTTCTTCATGTTTAAAATACATTTTTACAAGATTACAATTCAAGTTAATATTTACAATTTAACAGGGCTGTAGAATTTCCTCAATTGTTCAATATATTTTAATTTAACCTTCCTTGTCACTGAAATTTCTCAAATCAAACATACATACATACAGCGTACATCTAATATAGTTTTTCTTCATTCTTACAACTAATTTAATTCGTCATAATTTTTAATCAGTTCCTTTTTTAATTTTTTTTTTGTAATTCAAATTATTTACCCCTCGGTAATTATTTTGTTTTGTTATATTCAAACATGCATTCTTCTTTCCCCAGTGGGTTTCACATCCTGCAAGTGTATTCTACGGAACTCATTCAATTCTTTTAAATTCTGAACTACATATGAGTTGGAGCTAATAATTGAAATTATTCTGAATGGTCCCTCATATTTCAGATCTAGCTTATATCGCTGATTTGTAATTCTACAATAGACTACATCATACATTTTTAATTGCCAGTGATTTCGGTTGTATCGGTTTCTTCTCGAATTCAGCTCATTTTGTCTTTTTAAATTTTGAATAGCTTCAACCATCTTTGCATTCTTATCTTTGCTCCATTTTTCATCACAAATATCTTTAATTTGCCATTTTAGTGACAAACCATCATTTGCTTTGAAACTGAATATTTATTCAAATGCAGACGACTTTATGCTTTCATTGTGACAAGTATTTAGGGCCATTTGCACATGGCACAAATCCTTGTCCCAATTCTTTTTACAGTCATGATAATAAGCTGTCAGAATTTGATTTAAATTTCGAATTTGCCTTTCACTTTTATTTCCTTGAGGAGTATAAGGTATAATGGTCCTTTGTTTTATGCCCAAATTAAACAAATAATTTTTGAATTCCTCGCTGACAAAATATGTTCCATTATCCGTCACGAATTCTTCAGGCAAAGAAAAATTTTTGAAAATATTATTTTCTAATGCATTAATTACATTACCTGAGGTGCATTTCCTGAGTGGCATTATCCAATTATATTTGGCGAAGTCATCTACTGCTATCAGGATGTATTGCATTCGATTGGAAGATGCAGGTAATGGCCCATAAATATCCATATATAACTTCTGCATTGGACGACTGCTCAGATTGCTGTTCAAAGGTCCTTGGTCCCTCCAGTTGCTACCTTTTGCTTTCAAACATACTTCACAACATTTTATATTATTCTTCACATAATCACTTAGTTTAGGGTGATAAAACCTTTAATTTATTTTCTGTTGTGTTTTTAAAAATGCCGAAGTGACAGCCAGACAATGAGTTGTGATAATACTCGTATACAACCTTGAATAAGTGCTCAGGTAAATAGATCCTTTTCGAATTGTTTTTATTGTTCACATAAAACAATACCCCTTTTTCCACACTGTAAACATCACTATTGGTATAGTTCAATACACCCTCCATAATTTTAGTTATATTTACATCCTGCTTCTGATGCGTTTTTAAGTCCATAAAGCTAAAAGGCATCGTACTTATACTATTTATAGACACTGTTTCCTTTCTTATTACTAAGTCCTTATTATTTACAGTTTCATTGTTCATTTTTAAAGAGTTATCGTTCATCTTGTCCTTATTCACTAATTTTTCTAGTTCATGTAAACACATTGTTGTCAACTTCACTATCTTAAAATAATCTAGATAAATAGTCCACTACTGGGTTCTGATTACCTTTAACATGCGAAATTTTAAATGGTAGAGACAATATAACCTCCACCCAGCGCCCTAATTTTCCTAACTTATGAAAGTGGGACAATACCCAAGCCAATGCTGAGTTGTCGGTCACTAAGTTGAATGGTCTCATTTCTAGGAAATTACGGAACTTATTTATTGAACAGACTACTGCCAAAGCTTCCTTTTGATAGGTAGTAAGTTTCACCTCACTTTCATTAAATTTCCTCGAATAATAGGCCACCGGTTTTAAATGTCCATTATCCGCTTCCTGTAATAAACAGGAACCGAGGGCCTTATCACTCGCGTCGCATTGGACTGTGAACTCCTTGTTGAAGTCAGGGATGGCTAACACGGGGGGACGGTTAACCGCTCGTTTCAGTTTATCGAACGATTCCTGACATTTTTGGTCCCACATAATTTTGGGCGACTTCTTCCTCATTTCATTGAGTGGATGAGCTATTTCCGCATAATTTGGAATAAACTTAGAGAAATAACTAGTCATCCCTATGAACCTCGCAATACCCTTCTTGTCCCGGGGTCTCGGAGATTCTAATAACGTCCGTGTACGGTCAGGGTCCATTCTTATAGTGTCTTTGGAAACCAAATGTCCCAGAAATTTAATTTCATTATAACAAAATTTTACTTTCTCCGGATTCACAGTAAGATTATTTTTCTTTAAACACTCTAACACGTGTTTCAAATGTATATAATGTTCCTCCAATGTCTTCGAATACACAATAATATCGTCCCAAAAAGGCGAGAGTGCAAGTAAATCTCAATTCTCCTAAGATTTTATTCATAAATGACGACAAGACCCCACTTCCAATTAATAATCCAAAAGGAATTGTTTAAAAGCTGTAACTTCCGAAAGGTACCGAGAACGTAGTTAACTCCTGGCTTTCCTTCGCTAAACTTATTTGATAAAAACTTTTGGTTAAGTCTATTACTGAGTAATAATTGTTTCCCTTCAAATGGTAATATAGTTCGTGCATGTCGCCTATAGGATAACTCACTCCTTCCAACTTCTTGTTTAACTCCTTGTAATTAACTACTAATCTTTCCGATTTTCCATCTTCCTTACCTACTAAAAAGGCTGGACTCGAGTACTGACTCACACTTGGTTGAATAATGTCCTGTTCCAATAATTCGTCAATAATTTTTTTTATTTTTAATTGTTTAGGTGGATTCAATGGATATGGTCTAAGTTTTACGGGTTCATGATCTTTAACTTTTAATTTATACTCATAATCTAGAGTTTTACCAATTTTGTCGATAAATACCGTTAGAAATTCCTTTATAATTTTTATTATTTCATTACTGGCCTCTTCGCATCCTATTTTATAAGTGTGATTGGTGTTCATACACGCTACTGTAATACTTTGCACAAATTTTATACACTTCTCTACATTAAAGTCAAATCGACAACAATTATTTTTCAAGTCTATTAACAAACCAGAATGTTTTATAAAGTTCGCTCCTAAAATTGCCTTTTGGACTAAGTCCTTCACTATAAGAAATTCCACTTTCCAGGTGAACATATCTATTTTAATTTTTATATTTACACTGCCGATTACGGACATTTTTTTATTTTCAGCACTCATACATGTCAGGTTAGATAACTGGTAACACTTTACAATCTTATTCTCTAATAATAGTTTATACAGTTTATCACTTATTATATTTATACTACTACCAGTATCTAATAATACATTTAATGATATATTCTTGCCAAAATCTATTTCTAAGCTGGGCAATGAAACTGATATTTTCCGAATTTTTCTTTTGCCAAGTATGATTTAATTTAGCAGATAATTCATGTGAATTTTTGTTGGACACAATTTTAGGTAACCGGGAAAGTTCGCCCTTCCTTAACTCATTGTTCGAACTTTCCCTACTAACGAGTTTTTTGACTCCTGTACATCAAGACCTACATTTTCGGGGTTAATAGCTGGAGTGTGGTTTACAATAGGTCTCCGCTGGTTTACAACAGGTTTCCTGTTTAGCTCCCGGCACTGATAAGCATAATGACCAGGTCTATTACATTTATAACAAGTTATTGTTTCTTGCCTCCCCCTGATCCTGTTAACCGGTACATTACACTTCCTATTCACATTCAAATTATTCCCTGTTTTCCTCACGTTGTCAGCATAACCTACATTATTCGCCCTTATACACATCTCATCCAGTTCGGAATATGTGCTCGGATTTCCCATAAACACTAGTTTATTTCTGGTTTCAGGATTAATTCCCACCTTAATTAATTCCACAACATCCCTTTCATTTATATTACAACAAGTTCTTCTACTGATTCCTTAATGTCTATAATGTAGTTGGATAAGCTTTCATTATATCTTTGGGGACGGTGCACCTTTTCAAATTTCAAAAGTTCACGCTGATGATATGGTACGAAATAATTCAATAATATTTCAAGCATTAATTTGACCGTGACATTGTCCTGTTTTATTTCCAATAGTTTCGACAAAAGAGCTCCCTGACTATGTGAAATCGCAATCTCCATAATATCCTCTTCCGTACATTTAGTTTCCTTTTTAAGTTTCAAGATTATTTTAAAGAATTCTAATAATTCTTGAACATTTAATCCATCGCAGATTTTTTAACTCCTTCAAATAACGCTCAATGGGGTTCGGTAGTTTATTATAACTTAAATGTGGCCGTCCCGAAACAAACACATCATCTCTCATATTTAGACCAGACTTATCTTTCACTTCCGGTTTACCAGCCTCTTCCAGCTCACCTTCTATTTCCAGATTGGAATCAGATAACTTGCGCACCAAGCTATCAGATGTTTCCTTGTCAATTTTTAGGTTTTTTATTTTTAACAACAATTCACTTAATATACTATTCCGGTTTTCAACATGTTTAGCTATATCCTTCTCTTCGATTTTAAACAATTTACTTAAGTTAGTCAGACGGCGCTGCCAATGATTTATTTTTGTTTCACACCTAACTATGTCCAATGTTCAATGGATTCCTCCAGTCTAGTTCCTAATAGTTGGGTTTCTAACTTAATTTTATCCCATTCCTCCTTGAAAACGACCTTTCCACTCAGGTTCAAATAATTACTATTTACATCAAGACTTATTAACTGCCGTAAACTTTTTCCTTAAATCTATCACCTTAAGACTAGGAGACACTTCCACACCTCTTAACCTAATTTCATAGTCCAATTCCTCCTTGGTTAACAAGTCCACCTTAAGTGTCATTTTAAAAGTTTAATATTAAACACTTTATAATTTTCCAGTATCCAAGCCACTTATTAATTTACAACCACTAAGTTCAATTTTATTAAGGTTCACCAGAATACAAGCAGAGTGGCGCACTTATTTGTATACTGAATGTTAATATACAAAATTTTTTGTTTTTATTATGATGACCCTAAATAGTCTCGAACACATAAGATTTAAGTAGATACTGGTGGAAATTAAAACTGCACCCCTTTTTTTATTCAGGTTTATTAAATCAATTCAAATGTCAATTATTAACCTTGTATTCCACCAAATCAATGTTTAGAACAACAGGTTAAAATTACTACTTCCTTTGGCATGGCACTTTCGATTTAATATGGGCTCACTGTCCGCTAAATACGTGTGTATAAAATATAAAGTAAAATAATATTCTTGAATAAATTTGAATGAAATAAATTAATAGGCTTCTTCTCAAAACTAATAAAATAATAATTATAAACTTCTTTCAAATAAAATTCTCAAACAAACTAAACAGTTCTCAACAGGAATTTTTCACAAGTTCCTACAGGATATGGTGCAGCACCTGCAGCTCTTAATTTTTACTACAATCCCTTTAATTTCAATGAAATTTTACGTTCGACTTTAAATAAATTACTCCTTTACAATTTATATATATTATAGTCCTCACTCAACAGAATTGGATCGTTAATTTCAAAGTTTCATTTCCAATTTCAATTTAATTCATTTCTTAATTTTGCAAATTTCAAATTTAGAAAATTTTAATAATTCAGTCAAAAGTACTTAGCTCTTTGGTCGTGAAGGTCTTGGAGTTCGGTATTAAAATAATTTATACCGACGGATCCTACGCCCGACACTAGTTTTAAACTCGCACTAAAAGACTTTACTCTATCGCTTCTCAACTCGGAATGGTAGCAGAGCGTGGTTTCTCGGCCTGCACCGACTACGCTCCTGTTCCTGCAGGCCTGTTTAAATCTCTCTCAACGCAGGTTCGCCCCCTAACAAAAGATTGAGTCCACTGTAAAACTATTGTTTAGCATTCACTGCCATCAAGTCAGGTCTAGACCAGATTCCAAGCGCGTTGTGCCTGCCGCTGGATTACAATATAAATTTACCTTTTTATTCCCTATCCATTTACAATTCTAAAATAAGATTTTTGTCCTTTTTTGCTAATATTTTTAATTTGAAATTTTATTTATTAAATTTTTATTTTTATTTAAAGTATACCATGTAATTGGTATAATAAATAATGGTAAAAATATGAAATATTTAAAAATTCTATACATATAATTAATAAACTATATTTTAAAATAGTATCCATTTATTTTATTAATAGTATCTATCAAGCTTATTTATCTGAAGAACCTCTAATTTATAGTTAGCGAAAAAACTAGTACCAGCTTATAATTAATATATTAGAAGTTTTTGTAGTGGTATTTACTGGAACTACAGAACAAATAAACTACATCTTAATCAGGGCAAATCCATTGATTAGGAAAATATTCCTTTGACTTCTAAATTCTTAAAGGACATCATATTTACATTTCTTCGTCCAAAAATTGTACTCTGATTCTACGTTGTGATCAAACCTTGTTATGTAAAAAGCCAAAAGGAAATATAAGATTAAATTAAGTAATCCATTACAGACTCAGTTGAAATATTTGTATATCGAGATTCTTATAAACCAATCAAACTGGTGGTGGTATAATTCTCAAAAGTCAAACCATTTTTCCGATTTAGTAAGATATTATTATGTTTTCTATAATCTTAAGAGTAATTGATTTATTTGGTATAATGACGTAAGAATACAAAATTGAAAACAATAAAATTAATATTTAAATATTTAAGCATAAATAGTTAGTTTATCATGCTATAACTCACCAAACTTGGGCTTGGAGATTCATTACTCGGGACTAATCAAGCTTATAACAGAGATTGTTAAGAAAAGTAAGACCATCAATAAGTGGTAAGGATCCGATCATACTACTCATAAGGATCCCTGAACTCATAGTTTCCCTCAGGACTCCTCTTTATTTCCCTGGAGCTTGCTTAACGACGTTTCCTGATGACCATCCAAGATTATAACTTAAGGAACTAGAAAATTTTCATTTCTGTCCGTCTGTTTATACGCAGGATATCTTGAGGATTAAGTGACTTGTAGAGTTGGAATTTTTCATTAAGCTTCATTTCTAAACCGGAAATATTGAGTTTGACGATGGTGCATGTTACTTCATCCTATTTAGATTTTGTGAGGGTTAGTGAAAGTTTTGAAATTGATCATACGGATAACCATATTAAATATTTGTAAACCATTTTTCAGACATTTTCCAATACTGCCTTATTAAATTGATATTTCAGCTATAGTAAAGATCTTAACACCTTAAATGCCAACACCGTGTCCTGTAGTGAAAATAGTTAAATACAAACATTATTGTGATTTATTTGTATTTCAAGTGGCAGAAGAAGTATAGAGGAAAATATTGCAAGTTCTTACCTATTCAATTCTATTGAACGATAGGTAAAAATATGTAATTAATGTCTGCATTTACAATGTCATATGTTTTGTCTTAGTGGGAAAATTAATGTTACTGAAACCACCAACGGTTCAACCCAATCTCCATTCTGGAAAATTCGAACTGGAAAAGGCTATTATAACACGTACTACGGTCAAAACTTATTGTATACAGTAGAACAAACCACGAGGATTAGATTGGCATCACAAAAGTCTCAACGACCATTCTTCTCCCAATTAAATAAAGGTAATTTAAACAAACCAATCACAATAAAGGAGAGACGGCTAATGGCTAAGAGTGTTTACAGTCGAGGTATTGAGGATCCGCTTTGAGTAATCTCATCTCTCTGCCTTTGTTTCCATTGGTGAATCGGTATAATTACTTTTTATCTTATTTAAATACTATCCTTTAGACTACTCCACAAATGTTACTTTAATCTGTGTATACTCTTTAAAAATTTTACAGCGTATTAAATAAATTTAAAAAATGTTGAAAACATTTTGATATAGCCTCAGCAAAGCCTGATACTCGACACGTGGTTTGACGTACTCCTTCTATGTATACGTAGCTAATATTAGGTTTTTATTCGCTAATACTAGTGATTTTATCAATGAACCGTTAAGCCGCTAATAATTATGCATTTGCTAGTATTAGTGTAGTACTTATTTCCATACACCACGTCATACAAAGCCATGTATATGTTCAGTGTTCCTAAACTATATATACTTGTATATATGTGTATATATATATATATATATATATATATATATAATCTTTGTAAGGGTTCAATTTTATACCCCGTTTTTTTTTTTGTTTGTTCTTAAATGAGAAAACGTTTATTTTGACAAGTATATGTGTCGATTTATCTTCGTCGATAGTCGTCGTCGTCGTAGTCCTTCCATTAGAAGGAGTTGATTTGAGGTTAGGGAACCTCTCTACTCGGGGCAGTGCAGTAGCCGGAGCTCCGATGTGGCCGCTGCAGCGTCTGCCGACAGACTGACGAAAACGCGTTTCTGCGCATGACCGGCTGGCGGGCTACTTATACAGCCGACCCGACAAGGGACGGAGAGTTTGCTTGCGGACGTCGTTGTGTGAAGTCGATTCGAAGAGAGTTTTTTTTTGCTTGCGGACGTCGGTTTGTGAAGTCGAGTCGAGGAGAGAAGCCCTGTACGAGAGAATACGCAGTCGGCATTCATCATTTTGGTGAGTCACCCCGAATTGTAATCATTAAGGAAATATAAAAAGAGTGCGAATATCGAATGTTGAAGGTTAAATATAAAAATTAGCACTGATTCGTTAACCTTGAACTCTACGGAATCTTTAACTCGGTGCATAGGATAAATTAACAGTAGCTTATAGGTTATTGCGGTTAGTTACAGTAGTGTACTTATTCACTATAGGTTCTATTACCTTTCACTACCTATCCTAGTTTGCAAACGCATATTTTGCATCCTATAAGCTGCATAGGTTTGTTATCCTATTCTTAAAAGTAAATAGTTTGGTGCATAAGATAAGTTAGGTGTATGTACCTGGTCAATCTACTAGATATAGCCTATATAAACCTTTCTATAGCTCACGGTAATATATTTTATTTACTGTAAGTCGTGTAGGCCTAATAGCCTAAGCTTAAAGCTATTGGTCAACGCCAGGATAGGCTAGGGAATTAATTAGGCTATCTAGGTAACAGCCTTGTTTACAAATATATTATTCATCGGTTTAACAAACCTCTGAACTCTCAGCCTGGTTTCTAAATATTTGTTTAGTACCATGAAACTGCATAAGCTTTACTTCCTACTTCGAAGAGTATGTTTCAAAGTGAATGTTAGGTTGTAGGTTATCACAAACTTTTAATGCTTGTTAATACCAATAGATTTAATACTAAGGGTCTAAAGAGGAAAATAGTACACACGAAATACCTGTATTATAGTTGACTTAGAATACTTGTATTAAATAACCCAAATATATTTGCTTGAAGGAGTTTAGCTACTTCACAGAGGAGGGATATAACTCAAGACTCCCCTTAGACATTTTGCTTCCAGCTTAAACTTATACGATAACGTTAGTCTTGTTAGTATAGAGAAGTAATTTGTTTGTTTTGATATATTTAATATTTTATTTTGATATTTGTAAAGGCAAAACATAACCTCAGCTTAACACAGCACGACAACACACTGAAGAAAGAAGAAACGAGCAGACGATATAGAGACTGGTTCGAGTCAACGGCTATGGAATAAAGATCTCGCGGACCACCGATATTAAAAATCTGTTTTCTCACGCACAAATAATTGCCAAATAGTCGTCATTACAATAGAATTTATTTCTAAACGTAATATTTTAGAACGGGGCATTGACAGCTCTAATCGACATTTAGTTACGTAAAATCGCGAAACATAGAACAGAAAACTGTGATGATATCGTTCTATTGAAGAGTGCGAATAACTGAATTCGCTCTGAACGAGTCTGAGATTTTCTGTTCACTTACGTTTAAACTTGCGTCTCATATCGATCTCTACCAGCGTACGGTGAGGGCGCGGGTAAGATAGAAATAGCTATAAGTCGACATCACAACCCTGGAATAGAACCCAGCACGACTGCAACTATCAGGGCAGACGATATAAAAAGCGATCACACCGAAACACCTCACATCTTTATATATCTTTATTTCTAGTATCAGCTATTGCATCCGATATCTGCTTCCTCTATATTTTTAGGTTTTGGGTAAATTACAGGTTTTGTTTTATTACATAATGTTGACATTAAAGATTCACGTATCAAAGGAAAAAACCTCCTAGCTCATTTTTAAACTGAAAAATATATTTCAAAAACATTTTTTTCTATACTGGGAAAGCTTATCATGTTCAACTGCGTTCTAGCCTTAGTTTATTGGGAATTTTAAATACCTCGTGTATGACAAAAAATATTATTATTACATCGAAAGCTTATACTCTATTGCGAGTTAAAGTTATGTTTGCGTACATAATCCCCAAAGCACTAGTCGAAATTTGGACCAACAAGGCTAAAAACTAAACCTGCGCCGTTTTTGTTTCAGAATGCCTAGAAGAACGCCTAAATATGTTCCAAAAAATAAAAGACGTCAATGGAAAGAAGAGGACATGAAAAAAGCCATTTATGCCGTTAGGGAAAAAAGATGGGCACCCTGAAAGCTAGTAAAACGTACAACGTTCCTCGTGGTACATTGCGAGATCTCAGCAAAAAGGTTGACAAGTCCCCTTCTAAACAGGTAGTTGCTAAAATAGGGAGGAAGCCAGTACTAGGAGATTATCTCGAAAAACAACTTGTAAATTATTTACTTCATATGGAAGCAAAGTTTTATGGGTTTACCTTAGGGGATCTACGGCGTATGGCATTCCAGCTTGCGGTGAAAAATGGAGTAAATCATCCTTTCAAGCAAGGAGCAGCAGGCCGTTCTTGGGTTGATCTATTCTTGCTGCGTCACAAAGATACCCTGTCTTTAAGAAAACCCTGTGGAACTTCTTTTTCGCGTGCCTTAGGGTTTAATAAAGAAAACGTCACTCTTTTTTTCCAACTATTAGAAGAAGCCTATGTTAAACACAAATATCCAGCTGACCGTATTTATAATGTCGATGAGACTGGTCTGACTGTAGTGCAGAGTAAAATTCCTTATGTAGTAGGAAAGAGGGGCAAACGCCACATCGCCAGTCTTACGTCAGCAGAGAGAGGGGCGACGGTGACAGTCATAGCATGTATGAGTGCCTCTGGACATTTTGTCCCTCCTTTAGTTATATTCCCACGTAAGAATATGAATGATCTGCTAATGAGAGGAGCTCCCCCGGGGACCGTTGGAATTGCTCACCCATCAGGTTGGGTTCAAACCAACATTTTCACTAACTGGTTTCAACATTTTGTAGATAAAGTAAAACCTACTGAAGAATCTCCAGTTCTTTTAATCTTAGATGGGCATTACAGCCATGTTAGGAATGTTGATTTGATAGAATCAGCCAGAAACAACCATGTGACAATTGTGTCTTTGCCACCACATTGTTCACACAAGTTACAGCCGCTGGACAAAACCTTTATGGGTCCTCTAAAATCTCACTATAGTGAAGAAATAAGACAGCGGTTACTTCACTCAGACAAACCATTGTCTACTTATGACATGATGGAACTGTTTGGAAAGGTATATTTAAAAGTGCAAACTGGGGAGATAGCAAAGAATGGTTTCGAAAAGACAGGCATTTTCCCAATGAACAAGAATATTTTCACAGATGCTGACTACTTAGCTTCAGTTCAAGAACCTGCTAAAACCTGCAGTCCTCACACAATAAATCCAAATGAGAAAGTTCAAGCAAAATCTTCATCTCTTGAAGCAACTCCTTCATTAGGCAAGCCAAACGAATTGTCGATTGCTGATCCTTACAATGACCCTCAACCTAGCACTTCAAAAAGCAATGTTAGTCCTTATGATATCACCCCTGTGCCATCAAAAAAACGAAAAGCAAGCAACAGAGGACGTAAGGCTGTAGGGGCTTGCATCATAACTGGCACACCATACAAAGAAGCCCTGACACAGTCATTAACCGTTAATCCGGAAAAAAATTCAGCTAAAAAGAGATTAGACTTAGATTTTCAGAAGAATAAAACCAAAAAGGGTAAGGATTTACTTACAACAAAATTCAAAGGAAAGTCAAAAGAGAAACCTGTTAAGGTCGGTTCTTCTGAAGATTCTGATGGTGTCTCTATTGTCGACGACAACATGAGTGATTTTGATTTCCCCGTTGGAGTCAAAAAACCAAAAAATGATGATGCAACATGTATGTTTTGTCAAGGTCAATTTTCCGATGACCACAGAGGAGAGCTCTGGGTTTTGTGCGTCATGTGTCAAGTTTGGGCACATAACGAATGTGCTGGAGCAGACAAAGACATTTATGTCTGTGATTTTTGTAAATAAAATGTCAATCGTGAAAGGTTCATTACATTAATAATATGCTACCATTAACAATATCGGTATGCAAAGTCTTAGTTTGAAGCAATGTTCAAAGTTTTCGTGTTATGTGAAATAATAAATAAAAATATTATGAATTTTCATTGTTATTTTCATTTCCTTGCATTTTGTAGCAGGTAGTCGAAATTTAGACCACAGTTCCAATACTAAGAGTTCTATCGCATGTAACAAAAAAACATATTTTTAATAAGTGTTATATTTTTATATCATGTAAGTGATCGGATTTCATTTATAACCATATCAGCTATAACTTCTCAGTCATTAAACTACTTTTAAATTGGTATTAAATATGTAATAAGTGAAAAAGAAAGTGGTAGTCGAAATTTGGACCTTCTCCTCTACATACTACCCATTAAAATCCACAGCCAATACAATTTTTAACTATAATTATGTGTAGTTATTACTTTTGATTTCAGTTATTGTCATTGTTCATATTCAAAATCCGATTTCAAAATGTGTAAACTTGTCTCTTGATATTTTTTCTCTGAATCAAGTCACTTGTTTATCTTGTACACGAGTAGATAACATTTATTGTACAAGCTTTCTCTCTTATAGAGATTTATAAACACATATTCAGTGACATCTTACAAAATACACATCTGTAATTTAAATCACATAACTTTTTAAATCCATCTTTTATTTGTTGGTTTTTTTCTCAGTGAGGAATAAGATTTTGTTATCTAGCTCAGAAAAAGGGGAGGAGAGCTGATAAGAACCAATTTGAACAATTAGTATGTAACGACCTTGTTTATTAAGAATCTTGATATATTTATTTTGTAATGTGACCCCAAGATAAAAAGATTTAATCAAATGTGATCATGTCTATTATATATTTACTTAATACGTTTTCAAGGATAGTTTCAGTGGAATTGTGTATTTACGCCCAAAATCATAGCAATTTAACTATACCGTTGTGTGAGATTTTGTAAGTGAAGAATCCTTTAATAAAATGTTTAAAGTAATGTTATAGATTTCATTCCTTGTGTGATTTAGAAACTATTCAGGTTTTAATTAATTTAAAGTTAAATAGGTAACAAAACTGATAATAACATACTGCGGCATATTTTCAATTTTGGCTATGAATTGGGGCTAAGTTCAAAATCTGATCAATTATCAGAATTTTTTTAAATTTAAGGCCAGATTGTGGACATAGTAGCCAATCTAAGCCTTGGTGGAATGATTACTGGGTTTCACTAACTGCCGAAGGTAGCTAACACATCTTTTGTGACTGGGAAAAATATGACATGTCATAGAAATAGATGAGAAGAAATTACACAATAATCGACAACTTTTCAAATTCTTTCTGGACCAAAATTTAGAAAACTAACTAGAAGCATACATACTTGAGATACTCTTTTTAATTTTATACATAAATATTCCAAGAAATGTAGTATGTATTGAATATAAAGTAGTATGTATTGAATGTATTGAATATAAAGCACTGTCTTCGTCAAAATTATATTTGAAATTTTACCAGTTACTGTTTTCTGATTTTAAAAGATATAAAAATGATTTTAGTATTAAAAAACATTACATTTATTTCTTCGAAAACCTCATCTTATTATTTAATACTTCATTGCAAACTTATTTTGTTAGGTTGGGTGATACGATATATTGTTGATTTACCTATTTTAAAATCAAATTAAAGATACAACACAATTTTGAATTCCTTCAAAAAGATCCAAATGTAGATATAAATAGGTCTTTAAAAACTTTGCTTGGTATTTTTAGGATTTTTAAAGTGCCAGCCCAACTAAAGTGACAAAGTTTTGAGGTTGTTCTGTCGTGATGCGTTTTCAAATTATATTACTGTAAAATACCAGACACTAACTTTACCGATGTGGGCATGTTGTAGGAGCACAGCTGTTACTTCTGCCCTTAGTGTGGGCAGGATGTTTCTGTAACAAAATGAAAATGGTTACACTTTCCGATATTCTACTTGGTCATCACCACTTACTCATTTGTTTCTGCATGACTGTACGTATTAATATTAAGTTAGTAATTACTAATTAATGTACACGTATTCTTTAAATAATATAAAACTTAATATAGATAGTACAACCGTGCAATGAGGTGGATCACTACTGAGATAGTTCTTGGTTAATTTGGAGAATAATTTGTTTAATTTGAAAACATCTGATATAAAAAAAACTTTAAAACGGTAAGTGTATTGTATATATATTATTATATACACATACACGTGTGTGTGTGTGTGTGTGTGTGTGTGTGTGTTTTTATGATATTTTTCTTCCTTATTTTACTTCTCCAATTTATTTTCATACGAATATTACTTATTTTTAATACTTTTTCAATACAACATATAGTAGCTTACACCGTAGAGCTCAAAAGAATTTGTATACTATATGCTACATATGTTTTCCATTAGACACGTATTTTAATATACATAGCATTTGGATTGACAGATAAAGGCATAGACATATAATTTACATTCCATAGAATTGTATAAATTGTATAGTATTTGGTTAGGTTTCCAATGTACATTGATGTTCTAAACCACCTCAAACACCACAACTTGTATGTCCCAACTCGAAAACCAATTACGAAATAATATCAATGTTTAATCACAAAATTCAACAATTTAACTCGGTCTTTTGTAGGTCATGACGATAGTGGCGTTACCTATTTACTTAAAGTCATAATTTAACATCTCAATAATGGAGAAATTCACCTACTGAAAATTAAGTTTGTTTTCATTTATTTTTCAATAGAACTACTAAAATTGTTTATATTTAAATTTCTCAATGAAAGTTAGGATACTTTACATGACATTCATTATTTTAAGTTGTGAATGATTCAGAAAACAAAAAAAATATCCTGAGACATATAAGTATGTAAGGTATTTAGTCCTCTTACACTTACAATTTAATTTATCCTACAATATTATCTTTCAGTACCAAGCCTATTTTAACCTCAATTTATGCTACTTGGGGCCTAAGTTGCATTAAACATTTACAAAAATAATTAAGTAAATATATAAAAATTAAGTATTATTTTCATTTCAGTTTGTTATTTTATTCTTCTTATTTATAGACATTCAAAAATCTTTATTTATACCATTTATGGTTTCCTAAATAAGGAAGTGCAATCAGATTATTTGCTCTAAATATTATAATAAATGTGATAACGTCTTGTTAGATTAATAAGAATGTTTGGCGAGGAATATCTTAAAGTATTTAATGGATAACTTTATTTATCTCATATTTACTTTTGATTATTCTGATAATAAGGTTTCATCACAAGCTTCACTTAGGGTATAATGGTGAGATACAAAAATAATGTTCTTTATGAGTTTCGAACTCAATGGAATGAAGCTTACGCGTTTAATGGTTTTCATTACAAATTACAAAAACATTTTCAACTTATAATATCAGCAATACCATATTAATACTTAGTAAAACAGTTTTAAATAAATAACTGTTATAAAAATAAGATGTTGGGTTTTTAGCTATAGTTGGACAGTTATTCAAATAAAAAACAATCTCCATATTATAATTTATTTTAATAAAAGATATTAACGGACATAAAAATAATAATTTAATATTAAATTGGAAACTTATAAACTTATAAATTTCATTAAATTTCTTTTGCTGATGCAACTGTTTTTTATTGTGAGATTAGGCCTATTCCCGTGCCTTTTACGAGTATTAAAACTCATACATTATCATAGATATTTTAGTTACAAACAATAAAACGATATCGTAGCAACTGACTATAATTATATAATTGTAATTGTATTATTATTATGTAAATTAAAAGTACTAATAAATAACTGAGTTTTACACTTTCAGTTGATTGTTAAACTAAGTGCGGTAAAATTGTTTACGTCACGTCATCTTATTAAAAAGAGGAATTCATAAAGCCTCCATTCATTTTATGGATCAAGAGCGCAGAGGCCATAAACAAGAGTAAAAACTCGGTTATAAAATAGATATCACCTGTCACTTTTTATAAAATAGGAAAAATAATTGGAATTAGTAACCTGTAGAAAAGTGTTAATTGTTATTGAAACTATACTTGCTGATTAAAGTCTAAAATAAAGTATAAGTATGCTAATAGCTTTTAATATGGTTATATTGAGGAGCTTTAATTATTTTTTTTTACTTCGCTTTTGCGAAATAAAAACATAAATCAGTAGAAATAGCTCTTGCATTTTTATTTCACTCCATTTTGTTAGTCTTTAAAATAGATGTACTTATATTTTTATGGTTCTCACAACATTTTCCAAAATGAGGCAAATCAAAATCGATGGCTAAGATTGCCCAACAAAGGATTGTTGAGGACACTACAAAACCTCAACCTCTCGCTAGCCACATTAAAATCACATATTCGCGCTCTTATATCATAGTTCATTCAATGTTATAACTCCAGCAGAATGTTGACGGTCGCAGATTAACTCAGATTGTTTATTTTAGCATCTTATTATTAATCTAATAATCTTTAAATCATGTGATCTTTGAGATTAAAGTGCTTTACTTTGCATAAATGACCAAAAAAACCCGGTAGCTTTAACAGTCTATTGTGGTTCTGGTAACACTATATTTTACTTTTACAAAAACTTTGAAAATTTCAGAATATGAGTAACTAATTTTATTTTATTAATAACATTTTGAAGTATTTAATTCAAACGTTAAATAAAAAAAGTTTTTATGTTTAAAAATTTTAAAAATGACAAAAACAACTAAACTTTTAATATGAATCTCCAACTAAAACACTACGGTAAAAATTTCACATAATTTATATATTAATCAATTGCTTTTTATTTATCGTTGTAATGAACAAAATATTGGTTTAATAAAAATTCAAATATTTTTATATATCTCTGCATATTTATTACTTTTTTTAGATACTACAGGATTTTTTCAAACTTCAAAGGAAGTTATTTTCTGTAATGTGGTACCCACATTTTTAAGTGTTATATATAGGCTATATATATATAGAATTTTTTGCTATAAAAATGTAATTATTTAATTGGAGATTCCAAAATTAATTATGTGCTGTGCATTAATAAACTCTAAAACCATGGCAAGTTTGCTAGTGTTTACTTAAACTCAGCCGCGTTTCAGTTTTCCTTTATGAAACAGCTTTATAATTTAATATTTCTTCCTCAAAGGATTAAACACAATGCATTGGGACAGTTGATGAGCTATGCGGTCATCAGCGGTCTATTCTAGGCTAGGAATATTTTAATCCCATGAGATTTTCCTTCATTAACCAGTTTAATTAGTAAAAAGTTTAAAACACTTCATCTTCTATTTATTTAAAACTCTTGATGTAAAAAAACATGTAATTATCATTTCAAATAGTGAAGACAAAATTTAGCTAATTTTAACAAGTATAGTACTATTTAGATTGTATTATTAAGTATCCAACAAGGCCTTCATAAAATTGAGTCGTTGTTCGCCCACATGAGCAACACTTGATAAAAAGGCTCTAGAGTTTTGAAACTTAAAAATTTAAAGAATAAAAGTTTTTTATAAATATATATATATTATATATATATATATATATATAATAATATATTATATATATATATTAATATTGTATATATATATTAATATATTATATATATATTAATATATTATATATATATATTAATATATTATATATATATATTAATATATTATATATATATATATTAATATAATATATATAATATATATATTATTTAAAATATATATATATTTTATAAAAATATATCGTTTTTTGTCTATGTTGAGAAATATTTGAGTAAAAATATTTAATCCAATGTGGATGGCCGCTACTTTATACCTTTAATAGTAGAGACTGGCTAATGAACTCGTACAAGATATGACCAAATACTGTCTATGAACCAAGTTTGGTCTGCATCAGTTAAGAACTACTATAGTTATCTCGTACACAATTATTCCTGCAATTTTGTATACTAGTAAACTTTTTTTTACGCTTACTAAAAGTTAAAGTATACAAATTATCTATAATTTCGCCATTAATATAAATACTGCATCCGTATGAGTCTATGTTGGAAATTTGTTGAGTTAAAAATTATTAGGAATGTCAATGAGTGCCATTTTGTAAATTTTTATTATTAAAGACTGAATACTCTTGGCAGGTTATGTGCAAGTAGTACCTTTTTCCAAGTTAATTCTGGATATTTTTACCATTACGGCAGTCAATTTCACATTGTCACGTTTTATTGCATTATATATAAGTTATATATAACCTATGTGTGTGCGTGCGTGTGAGTGTGATTGAATTGTGGGTAAATATTAGTTTTCTATTCTGGAGGTATGATCGGAGAAAGCATTTTTATTTTCGTATTTTCGTAAAATCGTTGCAATAAGCAGTTTCCTACGACATTTACCCAAACATTAGATTGTTACATTATATAAATATTTTTGTTTTGGACGTTATTAACGATTATATTAAATAGTAATCGTCACAGAATCCAGTTTAAAAGTTACTACTAACATTTTATGGAATTAGAAACTACCGTGAGAATTTGTTAATTTACCTAATTTTTAAAGCTGAAAGGGAGTACACGATAGCATTCACCATCGCTGTTGAGAATGACAAGGTCAGAGGGCAGTCTTTACCAATCAAACAAACGTTCATTAGATAATTATGATCTAATATTACCAGAGGATTGTTCATTGTTTGTAGTCTATAATCGTATCATACTCTTTTCGATGAACTGCTTGAGGTATTATCCCCATAAAATTATACTCAATGTGCATATAAGAAATATAATTTAGTCATGTTCCTTAATATTAAATTAATAATTACTACAGACATAATGGATTGTAACAATGAAGATTTATTGCTCCCAAAATGATTCTTTTTCAGAGAATGGGGTCATTTTTCTATTTTTACATAACCTGCAATGCCTTAATTCTTGAAAGAAGATGTGAGAATAATAAAAATTAAACATTATGTGTTGATCCAGTATAACACAATTCATTTGATTTTTTTTATTTGGGTAAAATACTTAAATAAGATATTATATTGCTTAACTTTCCCAGTTTTTGTAAATGATATTAACATATAAAAGGTAAACATGAGGAAATACACACATTTCAATACTAATACCAATATTTCATTCATACATGTTATGGCACTTATAGCCCTAAATACTTTATATCAAGACGTTACACAAGGAGGAAATGGAGTGTTTGTACGAGATCTAACTGCAATAAATTTGAATGAATGTCTCCGTTAACTTAATAGCGAAGGTATACGATTATTACTCTAGATATTAAATCATTTCAAAAGTTGTTAATATTTAGATGGTATACTCTATTACAACGTTCATAGATAACTTTTGTACTGCCCGTATTTTGAATATTCTTAAATATATAAATGGCTGTGTTAACCAAAATGTTACTATAATATATTAGTACACGGCATCCGTCCGTTATTAATACGGTATCATATATGGTGCGGAGACTGCTGTGAAGATAATTATGTATGTGTATCGCAGAAATTATAAGATTAATATGTTTTTTTTAAGTAAAGACACGAGAAGATAAGTATTCAAAAGTGTATCAGCCTAGCAGTACCAGCTCTATAACATGTATTTTAAATACATTTCATTTTATTGAAACATTTTAATAATAACAACAATGATAATATATTAAGATACCTCATCAATATATATTATCCGTCAAATAAATTTAAAGTTAATTATCTATGTAATAAAATAAGATCATGATTTTCACATGATACAATTGCTTTATTAACGTACAGTTACCTTTTACTCTACTTGACTAAAATCATACGAGTAAAATATTTAAAAAATATTAAGGAAACGGACCTTTTCTACTCGGTTACGAATTGAAATACTTCTCTTTATAGAAAAATATTGGATTATCACAATAATATGTATAGTATTGTATTATTGTAAAATGATAACTTTTGTGTGTATGTGAGTGGTTTTAAAGTTTATTTCTTTCTTTAGGTTTAATAAATAATAATTGTCATGCCTAATTTTAGCATCAAAGAATAATTTACTTACTCAGGTATGTATATAGGTAATATAGTTATTATTTGGTTGACAAATTTTCCATGTAAAACTTTCTCTTTCTATATACCTTAATAATTCAGGATAGGCGATCTGCTGACGTGCATTTCAGAGCCGGACAACTTTATACAAGTATGACATTGTAGTTCTATAACACGCAGTACCCTTTACATCAAGAAAACAATAAAGCCAGCGAACTGTGGTTTAGAACTTTTCTTTTGTTTCGATACTCTCACGACTGCCAACAAAATTCTCTGGCCTGTAATTCCGATATCTCACAAATTTTCAATTTTTCACACATATGACTTAAATGGAAAGCTAAATCATAAGGTTAAGATGTGGTTGAAACGTCTACAAAAACCATACTTTTTAACTTCTTGGTGCGTTAAAAGGTAAAATTTGGCACACACGTTTTTTACGCTATTAACAGGCAAATAAAATATTTTCCAAGAACATCAACAACACAGGGGCGTTCAAATAGGGTTGCATTAGGATACCTATATTGTGTTTTTTAAACTACCGTACTCGATATTTTATAACGATGACATTTTTACTTGTGCATTTTATTACCTCAACAGACAAATAAAATGTGTTTAGTTAAAATCAACCAATGAAAGTGTTTTAAATGGGCTTGTAATCCCTATAAGTATACATTAGCTATTCCATCTTCCTAATGTCCTAGAAGGATTAAAGTTGACGTACAAAACTCTTATGCTCTCAATGTGAAAAGAATGTTTCATAAATATGAACATGTTTTTCATGCAGATCAACCAACCATATGGGCTGAATTAGGGTTGCAACCCAAAAAGAAATATCTTTTTGCCGGCTTCACACTGTCCTGCTACGAGCAAGTTTAACACTCAAAGTCCTCATCACTTAAATATCTAAAACAAATTTCATGGAGATATATGTCTAATCTCAAATTTCTTCACAATAAGGTCAACAGTTCGACAATGGGACAAAAAACGTGTGTTGAATGTGTTAATTTATATGCACTGTTTTATTGCTGAACTGTTACTTGATTGTAAAGAAACGAGTTTGGATGTCCAAATTCATAACGTAAAGGTTATATTTCATTTCAACTTGGTAGATTTGCGTTTGCGCTTTTAAATCACAAAGTTTCAAAAGGTTCAGGTTAGCAAATATATATTTTTATTTAGTTTATTTTTATTTTGGATTTTGAAATAAAGATGTGTGCTATAAACGATGAATAATTTTCCTCTATCGATATTAAATTTGTTAATCTGCTTATGATGTTTATCGTTCCAGCAAGAACATAACATGATTACACATTTGAAAAGCTGCTTTTGTACATCAAAAGCATAGGTAGCTCTTAGAAACGTTAACGCAACAGTCCAAAGCCTTTAAACCTTTTGTAAAGTCGCGATCATTCTTCCCTCACCGATTTCTTACTTTGATACTTTCTCTTGGTGACAGTGACTAAACACATAACATTTAACAAAATATATAACGTTCCACTAGTGGGTTCATTAAATTCCATCTAAGAGGTTTTGTGTTTTTGTTATGTGTTTAATAAATTAACTTATCCTAAATTCTTAACTTCACACACACACACATATAAGTAGATATGAATATGGCGGTTCTAGCTCACTTTTGGGACAGACAGAAAATCAAGGGAAAATACTGTTTAAAGGACAATAAACGAATCTGTAAAATCAAACAGTAAGGCGGTTCTAGCTCACTTTTGGGACAGACGGTAAATCAATGAAAAATACTGTTTAAAGGACAATAAACGAATCTGTAACTCACGAATGAAAAATTACCGAATCTATAGCTGTTTGCTTCTACTTTCTTGAGCTGTCAAATCAATCTATTTGAAATGTCTGCTACGACGAAAAATCTTCTACTCTACAAAATTGATAGTAACACAGTCTTTATCTTTAATAGTCTTCTTTCCAGTAACAACCAAGTGTAATTTTTCATTTTTGTTTAATTCTTTAATCTTTTTCTCATCCAAAACAGTCAAAAATCTGTTCGGCAAGTGTACTTTACAATCTTCCAACTCGGCAATTATTGTAAACCCGAATTTCTTTCATTTTCTCCAAATTCAAGATTCTATGTTTCTTCCTTTCTTCCAATTCATTTAACTTCTTATACTCTTTAAACTTACATTCTCCAATATCATTTAACTCTTTCAAGAACTCCATTTAAATAGAAAAAATTTAAAGACGGAAAAAATGAAATTTGCTAACAATCACTCGAGAAGTCGGGGAGAATGTGAGTAAAACCGCATTCTTTTCACGAGGTTCTTCGTTTAATTTCTCCAAATGTACTATAAAATCATCAAAGATTTCAGGCTTAAAATCGTAGACAAATTCAACATCCAGATAATGAAAAAATACAGGTAATATCTTTTCATAATAAACGTGTGTATCGATACCTACAAACCTAATGTATTCTTTGAAAAGGAAAATAATTTTGTCAATGGTTCCAAGAGATAAGTAAAAATTTTTATTCTGTTTTCTAAATTCTGTAACAAATTTTGTTTGCTTCTTGTCTCCATATTGCAATTTTGTAAGCAGATTATTCAAATGTGTTAGTTTATTTCGAAATTTCTTAGGTTTAGGTCTTTCATACAAAATTAAATTACAATCTCTACAAACTAAATATTTTTTATCAATAATTTCTCCTCTATTATAACACTTGTAACAGTTGGCATTGTACTCTTCCATTTAAACAAAAAAGATTTTTTTATAAATGGAGATTATGGAACTAAGTCTACCGAGATATAAATTTTTCAGCACAAATGTTTATGTTTACATTTCTACAACAGAGATAAATAGAAATAATTTCATTCTATTGTACAACTATTTAGGATATTTTGTCTATGATTACAAAGATTATTACGGAAGAAATCGAGATTTTTCAGTGGCGAAAGAGTATATTTTTGAAGTATTAGAAGGAATGAAAGAGAATAACATGAATTTAATCAATTATTGTTAAAGACATACAAAATGAGTGTTGTTAGTGTGCGTGTTTTTGCGATATCTACTTAACTTCTAAGAAATTGGGAATGGGATAAGAAGAAAGGTATCATATGTTTTATTTCAATCAACTCTAGATTTGTGACGTCTGCTGAGAGCGTTTGTACCACTAACGCTTAACCTTGCTTTGCGCACGCCGTGTGTGGTACAAGGACAGTAGTGACACCAAACAATGACCTTGCTTTGCACACGCCGTGTGCGACAATGAAATCACTGTAAAAACACTTAATTCTGTATTACAAATGAACACTATTTTCACACAATGTTTTTATCACAGTTTAGAATGTCTACACAAATTCAACACACAATCTTCTTGTAATGTCTTTCTTCGAGAATATAATAGAAACTTATTAAATATGAAGGACAACGCCCAGTGGAACACTTCACTTCACTTTTAACAAGAAACACAGATCTTCACAGCAATCTTCTTACTTTATAAAGTCCATATCTTCTTTCTTCAACTTGCAAATACATTAGAATCTTCTAAATAATGATATATCTTGTTAAATTTCGTTAAAATAGAGGAGGATCACACATGGCTAGCTATACGTGGCCAACGCCCAGCAAGAGATGAAGACGAGATGTAGTGTTACCAACATGTTAAAATGAAATGTCTCAATTCCCTAGAACTGTTATAGTTTCCAATGTATATTAAATAAGTATATATCAATATTTCTTTCAAACCTTGTTGTTCAAAAAACCACTCAACCGATTTTAATGAAATTTGGTACACATATAGTAAATACTTAACTCTTTCGACTTAACTTATCCATAAGGGTGAAATCATCCCCTATTTCTTAATATTCATAAAAAAATATAAAAAATTATCAGACAAATCTGAAACTTCAAAAACAAGCGAGTTCTACTTAAAATTTCATGAAAATAACAAAATGTTCAAAATCTACCCCAATCATCCCTTATATTTAAACTCTTATATCTAGAGAACTATTGGAGCTTTTCTGATGAAATTTGGTATATAGGTTCAGTAAATATTAAAGTATTTTGTAAAATCATCACTTCCGGTCCATGACCTTGAAATAGTTTTTTCCTAATATCATCACTATTTTTCAAAGTTTTTTACTGCAATTTAAAATGAATACTTTTATCAATGTCTTTAACAATTCTGTAAAGTTTTAAAACTATCCGACGAATAATAGTGAAAATAACGCGATTTTTACTGAATTTCTCTAATATCGTTCTTAATCACATCATAGGCTAAAAATTTCTCAGAAACCACAACCACATAACATGTCGAGTTTGTAACAGCTTTTTGAAAATCCATATTGATAATTATATCGTTCTTTGAACCAGAAATATTTGTCAAACTCTTTGTTGTATCAATGACATAAACAGGTCTATTCGCTAAAAATTCTTTAGGATTGTAATACATTTCCTTATTATTACAGTAAACTTTCTTAAAATCTTGATACATCTGATACATGATTCTGAAAAGACCTCCTGAAATGTTTAAGTTTTGTAATTCATCTGGATAATAAGAACCGTTCAATTTTACTCTGATATTTTTTACATTCAAACTATCAAACTTTGAAGGATTTTTCTCTTGATTATTCTGTCTATCTGTTTGAAAACCTATGATAACGAACTTGGGATTGAAGATATTTCTATAAATATTTGTGATATCGAACGAATAAGTTGTTCCGGAAATACCTTTTTGTTCAATACATTGCCAATCTAGAAAATTAAACATAATGTTTTGACTTTTTGTAATTTCATCAATCAACCTTATTTTACTCGTGGTTTTATAATCAATCATTGGAACTCTAATAAAAAAATCTGTAATTGTTATTTTTCCATCAACAGGCATAACATTTCCAGTTGCAGTCTTCAGAATCACATCATCGTCTTCTGCTCTTATAAAACTTAGATAAAATCCTCCTTTATAGATCGGAATAGTAACATTTTCAAAAAATCCTAATCCAAAATGAGATAAATTTCCAGCTGCTTCAAAAACACCAAATTTAAAATCTGATTCAAAGCCATTAGAAGTTTGAGAAATAACATCACTTTTTGAATACGAAATAGTTCCTTTAATTGTGCTTAATTGGCCACAGTTTTCGACTTCTTCTATCAATTTATTGTGTTTTCTTACTTCAATCTTAGAAAATAAAAACGGTATAAAATTATCGATTAATCTAACATTATCAGTTCCAAGATATGCTTGACCATCTTGTTTTGTTAAAGTTCCAGAAATATAAAACTGGAAGTTAGACGAGCAAAAGTTATCTCCAAAATCAATATTAAACTCAGTTCTTTTATTCGGTTCATTCAAATGTTGTTTACTAATTGGATAGAAATTTTTAAACTCCGCCCTTTCAATATCACTAGCATATTTTCTGTAGTCCGCCATTTAATAAGAGAAAATTTAGAAATTTTAAACATCATGTATCATTTTTTCATCGATCTAATGTACGTTTTTATAAGAAAAGATATAAATTTTAGTAAAATAATTAAAAAGATTAGAGTCATTTTTAATGATCTACTTCGTCATATTCAGGATTCTCTTCCTTAAATTTTGCGATCTCGGTCACATATTTCAATAAAATTTGCACAGGATAGTAACCGCTATCTATAATATTGTTCCAATCAACTGTATCTTTATTTTCATCCAAAAACTTTATACTCAAGTGTTGATAGAGACAAAGAACAGACATATGATCTTTTAATTGATAATGTATATTTTCTTGAATGAACTCTGGGGACAGAGTTTGATATTTTGCAATGTTATACCAATTCAATTTGTTTACGTATAATCTCATCATATCTTCGGATAATTCATATTTTTGAGAAATGTCATCCCAATGTTCTTTTTTCAAATCTCTTTCGTGTTGCATGATAAAAAGATCGAAAGCACTGTAATGTCCCGCCATCTCTATTTATTAGGAAAAAATTTCAAAATCAAGTTTTTATAAATTGACTCTTTTTTGAGTTACATTCAGCACATTTTCCCGAAATTCTTTTAACTCCGTTAATGTTTGCATAGTATTTTATATCATTTGTTGCAGTTTTTTCTTTACATCTCACACAATATATGAGCGCCATTTATATAAGGAAAATTAGTCATCATAGCCGCCTACTCCATTAAATCTGTTGTCGATGTTTTCAAAAGTTTTATCGACATCTTCTTTAAATTTATTAAAGTTTTCTTCTAGTTTATTTACTTTATCGAGATATAAAGAGTATCGATCATCTATTCTTTTAAGTAATTCATTATTATGTGTTACATTCTCATTGAAACGTGTACCAAAATTTTCAAAAAAGTTTATTTTCTCATTGAAATGTGTATCAAAATCTTCCAGAATTTTGTTAATTACTTCACCAACTAATTCATTAACATTATTTTTATATGTATTAAAGTTTTCTTCTAGTTTATTTACTTTATCAAGTAATTCACCAACATCGTCTACTGATCTTTTACTTCTTTCATCAAGTTTTTCATAGACTTCTGTTGTAAAATCTTTAACATGCTGTTTATGATTCTCGTAATTTTTGTTTAGTTCATTAAACATTTTAATATGATCTTCTAATTGAATCATTACAACAACATCAAATGGATTAATTCCTTTACTAACACTGCTAATTCTTTTTCCTTTAAAATCTAAGGCATTTTTAACATTCGGATCATGTAAATCAACAATATCGATGTTTTCTGATAATTTTAGAGGTTTTAAAATTTGTTCTTTAACAACAACATCATGTTTGTCAATACCAGGTCGAACACCGACAATTCTTTTCTTATTAGCCAAACTAACATAATTCTTTTCAACTTTGATCGCTTCAGTAATTTTATCAGCTTTATCGATATGAGACATTAAATTGGTAAATAATTTTTTTACACCATCATCAACTTCTTTTTCCAATGTTTTTATTTTATCAGCAACTTCATTTGAACTCATGAAATTTGCAAGTTTGTTATCATATTCTGCTTTAAAATCTTCAATCTCGACAGCAAACATATCTGAATCTGGAAGGTTTTGTAATACATTTTCTAACTTGTTATCAAACTCATTTCTCAAACTATCAAAATTCAAACTATTATCTACATTTTGAATAATTTGTGTTCCAAATACGTCAAAAATATTTTGTGAATCCATATTTATTAAGTAATAATTTGTTAACAACTTCTTTAAAATCTTTACCAGTACTCAGTTCATTCAAAACAAAAACACATAAATGACCACAAATTGGGGGATCTTTATAGTCTTGAATCTGAGAATCATTGTAGTAGACGCTTGATTTTTTCAAATATTTAATCAATTCTATCGGTGGTTTGTCCTCAATTCTTCCATACGAATCAAAATAACATGCATTCTTATCATTTTTATAATAACAAATCCAATGCGTTCCACTTCCCATAATCGAGTCTAAATTCACAATTCCACATTCAAATTTCTTAACTTTTTCAGGTAATGTATCTCTCATGAAGATTCCTCTAAAATGTTTAATATTTTTGCAGATTTCTTCCAATTCTCCGAATGTTAAAGGTTTAATTTTTTTTTTCAATGTTTGATTTCACGTAATTCAAACTTTTTTCATCTAATCCAGATCCTGTAACATCTTCCAACTCTTTATCTAACCAATTTAAAATGTTTCGAACAATAGGAATCACATCTTTTTTAACGATTGGAGCAGCTTTACGAACATAAGGAACAACATTTTTAACAACTGGAATATTTTCTCCAAAATCTAATAAATCTTTCAAAAGTCCACCATTTTTAAGTTCTTTCAACTGATTATAAGAAAATTCTATTCTGGTTCCTTTATTGTTTTTCTTATGTTTTTCGAGTTTATTGTATTGTCTATTTGTTAAAAATATCTTATCTTCGCCATTTTTTAGTTGATCTATTTTAAATTGAATACTAACGGGTATTTTCTTCTTAAAAGTGGATTTTATTTTTTCTTTCTGATTTTTGCTGAAGTTTACGTTCACCTCCATTTATATAGTTAAAATTTCAAGTTCTCTTCGATTCCCATTCCTAGTTTTCTCTTCAAAAACATTGCTCCAGCTGTTGGAAGCGCAACAAATCTTTCACCTAAACTAGCATATTTTGATAAAAATCTATCCATTGCCTTATCTTGCAAAACTTTATCTGCGATATGTCTGGAATTTGTGTCTCTATGTTTTGCATAAAAAATATCGTGTTCCATAGCAGCTTGATCTAATTTATTTATACCAGTATCTCCTCTTTTTAGTCTTTTTTCGAGTTTTGTGCCAGGCCCCAGATACTGATAAGTTGGTACGTGTAATTCAAAAGGTAAATTGTTGATAAAATCATTCAAAAGTCCACTACCCTCAATCATAGATGAACTTATTGCCGGCAAAACTCGTTTTAAATATTTAATTCCATCAGGTTTTTCAATCATTTCATCAAGTTTGTTCGAAATAAAATCTTTAATCGCTTTCTTTTCGTTCAAAAAATTGTTGTTTCCAGCCTTCTCTTGAGCATAAATATAATTAATAATTCCATCGAGTTTTGTCAAATCGTCGATATATCTGTATTCAATCTTATTATCACTGTATTTTCTCACACCTGATCCTTCGATTCTTTTTTCCCAAATTGGTTTAATCAAATTGAGATATTTTTTACCTTTACTTGACTTTGGTTTCTTAGTAGATGGATCATTATTTTTGTAAATTGAATCAGATTTCCATAAAATTTCAGTATACTTTTTCAAGTCTTCTTCAGAATATAAACCGTCTTTTGGAACATCAGTGCCTGTTAATAATCTCCATAAACCCTGAGTTCCTTCATATGTTTTTTCATTAATAATGATATCATTATGCTCAAAATTAACGGGTAAATTTCCAATCATAAAACTTTTCTTTTTTTTATCCCAATACAAACCAAATTTATCATCTTTTACTCTAGGAAGGAATTTTTTACCAATTTTACCAATTATTATATCCGTTGTTCCAGGACTTATTGGTTCAACTATGGTAGAGTCTTCAATGATTCTAGGTCTAAATGGTGTTGAAGATGGTAATTTTGGCAATTCAAACTCAGATTCTGGTATCGAAATATCAGCAAATTGTCGTACAACTGGAACCAAATTCATCAAATTTTGATTATCGCTTAAAACATTTTCAATTTTGCCCTCAACATTTTTTATTGCAGAAGTTACAGGTTGATTAATTTTTTGAATAAGTTCTTGTTCTTTTTCATCCATTCGAATCTGTTCTTTAAATTCTTTGATTAATTTCTTTTCGATTTGATCAAGTTTTTTTGCTTCTTCAGAAGTTACGTTCGCCATTTATTTAGGAAAATTTTGAAACGTGGAACGTAAAAACGTGAACGTGGAACGTAAAAACGTGAACGTGGAACGTAAAAACGTGAACGTGGAACGTAAAACGTGAACGTGGAACGTAAAACGTGAACGAGAACGTGAACGAGAACGTGATCACGAAACGTGGAACGTGAACACGAAACGTGAAAACGTGGAACGTACAACGTGGAACGTGAACAGATTTACCGTTTTTTCTGTTATTTTCATAATGTAAATAAAAAGTAAAGATAATATAAAAATAATTGTTACAAATATTTTATCAAGTAGATTTGTCAGACCACTGAGCAGCATTTATATTAGAAAATTTATTCAGATATTTACCATTTTTAGGCTTCAAAGTTAGATTAATAGTTAAAAATCCGTAGTCTTCCTTCCAAATTTTATCACATAACTCAATAAAGTGGTTAAAACTCATATCAGATCCCACATAATTGTTATAAATCTTTCTCGAATAGTGATCGTCTTGCTTAAAAACACACAACATATTCAGGTTATTTCTTATAACTTGTTTATCAACCTTTGAAAAGCATTGGGAAAGATAGATACAAGATATGTTTTTGTGACGAGACATTACGAAATATTCCTTAATAACGTCCTGATTTTCCAAAATACAATCATCAAAAACGATTAAAGAATTGGGTTTACATTCGCTTAACGGAACTATGTCCTCAGAAGCATTATAAAAATGTGATATTTTTTTGTTTAAGTTTTTCTCAATATTTTCAAATCTTTCTTGTAATTTTTTATAGGCGTCTTGTTCTAAAGATTTACTAAAAACATACAAATTGGAATAAGGAATCAACCTATTGTAGATAAAATTCAATAATAAAGTTGTTTTTCCACATCCACTTGAACCAACAATTAACAATCTGATTGGTTGATCTTTCTTATTTTCTTCAAACGTTTGAAGTTTTATCTGATCTTTTTGCTTTAAAAATTTCTCCATTTAAATAGAAGATTTTCATCTTGAAGCAACGCTTGCGAAAATGAAGCTGTTCAAGTTGACTTCAGAAAGCTCTAAATTAGTTTTAAACTTGGAACATCCTATACACTTAGAGGAAGAATCAAATTATTTTATCGGTTTAAGTGGTTTTTATTCTGACAATTTTGTAATAAATATTAGTGAAAGTTCTCCTTATTGTATAGGATTTAGTGAGAAGAACATAACAAAATATTATGGTTTAAACAAAGGATATTATACTTTCGATCAAATTAAAAATTCCCTTAAAAATTATCTGAAAACATTCAAACAATCAGATAAATCTTTAAACTTTGACGAAAACAAGTTTGAAATGCAAAAAAATTATCTCTCTTATAAAATTCAAATAAAATCACCAGTAAGAATAATGTTTTCAGCAATTATTGTAGAATTGTTAGGGTTTGTTCAAGAAACTATTGAGCCAAATCAGGTATATTTAGGAAATAAAACGCCAAAATTTAGACCGTTCGATGTAATTGAAGTGCACTGCAATCTCGTTGAACCTAGTTTTGAAAATCATACCGAACATTTACACAAAGAATCTGAAATTTTGTACACTTTTTTCCCAAATGTTGCTTATGGATCAAAAATCAGTGAAAAACCGAATGAAATCGATTATACTCCAATTAGAAAAAATATTAAAAGAATTCAAAAAATCGTTCTAACTATACAAGACTCTGAGGGAAATTTATTAAATAATGAGAGTAAAACAACAATATATTTAAGATTGAAAAAGGAATAAAAATGAGTTGATGATGATGACAAAATTCAATATTTTTACTTAAAAAACAAGGGGCTATTCGAATGGCCCCTTAACAATCTTCATCCTGACACTGTTTTTATCAATGAATCTGGCCTTCATTCTCAAAATAAAAATTACTAGTTAAATTTCTTTTCTATCTAAATGGAGTCAGTTGTAGACCTACTCAACAATCAACTTACATTCAATAATAAAGACATTTGCACGATTGTTGACGAAAATAATGAAATTTGGTTTAAGGCTAAAGATGTTGCAGAAATTTTACAATATGAAAATACTAGACAAGCTATCATAAATAATATTGATAATGACGAGAAAATAGCCTTTAAATATATAAATTACAAGAGTCTATGCCATAGACCCTTTCAAAATCTTCATCCTGACACTATTTTCATTAATGAATCTGGATTTTATTCTTTATTACTAAGATCTAATAAATTAGAAGCAAAAACCTTTCAAAAGTGGGTTACAAAAGAAGTTTTGCCAAGTATTCGTAAATTTGGTGAGTACAAACTTGAAAACAAGATTAAATATTTAGAGGACGAAGTTAAACACTTGCAAATTAAAGATGAAATAAAAACGGAAATAATCGCAAAACAAAGTGTAAAAATTGACTTAATGAAACCAGACCTTGTTTGTAAAGATTTTGCTAAGAAAAAACACCATGTTTTTGTATTAATTAAGAAGAATCACATGTGGGAATATCCTTATTACGTTATCAGAGCTCAAAAGAGAGAAATACCGAAAAGATTGAAAGAACTTGAAATTGATTACCCAGAAATGGAAATTTTATTAAGACAAGGAGATCCAAATAGTATAAATCTCTACAACCAAATGAAAGAATCTTTGAATATTTTATACAACGGAAATCATTTTACTACAAATATGGCAGAATCTCGACTGATTTATAGAATATCTAAATTACACGATGAAAATGTTTCTAAATTTTACTAAAAACTCTCGATTTATTATATTTTGTTTGTAAATGTTTAGCATAACTAGGTAACCATTGTAAAATCTTTTTTTCATATTCACAAGGCATTTCGTTTTTATAACTTTCGCTGAAAATTTTTTTAGCACAATCTTTGCAAAAAGCATCTTTTCTATCTTTACTATACTGCCAGTTATTAAATTCAGAAATATTTTTAATTTCTTTACAAAAGTAACACTTTTTCTCTTCTAAAGTTAATTTGTTCATTTTAACGTATAATTCCTTACAATAACAGTCTTTTCTATTCTCTTCTTGACACTTTGTACATTTCTTTTGAGACTCCATTTATATAGAAAAAATTATTACACGATGAAAATGTTACTAAATTTTATTAAAAACTCTTAACTTATGATATTTGGTTTGTAAATGTTTTTCATAGTTATTTAACCATTTTATAATTCTTCCACATTCACAATGAGTATCTTCATAATATAATCTATCAATATTCTTCTTTACACAATCTTTACAATATGAGTCTTTCTTATCTCTACTATAGTGATCACTATTAAACTCTGAAATTTTTTTAGTTTCTTTACATTTAAGATATTCTTTATCTTCCAAAGTTAATTTTTCTATTTTATCATATAATTCTTTATGATATTCCCTTTCACAATCTTTGCAATTATAATGCATTCCATCTTTCCTATTTTTATCTTTATAAAATTCATTTAAATCTTTAAATTCTTTGCACTTTGTACATTTCTTTTGATGCGCCATTTATATATAGAAAATTTATATTACAGTTTTGACTTCTTCAATTCATATTCATAAAACTTTCCGGTTATTTCTTCATTATTTAAATCTTTTATACTATAAGTTACAGGATCTGTGTTATTAATTTGATAAATCACAAAGATTTCTCTTGGCCAATTGTTCTTATATTTGTTCGAAAATGTTTGTTTTTTACTAACAATTCTTACATGATCATTGACTTTAAATTTAGTTTTCGTGTGAATTTCAGGTGGAACATACTTGAAAACGGTCTCTAATAACTCCTTTTCTGCATCCTTATCTACGTCTTTCGGTTTCATTTTGATTGTGCTGTGAACTGTATCGTTATAATTGTTTACGATTTTTTGAAGAATATCGATCCATTTAAAGTTTTTATTAATCTCAAAAATTACTTTCATTCTCTCATTTTGAGTTCTGTTATATCTCTCTACAATACTTGATTTCTCTTCGTTTTCAGTATGATAAATCTTAATGTTGTATTTCCTCAAAACATCGTTAAATTCTTTATTTTTAAACTCTAAACCCTTATCTGTATGAAGTAGGTTAGGAGGTTTGTGATTGATCCTTATGGCATCTTTTACTATATCTTCGAAAGCTTTTGAAATATCCTTGCCGTTTTTTCTTTTGATAGCTCTTGACCAAGCATATTTTGAGAAAGTATCAATAACATTTAACATATACTTAAATCCATCATTTTGATCTGAATAGTTAGACATTATAACTAAATCTGCTGCCCATAAATCGTCAATTCCTAATGTTATAATTTTTCTCTTTTTAAACTTTTTTCGTACTGGTGCATGAATTTCTCGAGCTTCAATCTCTATCTCATCTTTAGTCTTCAATTCCTGCTTAACAGGTTTTGGATTTGGATTCTTTATAAACTTACTCTTGTTTGTCTTACATTTTGAACATTTTGCAGCAATTCTATACAATCCATTTTGAGTTTGAATGATTTTTGAATCTATATTTTTCGTTTTCTTTTTACACTTGTGACAGTGAATTAAATCATCTTCCATTTACATATCAAAGTTTCCAAGTTTATTTAATTCGTCTAATATATCAGATTTTGCTTCATTTTTATAGCCATACGGTACTGTATCGATCTTATTTTCTAGGACAATTCTCTTATCATCTTTAGCGTTCAGTGCCAGCTTGTTTATGGTAACAGTGTACAACTCATGTTTATAACTTTTGATGACTGTCATCTCCCTAAATTCTTCTTTATCTTCGAACAAACATTTCTTCAAGTTTTCGATATTTATTGTTTTATTTACAACGCTTCTCTTAATCCCTTTACACCTAACTGGGTTTTTATCTAGATATTTGTACGAGTACATCTTAGACCTTAAACCACAAAATTCTTCTAAAACTTCGCTATTTAACTCATCTTTGAATTTCCCTATTACCTTCTTATTTTTAGTAGTGAAACATTCGTGATCTTTTGGATAATCGCTCGTATCAAAGTCCTCTATATTTTCTTTAATAATTTTAAAAGGATCTCGTTTCAATTCTAGAAAATAACTGTCTGTATCCATGTAACACAGATTCAAATCTGGATCAAACTTCTTTAATTTGTTGTAATAAAACTCGTACATTAGCAATTTTGAGAGGTCGAGAACTGAAAATCCTATGTAAATCGGTTTGTTAAATTTAACCTTTTGTTTGTACATGTGACTCGCTATACAGTTGTCGTCAAAGATGTTAAAGCATTTGAAATTTGTTTTCTTAGCTTGTTTCATTGAAAATTCTTCATTTCCAAGCTTAATATCACATCTGTTTCTCACATTTTCCATAGATTTTCCAAAAACTGAGTTGTTCATCAGCTTATAAAAGTCCTTTTCAAAGTCGCTTGTAGCTTTGGTTCTCATGTTTGTGTTAAAATCAATGTATTCTTTCATAAAAGGCTTCTGATCGAATGCAATAACTCTATTCACATGTTTCAAAATCATACCTTGTTCCAAATAGAACTTCAAATTTCTCGAATGAACAACGTATTCAGTTTTATCCAGTAGAGTTGTGCAAAGTTTGTTTTTAAAATGTTCTGGAGCAAGAGGTAAATCCTTGTGATGTTCGTGTAAATTTGTTGGATATCCAAGATCGACTTCGAGAATATAGCCATAATCTTCGTCGCCAGTGAGTTCTAAAATTGTTTCTTGCCACTCTTCTTTTGTATACGTTTTAGGATCCATCCACTTGACATCACTAAACGGCAGTTTTTGCATAAGACCATACCCATAAAGGTTGTTTGCATCGAGATAGAGTAAATAGTTTTCGGGCTTTGTCTTATCAAAATCTTTTAAATATTTGTTATTTGCTTTCACATATCGTTTTAATACACTGAGAAATGCCTCCGCGAATACCTTTTTCGATCATCAAATACATATTATAATCACTAATTAATTGTAATTCTATCTTCGTTAATTTTAACATAGCATCCCATGCAAGACTGGGAGCTGTTAGATAGTGTGCTGGATCAAGCTTATAGCAATTCAAACAAATATTCCTAAAATTTTCAAAGATATCAGCGAGCAATAGAACATCTTGAATGTTATAGAGATCAGAGTAATTTCCTAGATTTTTCTCTTTTAATTTGTTCCAAACATTTAAGTAGTGTTGAAAATCTTTCTCAGATATGCTCTCATCTGTCAAAAGTGAATAGAAATCTTGAATTCTCAATTCTTCTGTGTAATCAAGTTTTTCAATACTGTCGATAAATTCATAGGGAAATATTCCTTTTCCAGATAGAATTTTAAAAATCTCGTCCGTCGTCATTTGGCTGTCTTTCTATTATCTCATTCAGTCCATCTTGTATAAAATGATTTGTATGTTTGAAGTCTTCTCTCTTTAGATTTTTAGCTAACTTTTCTATAGACGAGGCCATGAATCTGAACGTGTCTACAAACGAAAACTTGATGAATTTTCTTGGCTTATCACCTTCGAATTCATAGCCATATCCAGAATTTACAGAATAATTTATATATTTTTCATCGGTGTTTGCAATCAAATCAACATTTCCATATTGTTTGGCCAATTCTTTTATGTACAAATGAGTATCGTAATTTGACATATTGTGGCAGAAAACGGGAATATTCTGAGGAAATTTCAAATTTAGATTGCAACATGCATGAGCTGCGCCTCGAAACTTGCCGGTTAAATGACAATGATCTCTCACTTTATTATAACTCTTATCTTTCCAACTATCAGGAGTAAAACCATACTGAATTGACCCAACATCATAAGCAGACCATTCACAGATATGACAAACGTTTGAATTTTGATATGAAATTTCTTCTTCTTCAGTTAATTTCATAGGTTTTTTGTTCTTAGAATTATATTTTGTAGCTATGTATTTCGATAATTTATTGAGTTCTTCAAACAATTTTGCAGGAACATTTGGCAAATCTTCTTCATTTTTTGCTCGATAACATATCGGCTTGTACATACGATTGGTCACATTTGACACTAAATATAGAGTAAAACCATAAGGAATGTGCTTCTGAATCTTGGTTGTAGTCGATCTTTGTGGATTGTTCTTGCATGTCGGAATTTTTTCTAATATGCTCTCAAAATCCATATAAATAACGTACGGATGGCTAAACTTCTTTTGATAATTAGTAAATTTAGTTGTTTGACCTGGAAATGGCATAATAGGTTTGCATACTTCATGTTGCTTGCAAATTTCTAAATGATCTGCTAAATCTCCAGATTTGTAGAAATGGCTTAAACATCTTCTACATAGCAATTTTTTATGTTCGTGTTTAGATAACTGAGAACTCACTAATCTATTTAAATCTGTTATCAACACATAATGAGATTTGTCTTCTTGTTTAACATACAATAAATCGATTTCTAACTCGGCATTATAAACTTCGGAAATTTGTAATGGAACAATGTTGAGTTTTTCGTCTTAAGTATAGATATTTATAGACATTTTTGGATATTTGTACTTGGAATTGGAGCTGCGTTTCTCAAATAATTGTATATCTTTTAAAGACATTGGATACTCAAAGCCCGAAAATATCTCGTCATTTACAAATTTCTCGTATTGCTTTGCTCTGTCAGCATTCTTTTCGGGTTTTCCCATAGCACATCGGATAGAATAAACAAAACAGAAATCATCTTTATTTTTGATATTTACACAAGCTTTCTTTACTTTGATCTCTTGTGGTAAATCGATATATGATCCTGCGTTCATAAATTCGTGTTTATTAAGGCTCAAAACTAGTTGTTTGCAGCGTTTTAATGTCCATCCAGAACCTTTATTTGGATGATTCGTTTGTTCTCGATGTGTTTAATTTATTAAATTGTTTAGTAATAAAGTCGTTCACATCGAAGATTTCATCCGCTTTTATAGTAAAATACATAGGACAAGTTTGTGGTTCACCGTTCACTAAAGTTCGTTCGTATTCGCATTCTAAAGATAAATAACCTTTCATATTTTTAACGGTTTCTTGAAATTTTTCTATTAAACTTTTAATCTCTGGCCTCATAATTGATAGATATTTGTAAATTGACATGAAATTTTCGTTTAAATTCGTTAAAATGTATTGTTTGAAAAGACCATGTATAGAGGATAAAACTTCTACATCTATGATATTTTCAGGTTTTTCGTTAAGAGTTTTATCAATTTCTTCGATCATTTCAGACTTAGTTTTATCGTTTGTTTCTATGGACAATTTTTCAGCGATTGATTGAATTTTTTCATCATTAAATAGATTGAGATCTTTTTTATCTTCCTTAAAGTTTTTCTTTAATTCACGCAATTTTTCTATATTGTACATCTTCTCGTGACCATCGATCTGATTCTCCTTAGCCCATTGTCTTAAATAATTCAATTCTTTATTATAAATTTCTTTGTTCTTCAAATGATTTTTCGAATTGTAATGTCGAGTATAGTGATGTTCAAAAATGTCTTTTTTGCAGTATGGGCACTCTATCTTTTTCCGCTCCATATTTAAAGAGCAAAAATTTGTAAACTAAAATTTTGAGAAGTGGTGATTTTTGGGACAACTTGACACAAATCAGCACAATTTCTGGTCAAATGTTTTCAGATTGTTCTATTTATTATAGAAAAATCTTTTAACTAAATTTAGTTAAAAGATTTTTCTATAATAAATGGCGGCGCTGTTACAAGAGTTGAATAAGGTTGGTGAACTAAGATTCAAAGAATATAAGAAATTAGTGGAATTGGAAGAAAAAAAGAGATATAGAATCTTGAATTTGGAGAAAATGAAAGATAAATTCGGGTTTACAATAATTGCCGAGTTGGAAGATTGTAAAGTACACTTGCCGAACAGATTTTTGACTGTTTTGGATGAGAAAAAGATTAAAGAATTAAACAAAAATGAAAAATTACACTTGGTTGTTACTGGAAAGAAGACTATTAAAGATAAAGGCTGTGTTACTATCAATTTTGTAGAGTAGAAGATTTTTCGTCGTAGCAGACATTTCAAATAGATTGATTTGACAGCTCAAGAAAGTAGAAGCAAACAGCTATAGATTCGGTAATTTTTCATTCGTGAGTTACAGATTCGTTTATTGTCCTTTAAACAGTATTTTTCATTGATTTACCGTCTGTCCCAAAAGTGAGCTAGAACCGCCTTACTGTTTGATTTTACAGATTCGTTTATTGTCCTTTAAACAGTATTTTCCCTTGATTTTCTGTCTGTCCCAAAAGTGAGCTAGAACCGCCATATTCATATCTACTCATATATATATATATATATATATATATATATATATATATATATATATATATATATATATATATATATATATTCCAAATCAAAGAAAGCTACCCATGAACACGTATGCAGCTTTTTTACCTGCCGCTGTTGACACTGCTTCGAGGATTGTTTGTATTAAATAAGGCACAATAAATAAGGGGGTATAATATAATATATTATAATATATAATAATATAGTTTGAAACATTTTGATTACCATTTTATAGATAAACCGGCATCAAATTGCGTTTGTTTTTTGCTATTAGATATCAAATAAAAATAAGAAACATTCTTACACAAATTTCACTATGTTTTAAGTCAATACAATAATATGTATTATTGTGAATATTATTATATTACAAATAATATCAATAAGAACATTAATTAAAAGAGGGTGGTCAGTGGTGGTAGGGGGTTGGTTTGGGATATTAATGTCATGGAACATTACTATTGGCTAAGCGTTAGTGAAGCCTATCACTCGTGAGACTTTTGTCAGTCTGTCCGTCTGTCTGGATGTCTGTCCGCACATTATCTATAAAATAAAGTGACCTATATACTTAATAATTTTCATGAGCTTATTATCTAGTTAAGAAATACTGAGTTCGATGATGGTGTATACCATTCTTTGGGATTTGGTTGAGCATTAGCAGTTGTTTTTTTAATCGCTCTTATGGGTAACCATGATGGCAATGAAAAAATAACTGAATAAATAAATGTGTTAGCAAGCTGAGTGCAGTCATACGAAATGTATACTTCATACAATAAAACGAAATATTATTAGAGTTGAAAGTAAAATGTTAAGATTTGATTTCAATGCACAGTATAGAACCCTCCCTATCTAACCGGAACTCTTATTATTTAAAAACTTCTAAGAAACCTAACTCAATATATGACAACATATATCGAAAATGATCAACTGTACACTTACAGGTTTGCATGAATCTTTGTTTCTGCAAGGACAAGACTGTTCTATGATGGTACATGTCCAACCATGGAGTTGACTGTGGGGAATTGCAGCCCATAACTCAGTAGAACATTTTTCTTTTGTCTTCCGTACGTGAAAAGAATTTTTTATTTCTTTTCTGTATTATGTCTGTCTGTTTTTCTGTTTGCAGGAAATCTCGAGAATAAAATGAGCTTTATACTTGAATGTTTACATGCAACCACAGTATGCCTGTACTACGTGGTGTGGCGTACACCTAGGACAGAATGTGTAGATATGTATTAAACAATAGCATTTTAAAATACTTCATGCTACTATAATTCTATTCCGTTTTAATAATTTGATGGTAAAGGTAATTTACCACAAGTGAACATTACTATCGACCACAGTAAATTTGTTATTTTGTAATGATTTTACGGTTAAGAATCAATACTGTAATGTTATTTGCCAATTTAAAAAAGTGCAATGTGTTATTTAGCCAGTGGTATTTGAATCTACTTCAAATTAGATAAGATTTCAAGCAAAAATTGCGATTTTTTGTTACAAGGAATTTACTTTGGGATAAAACTAAAATATTGGACAAGGTCAATAGATGTTTGATAGTGGGCATTATTGATAAGAATCAAAATCATAAGTCATTAATTGAAGTATATTCGTTAAATTAAATAACACCAGTTCATAAAAGCATAAACAATTTTAAAATTGAGTAATGAGTTTGTTCTTGTTGATGTGCGTAAACAACTATCCTGTTCCACCTTACTTTATCAGCCGTTATTTCGGAAAGAGAGGAGTTTGCTCTGCAATAAGCAGGATTACATTATGACGACGTTACCGTGGATGGGCGGCGGAGAGCTTCTTATACTCTCTAAACCTCGCACTGGCAAAAACCCTTATTCTTTATAGAAGTTTTAAAACTAGTTGCAATATTGTATTTTAAATCCTTAAGTTACATTTTGAACTATAATAAAGACAGTACCTTAGAATAAACTCCGATTAGTCCGGAAAATTATTTATTATTTTTCATAATATTTTTATTTTTAGGAGCAAACAAACATGTCAAAAACAGCAGATGCCTCTCCACTGACAATTATTGCGTGTTGCTCCGGGCTTGTGCAAGTACCACGTTTTAATTCTAAAACTAAATGCAACATTTTTTTAAATTCTTTTTATGTACACTTGTTTTTTGTTATTTGAACTAAAAAAAAATTCAAAAAGCTCCATTTTGCTAATATTATATTTGCTATTATTTTTCCTCATATTTTTCTTAACCTATGTGCAAAGTTTGGTATATGTAGCCTTACGATACTAGTTTCAACTAGTAACTGGTAAAACAATTATTTGATTGGCATTTTCTTAAAACTACTTATTGATTTTCTATAGAAGTACAGCTATACCGCTAACTGCAATTGTAGTAATCAGAATAAGCTGTTCAATATATATTTGACAATACTTTGAGAATCAGATACTACAACAAAACAGCTCCGTACCCTGAGTTTTAAGGGAGGAAAATAATGGCATAAAAGCCAAAAAATAAGCTGATCTTTTTAAACATGCTTTTTATTTTATTCGAGCAACAAATAATGACAAATAAATCCCTGTAGTGATTGCAAAAATCTACAAAAATTGTGTAGTTTCATCAACGATATTCACTTTAAACAGTAAAAATATGTGGTCTGATCTTTACAAAGGACAAAAATAACATTATTTCGATGGCATGCAGACTACTGAAGACAAAGACATCAAATAGATCATACCGTGTTTCTTATAGTTGCATGAACGTACTCTGTGTTATAAAATAGCATCGACTGCACCATTTCTCTTCTTTGTATGGCACCGTAAATATAATATGAAACTCATTACAGTTTGTAGCTGATGCACAAGGTAGCCTACGGCTTTGTAAAGTATCTTTATATCTTAAAGCTCATACAATTAATTAATTAGTTTAATACCAACAATGGGTGTAGAAAACCATACAAAATTATATTTTACTTTTAAAATTAACTTTTCAAATGTTATGATTGTCTTGCAAGCTGATTGAAATGCGAGTAATTTATGTTAAAAAATATGACTATTAAAACTAAATATAATTTAAGAAAACTACAGAATAAAATGAATATATACTAAACATGACAATAATTACTTTTATAAACTTGTTTCTATTGAGTATTTTACAGAGAGTTTAAAATCTTATATAAAACTTACTCTTAAAGAATCATTTTTTAATCAGCTAATCAATAAGTATTAAGAAATGTTTGACATTTTCGCTGTGGCAATACTGAATGTTACAAAATAGTATCAAACTAATTGTGTGCAGTAAGGATCTGCAGCAGTAAACGTGATAATGTAAGTAATGTTCCATTTATACGATCTAACCCTTGCTATTCGAGTATACTTACAAAATCTTTACTAAAAGATGTATTTGTTAACACTCTTGTAACAGTTCAAAATTGAAATTAACTACGCATTCTTCAGACTTTAGCCTGACCTCGATGTTTTATCTGAATATGTTTTAAGCTTAAATAACCTATCAAGAATATAAGATATTTACATAATAATGAATTTTTCCTGGTTTAATAAACTGTAGGTACAATGAAATGCATTTATCAGGATTTTAGCCAGAGTTGTATAGCGGATAGGCTTACTCTGTGTGTGTGTGTGTGTGTGTGTGTGTGTGTGTGTGTGTGTGTGTGTTTAACTTATGGAGATTACTTAAATTAAGGAATTCTTAAGTTAAAGGTAAGCCATCGAAAATTGGAAAATGTTTCATAGGAAAATCTTTGGAATGGTTGAATAACTTGGTTTTGCTGTACTTTACGATTCGATGAGTCTTTGACGCTTACATCATACATATTCATAAGGGAATGTATAAAGCTGACGCCATTACGGTCTGATAAATCACACAAACCAATTTCCATCACATTTTAGTTACTGAGTATACTGTGAGACATTTTTTAGCTCTTAATGACTGTCATCAAATAAAGATACTTTTTTGTCAGCTCTTCCTATCGCATGGTTTATATTATCTTTTCTTATGTATGTGTGTTTTATTTGCTAGTGTACCCTTGATGCCAGTTGCTAAAAATCTTTGAGCTATTCTCTCTGTTCTCCTGACACTCAATTCTTTGGTGCATATGTTGCTAGGCAATGACACATAATTTTTTGTTTTCAATTATCTATTTACGTATCTATTACGTGTTTTCAATTAGTTATTCAAGTTATCATTAAAGTATTTTAATTTTGATAAAAGTTCATATCTATATCAGCAGCATCATCTTCAATAATGGTACATGTCACTTCATGGAGTTTGGCTGAGTTATTGTGTCCGGGGAAACGAGGGAATTGATGAATAACCTAATTTGTAAATAAACTGTGTATAATCAAATAATAAATATAATATCAAAAACTTGTGATATATTATTGTACATATAATGAGTTATTTGTTAAACTGGCCGGTAAATATTTCATAACTTTCGCGCGGGTTTCATAGTATCAGTTCATGTATAATTGTATATGGACAAGGTAGTTATGACCACGAACACTATCTTGTCTCTATATACGTATTACACAGCTATATAATATAGCTGAGGGGTTGCGTAGCTTAACTATTCTCTAGCTACTTCGAGGAAGATTTCAATTCTAGATTTACATTATGCACGAAACTTCATTTGAAATATGTAAGAGAATGGCTTTTATATAGCCTATGAACAAAAGTTGTGCATGCCCACTATGGGATTTGGCTGAGCGTCATTGAAACCTAAGTGAGCAGGCAAAATTTCTCTTTCCGTTCCATTATTAGTCCGCTTGTTTGTCCTCAGGATATGAAATTTCGCATAAAACTTAAGCGAGCGTTCTTACGTGGTCTGGAGTATTCCAACCTTGTTATTATTTTACCTCAATAATCATCACTGAGTTCATTTATACCTGGATATCCTAAAAACTAGGTGAAAATACCTTTAACGTCACTTTTTGAGTCCTAGGTTTGTTGTCCTAACTTTTTTAAGAATGTGGATAACTTTCAATACCAAAACCTCATCTTATAGATGGTTTTAAACAATCCACTATGATGTGTTAACATTCTCACATTTTAGGTCTTCTAAGCAAAGGTGATCTGGTGCGCATATATGAATATACGTTTAATATAAATTTATCTCGTGAATATACAATAGTGTATATATATATATATATATATATATATATATATATATATATTGAGAAATCTTGCTATTAAGGTGGAGGTGCTAATTTTAAAGTTCATGAAATTCTGGGTATAGTACAATGAAAAGAGATTTAGATGAGAAGCTTTTTTATGCCTTCAACTTGCGGGCCAGAGATTTTGGGCTGGTGTAAGGGATATAGTTCAGAGATAGATATTTCTATTATTAACTATTACCCGAGATTTTGGAACAATCTGAAAGTTGAATATAATATGCCACGTGATCAATATAAAAAATTGCCGATGTGATTATATATTCCTTTGAGTACCAAAGGTAAAGATGCAGCTAGAATACATAAATGAAGACTTCATAATTTCAAATTATTTTATTTCATACTGTACAGTTGATGTCAACAACCTAACTTTAATTGAAGAAATAAAACATACTTTATCCTTTTTATGATCAAATAAGTTTTCGTTTAGTCTAAGGAAATTAAATGATCACTAGTTTAGGTTTCCTTAAAAATAATCGTATTAACTTAAATTTTCGTTAGTTAAATTAGTTTCTTATAATACTGTATTCAAAATCTATGATTACAGATTAAATATCGTATCGGTATCAGCAAATTTTCTTCATACATACTAACAAACCTTTCAGAATATATTTTTAACATGTATTAGAATACAGCTGGAGAAATGAAGATTGATCAATATATTTGGTCTGTTTTATTTCCTTATTTGTCTGAAGAAATTCAGAACTAATACAGAACTTCTAAATCTATAAATATAAATTCAGATTTAGAATAGTATCAAGTTATACTGTGTGTTATCTTGGAACTTTTTCCAAAACAAGAATCTCTAATAATAGTAAGATGTTGAGGCAATGCAGATACTTCTGAAAAAATTTTATTATTTTTAATGGTTTCTAGGTAAAATAATACAAACATTTGCATAATACTAAGAAAAAAATATTTTTATTGTGAAATATTAAATTTATGTCAACTAATACATTCTACTGATATATTAAAAAATCTCTTATTTTTACAGTGTGAATAGCAGAAAATTATACTTAATGTAGTAAAAATTTTAAAAAGCTAATTTTATCACTATTTCGTATGTATAAAAAGCCACAATGAGCTATTCTAAAAAGAACTCTTGTGGTTTTTGCAGAACAATAGCAGTCAATCTCAATTAAGGAAACACCGAACAACGTGTGTTGGAGGTGGTGTCCGGAATATATACGCGAGTTTAACCGACTCAGACCACTTTTGCCGTAAGCAATGTTTGAAAATGTATAGTTTAGAAATACTAACAGTAATACAACAATGAATTGCTGTACTGTTCAGAAAAGTACCGAGATTTTGAGCAGATTTTTATTTTGTAGACATTCACGGAGGTTTATTCAAACTAAGTAAATATAAAAAATAACTTTCTTAAATCGTATCATTATTTGCTAGATTGTATTTAAAGTTTCCGTATATTATGAAGTCTACATAAAAACAAAGAAAAAACTATGTGGTTATGGACATTTTAATTTTAAGTATAAGTTTTAATGCGCCTTCCAACTGAAATATCAAGAATTTGGATAATTTGTTTCGAACTAAAATATATGGTACAATGCATAAAACATAAAATGCACAATGATGATTATTATTATTAGTATTATTACGTATGTGTACACTGTAGTGTAAAACTTTATCAATATTGAGAGAGATGAAAGAATCGACAACTTTTATCTGGAATAAATACAGAAAATGAAAAGAAAATAAATGATATAATTGGACCGTATAAACTGACTTGTACAGTATGATTTTTTGCATCATTTGTTGTTCAGAAGTTTCAATTTGTATAAGAATCTTCTAGTTCTTGTTTTGTATCTAATTTTGAGTACATAAACTATAACTTTATTCTCAAAAGGAGATAGATACACTTGTCATTGCGAAGAGGAAATAAGAAACATTATTGGTCTAAAAATGGAGAACTGAGGGACTCCACGATTCAGAAATCTGACTATACACTATACAATAATTTTTTACTCCATACATATAATAAATATTAAAGACAGACTAAATCAAGAATAGTTTTCAACATTGAGCCCGATTTAAAAATGGGTAACTTTAAAGAGCTAATGTATCTAGTAATGTTTACTAGATGAGTAAAAACACCTAGTATAATCTAATTTATTTCAAATATGTAAGACTACAAACTTAAGTTCTACAGACATAGTCAGTCACTCTTGAGTGTTGGAAAAATAATAACATCTGTGAAGGCTCGTACATAGTAATGAAAGCGTTTTAATAAATAAAAGAACCTATCCTAACAATAAAAACAAAACTTTATTGCTTGTAATCAGCGTTACACTTTACAGTATAATTAGTCATTTGACGTTTTGAATTCATAGAATACGTCACCTGATTGGCACTGATGAGCATAACTGTCGTGCTTGTTAATCCAGGTTGTATATACTCATTATAATTAATCTTTTAATTAGAATATGAGTTTAAAAGAATAGACATTTGAATTACTTGAATTATAAATATCGGTAATTTTCTAACCGTAACAGAAATTGTTTAGTTACATCAGTTTACTTTGAACTCTTTTTAATGTCACAATCGGTGGCACAAAAATGTTAATACAATAATTGCAATGCTTTATCACTTTTGTATTAGAATAGCTTATGAATACTTTATATTAGATCGAATTTTGTGTGTTATTTGTCATATATCATATAAGTTCAATAATAATAAATGTTATTTTATAAGCCGATTATTAGTAAGTAAGTAAACAACCTATAAAAAATACAAATATAATACAATGCAATATGATTCTTAATTACCTTAATGTTTACTCATATAATTGGCTGAACGTTAGCTAAGCTATCACGCGAGGGATTAGGCAAATTATATTTCTAGGTAGAAATAAAATAATGGCTAATAAACAGTCAGGTACTGTTTATAAGCACGGTATTTCGAGAACAAACTAACTTATACACTTGAAGTTTTTCATAAAACTTCATTTCTACGCAAGAAACATGGAGTTGATGGTAATTTTGTTCACAGTATAAGTTATATAAGTTTTAACAACGTTAATGTTATTAAAATATAATGCCACGAAAAGTCAGATATTCTGGTATCCTCTTTAATTAAACATAATCAATAGCCATGTATCAACGAATATTCGTATATATATACATATAAATAGTTATTTGTCATATTGCATTTTAAAATTTTCTTTTACAGAATGAAACATACAGTTAAGTGAATTTTCTATCTATAATTTTGTTTTCTCATGCTTAATTAATATCATCCTAGCTTGTAGGGCAATAGAGGAAAATCTCATCCCAATATTTGGGGGGGGGGGACATTTAAGTATGCGTAGGGCTAAATACTTCTGCTCATATCACGAATACTGCTACGTGATCTAAAATTATAATGATCTGTAAAACACAGTGGATGTGTCTTTGAACTGAACTTTCGAAACAGTAGTTTAACTAAGATGATATCCTCGATGTAGGATGGCCGTGAAAGATATAACGTTCTGTGCACAATCGACTCTGTAGTAGGTTGGTTTATTGTGTTTATTTCTTTGAGGTTTTTGTTACTGAACCCATCATTAGCGGCTCGTCAAAAAGTGTACCGGGGAATAACCACCCTCCAATTTAAAACAAAGAAATATTCAAATGTAAAATATTATATATATATATATACTAGCTGTTTCCCGCGGCTTCGCACGCTTTTCGTAAGTTTTGCCCGCGTATGAGCATTTCTGGTTGAAGTAAATTATATTTCCAACCCCGATGTAGATTTTACCTTGATGTCACGATCAAGAAAATATGTCAAAAATGTATTGTACATGCATAATGTATTTTATTACAAAGTGGTCTACCACTCAACCTTTAAGTTCAACCAAAAATTTAGTTTAGACAATTATACATCATAACTTAGCGCCTTCAAATAGTGTTTCACTGTTTAATATACGTATCTATCTCGTAATTGCAGGTTATAATGTGCAGGCGCTTTGAAAACTTTTCTTCATTTTATTCGTTTATATTCACGACATAAGCGAATAATTCAGATAATAACTATCCTATCTTCTAAGTTAGACTAAATTACGGATACATGTGAAATTTGATTGAAATTGGTTCAGTCGTTTTGGAGTTTATTGGCAACATACATCGTGACTCAAGATTTTTATATATATAAGATGTATATATATATATATATATATATATATATATATATAATAAAACTAACCATATAAAATAAAAATGTGTCCATAAGAATCAATTGACATCAACAAAGAAAACTAATGTCCACACGATAGAAGTCACTGTTCGATTGCAAGTCTTCGCGGACGACACCACAAGGCTTTAATGACAAAAATATTCAATTAATAACGGTGAGGCACCCAAGTCTTATGCAACAGAATAGGGTTTTTCGACTCAGCCCTGAGTAGCTTCCTCCATCTATGACCGGTGAACGCAACTATGTGAGCGCCACCAGTTTTAGGGTATAAGCATTAATGTATGTGATAATAATATATTATGAATATCCCTCGTATATTTATAAAGGTAAGGCAATAATTTATTAGAAAATATATGTCATTCTTTCAATTTTTTTTCTAAATAACATATGAATACGGAGAGCAAAATGAACATATTTATTATGTGTATACAGTATTTTAAACTTATCAAGCTTAACATGCAAAATTATTTATATAGTTAAATTAATTAGAATAAATAGTACTATATTTTTACTATATTCAATGCTCTTAAAAACATTGTTTTATCATACAGAAAACATTAAAGAACAAAGATATGTAAGATTAGCAGAAGTACAGGTATGTATAGAATTAAATACACAAACAGTCATTGTTCAATATGAAGAATTAGCTTTCAAAGGTGAAAAGGGTTGAGATTTGTGATATGGCTGTGGATGACATTATTCGCCCAAATTACCATAAAATATTCATTCGTATCTTTCATTTATATTAATGACACGTTTGCCTTTCGCTCGATGAATACTTTTAATTATTCACACTTCGCCTGGTAAATATCAATTCATTCCTCTTCAGTGACTAAGACTTTCCCAGTTAAGACTTTTCCAATGATCAGGAATATATTATTCAAGATCAGCGATAAAGATAGGTAAAGTGTATAAAGTAATACATTTTGAAATAGTGAAAATTACTTCTATGTTTAGGACTTTTCTTTAAGGTCAATATGGATTTAGTGAATTTTAAAATATTATTTTTAAAATCTGTTATAAGGTACATCCAAAAGAATAATATGAGAAGCTAGTTTTGAGCTATTGATTTAATTGGTTTAAAAAACAATACCAAAGGAGTATCACGAATTCAATCAACTGTATGTCTGTCAATATAAACTCTGGTTTACCTTGCAAATTAAATAATGTCCAACCTTACAGTCACATTTACCTTTACTTTTTACACAAATGAATTGTATCCCCCTCTCTCTGTGTTACAGGAGATAACTGCCTGATATAAGGTACAAGATTAAACTAGTGATAAGTCCCAAAAAATTATGATTTAGATATTCCATGGCTGGACTGATACCAATCACTCATGATGGCAGGGGATTATTAACAATGAAATAAATGAATTGTGCAACAGGTCTAAGTCTAAATTAAATATCTTCAAAATGTCAAGTGTTCAGCGTACATGAAACTTGTTTCGACATCACGCCATCTTACAAGTGTACAAGTACCTTCTAACAAATAAATAAATGTATATATCGAACATTCAATCGTATGTAAAATGTATGGTTGTAACTTTGGTCGGGTGTTTTCAACATTAAATGGATCTTGTTCCGAATGTTTTAGGGACCTACAATATAATTGGAATAATAAATAATTAATTATTTGTGTTATAGTCAGCTGGAATTTTATTATAAACTAGTTATAATAACAAATTAACCACAATTAAAATATATCAGATGGGTTAAGTTATATTATATTGAATGTAACTGTAAGAATATTGTGGATATAAACTTATAAATACTTTGTAAAGATATTGTTCAAATTCCTATTTAAGAATACATCTGGAATTTTATAATACAAAGAAATATTTTCACGTAGTACTCAGTCCAGTAAGACATAATGGTGTCATTATTCAAATATAAATATAAGATTATGCTCAATTCGCATTTAAACTAAGCACGTCACCCATACCATCATAAATGTCGAAAATAAAGATAGTGTGAAAATAATCTTACCAACATCTCTGTAAATAGTGAATGGAACTGCCTTTAAATTGTAATAGGTAAGAAATACCTAAATTATTTACGTCGCAATCAAAACATTACATTCTTACGAAAATTTGTAACTAAACTTTAATCATATTTAGAGTACTAGTATTGATCAATATAAAGAAAAAATGTATAATGTATTGTTTTATGTATTACTATTTTTCTTATTAACATTTATATTTCTGGTTCATCAATTACGTTGGCATTACAAATTATGCAGTTATTTAATAAACGTTGCATTGGTGGAGTAAATCACGCGATCCTACTAACCAATCACATAGAAGCATAATCCTTCTTCCACGAGCTAGAGCCTTTCTCTTCCAGGAACCATGTAACATCAAGTCTTTTTGTGTCCGCTCCGCCGGTGTAAATTATTTGCAAAGACTATTCGAGTTCTTATTTCATTCCTTTTAAGTTAATAACATTAATGGTACAGTGCGTAGAAATATTACAAAGTTAACTATATTTCCTGGTTGAATATTTCAGAGGAAATTACTAAAAAAATCTACTAATTATTATATCTAGTATCAATAAAACTCACAGCAGAGCTTACTTACTTTTTAGCTCATTTTATTAATATTATTAACTACCTGTTAAAGTACATCTTATAGTATATTGGCTCACACCTTCAGTTATTTCGTAATCAGCTAACCTCATCGGAATCGATCTCTCATAGGTTGCTAGAAGCGTCAGAGTGGCGGACTCGGTTAGTTTTGAATGGTTTATCACAGAGTTGATCTAGTCTGTTTAGATCTCACACAGAATGTTAGAAGCGTTAGGTTGACACACTCGGGTTATAATTTGATCATCAGTATTTATATACCTAATCAGTATCGTTTACATCATTAGTGAGAAGTTGATGAGATGTTCCCTCGACGAATTCTTGTCATAAATATTACATTAGGGTCTCCGTGTATTGCTTTGTGATTCCACTTGCTATAATCACTGCGCTCGCTTGTTAAATTGTAGTTTACGGAGCGAATGACTTATTGAATCAAGCTAATGTCCTGTCCCTCCATTTTCGGTCTTTCAGCTAATGTAAATATGCCGTCCCGCCATGGCGGGACGGCATATTTACATATTAAGGAACAAATCCAATGCCTTACATGTACACATTCGTAATTTAATTCATTAATTAAAGTTCAGAATAAATTAATTCGCTTGCCTTGTTGTAACAATGGTGGAATAAGAAGTGTTGTTATTTTTATTATGATTTAATTCTATAAATGTAACAAAAAACAAAATGTTGATTAAATTAATTAAACACATAATTGTGCTGTCATAATACAATGTTTACACAGAACGATCTATTACATTCAACAGGCTCCTTCAGTTCATACAACACAATTTACATACCAAGATATGAATTTTCGCTACGTTAACGACCAGTAGCCCGGAGAGATTTTTGAAGTAAAAATAGAACTATAGTCATCCCAGGGACCGTAAGAATTACCATGTAAAATTTCAGTGCAATCTGTTGAGTAGTTTACGCGTGAACCCAAAACAATCATCCGCATTAATATTATTAGGACTGAAGGGAATGTTTGCATTGCTGTCTTATTATAACTTTAATTTATTGATCGAAGATAAACATTTAAATGGCATTAATGAATGATATGTGCATTATTTTTACATATTTTTAAAAGGTTTATTCAAAAGGTATTTCCTAATTTTGAAGAAACAATTTTAATCATAAATATTTACAGGTTTTATTAGAATTCAAAGTTTAAATTTTATTCATAAATTTTAAACTTTAGATGTAAACTTTTTTTTAACTTTTAGTTATTACCTCTATATTTAAGTGATGTATACTTTAACTATTTTGCTCCTTTTCAATGCTGAGGAGTATTTCTGGGTACTACTAATCACAGTCCTTGACTTGATAAAAAAATGAAATTATAATGTTTTACCTTTTTTGTATCGTCCTAGTAAATCCTTTTTTAATTAAGAAGAAACTAACTTTGAAGTTAATCCCACATCAATTGGCTATAAGATATAATTATATTGTTCTAATCAATTCAGATAATTTGCAACCAAAACATATACTATAAGTTGTTGACTGTTAAAGGAAAGTGTTTCCTTGGCGTTTACTTTCCTCATTTAAATGCTGTTTTCCAAACAAGCAATGAGGAAAAAGCAAATTTATAAATATAGAATACGTTTTATATGATTTTAATGTGGTGATGACACAAATGTAATACGAGAAAACTCTTTTTGGAGAAGTCCAAATCAACTTGAACGTAAGCATAGGGTAAGATTTATTACCGCCAAGAAAATGTACTGTATCTCTGTTAAATCAAGATTCATTAAGAAATAAAATATTATGAGGTAAAATTTACATGAGCACGAGTGAAACACGTACTAATGGTCTATTAATGGATTGTTGTGTGGTCTAAAAGAAATAAAAATAGAACTCAGAATGCTTCACTGCAGTATGAATAAATAATCGCACTTTTTAGTTATTTATATAATAAAACGAAAAAATAAATTTAACATGATATGTAATAAATGCAATGCTTGTATGGGCACAACAGATATTGGTTGGATGTAACTTGGTTAACTGTGTGATTACCAGGAAGTCATAAATAAACCAATAGCACATATAACAGTGCAGGCAGAGATTCACCATTTATGTTTTACGACTCGCAGTGATGTTTACCTATTATCTATGTTTGATGGTTATGTATTAGTTTAAATTTATAAAATGTATTTGTTAATACCAACAGTGATTCGTAAGCCTATGACATATTTGAAGAAAAGCGTTTAGAACCGTGCATACATTAGTTATAAATTAGAATTTGTGTATTACTCGTAATCAAAGTATAACACTAAAATTTTTCTAATCGTTTTTAACAATATGAATTCATATATTTTGGGATAGTGCGTTCTTCTATATTTATTACATGAACTATATAGTTTTAATGATTCCATTGATTAGCAATTCCTTTAGCAACTCCTTACTTATTTTTTTTAACTGTGGTTTTTTTGGAGCTAGAATAAAAAAATGCTTGAGCTTATTAAAAATAATTTTTATTTATGTAAAGATTCTTTATTATTTGCTTACATTCGATAATTATTAAAAGACAACGATACTGTAAATATATCTACATGGTGTTCACAAAATGGTGTCATAAACTTCCGAGGTGCTAAAATATATAATTTAAAACAAAAACTGTCATATAATTATTTATATAGCATAAAATGACTATAACATTTTCTGCAACGTTTACTGGGCTTTGTAAACTGTTGCTCTTGAATTATATCACTTATCCTCTCCGGTTCCTTTTCGTCTCAATAAATAGCCGATCTTCCAAAATACTTTTATGTGCTTTATAAATAGCTTTACTTCGACGTTGCACTGAGAGAAAGTGACACACTAAGATTTGGATTTGTAAAATTTTTATAGATTTATTTTTTCGATAACCCGTTCTAATTCCTCATTATTGATTCTTTGGCAGGGAGATTAAACTAATTAAAATCCCAATTTTAATTACAATATCATTTACTAGAACCCTATATAAAAAGTGAAACAGCTGTTAACTGTTGTTAAATAACATGGAGAAACTCCACCTAAACTCTCTGCAAAAGCAAACCCATCTGTTTGCAAAGTTGCAATAAAATTGTGTATTGCCGAATTCTACGATCATCTTCTGGATATAAAGATATATAACTAAATCTCAGATTATAATCATGTAAAAAATTATCCACATATACCTATTATTTATAGTGCAGACCCATAAGTTTATATAATTGGATATTTATTATTTTTTGATGGTATGATTGGATCCTTCATCTAGAGAGACAAATAGTTCTACGATACCATTTTATCATAATAAAAATAAGAAAATTCCCTGACTTTACAAGTAGCCAGGACCATTATTTCCATGCCTTGATGAGCTCATCTCCTACACGAACTGTGATTGAGTAGCATTAATTAAGATGGTGAGCTCTATTAAAGAATACATTTGACTATTAATTATCATAGACAGAAAATCTCACTTCCGACATTAATCGTATTACACCCAAAATTTATAAACTTATAAAGACATTGAGCAACAGCTAGCTATATAATTAGTACGGTCCCACAAGATTGAGCACTCTTACGCCTAGTAAAATATCCCTAAACACTCATTTAGTCTGCAATGAGGACACAGATTAAAATCGTGATTATCTCTGCCCATTATTGATTAACATGTCACTTTCTAATAGGGTTAAGAGTTTATAGTCTATAAAATGGCATCATCGAGGTTATAATCTGTAACATGGCATCATCTTTATCCTTACTTCTGATAATAAGACGTTACAATACATTTATTTGGACGTCAAGCATTACTCGACTAATCTTATTTGTTTATTAACAATTTTATTAGCTTTTTATGTGAGCATAGTGAAAACATGAGTTATGTACACCAAATATTAGTGTATAATACACACTTTTAAAGATACACCTTTACTTATGTACTGTTTCATTCCAACTACATGAAAATCTTAATTCTTAGGCTAACACGACCGTTGTCTTAACAAACATCAAAGTCTTCCACTTAACATTGTGCCAAAACTTTGCTTACACAATAATTATCTTCTTAAACTCCTGAGTTATAATAATAATTGTGTGCAAAGTTTCGACGCGGTGTGGACCACAAGACTTTTATGTTTGTTACACCAGACATATCTTTTCTTCTATCACTTCTGACATGACTAATAATGTTTACTTTTTATTCCATTGCTAGTATGGTAAATTAAAAGAAGCAATGCTACATTTTCATTGTTTAAATGTTGATACTACACTTGCAATAAATTATATTAAATTTAAAATTTGACAAATCTAACAATCGAATACTTTCGTATTCTTCAAGTATAATACCTGCTTAATACCTGCTTCGATATAAATAGAATTGCATTTAAATAGTCTAAGAATGTGCATTTGTAGCCCTTTTACTAATTAATATTATTTCCCTGTGTTGAAACTATCGCTAAAAATTATATATGTTTCCTAGTATCGATAAATCTCGTTATGCTACTAACTATGGAGAAGGAAATGAGAAAAAGGAATGAAATCGCTATGAATACAGAGCATTTTAAATTGTTAAAAACATCAGTATGAAGGAAATAGCTGTATTTGGGAGCTAGATTTGTTACTTATAGTATTATGGTATCATTCTTATACATCAACTGCAGTTTTAGGCATAGTATTTTTTTAATTTTAGTTTTTTAGACAATTTGGACACGAAGGCTTATTGTTATCAAATAATAATATAAGACCATTTAAATGTAACATACCTCTTTTTATGCGATTATACTGAACATAGAATGGGATAAAACACAGATTTTTAGTTTTTGAAGTGGAAAACTTCTTTAGGCGCGTTGAGCGTTTTGGTAGAGGGTAAAATCCTCGGTTCGCGTCACCGACATGCTAATGATACTAACCTGCATGAAAAAAGTCAGTCTCGCTGTGTTAAAACTGTCCCGGCGGAGTATGAAAACAGACTGCGAAAATCAGTGACCTTTACGGCTTCCTCTCGCGATTTAAAAGTGAAGCCAATGTCGTACAATTATGTAAGATGCGTCAAATTAAAGCTCTTAATATTGGCAATCTATTGGTTACATTTTTAAATATTAAAAAAATTTCGAAATAATTTTGATTATTGTTTACATTTTACATAGCGTTTACAATGACAAGAAAAAAGTAGTAAGCGAGGATTTTTTTTATTTTTTGGTCAGACAAAATTTGTCAGCGAGAAAGTTGTGTGAAAATAGATGAATATTTTTTTTGTAATTTATCATTTTTTTTATTGGAAGTTTAGTTTAGCCTGTAGTAGCGTATGAAGTGATGAGTGAACGTTTCTGCCGGAACTGTAGTTGGCGCATTGGCTCACTGATACCGTATTAACTCAATAAATTTGTTTATTGTGCAATAAAAATACCTTTACGAAAGAACCAAGTTAATTTAACTAATTTATTAGTTTTAAAAATATTGTGGGTTTAATTGTTATTGCAATTATATACTTTATCCGTAGCAATAACTGTATTATTTACAACGGTGTTCAACTCACTGTTGTTCACTCGGTGTTTACTCACTTGTATTCTATGTTTAACTAACTATTAATATTGAGCAATTACAACATATTTTTATACAGATAAATGAATAATGAAAACAACGAATATATTTTTAAACATTTTTAATATTTGTACGAATATTTGTATTTAAAATTTAGCATTATTCATTTTAATTATGTTTTTAATATTTAACCTCTTCATCATGAAATGAGTATTATTACGGTATAAGATTTATCTTACTAGCGTGGTAAAATATATTTCTAGTTATTTGATAATATTTTTTCGTGGATTTTAAAATTGGAAAATTAAAAACGCGTCACATTTACAATTACAGATGTACTGTTACTATAACGTATTGTTAATTACTCTCAACTTAATAGTTCCGTTTTCACATCTATCGGCAGTCCCACGACTGCTACTGTTTTTTTTTTATCTTTTTTGCCTGAAGGCTGGCTTTGGGTAGTTCTCACGAAGCCATAATGTACACTGCTTTTTTATTTAAGGTTACAATATTTTTATTTAATAAAAAGCACAATCACTTGGTCATTGTGGTTGCCTGTAAACGGTTAGTAGGATTAGATACATAGAATGAATAGTTTGTTACATCACCATTACATTATCCCCAAAATTAAGTTATTAAATTTTCCTCTTTGGTAGGACGTTCCTCTATGGTAGAAAACCATGCTAACTTTTCAATATCTATTTTGTATTTGTTGGTTTCTCGAACATAACCTAAATTAACCTAAGTGTGTTATTACCCTATTATGTCCGTTAGTAATTAGAATAGGATTTGCTAGGGATTCCTAATATATATGGATGTTAAGGAGCGGATAATTTAATGCGATTTTCTCTGCCTGGTGTCTTTCAGGCATAGCCTATCCCGAAAAGGTGGACAACGGGTGGAAGAACCTAGGCCAGGATAACATTTATGTGTTCTAAGTGATCTGTTGTTCTTTGTGGTTAGATTTGCATTGTTCTTTGTATCATGGATAAGAATTTAGTAATTTCCCTAAAGATTTCAATGTCTGTTTGTTTCAACAAGTCGATTAATATATTTCTTGAGGATTGCATATTTATTGGACTTGGTGGTTTTATTATTTCGAAACAGTGTTGTCTTGTATACTTGTTCTTGGGATATTCCAATAAAACATGTTCTGTTGTTTCAACATTTGCCATTGTGCAGATAATAAAGAGTGGAGTAAAGTATCCTTTTATTTTGTACAAACAAGAATTTACATTTGCATGTCCTAGCCTTAGTCTGCATATATTAATAATTTCCCTTCGGCTGAGATTGCATGTTTGAAACCATGGGTATTGCTTTGTGGACTATTAAAGCTGTACCACCATATCCATCTAACCTATCAATTCTTACAATATTGTAATTTGTATCTGATAATTTGTCTTCGTTGGTTGGCCAGGTTTCTTGAATATCACCTATACGTATTTGTTTTTTTGTCAATAAATGCATAAGTTCAGGACATTTAGGTTTTAATGACCTGGCATTCCACTGGAATATTTTAAGTCTGTTAATATCATGATTTATTTCTTTGGATTACTTAATTTTTTTTTTCTATCATATATTTTATTAAGATAGTATTCCATAATTTGTTGATTTGTTTATATGTTATTAGAGCACATGAAGTTTTTATTATTGGATTAATAATATACACTAATGATTAGTGATATATGGATTTCTAGTTTATGTATTATATTTTTAATAATTTACAAAGTCAGACTTAAGAACTATGTCTAAATATGATTTTTTTATCTATAATTTAATTTACATGTCTAATTTTTGATCCCTTAAATTGAATTAATCTAAAATGTGCTGTACAAGTTTAAGTTCTTTTAACATTTTTATCTGGTGGTAATCTGTACTTCTGTTTTGATTTGGTTTTAGATTATGTATTTTTGGGCCAACACTTGTTTTCGTGGCACCGGTACCAAGCAAACACGATGTTAACAGTTCATCTAACTGTTTTTTGTGTACCTGTAAATTGAGAAATAGTTTGCATTTTTAATCTTATTTCCTCCATTTTCTTATGTGATAAATATTGTAAAAGTTCTTTATCCTGTGCAGTAAGTTGTGGGCGGACCTCTAGTTTTGACACTGAAGAGGTTTGACTACTGTTGTGTGTTAGGTTTTGCGTAGAGGCTACAATATTAGTAGGTATATGTATTATTTTTATTTATCTTGTGAGAGTGAGTCCTATGTGGGCCAACTGAGTTGGATGAAATATTCTTTACGCTCAGGTTACTTTCACTACCTTGGCTATTTTGATCTGGGTAGTATTCATCGCTTAGGGTTGAAAACCTGTTGTTTGTTTCTAGGTTCTTGTATGAGGAAAGTTCCGGGAAGTTTGAATCATACGTGCCATTTCTGGTAGCTTCTGAATAAGAATAGTAATTTAGATTGCGACCTTTGTTTTTTTTTATTAGACACAGGGAAATATTTACTGGCTGTAAAATAATCTTCCTTCATGTTACTCATCCTGTCCTTTATATTTCTTTGGCGGGTATATTCTGGGCATGTTCTAGAGTTACTATTATGTGTTCCTGAACAATGAATACATTTTGCTGGCATATTACATTCATCCGAGTGATAGGCTTCCCCACAGATCCTGCATAATCTGTTGTTGTTACAAGGGGTACTTGCAACATGGCCATATGCAAAGCATCGAAAGCATTGTTTTACAGGTATTATAAACGTATCTACTTTGATTCTAACATAATTTAATTTAACATATTCAGGTAGACTATCTGAATCGAATGTTAGTTTTACGAATTGTGTAGATGTGAGTTCATTATTCACTCGCCTATTAATTCTTTGGGCTTGAATTATTCTACATGGGCTTTCAGTATCTGAGAGAATTTCTTCATCAGATACCTCACTTTCTACAAAAATTACACCTACGGAGTGAATTCTTACAGAGGGTACAAATACATTATGCTGTGACAGATATTGGGAATCAACTAGATTATTTGCTGCCTCGTATGTTTTACATTTAACTGATAGATTTTTACCAGCCCGATCAATATATTCAATGTCTGAGTAATGTGTCTTAAATTATTTTACCTATACAAAAAGGGTTTATTTTACGTTTCTGTTTTTCATGTATTATAATTTCAAAGGGACCTTTGTTATCATGTTTGTAGTACCTTTTAATAAACATTCTTTTTATATCATGTGTGTTTTTTTATATTCCTTACTATTCTGATTAGGTTGTATGTGGTCTGTATTTCGTTTTCGTTTATTTTCATTTATTTCAGTATTAGTGTTATTACTATAATTATGTTCTAAAATGGTTTCTACGGCTTTTTGAGTTTCTACTTCATAATCTGCCACAAGGGCATCGACGGCCAGACCCTCCGACATGTCGGGCCCGGCCAGAACAGGTTTGTGTTGAAGACTACTTACTGGGTATTATTGTGTTAAAAATGAAATAAAATTATAATGAAAAGAAACAGAAATTATTTTGTTACTTTAGGGTAGAAACAGAGTCAGGAAGATTTTTAAATCTTATCTTACCTTACCCACACAAATAGTGTACATAAAACAAATAGTATTAATACAAAGTTTTATCACGGGAAAATTGCAACCACAATGTAACGCTTCTCGAAGACTAATGCTCATAAAATTAAAACACAGTTGGCAGTATCGGGAAAGCTTGTCAGGTGTAACAACTGCGCTCCAGCCCTAGGGGACGTATTACCCTGTTATACGGCTTGCACTGTCAGGCGGTGTTATTTAGTATAGTGTACATTCATCTTTTTGAGTGTTTTGTTTGTATTTTTTATGTTTGTGACTTCTTAAACTGTTTTTTTTTTTCAGCATTGGTTTTAAGAATTATTTTCAATTATTTTTTAATGGACTTACATAGTTTACAAGTAAATAATAATAAATATGTTTGCGAAACATTTTGTTTAAGGTATCTAAACGTATTAGGAAGAACACATTTTCCTTATATACCATTACGACTTATGTCTGTCTGTGCGTACATTTATCTCTGTTTTGCTCAAATATTTTATCAAAGAGTGGATCAATCCCAAATCCTGAATAATTAACGCTCAACTCTCTGAAGAAACAGACTTTTTTATACAAATTCAACGGAAACAACACTTGTGAATCCGGCAGGAGCGTGTAATGCCTTCATTTATAAAGAGGGCAATTCGTCAGTCAGATGTCTCAGCACATTGCTTTCTCTGCCATGGAGAGGCGTAATTAACTTGCTCTTTCATTTCTAAATCCGATCAATGTTCGCCAGTTACATTTGTACGAAGGTACAGTTACATTTAAAACTAGACCTTTTGGTGTCCAGGAGAATAGAAGAACACATATTAGAGCTGATTAATGATATGATCAATAATTTGTTATTATTGGAAAGAGAGCATCATATTAAATTCATAACTTAACACTTTATATATTCATATGTAAATTTTTGTTGCCAATTAAGAGCATTTGGATATGTCGGAATATTACTTAACAATATGTTTAATGTTTTAATGTATTTCTCAATTTTCCAAACAATTTTAATCGGTTTTAAATTTTGAAATTGCTTAAAAAATACAGAATTGAAACAATGTAAATCTATCATCAAATCTTGGATTAAATAAAGGTATAACCAGACAATAACACTCGGAGTGAGAAGATCCCTGAGGCGAGTGACAGCTACGCACCGGGTGGATCAAATTAGTACATTGGAGCAGACATCGTCGCAAAGAACCAATTTTATAATTTCTAAAAAATATAGTATTACTAACAATAATAATACTATAAACCTGCGGTTATTACCAACTGATAAATATGTGCATTCCACAGAAGTACATTATCTACGGGCTTTCCACCAATTTCTAATATAACAGGTACTAACAGGTTATTTTTGGCTAACACCTTTGCGGCTGGTTCAGGAGCTTCCGAAATGAACTACAGTGCCTCAAGTTTGAGACCCTCTCTTGCACCAGAGGAAATTACTAAGTAATATTATTTTGGCAACTGCAGAAATCTGAAAAAAACCGCAAATTCTTGTTATCTTCTGCCAAATTAGTACCTAAAAGCAATTTATATACACAAAAACCAATTTCCCAGGAGCCGCGAGAAGATATGTTGTCTTGTCACATACAATAAACTCTTTATTACTGCTAAATACATGAAACCCAAGGTTTTATACCCACAGCTGCCTCAAATAAAAAGTCTGTGGGTACTTTGGACAGTGACATTGCTTGTTGAAGATCGTAGGAAATTACACAGTATTTATAAGATGGACTTTGCTATTCTCCTCCAGCTTCTGAAAGTAACCTATATCCTGATTCCGCCTCTGTTGTTTAGGCATATGGCATAAGAAATTTCATCTTCCTCCTTGAAATTCCACTCATCACAAACTGAGCTAGTGCCATTTAAGGATGATTTAAATCCAATATTTTTGTTTTTAATTTGATGTTTTGTTGATTTGTTGTTAAAAATAAATATGTATTTTTCATATTTCATAGGCGAAACTACATATCATCATCATATTTGTTTTCACGTTCTTTAATGTAGAGTCTGTACATTTTTTTACAGAGGATACACCACGAATAAAACATTTGCTATGATTTTTTATGCTGTCGTGGCTTGTATACCGAGGAAACATTTTAATACGATTTGTTACAAAATATGTTTGGGAGCTTGCAAAACTTTTTTACCACAACATTATTTTCCACGTTTATTGAAATGTGTTAGTAACTTGATTGGAGTGCCTGATTTATTTCAACTACACATGTTTCATCACTTAGGGCTATAGTACTCTTGCGGGCTTATCTCCACCTCTTATGATTAATACTCGCTTCTCATAAACACATAATATGTCCAATAAAGATTTTAATCACACGCTCACGACCTTATCATCTTTTTTTTCTTTTTTTTTAACAATACGATAGCTTTCTCTTACTCTCGCGCTTACACCAGTACCATAAAAAAGTTTTTTTTCAAGTTATATTCACCTAATATGTCCAAACTCTTGTCATATAACAAGTGGCAGCACTCACCAGAATCAAATTAGGCACTCAATTCATGTTCATAAATCGGTAAATCGTATTTTTATACGAGGACTGCGGCTGGTCAGTCTTGGTGTCAAACGGCGAGGCGCGTGCTTCATTTACTCTCAAGCCGCTACTCAAACTCTAAAATACATCACAGAGTTTAAATACATAGACATGTTTATTATATTTATGGAGAACTCATTAATTGTTCCACGTCAAGAGTTTTAAAGAGTTTTATTAATTTGTAAAAACAAATATTTTTAGTGTAAAACCAATTAAAAAAGAACTTTGGTAAATATTTATTAAGTTATCAAGTTTACCAAACTAAGGATATAAATTTTAAAGCCTGTACTTACGAATAAATAATTAAAAAGATACGAGCTATAAACCAAATCAAGGAAACAGGACCTTTAAGGTTGAGATAGTGGAAGACGTAATATGGGTAGGCGTGCAGTTTTTAGCCAGACTCTTTTCCACATTGCAAAAGTCGATGAGGGGAAATTTATTATTATAATAATTTTTCTTTTATACTATTTAAAAAAACGCATTGACTACATTAATAAACGTATACATAGACTACAAACTGTACAACGTGGCACCTGGACGCTTATAGTATTTGTGCTATTTCCTATGTACTAGGCCATGAGTATCATATTTATTCGTACACATAAAGTTTAGGCTCAGTGACCCAGTTCGCGTATGGTTGCTTCCGTCTAACCACCGATAGTTATTTAACCACTGCTACACAACTGTAATAATGTGTTGCACATTATATTAAATTACTGATGACACATCAGTGAGTGATACGAGAGTTCGATTCAAAAACTAGAGATCTTTTTAGAGCGTCAGATTTTCTAAATTCACAAGAGATAATACAAATATCTCTTCACCTAGATTACACTATATTTTGTCGTCTAGGTTTCTCTGATGTTGAAAATATGTAAAGTGTTTTCATTTTGAGCTTATTCGTTACCAACTTTTTTTTAATCTCATCAGACGAAAATGGCTAGATTTCATGAGTTAAGTCTGCGACAGCCTCACATTTCAGACGCTACACTAAAAGAAGAGTAAACTGGAGCTAAATGCAACATTCACAACTGGAATTGCATAATTTAGCGACAAATAAAACAAAATATATGTGAATTGTTTTACTTTGCACGCATGTTTAATACAATTTCTAACTTAATTGATCTTATTAATATCTCGTCCTGATACATTAACCAACCCGGAACGATATTTCATTCCAGTATAATGGTTATTAAACTTGTAAAATGCATACGTTATTTATGAACCTCTAGAAAAACATACTCTCTACATTCTGTAGTTACAATCGTAATTCTTGGACAAGTAATTTTTTCCAAAACTATAAAAGTAATCTGACCCTTCGTTTTTTAACAGAAATATATATATATATATATATATATATATATATATATATATATATATATATATATATATATCGTTACTTGTTATGATGTCAGAATAAAAGATAAAAGTTAGTTAGAAAGTAATATTTTTTATCTATAAAACCCATCAAAGAAGTTTTAACGATTCCTTTAATTAATTAAATATTGCACTTCAACGCTACATCAATACCAAAGATTCATCCATTTTCCTATCATACTCGTATAAAGGACGCCTTAGACATGTAATAAATTCTTTACGTTAAACCTTTTATTTTCATATACTTATTTTTGCGTTATTATTTCCAATAGAAAATTATAATTTCACAGTATTATTAATGTTTAAACAAGTTCAGTAAATTAGGCTTGGAAACAAATCAACTTTGCGTGCTATAAAAAGAGGGGAGTAGGCAAAAAATGTGTTTATTTAATACTCATCATTACAAAAGCCACTAAAGTCATGTTTTAGGACTATGTATTAAATATATGACGGAATATAATAAAGCCTTTATCAGATATAATGAATAATACCCCTAGATTATAATTTATTTCAAATTCGTTATAGAAACACAATTCAGACGTACATCATATTTAATGTCAGCTGTACCTAATGAACAATAAACTATAGATGAACGAAAACGATCAGCTGAAAATTTTATACAGGGGGAAATGTAGGGTTATAATTATTGATTGTAGATTTTATAAAGAATTTAAAAAAGGACGAAAAGGTAATGAGACTCTAGATAAGGTTTACGCCAGCAGGATGAAATAGATCTGCATTTAGCTATAAAAGTAAAGTAACATTTTTTGAGGACTTGGCGTGGTTTACTTGGGGAAGAGAGTGTAATTAATTAATATTTGAGTTACCTCAGAGTCTGTTAAGGAATCGATACTGCAATTTCAGAAGAGCGAGATCGGTACCGATACTTTCTTCATGCACAGTATCACAATACTTGTTATAGGTAGAGAGGATGTGTGCAGACTCTACTTATCAAATAATTTAGAGCTAACCGTTCATTCTGAAAGTGAATAACGACATATTGCTTGCAGTTGAATAAGTTTCTTTTTTTTATTTTGGAAACTCCATTAACAAATTGTATTTCCTGCTTTATTCAAAACTTCACACAAACCTGGGGAAGGCTTTGCCTCTCTGCCGCAGTTGAGTCGCTGGACCAAAATATGCTTTTTTAAATTACTAATCCAGATAATTTTTAATTGGGGAAACTTCAAAAAATATAGGCAACGTAGTAATCGGAAGGAGGACTAAGATCGGCCTCTTCTTTTATAACGAAAGTAAAAGCATAAATGATATCAACAAACTATAAAACTAAATTACGTTATTGAGTAGGGAGTGTTACCACAACTATGTACGTTTCTGTTGCGTTTTTATGGATTTCCTTATGATGATAAGACAAATAACTGCAAATGGTTAGATATTAACTGAAGTTAAAAGCAAATATAAAAATGACACGTATGTATATAATCCAACAAAATCAATAAAAATTTATTCTGGGAAGCATATTATTTTTTGGGCAGAAGGTTATAAAAATGCTACAAAAGTTAGGAAGTATTTTATTTGTTTTCAAAGGATGGTCACTGTCTAACCTGCTCTACCTTACTTTATTTCAAGACATTATTTCAGAAGGCGGGAGAGGGAGGGAGTTTAAGGCTGTCTAAGACTTCGACTAAAAACTCTTTTTCTCTGTCTTAAGTTTTATAATTAGCGCAGCACTTGATTATAATTTCTATGCGATTCTTTATCTATTTTAAATGCTTATAGTGTACATGCGGATATTTAATGGGAAATTAATTATTTCAAGGATCTAATGTGTTGAAAAATGTATTAGACACTTCAAATGTCTTTTAAGGAATGTCACCACTGAAAACTAACAAAATGTCACTGAGACCGCGGAAGATAGTATAGTACGATTTATAAAGTTTTTGTAATATTACAATCCACACGCTTGTGCCAAAATATGGTTAGCACTACTTAATTTGAACTTGGAATAAATATTACTAGTAAGTACTCTTATTAATGTATTTGTTTATTGTCTCCACTATATATAATAATAAAACGATATGAAATGCTCTTTTACCCTTAATTTAAGTAATCACAAGTATTACTGGTACCTTATTAAGAAGTACTTTATTAAGTCACTTGAGTTTACCATGTGATAGTGCTACATCAAAGTTCCTGCAACTTGGCTAATCATAATGTTCCACTTGAACGGAATTTACCTAATAAAGAGATGCGCCACTCACGACAGCCGGGGCCACGACCCTGGGCGTAGTGACAGGGAGGACCGATTTACATGCTGTCAGTAGCGACGCTACGACACATCAACTTTTTGAGCCTTTATATTGTTAAACTTTACATTGTTATAAAACCCTTCATCATTACTATGACCGTAGCGCGGCGGATCGTTTTTAATAAACTGCTGAAGAATATTCAACCTCTCCTACCATGTCAGTGGTCTTTCTTTGTTTCAATAGCGAGGCGGTAGTAACCGATAATCAAATGGTTGCGTTCAAATCCGCATGGAGTTTCCATTAGGTAAAATAATTTAGCCAGTAGACCAAAATCCCTAGAAGCCCACCACACCGTGTACGGAGCATTACATTCATCACTTGGTGAATATGGTTTACAAAGATTCGTATAGGCGATCAGCAGGCTTCCTGTGAGACTTACTGGTGATCCATGTCCATCAGTATCCGGTACATACCAACTGGTTCAGCACTGTGTTTATCCTTCAACCACGTAAGTAATCTATGAATAGTAAAAATGGTAAATTATTCCGAATGGTAAAAACTGGATATGATGTAGCACTTTCTTTGCAGCCAAACAATAAACCATGGATATCAAAACAAAAAATTATTGGTTGCCTAATCGACCGTCGTGATACTACAGTGTGAAAAAATCCTTCGTAGCGATTTCCGGACTCTGAGATGACAATGACATGAGATCATTTTGTTTATAAAGTTAGAAGTACGTTTTAAATTATAATAGTTTACAGGTTTCATTAGTTCATTAAATTGTATCATTAAGATACATCTATCACAAAGGTAGATGAAATTTGCATCATAAACTGTTGTTATGACTCTTGTTTACAGCATTCACAGACTTTATTTTATTGTTTTATAAGTAGAGTTGTATGAATAAGTCTTTCAAATATAATGTCAACTTAAAAAAGCAATATAAATGCAATTTAGGTTACAATAGCACTTTATTATTTTGCACAATAAAGATTACATTCAGATTGGTTTTACTCAAATAAACAATTGTTAAAATGTAAAATATTTACATATTTTATTTTATATAATTAAGATGATTTATCAAGGAATAATCTAAATCTATGTTACTAATAATATCTATCCATCTTAATTAATTCGGAACTCCAACTTGTAATAAACGAAACAAAAAATACTCAAAACTTTTAAATAATTGTCAGTATCTTAATTGGAACCGCAGAACAAATAAATCAAATATAATCGTCAAGGTAGATCCTAAAATTGATTAGGAAATATTCCTTTGGAATTTAAATTGCTAAAGGACTTTATTTTTACATGTCTTCTTTAAGCCATTTTACACTGATTGAACCTTTTGATCAAACCTTGTTATGGAAAAATCCAAAAGGAAATATAAATAAACTAATATAATACAGGTTCATTCGAAATATGTTTCACCTAGATTCTTATAATCCCATCAAGCTGGAGTTATTATAATTCTCAAAACCATCTTTCCGATTTAGTAAGACATTAGAATGATTTCTATAATCTTTAGAGTAAAATATTTTGGGCTAGCTCATAATATGAGAGCAGAAAATTGAAAGCATTAAAATGAATATTTAAATTGTTAAGCAGAAATTTTATCACACTATAACTCAGGAACTTGTGAGATTCATTACTTGGGGCTAGAACCGAGATTGTTAAGATAATAAGACCATCAATAAGTTGTGAGGATCCCAGACCTCATAGTTTCCCTCAGGGCTTTCCCTGGAGCTTATCTAATGGCATTTTCTAATGACCAGTCAAGAATATTTGCTGAGCATTAGCGACACCTTTCTATTGAGAAACTGGAAAAATTAAATTTCTGCCTGTCTGTCTATACGCACGATATCTTGAGAATTAATTGACTTTTAGAGTTTAAATGTTGCATTGAGCTTCATTTTTAAACAGGGAATATTTTGTTTGACTATAGTACATGTTACTACATCCTATTTGGATTTTATCAGGGTTATTGCACATTTTTTGTGTTGATCTTATGGGTAATCAAGCTGAATATTTTTATTATAAGTGAAACAATTTTATGAAATTTTAACATATTACATAGAAACATATGTAGTCATATAATTTCACCCTTGTATTTGTCTCAGCGAAGTCTTATTATGCTATACCTAATATAGCATATTCCTAGCTCATGTAATGAAGAAACTAAACATTCAGAATTAATTGCCATCAAGCAAAACAAAGGAATTGAACCGTTTTATTAAAAATAAAAAGTGCTCATGTTTCTGTGTTTAAAGTTCGTTTTTGACCGTACAAGGATTGTGAAAGTAATAGCATTTTTCGAAAATTTACCATAGTTCAATGACACAAGAAATCAGTAAACTCTACGTACCGAGATCTGTAATATGATTAATTCCTCATTCAAAATCTAATATTTAACTGCTATCTAGGTACAACTAGGATAAAAATGTCTCATCAGAATTATAAATTGTTTCTAAACGCATAAGTCTGAAATAACAACAAACATGTGGTGTTATAACCCAATGCATGTCAATACTTAACTCAATATCTCTAAAACGAAATAATGAGGTGTGGCGCGATCCACACGCGATAAACAATATTGGATCTACATAATGGCATAATGTTCAAAGAGATTCTCAATGTTATGGCTTTGTATTATACGACATTACACGAGGGTTATGGTGCATTAAGTAAGTCACTCAATAAATGTACCAGGGAAACTAAACTACAGTTTTTCATATCGTGTTATATCGTTGATATATTCCGTACTGAGAGATACCACCAAATATTAAACTACATTTTCATATTCCAATATTACTTTTAAAATAAATATACAATCGTTTTACAATAATCTTTATCTGAGATGTTTAGTATTAAAATATTATATTCATATATCCCCTCCACCCCCACACAATTAATAGTATGGGGAATTATCATTCTACTATTGTTTAATTAAAGGTAAATAATCTTCTGAATAACAAAATTGGGTAGAGAAAGAAAAAATTAGAATTTCAAAGAAATTTATATAGCAGTAAATCATAAGAATTGTATAGTCAGGTTTAAAACATGTTATGTGATTCCTACAGCATGATCTGGAGTTCAGGTCGAGAGCGAAGTTTAAAAAAAAGGCAGTTTACTGACACCAAAACCGGCTTTTAAATCATTGAATTAGGCTGAAAATTCCCTCTTGTTTTTTACATTGGTTCACCAACAATTGCCATGAGTGACTGAATCTTGACTGAAAGATTGAATACTGGACCAATCATAGGGTTCGGAAATTACGTATCCTGGAATGTAATCATAAAGAGGGGATTGTTCGTTACAGTAACAAAACAGTAATAATATTCGTAACATTCTAAACGACATAATAGAATAGCCTCGGCCATTTCTACGATGTGTTCGAGTGAAGATTCTATAGTTGGAAAAATCTAGGACCGCAAAGGTGGATGTATAAGTAAAAAATTAAACGTATATTTGTTTGACTTAAGATTGACTTATCTTACTCATCTAATTTATTGTTTTATAGGTGCTTTCTTCAATTGTCCAAATTGATCTGCATAATTAGAGGAAATTTTCAAAGCAAAATTTCTTATAGTTTGAAAATGAAAGTTTTATGAACTCCTCTGACAACTTTTAAATAACGTAAATTTCACTATGCTTGAAATTATAGTGATGAAATTATAAACATTAAAAACTTTATAGTATATCGTATAAGTGGAAATATAGACTATTAATGACTGTGATAGACATTTGAATCTAGAGGAATTATTTATTTTATTTTGATACAAGTTGTATGATTTCAGGTTAAAGGTGAACTTTAAAAGTTTTTTTGGGCCAATTTTGAGTTTTATATTTCAATAAGATATACTGTACTTTTAAATAGTTTTAATTCTTATATTTTCAAATAAGAAAATTCTTATTTCAATTAATATACAATCCTTGCCGATGGAACCTTTTCAAATAGATGACGGTTTATATAATCTTAGTTTGAGTTACATAAAAAGAAATCTTAAAAGAATAATAGAGTTTTTGAATAAACAGAATTACAAAATATTCTTCTTTTACTATAATTATCTCTCCATTATTACTCAATTTTTAGTAGTAAGCGAATTAACAATTGGAGTAACAGAAATTAATTTAAATAAACTTACATATTCTTATCTAAGCTCACTAATATTGTTTTTCACGCCTCTGCTTGTTTATTATGTGTTAATGTTTTTTTGAAGATCACAACATTTGTGCAGTTCAAGTGAACTGGAGATATTAAACATTATTGTACTGGGCAGATTCGGTAACTGCAGTATCCGAGGGTTGTCTGTGTGACTGTGGTTTATTTTAACTTTGCAAGTTTTTAATATTGAACGTTGTGATAAGACTAATTTTATTTTTTTACTTGGACCAAAGTGTAAAAAATGGCATTACAGTAGATTTTTAAATAACAGAATAACCAGTTTATGAACTTACGAAGAAATATTAATGTGAGTAATGACGACATAATAATTAAATGAAAGAAATCTCAAGGCAGTTAACGAGACTAAGGCGAAAAGAAACGAGATGTCCTTATTTAGAAAGTTTAATAAGGAAATGGCAATAATATAATCCTTATCCAAGTATGCTATAGTGAAAGGTGTTTTTGTGATATGTGCAATTAATTGATTGGAGAATAGCGAATTTAGCTGGATGATAATGCAGCCGTAAGATCGGGAAATATGATAAACAATGGACATTTCGACACAGCAAAAATGGAATTGTAGGAAAATTCAAAGACCATTAATTTCATATTTACCAAATTTATAGGAATAACGTCATTTACTGCTACACTATGTATACTTGACGAACTAAATGTTACGAGAATCATGATTACATGATATTCTTAAGGAACATACGGCAGGAAAAATGTTACACTACTGTACAATAACTGTGTATCTTTAATACATGTAGTTAAACTACATTACAATCGCTATGTAGCTATAATTGTTGTATTTAACATTGATTGGGTATGAACAATTGCTTTCAAATAATACGCTTTCATATGCAAGTCATAATACAAATTAACTGTTAATAACTGTAGAGGCATATAATTAATAACAACAAAACTTCATCATATGGAGGAAGGAAGTGAGAATTATAAGAGTAAACTAATTTGGTAAAGTTTGTGGCTGCTGTGTCGTGATGTGGTTTCATATTATATTACTGTAAAAGACCGGACTCCAAACTTTACCGATGTGAGCATTTGTGGTGAGTCACAGCGGTAACATCCGTTCTGAGTGTGGGAAAGATGTTTTCTGTAACATATGCAAATACACATAGTTACATTTTACAGTACTATAAAACAAGTTTCGTTCATCACCACTCATTTCCTTGTTTCTACTATAGACAAACATTTTTGCCTCATAATGTATAAGTGCCATACAGTATAGCATGTATGAGAGTTTACTGTATTCTCGCTTTTCAACATCATTGGCACTTTTCCATTGTTTAGTAATAGAATATATCAACAATATTATGTTACAAGATCTACAATATTATCTCTTCATCAGGTTGATAACTAACCAACATACCTGTATAACTACAATTCAGGTTAAAATAAACAAATCCTACACAGGAATGTGAAACTTTCTGGTATGTCAGTTGTCAGGAACCATAACAAACACGTTGAGTGTCAACTCCTTACACGCTATCTCTGAATCATGCACTTACTTACAAGAGTTTGTACTGGTCGGTTATTAATCATATGTCTACTGTTCCAAATTTAAAACCTAATTGGTGACAATGAAGATTTGTAAGTAATATATTTAAACTATAAATTAAGAAAGCAAGATTCTGATTGGTTGAGCGTCAGCGAAGCATTTTACTTGAAGGCCGGAAAATTTCATTTATGTATGTCTGTCGTTATCAAAGTAAAACTCATGCTAAAATCTCTACAATGATTAAATCTTTAAAACTTAAAATTTATATATATTTGTCCTAGCTATCACTAACGGTCTGGAAAAATTCCTCTTCGGTCAGTCTATCTACCTGCATATATGTTTTCGTTGGATATCTTAAGAGCAAATTAACCTATGGACTTTAAATGTTTCATGGAACTTCATTTGTGCTTAAGCAGTGTCTTATTTGATAATGGCCATGTCTCTCTCTTGAATTTGGTAAAGCCTTACATAGCCCAACTATGCGCAGGATATCTCGAGAAAAAATTATACCTGAACAAGTAGATTTTAGATTTGCATGAATTGGACACGACTGAGTTTAATGAACTTACCTATCTACCCATGGTATTAGACTGGCGTCTATCATTGATGTCTATCATTCAGTAAGCTGGCAGATTTTCTTTTCTGTCTACTATAAAATGTAAAAGTTTCTTTTCTGCATTATTGCCTTGGACTACGTTTATGTACCTTCAGCAAGGCTTGTAACGTGACACGTGGCGTGTCGCACTCCTGCCTTGATTAAAAGCAGATTATTGTTTGTTTTCGTTTTTAACAGCACAGGAAAAATTTATTAAATTCTAAAACTACCTAAGTTCTAAGAAACAGATTAAAATTTTAGTAAAATATGAGCAATTAAAAGGAACATCCAGCTTTTTGTTGTGATAATAATAATGGAAAATGAATATTTGTTGTAGTAGCTAGAATAATACATTTCTTAAGGTTTGATACAAAGCTTTATATATATATTATATATATATATGTGTATATATATGTATATATATATATATATATATGTATATATATATATATATGAATTGGTAGCACATTCACCCGGCAAGTGAGAGATCCGGGTTCGAGCCCCGGTGGAGCAAGTACTTTTTGCGATTCAATATTTATTGAAATTAAATTAGGCTATTGATACTTATAAAAAATTTTAATTAATGTAAACAAAAGTCATTTGACAGGTATTTGGTCTCCTGATTTGGTTTATGATCATATGTTAGTTTGGTTATTTAAACGGGTTTGTGACAGGTACGGCCAAATACAATCAAATTGAATCTTAAAAATTAAGGCCTATGTGGTGTAATGGTAGCATATTCACCCGGCAAGTAAGAGATTCGGGTTCGAGTTCCGGCGGAGCAAGTACTTTTTGTGATTCAATGTTTATTAAAATTATATATATATATAATTATTGATTAGTTAAAACTGTGTTCTACAATAAACATTCAAATAAGGGTGCCTTTGAGTTATAACATTGATTTATGCAATACACTAATCATATAATATAATGTAATTACGGGACGCGAAATAAACAGTCTTTTCTAAATACTAATTTAACTTTTTTCTATTAGTGCGTTTGATTTTAATAAGCACAACTTCGAAAATTATAAATAAAAATCATACTTATTTGCAACTAACGTTTTAATCTGTTAAACGTTTTTACTGTTCACTATATAATTCACAAACATTATTTTCATTTGTCTTTAATGCTCTATGAGTTTGACTTTCTTACCGTACAATATAAAAATGTTTCAAGGCTATTTTGGAATAACTACGTATATTTAAATCGTGTCAACTCCATGTCTCGTTGATGAAAATAGTCAAGCGAAATTATTTTGATCTATTTCTACTTGAAGTAGCGGAGAAAATATCTAGGAGAATATTGTGAGTTCTTAGATATATTTAATTATATATCATTATAACGAGGGGTAAAAATTAAAGGGGTTTTTAGTATAATTAATGTTTTTAAGTTAGGTTCAAAATTATGTTTTTCGGGCAATTTAATGTTAACAAAAACATCTATAGTTCAACTTTCTTTGAACTGGACAAAGGATACTATAGCACCTACCACGAACACAATGTATTGTATAAAGCAGAATAAACAATAAGAATTAATTTAACATCTTGAAATCTCAACGACCATTCTTCTCCAAATTAAATAAAGCTAATTTGATCTGGCAAAGAGTGTTTACAGTCGAGTATTGAGGATCCGCTTTGAGTAATCTTATCTCTCTGCCTTTGTTTTCATTGTTGTAAATGCGTAATTACTGTTTTGCATTACTTAAGTACTATCCTTCAGATTACTTTAACAACGTTATTTTAATCTGTTTATATTGTTTGAAAATATTACTGTTTATTTACTCAATTGGTATTGATTATTTTGAATAAAGTTTTTATGATGAATTTCTATTACAGTCCTTACAACGTTTACTATTATTAGCACATTTACTGCTCACAATGATACTAACAAAGTTATTTTATTGTACTTCCAGTACAATAATATAATGAAGAAGTAAATCAAAACGAATTGTGATAGCAAAACATATGTATAACCCTTGTTATATCTTGTTATCCCTTGTTTACATGTTGTTTTTAAGCCTTGTTATATTCATTCATGTGATAGATATTCTGGCTTGGAAGGGTTTACGCTCTAAGGGTTGCTCTTTTGGTCCCAAGTATTAAATTAATATTTTATTTAGAACTCAATACCTGTTTTCCTCTATTTTTTTAAAAACTTAACATGCATCTGTAGTGACTCCTTTAAAATGAACACACTTTTATGACATATTATTAACATAGCTTCCTCATGAAATCATAAACTGAGGCTGAATGTAACATATAGATGGGATAATTGTGTGTTTAAAGTTAACACTATAATGTAGGTTTTAAAGTTCTTCTAATACGTTTGGTTAATAAAAGATTATGTTTGATTATCAATAAGTCTTTTACCTTGTCATTACCATTAAGAGAATAAAAAATCAACTACTGAAGTTTCAATCACAAATGGTTACTTTAGATAATTCCACTCACATTTCCATCACATGTGTTTCTTAACTTAAAATTACTATACGTAGTTTTATTTAAAGCACACTTAGACAATTTAAAAGTTGTCTACCATATCAAATATTTGTTAAACAATAAAGCACTCCAAATAAGGTATTTGGGGGGTTTTCAGAATAGAATATAATAATAATTATAAAAATATTTAGTACCATAAATCTTCTGTAAATGTAAATAATATATTTAAGATATATGTAAGATATATTTAACACTATACAATAACTCACTTTAGTTTTAATCATGTCACCGAGTTAAACTAATCTGTCCTCATAACTTTATAGAATTGGCGTTTTACTCGGTGAACTTGTTCCGATTTAATAATAACTGAACTGAAGAATGGGTTTAGAATTGAAGTAACTGTAAACTGTAGTGATCATAAAAAAAATTTCTGTAGAAACCATTATCACCGGCCTTTTTGATTTGGTTGGCCGGCACAAAGTATAAAAAACATCAAATATCGTTTACAGAAAAGGTCTGACCCAATAAAAGTTAGTGCTTTTTGCTTTGCGGATATGATATTTTTCAGAACATTATGAAATAAATCAAAATATTAAAAAATTTATAAATATTTTAATATTCAAACTTTATTATGTACTCTTCTTTAGTAGCCAACGACGCAAAAGTGTGTGTGTGTGTGTGTGTGTGTGTGTGTGTGTGTGTGTGTGTGTGTGTGTGTGTGTGTGTGTGTATATACACGCGCGCGTGGTTAAAATTTATTATTACCGTATTTAATTTTTGTTTAATGCCCGTGCGAAGCCACGCCGGGTTGCTACTATATAATATAATATAATAGAATAAAATAGCCAAATTCCTGCCACATATTTATTTGTGCTCTAAATATATGTCACCTACTGACTATGATACTTGTATGTTAAAAATACTAATTTATATATATATATATATAGTTACATATAATAATAATATATATATATATATATATATATATATTATATATATATAATACCTCAAAATATATTGTTATCTTCATACACCTTCCATCGGTAAAAGCAAACATTTAATTTTTTTAAAATTACCAAAATCAAAATTAAGACTGAAAATAAGCACGAAATACATTACTTATCATTATATTGATTTATATTTAAATACACTTATTACCAAACGCCCTCGATAGTATCTCAAGTCAAATTCCAGATCATAGTAGACTGAAAACAAATAAAATTTAAAATAATACTGAGTCTGGCGGCGCAATACTAGTAAAGACAGCCAATAACACGGAGTGAGAAGACCACTGAGGCGAGTGATAACTCTACATATCACATAATATGTACAAATCACTCTAACATATCGGTTCATTTATCAGTCATCCTCGTAGCAACACGACTGCGTATGATCTTTTCCTTGACTTACGTCACCAAAACCGATCATCCCTTCGGTTTGTGGCTCTAGGATGGCTAAGATTTGTTTATATTGTTTTATTTGACAAAATATAAAGCCGTGCGTTAATGTTTACAATGGGATTAGGTGAGACGTCGTCGGTTGTTGTGGCGGGCAGGGTGACTGGCTTGTGAGGCAGCGGCCGCGTTCTAATGAACGAAATACAGAACAGGTGGTCATACTTCTGAACCAAGATATTTATTCTCTTGCTATTATTTTTTCACTAAATTATACTATTATTTACCTCAAGTACACATTGTATAAGTCCTTTGAAAACACTCGAAATTGTAGTAATTACAAAACCTCCAAAAATCTCGATATCATGTATAGAAAGTAGAAACATCCATATTATTCTAATTTGCAAATCAGTCCAAAGCAATAATATACATTCTAAAAATCTGTCAAATTAGAATGTTTGGAATGCCATACAAAGTATTAGTATTGTAGTCAGAGTGTAGTAAAATAACAAATTTGATTTGTTTCCCAACTCTTTTGACTTTAAAGTAGGTTGACTATGTCTAGGTTAAAATTACTGGGTTACAACTAGTGTTATAAAATTTAAAGAGAAATAATACTACCAAAAACAAGCCATAAGTTTGGTTCATTTGTTAAACGGTGCCACAATCCAACTAATACAAGCATACTTCAGGAATATAAAATTGCTACAAAACCATTTTGTTAAGACTATAGTTGTCTCTCTATAAGTCCTTAAACAAAGCTAATTTTATAAAATAGTGTTTCAATGTTAAAGTTTTATAATAATAGTAATTTTTATTCCAATGATTATAACGATGATTTATAATTATTTCCTGAATGAAGTAAACTTTTCGAAATCAATATTTTTATTTTCCTCAGTAGTACGTTACTTTTAAACATGATAGTGTGAAAGGGTAAAAATTACTTATTAGAGAAGGATGTTTCTAATTTATTACAGTACCTCAATATTTCATCAATGCCGTAGACTTGTTAATTGTTTTATCTTCTTAAAAGCGGGATAATTAATCACAGCGCTATCACTTTATCGTCGGGGTTTCTAAGTTCCTTCATGTATTTTCTTATTTTCCATATGCTTGTACTTATGGTTACGTAATACCTACAAATCAAAAAATCTATCACTACAGTAATACTATTGTTAGTGAATTCTTTCAGTATCATCAACTTTTAAATACAATCAAAAGTTCGTCAAATAAAAAATAATTTACCATTGGTTCACAGATCTGCATATTCCTTAAAATTGGTAGAATGTATAAATTATTTTATGTTTAATTATAATCAGTAAGAAATCAATGCATCACGTATTTGCACTAAGTTTCATAAAGCAGACAATATCATCGCATCATCACCAATGAATGACATACGCCCATAGTTATCATAAAGATAACATATTGTAATCATAAACATCCATTCAATACAATGTATCCGGACAATAATCAACTATCAATGTAAAGCTGTACCTAACACAGTTAATCTAGAATTTTATATATATATATATATATATATATATATATATATATATATATATATATATATATATATATATTAGAATTTGTGGATTTTGAAATTGATATGAATTTTGTAGGCCTACAGAGAAGACATAAGCATTGATTGCTAATATCGTTTTACAGTTAATTCTCAAAATAATAATATCGTAGTAGATGCCATTAAAATCCACAGCCAATACAATTTGTGACAATGATTATGGGTAGTTATTAATTCTTTAAAAACTTTTATACGGTGATTTTAAGGGTTTCATTTCTGGACAAGGTATGATTTTAAAACAATTCATGTTTAAAACTAATTTAAATGTAAATAGATAACAAAGCATATTTAAAAATTTGAAACTTATAATATCAGCAATACCCAAACTAATATTTAGTGGGAACGTTTTAAGTAAGCCACTGTCATAAAAATAAGTTTTAAGTACTTTAGCAACAGTAAGATGGTTAGACAAATAAAAATATATTCTCCACAGTGTAATTTGTTTTAATACACACTACTGGATGTAAAAATATTAATTTTATATTAAATCTACAATTACATAAATATTGTAATATTATTATCATTGTGTAAGTTAAAAGTGTTGGTAAATAACGAGTACCATGCAGTTTAGTTGTTAACCTGTGAGCAGCAACGAGTATGTTAAGATACTAGATAGAAACTGTTTGAGGATGTGAATTAAACATGTTTTCTGTGAAATGTAGGCGTTTTAAACAATAAATAATAATATCATCTTACAACAGTTATTACAGTATACTTGATAAATGGATTTGAGACCCCTACAAAAACCATAATTCATTTTTTAACGTCTCGGTGCGCTAGATAAATTAAATTCAGCACACACGTGTCTTTCGCTATTAACAGACAAATAAAAGATGTTTCAAAAAGATCGACCACGCATAGGGGCTTAATAAGGGTTGCAACCCCTAGGATAACTATATCTTGTTTTAAACCACCGTACGTTATGCGTTCTTCGACAGACAAATAAAATGAGTTTAATTAAGATTAACCGCAATGGGGATCCCTATAAGAAGTATATTTTTTTATATTCCAACGTCCCCAATGTCCTACAAAGATTAAATTTGTTACACACGAGTTTTATGCTGTGAAAATAAGAAGGAAAGACTCTTCATGCAGATCAACCTCTCATAGGGGCTGAATAGGGTTGTAATAAAAAAAAACAAATATATTGTTGTTATTCAACTGTCCATTGTCCTATTACGAGAACTTTTAACAATAAAATGCCCTCATTACTTAAAAAAAAGACTTTATGGAAATGAATGTTCAAATTCCTTTACAATAATGTCAACAGTTCGACAATGGGACAAATAAACTTGTGTTGAATGTGTTAATTTATAAACACCGTTTTCTTTTTGAACTTTTGCCTTATGGTGTTACAATTTTAGCTTGGTATATTTCTGCTTTTAAACCACAATCTTTCAAAACGTCCAGGTTATTAACATATCTATTTAATTTTGGATTTTGCAGCAACTCAAAGCAATTGGTGTGCTATAAACGATGAATAGTAAGAATGAGTTCCAACGAGGACTTTGGTAGATTTGAGCGCAATAAAAAATGTGCAAAATATTCTCAAGCAGGAGCACCGTGTGGTAAGGAAACATTGAACCTAATATCGGTATCGATATTAAATTTGGTAAGTTACTTAGGAACATCGTTCTAGTAAGAACATAAGATGATTACATATTTGAAAGGCTGCTTGTGTACGTTGAAACTTTAACGCACGGTGTTAACTCGTAAACATCTTAGAGTCGCGATAATTCTTTCCCTCGTTAATTTCCTACTTTGATGCTTTCTCTTGCTGACAAACGTTTAAACATGTAACATTTTACAAAATATATAACGCTCAACTACTTTAAAACTTGTTCATTAATACCACTAGTTTCATTTTTTATATATTTTATATTATATATAATATTTACTAATCAGTAACCATATATACATAGTGCTTTCCCATAGTAATGGTCGGATTTCACTACTGAATTGTGGAAATTCATAGAAGATATATTAATAAATTACTTGATCTTAAATTTTAACTCAAACAGATTAGTTTACGTTGATAATAAATCTCAAGTTATAAACCATTCCTAGCTATATGTACTCTAACCCCCAAGCTCAATCTAAGTTTAGTCCAATCTATTTGCAGCTTTTTCTTGTCATTTGACAACGCTTCATGGGTTTATTTTAACAAATGAGGCGCAATAATGATATTGTCAGAGTGTAAAAACAAGTTTTCACGCGACCCGACAAAATCGGCAAGCGCAGTGAGGTGTAGCCATCTTGAAGCCAAAATATGGAACCTAGTTCCCTACTCTCCCTTGCGGAAACCTTAAGGATTTAGGAAAAACATTTTTAGTGAGGTAGTACTTCATATTGTTTTTAAAAGATTGATTACCTTTTCCTAAATAAATCGGCACCAGATTATGTTAGTTTTGCTGCTGTTAGGTATCAAAATTAAATAACAATAAGAGACATTATTACATAAATCTAAACTATGTTTTAAAGTCAAACCATTTATATGGATTAATTTGAATATTAATATAAGCTAATATTATAAATACTAATATCAATAATACAACTAAGTACTAATTTAAGTAGGGTGGTCGGCGGAGTTAGGGATTTTAATGCCACGGAAAAATATTACTTACTAAGAGACTAGTGAGAGTGGAAAAATGTCTGTGATTCTGTCCGTCTATCTGTATGTATGTCCGTACATTATCTAGAAAATAAAGTGACCTGTAGCCTTAATATTGTTTATGAATTTCATTTCTATATATGAAACACTGATTTTGATGATGGTGTGTGCCATTCTTTGAAATTTGTCTGAGCGTTAGCAGATTTTTAAAATAACTCTTATGGGTAACCATGAAGGCAACGAGAAATAGCAGAATATATAAATGTGCAAGCAAGCTGAGTGCAAACATATGAAATTTAAAAATTTGGACATGGTAACGTATATAGATATTTCAAACAGTAAAGAGAAAAAATGTTAGAGTATACAAGGTTAATTTTAAGATTTGGTTTTAATGCACTTTGCGTTTTTGTACCCTCCCTACCTCACCGGAACTTTTATTATTTAAAAACTGCCAATAAACTAAACTCAAGATGTGGCAATCGAAATTTAAGTCAATTAATTGACTCTTTATTAAAATCGAAGTGTCTGGCATTTGAGTAAAGCATAAATACAGTTGTGTTTATAAATAAATACACAAAATATTCATTGTTTAATATAAAGAATAAGTTCTCAAAGGAAAAAAGGGTTGAGGTTTGTGATATGGCAATGAATGACATTATTAGCACAAAATTAGCATAAAATATTGCTTTGTATATTCCATTTACATTATTGACGCGTTTGCCTTTCACTGGATGAATACTTCTTAATTATTCATACTTCGCTTTTAGATATCGATTATGTCCTCCTCAATGACAAAGTCTTTCCCAGTTTATCTTTCAATAATTTATTCAAGATCAGATACAGAGAGGGGTAAAGTGTCCTAAAGTTTACAATGATGTAGGAACAAAATCTCAGATTACATTCTGATAACAGTGAGATTTCGAAATAAAAATATTGATAATTATATGTGGTATAGTTAAATTATAGTTTGCTTTAAACTTCATATGGACTTGGTAAACTAAGAACATTGTAGACACCAGCATGTCTAAAAGCTGCCATAAGGTAGTTTCAGCTATAGATTCCATTAGATTAGAACCTGAAACTAAAACCAAATTGATCTCACGAATTCAAGCAATTGTATTTTTATCAGTATTGAACACCCATTTAGCTTGTAAATTACACAATAAAACATTTATAAGCTTACAGTTGCATTCTTTACTGTTAACACAAATAAAATATCCCACTCGGTTACATGCGATATCTGCCTGATATAAGATACAATTAGAGATAAGTTCCAAATAATTATTATTTCGGCATTCCATGGCTCGGTTAAGAGTAATCACACATGATGGCAAGGGTTTATTACCATAATAAATACATGAGTAGCACTAAAGGTCTAGGTTTAAAAGAAATGTTTCAGTGTTTTGCGTACATGACACGTGGTTCGAAATTCACCATCTTAGAGTACATAAATAACCTCTAACAAAACAAATAATTATATATCTACTCAAAAACAAAATTTGACTACATATGGCACATTCAGTCAAATTTTTAATTTATTCTTAGTGACAAAGTTATAATTTTTATCATGTTTTTGACGTATTTAATGTGTTCAAACATTGGACTATCTTGTCTTTCTGGTTTACATTTCGAATACTTTGAGGATTATCATTACAATTTAATTGAATAAATAATTTTGCTTTTGTGTTCATTGTGAGCTGAACATTATTATGAATTATCTATAATTTAAACTAAAAAACACCATTTACAAACTAAGCGTATTTAAAATATATTAGCTGGGTTAAATTATATTTAGCCAAACAAAGAGAATTAATTTCTTAATTAGTAAAGAGAATTATTAAGTAAATTAAAGAGAATAATATTTCTTTGTTGAATGTTTCAGGGGAAATTACTGAAAAAAATCCACTAATTATAATACTCTTAGAGCAATCACACTCAACAATAAAGAATAACCTTTTACTTTATTTTGTATTAGTATTACATTTATAGTATAGTATATATTAGTATAGTATGTTAGTATAACATTATTATTATATACTATTAGTTTACTTTATCAAAGTAAAAATTACTACACACTGGTCTATTTCGTGAAGTGCACCAACAACTAACTGATGTTAAAAGGTTTTTGAGAGGTTTTCTCCAAAACGTCTATCTTCGGTTATGGGAATATTGTTGATTTTGCAATAATTAGGTAATCAGTATATTTGTTTGATCAGAGTGGTTCTTACTTTTCAAAACTCGTGTTGTTTATCTCGCCACAAGTGAACGTCCTCTTACACTAACTGCTTGTTTGCTGCCTGGAAGTAATCAGGATGAGGAAGCTGTAAAGATTTTACAACGCTTTTGCAGAGACATTCTCACAGGGTGGGACTCTTTATCCTTCTCAAATGTGTAAGAAAGAAACTACTTTATGTTCAAATTTGGTGTGTTTAGATCATTGATGAATAATAGTAGTATATTATACATCGATGGTCCAGTTTCATCACCCTTACAGTTGTTAAATTAAATTTTAAACCCTTTTCATTTTTTATTCAAAAATTACAGTACCTCGCTAACTTTATTTGTGTGTCTTAGCAATAATTACGGTACACAGTATTAGTCACATATTGAATGAAGATTTTTTTTATTAATACTAAACAAAAATAAAATGAAGAGTGGATACAAATAATATGAAGGTGTTTGCTGAAATAAGTACGTCAGCAGTTCTTGAAAAGTCAAAACTTTACGTTAAGACATATTCATGTAATTGTTTGCTATTTGGCATGTTGGCCTTAGCAATGTAGGTACTTTTAAATTGTTTTCTAAAGGCATTTTCACTTGATAAAATACTCTTATGTCCCCTTGATATGCCGTGTAAAGATAGGATCAAATGTTTGTAAGAAAAAATGACGTAGAATTACTGAACGTAGTAATGACGTTCCAGCAGCACCAGAGTGGCTCACTCCGTCAGTTGTAAATATTTTCAAACTCAACTGACCTCGTCAGAATTGATCTCTCACATAATGTTAGTAGCGTTAGATTGGCTGACTCTGTCAGGTTTTAAATAGTTTCTCTCTAGTAATATAGCTGATCAAGTCTGCCCTGAATCTCTCACAGAATGTTAGCGGCGTCATAATTCTCTTACACTGTCAGTTGTAAGTATTTTCACACTCACCTGACCTCGTCAGAACTGATCTCTCACAGAATGATAGTAGCGTTAGATTGGCTGACTCTCTCAGTTTTAAATAGTTTCTCTCTAGTAATAGAGCTGATCAAGTTTGTGTGAATCTCTCACAGAATGTTAGCGGCGTCATAATCTCTTACACTGTCAGTTGTAAATATTTTCACACTCACCTGACCTCGTCGGACTCAATTCCTTTTTTTATAGTTAGCAGCGTCAGAGTGCTTAACTCTGTAAGTTAAACTGCTTAACTCTGTAAATATTGTCTCTCGGAGTTATGAGTAGGAATTAATAGTTAGGTCAATATTGGCAAGAGCAGTCACATTAAGCCATCATTTCAATATGCCATTATTAAAGAACAATGTTTATATTTGTATGCTCCACCAGAACTGCCACGGAACATAGCATTTTAAATGTTTTGCTGAAAATATAAATAATGAAAATGTATATTAAAACTTTAATATTTAAGTAGGAACCGAGCCAACATGGGTATAATGGAAATTACACAAAAAACAGTAAGTTGTGGTTTAATGTTTGAAAGTTATGGGCAGAGTTACAACATTGTTACAAACATCTGAGACACTATTGGCAGCAAACATGTTTTGTGGAACTCCATAATAGACAGAAGATTAATTATTACAGGAGGATTGTTCTGATTCTTGTTACTCATGTTTTGGGAGGATTAAATATCCTAAATCTTATCTGATGAACCAACGAGTTGATTCTACATAATGTATTGCTACTTAAATTATACCTAAATAGTGGCATGAATCCAATTTAAATTCACATTTATAGTCCTGGCCAAACTAAGGTTCTTGAAATATTTTCTTTCAAAACTAAAAAAAATTACTCCTGTAATAAGAGGTGAAACGTGTTATCGTAGTATGTGCAGGGTGAGTCAGATAAGATGTCCTAAACACACTCTAAGAACGATTAGAGCAAATAAAAAAAACGAATTTAAACCAATACCCCGAAGTCACGAACAGGAAATCTATGTAAAATATTTTCATAAAAGTTCAAAAAGGAAAGTGTACCAAAACTAGAGTTCGCGAATTTGAAGTCATATCTTTTCAAGTAAAACCTTTCACACATGGTATATTGCTTTAATAGGTCTAGTCACCAAAAATATTTATGTGCAATTTGTTAAAAAATATTTTACCGTTTCAAAATGGCGCAGCAAAACCTAAGATATGGTTCTTTTTTATGTCAAATCCGGTATTATATAAAAGAATTAGTATTTCTGAGTACTAAGTAATTATAGATCTTGACTTGATAATGTTTACAATTGTTATCCTGTACCAATGAATTCAGACCATTTTAAATACCACTTTTTTAGAATAAATTAAGTTTTAATTTGATACCATTATCATTATTGACTTCGAAAGGGTGGAGAGCGTTCCGCTTTTTACTATTGAGGAGTTGGAAACCTCCGTTCTCACCCTGAAGAGCAACAAGGCTCCCGGCCCGGACGGGATTCCCAGCGAGGCTCTGAAGAAGATTTTCACCATTAATCCCGGGTTGTTGCTGAGAATGTACAATGCCTGCTTGGTTGAAGGAGTGTTTCCATCTCCCTGGAAAAACCGCCAGGCTGGTGCTTATTAGCAAGGGAAATGGTGATCCAGAGCTGCCGTCGTACTACAGACCTCTCTGCATAATGGACACGGCTGGAAAACTTTTTGAAAAATTGATCCGTTCCCGCCTGATTTCTGCCGTGGTAGCTGTCGGGGACCTTTGCCCTCGTCAGTACGGCTTCAGAAAGGGACGATCAACAATCGACGCGATTACGGAAATACAGAAAGCAGTTGAGAGAGCCGAGAGCCACAACCATTTCTCCCGCCGAGTAGTGCTTCTTGTTACGCTTGATGTCAAGAATGCCTTCAACTCGGCGAGATGGGTCGATATGTTGGATGCACTTCGTGACACCTTCCGCATTCCAACGTATCTGTTGCGGCTCATCGAGGACTACCTCCGTTCTAGGCGTCTGATATACGACACTCGAGACGGAGCGCGGACAGTGGAGGGTGCCGCGCAGGGTTCAATACTCGGCCCGGATCTTTGGAATATCGCTTATGACAGCCTCCTGAGATCCGAGATGCCAGAGGAAACCGTCTTAGTTGGGTACGCCGATGACGTTGCGGCTCTCATCGCCGCACGCAACGTTGAGCTGGCCCAGCTAAAGTTGAACCAGGTCATGCGAGTGGTCAACGCCTGGATGTCCGATCACGGTCTTTCGCTTGCTCTGAGCAAGACGGAGATCGTGATTCTACAAAGAAGAGAATTGACACCGTCGTCCCGCTGCGAGTGGGAAGGGAAGTGGTCCAGTCAACGCGTGCCGCCAAGTACCTCGGAGTCATGGTGGACAATAAGTTAAGCTGGGGAGACCAGATCTTCCGTTCGGCGGACAAGGCTTCTAAGGTGGTCTCTTATCTTAGTAAGCTGATAGCCAATGTCAGGGGTCCTCGGTCCAGCAAAAGACGGTTATTGATGTCCGCAGTCCAGTCCGTGCTCTTGGTGTGGGCAGAGGTATGGGGCAGAGGTGTGGGGCAGACGCTCTTACCAAGGAATGTTATAGGTTGCGACTCGCCCGGGTTCAGCGTCAAGCTGCGCTCCGGGTGTGTTCCGCCTATCGGACAGTATCCGAGCCTGCCGTCCTGGTGGTTGCCGGAGTCATCCCTGTCAAGCTCTTGGCAGGGGAGAGGAAGGGCGATTTATCAGAGACAAGGGCGAGATCGGCAAGGACGCAGCAAGATCCGAAGAGCGTGCCCGAACCTTCCAGCAGTGGCAACACAGCTGGGAGCACGAAACCCGAGGACGATGGACTGCGCGACTCATCGAGCAGGTTCAACCATGGGTCGAAATGCGGCATGGCGAGGTGGACTACTACCTCACGTAGTTTCTGACAGGTCACGGCTATTTTTCAAGTCGTACCGGAACCTGATGGGCAAGACCGCTTCACCGGATTGCATCTACTGCCCGGGCGTTCCCGACGACGCGGAACACACCTTCTTCCGCTGTCCGCGTTGGGAAAGGCCCGCCTGGAGACCACAAGAAAACTCGGGGTTTTGTCTGTGGATACGGTCTGCGAAAAGATAATGGAGGATGAGGGGAACTGGGATTGTTTGTCACAGTTCGTCCGGGGCATCCTCCTGGAAAAAAAAACCCGATCTGGACCGCGAAGTGGCCCAGATCCCTTGACCGAGCGGCTGGATAAGGAGCGAGCCCCACGGGCTTAAGCCAAATTTAGGTCTAGCCTGAAGTAATGTGATAAACAATCCCAGGTTAGAATCCTAAAGAGTAGAGGAGGTTTTTTAGTGGGTAAACCCGTTTTTTAGGGGAGTCCCACACTACAGGCTGGCCACCTGCGTGCGTAATTGCATTTTTTCCTGCCTCTCCTCAAAAAAAAAAAAAAAAAAAATATCAACTAAAATTAAAGGATAAGTATGTTGTTTCAGTTTATTCCGATTTCTTAGAACCAAAATATTTATTATATATTGCTGACTGTAAAAGGAATGTAAGTGCTTGACTTTTACTCTCTCTTAAGATGCTAGTTTCCTAACATCCATGAAAATAAATTCATAATTATAAGTTTTATATAATTGTAATTTTATGATGACACAAAACTAACAAAGCGAGTAATTTAAGCGTAGGACAAGATTATTGAGTGCGAAAAAAGATATGCTATCTCTGTGACACCTCAGAGTCGTTTAGAAATAAAATACTTTATGGTCTCAAAGTAAATACTTACTAGTTCAGAATGCCTTAATACTGTATGAATACATAACCACACTTTTGTTTAACTTATTATTGACATAATAAAACAAAACATAAATGTGACATGTCACGCAATACATCCATGTTTGTGTCAGGACAGGAGCAGATATTGGATAGACATAAGTGTGTTTACGTTGTCATTATATCACCAGCAAGTCATAAATAATCCAATATCCCGTATAACAATGCAGGCAGATATTCACTGTTTATGTGTGTTTTACTACTCACATTGAAGTTTACTGCTTTCTCGGTACCTGTGCAAAATCTGTGTAGTAATTAATTAGGTATCTACAGAAGTATCTTCTTTACCTTGATAACATATATCTGATAATAAAAAATAGCTTTTTGTTTCCTAACCCTACAACATAACTCAAGTATTGCGTTTAGAACACAGAATAACTATAGTAAACATTTTTATTGTTTTATTCCTAAAAACCAATGTATAAACACTATCAATTTTCTCAAAAATAAAAATATATAAAATCATATATATATTTTTATATAACATACTGCTTTCTTCTATATTTATTAATAGGAAATATATAACAAAATTTACTATTTACTTAGTGGTTATAAATTCTTTGTTTAATTTCTTTAATTCCATGTTGTTTCCGAAACAAACAATAATTCTTGAATTTTGTAACAATAAATTTTATGTCAGTGAAGGTTCCTTATTTCTCCTTTTTAGGTGAAAATGTATAATATCGACTCTGTGTGTTTAAATAAACAATTATACTGTATATACAGTACAGAAAATGAGCTTTGCACACAATTCTCTACCAAAAAAAAAAACAAAGACATCGTGAGTACATGTTTTTTTAATCACATTCGCAACCCTCCTGAGATAAGTGATAATCAATGAAAATAATTATAACGTCTTCATCCATTTAAGAGAAACGTTCTTATAACCTCCAACAGTTTTAGCAACACCTTAACTAGTTTAGTCCAAGGAGCAATGTTTTTGTCAAAGTGCTTAGCTTTTCAGTTAATGCACTTAGGATACAATAAATGGTGGAACTCTGTATAATCATAAAAAAAGAGTAAGCGTGTTTTAGGTACATATTATTAAAGTTCATGATTAAGAGTTTGGAGCTCCTTCGTCACCGACTTTTTGGATCTCTTCATAACGGACGTCGACTCCAGATTCCACGAGTCTATTCTGTAACAGTGTCAGATTTCAAATGCTGCAAGCGGAAGGTAAAACGGAGCTGAATTCAACATGTAACCTCTTCATGCAGTAAAAAAAATAGAGTTGAAAGCCAATGTTAAAATTCAGTGACAAAATTTGATTTTAGCGCATCTTTGCGGTGTAGTATCCTTTCTAGGTCACAAGAACTGTTATTATTTAAACACTGCAAGGAAACTTGTTGCATAAATCTTAAATTTTATAAATGCAAGAATGAGTTCTATGATGAAGATATTTCCAATGACCGAATTTGGCTGCACGCCATTAAGACTTTTTTATCTGCCGGAATGTGTAAACATTTCTTTTCTGTATGTTTGTTTATCTGTCGGACAGCACTAGAATGAAAAGATTGCAATACAATTTCGCAAGCCTTGCCTTTTATAACAAGTAACTTCTTGACTATCAAATTAAATCACTCTATATTTTTCACGTCACTGGATTAATTTATACGCATAATTCTTCACTCGTTAAAACTGTTACAATATCAACCAAACCCAATAAAAGTTCTCAACTGGTATATTTCAGTCATAGAATATAGGACTGAATAAAAAAAAAGACTTTCAGTTCCAGTTTTAAACTACCAAGACAATCTAATTCATCAGGAAAGACAATAAACCCAGTGAACTGTTGTGTAGACTGTTTCTTCCGGTTCGTTTGCTATTACGACTGTTCTTGCCTTGATTTGTGATCCGGAAAACTTTATATCACATTGCAGCTCCACAACACCATCAGCAGAGTTGACTCTTACAATAATTGTCAACTGGTTGGAGAGGAACCCTTAGTTGGATGTTGCTAGGCTGCAATACTCAATTTTTTCTGTTAATTATGCACTCTTTTGAGATCTTCAGACAAGCACATATTAGAGGGATTGTTTAAATGATTTGTAATTGCCGACTAGTTAGAGAGAAATCCGCAGTACGGATGTTGTTACGCTAAAATACTCAATTTTTTCTGTTAATTATGCATTCTTTTGATATCTTCAGACAAGCATTTATTAGAGGGATTGTGAAATGATTTGTAATTGTCGACTAGTTAGAGAGAAACACGCAGTAAGTATCGGATGTTCCTACGCTACAATACTCAACTTTTTCCGTTACTTACGCATTATTTAGAGATCCTTAGATAACAATTTATTGGTGGGATTGTGAAATGATTTGTAACCGTCGACTAGTTAGAGAGAAACCCGCAGTAAGGATGTTGCTTACGCTACAATACTCAATTTTTTCTGTTAATTATGCATTCTTTTGATATCTTCAGACAAGCATTTATTAGAGGGATTGTGAAATGATTTGTAATTGTCGACTAGTTAGAGAGAAAACCCGCAGTAAGAATGTTGCTACGCTACAATACTCACCTTTTTCCGTTACTTTTGCATTATTTTGAGATCCTTAGATAACAATTTATTGGTGGGATTGTGGAAATTATTTGTAACTGTCGACTAGTTAGAGAGAAATCCGCAGTACGGATGTTGTTACGCTAAAATACTCAACTTTTTCTGTTAATTATGCATTCTTTTGATATCTTCAGACAAGCATTTATTAGAGGGATTGTGAAATGATTTGTAATTGTCGACTAGTTAGAGAGAAACCCGCAGTAAGGATGTTCCTACGCTACAATACTCAACTTTTTCCGTTACTTACGCATTATTTTGAGATCCTTAGATTAACAATTTATTGGTGGGATTGTGGAAATGATTTGTAACTGTCGACTAGTTAGAGAGAAACCCGCTAAGGATGTTGCTACGCTTACAATACTAGACTATTTTTTAACTTTAAGTGGGATCTATAGTTGCCTATTATTGTTAATTTCAAATCTACTCCACTATTGAATTTGCAGATTTACTCTATGTAATTTCATCCGCCAGTAGACGATAGTGATGGGAGAATGAAATACTTAAAAGTATATATAGTATACAGTACATTTAATAGCTACAAAATTAAAGTACATAAATAACGTGGGCGCACGCACGCACGCACACAAACACACACACACACACACACGCACGCGCACACACACACACACACACACACACACGCACGCACATACACACTCATTTTATCATATTATATTATATTTTAGAGTTGCATTACAGCTAATAAGTAAAAACTATTGGCAATAACAATAAAATTTGCAGTAAATTTCTGGTTTAAATATTATCAAATAATAGAGAAGTGATCTCATCGCAACCCATGTTCTTCAATGATAAATTGAGTAAAACTACAAGTAGTAACTCTAACTACACATCCTGTCTTATTAGTAATAAAGTGTGTAAAGCGTCGTAAACCGGAAGCTAAAGGTACATGTTGCCGTTTGTATGGAGCCATTCACGTTTATAACGGCAACACAGTAATAAAGATGACATCTCGACCGTTGAGAGAGGATAATAAACTTAATCTCCCTAACAGCTTGGGTTTAGCCGTCGACAGTGCTGTAGGTTTGATTAGGTACTTGGTTTGCTTTGTACGTTCATCTATACTTAACTGTCTATGACTGTATGTTTTACAGCGTTGGATTATAGGGAACATTTGTTTTAATTGTACGTGTAATCTCATTTTATAAAAACCAACGAAATGTTTGAATAAATTATAAAATATTGATGATGTTATGAAGATTTCACCAAAGTTTTGATATTTACTAACAATGTTCCACTCTCCGATTTCAATGCGGACCTAACTGGTATATAAATTTAGAAGATAAACCCTCTAGCACCATAAACTGGGCTGGGAGTATGACAGTACCAACGCTAAGACTATTTTAGTAAACAAAAGTTCGTATGTGTCTCAAAGTCGTGCTGAGATGGTAGTGGTGTAGAGGTCTTCACCGCTCGGACAACTTCTCGGTCCGAGGCATCAACTGCTGGGAAGTATATTTCATCTTAATAAATTAGATTACATCATTTAGGCTTTTCTCAGTTTCAAATATTTTAAATGTGTGTTAACTAAGTAAAGCGGGGAGTATTTGGGGGGTTAAGCTTCTATACTTTCTTTATTCAGGTAGGTGTTGATCAGGATAATTACACTTTATTTTTTATTATTAGAACCTTGTAATATTATTAATCGGTATCATAATTAAAATGCTCATCAGATGTGGTGAGAGAGTTAAAACTAAATTCCCACTCTGGGTACAATATCGTTGCTTTTTTATTCGACATTAATTAATTATTTTTAACAAACTTCGGGGTCATAGATTTCATGTAATGTGGTATAAATAAATTATTAATTATTCCCTATTGCACCTTGCCTGTTACTTCAACTCTGAAATTTCATGCAAGAATAAAACATATACGGTGCACACAGATTCGTGCCATGTATATGAATGTAAAATACATAAATATTACTTAAAATACGCGTATTGTACTTACGTAATTAACTAATAGCTATTTAAAGTGCATATGCAGGGAAATATCGTAAACATATCATGCATCCTCGTCAGCAAATATTATGTGCCAGTGTATCAGGGAATTACGTTTCTACAAATTTCATTTTAAACTTTTTTGTCAATGTATAGGTGTATTCTAAAGCTAACATTCCATTACTTCTTTCTATTCACGTTATCTGTGTTGATGAATTGCAGTCTAATTAACTATTATTGTTTTCACAATGTCCAATAGTAACATGTATGTAGGCAATAATAGCGTGTAATTAGCCTAATTAATGTTGATCTGCTGGTAGTTGTCACTGATTATGCTCAATAATAAGGGAAGTACACTATAGTGCCACCAACTGCTATATTATAAATCCATATGTTATATAATTAACTAGGCTATTGGGAATGTTTTTACGCGCCTTTTTTTTAACTGAACCGGTAGGGTTTAAAGTACTGTTGTTTATTTGTTTGTAAACCATGCATTGCACAAAAAACATTGCACAAATATTGTATTTCTTGTCTTAACACTAGTAATTGTTTGGATTACATTAATTTACAAGAAGAGACCTGCCTGTTAAGATCACAAACGATATTGATAATGCCGATAATCATACAAATATGTATTATAGCCGCTGGAATAGTTCTGATAACTGACTTTTCGGGATTTAAAAATCATTCCCAATGAAATGTTCCTTTATTTTGCAACAAAAACCTACCTTCACTAATAAAAATTAAACCTAACATTTATTTAGAAAAAGGAATTTCAAACATGAATTTTAAAACTGCATGTGTAATTTCACTCTTGAAAAAGAGCTTACCATCATAGCCAAGTAACTATTGTCTGAATTTAAATACTCCCAAATTTAAGTAAAGTTTACAAAAAAAGTGGTTTGGGAAAGGTTGGTGCTATTTTTGGAAAACTTGAAAATCCAATGTCTGGAATAGTTTGGATTTAGGAAGAATAAATCTGCAATATATTCCATTATACAACTATTGGACACTGTTGTCGATAGACCGGTCACAGGCGTGAACTAGAGCTGAGCATTTTTCATATACATGTCTAAAGCGTTTGACTAAGTGCAACATGACACAGTGTTGTACAAGTTATTGTACATTCGAATGGTATACGTGGTTTTCTATATAGATTGCTTCAAGCTTTGACATAATATCAAATAAAGGTAGTATGTTTTACTGTCTAAATCGTCAGTCCAAAATAAACAAGTGATTTCAGGACGTGGACCAAGGGAATTGTATTTGCTTAAAAAGTTCTCAAGATTTGGAAATTAACTCTTGCTTAAGAGTAAACTCTTCCGTTCAATTCTTCTCTGAGATCAATGTAAAAACGTAGGAGGCAAAATTAAAAATTATTAAATTCTCTGTTGGCCAGCATGAAATAATATTGGAACGTAATTATATTTGTGAAAGATGTATTTTTTCATAAAGAAAGCTATTACAATCAATTCAAGTTGCATTTGTGATAATCGTGTAATGATGACTTCAAGAAGGTTTTTGTGACTTTTTTTCCAGTATTTATATTCTGGAAATGATTATGCTGCTTTTCAAAATATACTTTGTTGCTGGATATGGAAGTCCACAATTACAAGACAAATACTAGTAAACAGCCGTTAATTTCAACAATACCATTTTCACAACATCTGAAGCAGATCTGTGTCATATTATCAATGTTATAAAAAGTATTAGAAACTTTAGTCAGTTTAAGGCTCGTGTAAAACACCTCCAAAGGTGGTGCAATTGAGATTTTTTTGTTATTTCAAGTCCTAGAAACATTTTATTAGCTACCCTACGAGGAGTTACATGCACTTAAAATTATGAATTTCGGCCAATTTTTGAATTAGGTCTAAATAAAAACGGCTGAAGATAATAAAATTTAAATACTTAGAGTATTTTAAGCTATAGTGGCAAGGAATTGAGATATTTTTCATTAATTTATAACTGAAAGAAGTTATTTTTTAATTAAGTATAATAATACAATTATTTAGTATTTAATCATGTTTATGGTAATCTTATTATGAATAAAATTAAGCAATCTCATATCGTACAAAGTATATCAACTTATGTGCCAAAGCTTAGCTTTAAATGTCTATCCCTCTAATAGCATTACTCACAATCTTTTCTATTTTTCCTGACATCATATGCCATATCTTAAATGGCTGTGGTAAAAATATTCTTTGAAAATGTAGAAAAACTATTTGCATTACCTTAATACAATACACAACTAGTTGTCGATACAAAATTTAAATCTGATAATATAATTGAGAGAGTCAATGGTATTGTTATAAATGCTTTAATTTGGTAAGGACTATTTATTTATGTATAAAATCCATATCTCTTTGTGCCTATGACTCTTGCATGTTTTCTATAAATTTTCTGGCTGCAAATAAAGAAATAATACTATTACAACTGAGCTCGGTATAAAAAAGGTATTATAAAGGTGATAAGTTAATTTCATACAGTTTTTCTTGTTATTTTATATATCTATATAGTATGGCATATAGACATATTACACGAGTTGTCAATATGGATCCCAATATTAAGTTTCGTGTAAAACAACAAGAACAAAACCAACACAAAATGTAATGTAGACCGTTACAAAGTAGAGGTCTGCAGTGTTACTAAATGTGTAAATCTCAATTTGCAAAACACGTATACGTGACTAGATATATTGCGAACTGGCTGAATATATATGGACCTTAAACAAGAAAATATGTCCCACTGGTTAACATTGTGGTTAAAGTGTAATACACGACTATTGAGTTATTACAAGTACTCTATTGTGTTGTTCATAACTGTTCTTTAATGCAATTATCTTGTAAAATACGTAAAAATACATAGACAAAATATTAGTATCAGTTTCAAATAATTTTATTGATTCCTTTCTAGGATCTTATGGTTAAACATCACTTTCAATAATTTTGTTGTCTGCGAAGGTTTTTCCTCAAGGTTTCCAGCCCCTGGTTCCACCAACATGCTTTTTTCCTTGAGTTTTTCTCCATCTCAGGGCAGGCTTTGTGGTACGATTCTATCATGGCGTTTTGCAAAGAGTTCGCCATGTCCTCGACCCCTTGCCCCTGATACCCATTTTCCCTTTCTAGATTGCTTTTTAGCTCTGCATTGGACGCTACCCAATCTGTTTTCATTGGGTTTCTATAGGTCTCATTTATTTTATACGACCTCATGTCAAAGGAGATATACTTATGATCTGAAGCAGATGCTTCATCTAGCACACTCCAGTTTAAAACTTTAGTTGCAATATAGTTGCTAGTCAGAGTTGTATCTAAGACCTCTTCTCTTACCCCTGTACCTCTTCTTTGTACAAAAGTTGGTTTACGGCCTTGATTCATAATAACTAAGTTAGATTCTTCTATGAAATTCAAAGAGGCACTCACCCCGATTGTTGATGTTGCTGCTCCCCCAAGCGGTGTGGTGGGCATTCGCGTCACAACCGACAATCAGGTGCCTCCGCGTAAGGGTTCCGAACTCCACAATCCGCCTCAATCTCCGCCGTTGGCGGTGGTTCTGGAGAATCGTATGGGAGGTAAACCGCTGCAAACAGGATTCTGATGTTGCCATCACCTGTCTGCAAGTGAAACCTCTGTCACGACTGTGTCTCTAGAACACATTTGTGCCATTTTTAGTGATTTGATTTTGTTACTGACATATATACAATGCTCTAGGGTTGTTACTGCCAGAATCATATATCAAATTACCTTTAGCGGTGCTCATCCCCATCACACGGCTGCCAACGGTCCATGGTTCTTGGATCAGGACCACGCCTATGTCGTCAGCCAGGATTCTTCTGGCAGAGTGTTGCCGTAGCTGCTCTGCTGTGGTGTAGGTTTATCTGGAGCACCGCTGTCATCCACTATTGATCGTTACCTCGCCTTGCAGCTTGAAGGTGATCCTGTCGCTACCCAAAAATGGGCGCATCGCCAGAGTCTTCAGCTTCTTCAGGGAGTCTTCGTCCACATGAAGGCACCAGGAATTTCGCCGTTGGTGCTAAATTTCCCTCCAACAGCAGTCCATTGATCCGTGTCAAGGTCATTTTTGTTTTTGAGGGCTTCGAACAGCTCTTGCTTGCTGTCTACCTCGATGTCCTTAGGGATAAAAGTTGATACTTTGAACATCTTTACAGGCTTTTAGCTGGGCCCATTTTCAGCTGAACTCCTTCGAAAGGACTCAGCTCCTGGACCTGCTTCTCCAGCCACACCTTTGTTTCTGTGTTTACATAGCCGACAACTATTGCTCCACCTTCAACATGACGGCTGGACATCCTAACGTTTTTGCCCTTAAAGGCGCGTTTGCCCAGCAATTTCTTTCAGGTTGTTGGCTTTTCCGTCGATAGTTTCGCTTCTGGGTGTTCGAGCCGGACAATAGCCAGCTTCTCCACAGAGATCCTTTCGGCATATGTTTCGGGTGACTTCTTAGAGACACCTCCATCATGCCCCTTCCTTCTTTTCTCCCCTCCCTTTGCCTGTTTTTCAGGTGTCAGCTGCGATCGCAGCCTCTTCACACCTGCATAGCTTGGGGTTTGTTGTTTTTGGGCTGGTACGGAATGAGTTTTCCCTTGCTCTGAGGCCCCGACAACAACCAAGTTCCCTTTTGAGGAACCGGCTTCGTTGTGTGGTTTCATCAGAGCTCGGGTTTTTCTCTTCCCACCTCTTCTGCCTTTCTTTCCGGTGGATTATCGGCTCACCTCGTAGCGATAGCCTCTTCTATCCGTCCGCTTTCGTAGTTCGCCTCTCGAGAGCCGCTTCTTTTTTGGCTCTTCCGGCCGAACTTCGCCTTCTGACAAGAGAAGTCTGTCTTCCCTCCATTGGGGTCATCTCAGACACTCTTAGTTGCTCAATCGGTAGCTCTTCTGGTTGAGTTTCGCTTACCTCTTGAGTTTCAGTTTTTGTTTTTGTTTTGGTTTTCATTCTCCATACTGATCCCACGAGAACCGGGTATTTGCAGTCCATCTTCCCAGTGACCCGATTAGGAAGATAAGGGTAATTACGACTGGGTGTCCCCTGGTTCCCAGGAGGCTCCGTTGTACACACTGAATATACCCCAGTGCCACGAGACTCTCAGCACGGGTCGCATAAACACCTTAGTCTGGGGTTGTTGGTAAAGTAGGGGTGGGACCATCAGGAAAGGAAGGGATAGGTAACTACTCTCAATTTCAGGGCCAAACCAAGAGGGGAAAAGGTTTTCTACCCTTGTCACTGGAATAGTGACAAGGGAAGGTGGCTTCCTCCCCTTGCCCTGCCACTCCCTTAGAAGTTGCAGCACACGACGAGGATGGTACATCAACCACGATCCCATCTGGGACAGTGGCTGATGCCGATGAGGATGCCAGTCGGCCCCCAATTATTTACAATGCAAGTACTGGCTCTCAAATGACCGCGCGATATATATTCTAATAATTGAAAACAGAACGGGTTTCTCATAAGAAATTTATATTCTGAAACTCAGAAGACTTCTCCTGCAATATTTTAATACATCGCTGGCCATGTAACATAATCTATGTAAAATCAAGTCTTCCACAGTTAAACAAGCTACAAGAGGAAACATTTCTTTCAGCTTCTACATTGGTGTAGTCAGTTACAAATAGCAATGAATTATTCTAGATCTATCATCAAATGATCTGTGAAGTCAAGAATTATAAGAGACATTGCAAGATCCTTGTAACTCCAATCCAAAGCCAAGATAATATCCCAGAGTTTGTAAGATTTCAAAAAGATTTCAATAACGGAGTTCGTAAAACTGTAGTTGAAAGTCATATATTTTAATAATATAGAGTTTTTTTATAGTATGAAATTTATTTTTTTAAGAATGAATTTTAAGAATATTGGTTTTGAAGTACTCAACCTCTTAGTTATTTAAGAAGATGTAATATTTCTCAATTTGATTCGTAATAATATTAAAACTTACTTATAAGTGGTTACTCTACGTTTGGAATGAAAGGGGATAAAGCATAACGAGCAATGGATCCTATCCCTCTAGAAAATCAATTCCAAAAGTAAGCCGGAGTCCTCCGACGCGACAGCAATCAGCTTTTCTTCAATGCAACTCATCCCTAGTATGATCAGCGGACCATTACTTTGGTATAGAGCCCGCCGCGTACTCCCGGTTTTCTTGGGCTGTCCAATAAATCATAAGTACCTCTTAAACTCCCTTTTTAAGAAGTTAACATATGAAAACCCCCTTTTTCCACCTCTCCAAAGTGCTATGTGTCCAGGTGTGGGTCTCCACTACTTCAACTTTACAGTACAGCTCCCGCGGCTGTACGAACTGTCTTTCGAATTGCCCAATAACTGTGCCTGAAGATAACTTTAGCTAATCTCTTTGCCTTTAGCTAACCCCTCCCCCCCCCCCCACCCCCCCCCCCCCCCACCCCCCCCCCCCCCCACCCCCCCCCCCCCCCACCCCCCCCCCCCCCCACCCCCCCCCCCCCCCACCCCCCATACAATTTATCTATTTATACTATATATTATATATATATATATATATATATATATATATATATATAAATACACATATAATTTCAATAAATATATATATATATATATATATATCTACACTTATATTGTATATTTGTTTTTAAAATTAGAATTGTAAAAACTTACTTTTTTAGCGATAACTAAAAACAAAATTTTTTGAAGCCATCCATTTTGAGCACTACGGTTTCCTCGTATAGGGCCATTATCTATTGATTATTCCAACGAATTCGGCTTGTAGCTATAGATTATGTTAATTTCATGAAGTAATTTATATATTACAAAAGTAAATTACCTGTTACATGATCCTGTTGTATTTAATAATACAGATTGGGCATTGATTGCTGTAGTCAGACCCACTGAAAAGTGCTTGGGGCTGGAAAATATAATATGTAAAAGATATTTTATACTTACCTTAAGATTTTAATTACGCGTTGTGAAACTTTCCAGTAGGGTGTACTTGTGAACACTTTCACTAACAGATATACTTGAGTCTAAAGGTGTTACTAGTATTCAAAAATCCGGATCAAATTTTACGACATGACGGAAATAAAGTGAAAGAAAAACTGCTGTTACTTAAAACTGATGTTGGTTTTTACTGTTTGAATAATAAATACTCGGAAACTACCAGCTATTAACAGAAATGCATGTTTTATAACACGTTCGCTACCGAGCGGTACAGTGTTGTGTTATGTGACGACACTCGCATTATGACACATTAAGACTATTAGTAGTTAAAGTGTTCATACGATACATACAAGAAACACTCTTGTGGCAGTGTTTTTTAAAGAGGAAAATTATAACTTTGACTAAAAAATGTGTGGTACTTGTAAAAATGATTACAATTCAGACTAGGTTACTACATTATCTTTAAATATTTGAAGAACAATGATTTTTCGGCTTTATAATGACTGAATATTCATTCATAGTGCCACAATAACGGTCCGGTCCACAATACATATAACAGAAATTCTATGAACGGATTCTACATAAGAATAGTGTAATTTGACCATCAATACCTGTACGAGGTAAAAAACCGGCTTCGAAAAAAATAAAAATCTCAAAAGCTATATAATTGGAGACATAAGTAACGCAAATGGTTATCAACATTTACATAACGGTTAAAATAATATAGGTTAAAATAGTGACTTAAATATTCAAAACTTAAATATTAGTTTAAAGTATGATTGAATTGAAATATTGTCGTTTTCGATTAATGAAAGACATTGAGTTCTTCCCGACAAGAAGTATTAACCTCAATAAATTTGTATATTTTATATCGCTATACTTAGCCATACACATAATTAATGTAGGACCGTGGTTAAACTGTAGGAATCTTTAATTCCCTCCAAAACGTGGTGGACTTCAATTGCTGATTTTTTTCAATGGTTACCCAACGTTAGATACTAATAACAATACACCTGATAGTTACAAACCCCATTTTAGAGAACAATAATTTTATACTCGTCCACCAACGCGATCTAACAACTTATATAAAAAAAGAAATAGTAGAACTTGCACCACAGAAATGTGGGTAGAGAGTATATAAAGAGTGGCCTATTTGGAGCAGAAGCATTAAGGATCCGCTTGGAATAATCCCATTTACAGCCTTTGTTTTCATTGTCCAGGAATCCTTTAAGTCCCTTTGTACGTTTACTCAGTCCCTGTTCAGACGGACTTGTTTGTTTATACAGTGTTTATTAACAAGTTTACATTTCAAAGTGTTCAAAAACCGACACGTTGTATGATGCTCGCCTTTTTTTAATTCTCTGAATACAAGTAATACCTTTAGAATGAAAAGAACATAGATTCTAATATATACCAGAAAAGAAGGTGAAAAATAAGTAAATAGTTAATTTTATATGGCTTTATTGCTATTTAAGACATTATACATCAGTATGCGTGAATGATATAAACTATTTGTACAATAAAACCGGTGTATGAGTAAATTAAGGTAGATGTAGATCGATGCAACAGAAACTGCTCCATTGCAACGCTCTGTAGCTGGAACTGTTGTGAAACCGCAACAGAAAAGTAATAAAATATTCCTATAAAACCGTTACGTCGCTTTGTTGCAATGGATGCTACGGTAAAACGGATTCTCGACTGGTATTGAATACTGGAACGAAAACTGGAAGGATGAGATAACCGCAATAATATGTTTTACTAAGGACCTTTTTAAAATCGTGTAATTCTGTCTCTCCGTCTGCCTGACAAGTCTTAATACAAAGATTCTAGAGACTTGAAACTCGGTATATCGGTTCCTCTGGGTCAAATGAAAAACTGTACCGCTTTAATGATTTTGTCAACAGATAAAAGGACAAAAAAAGTTTAAAATTGAAACAGTTTTGCATGATATTGTGGTTAATTATAATAGTAATGAAAAAACCACAGAATAAACAAATTCAATTAACTATACATTATTATAACATAATTTTTAATGTACCATATTTAATGCGGTTTGTAATATTTAACCAAAAACCCTAATACAAATTTTGCATTATAAACGATTTTGCATAAATTTTGTAAAAATCATAATGCATGATGCATGATGCATAAATACATCACTTTAATTTGAAAGTGGATTCTAAAAATTAACAAAATTGTAACCACCAACATATTAATTGGTTTTTTTGCAAAGAAGTGAAACCGAGATATGCCAACGCCACATGACGTAACGCAGTCGCTGAGACATTTGTCTTTAGGGAATAGACTTTGCAACCTTACGGGGATTGTGTGGCAGAAATTTGTTTGGTAAACCTAGTTTTTTTTGACGACTTGTAAATAAACCTACCATAATAAATCTTTTGTTTAGAGTAATATTATTTGCCTATTTGTTTAGAGTATATATCACTGTTTATTTCATTTGCCGCTACAGCACAATCGCGTTTCAAGTAGCAACAGATTTGAGCATTTGCATGCAATATAATCTTATAGTCTGTTTAATAATTAAAAAGGAAACGCAACTGAATGGATTTAGCGTTCCGTTGCAACGGAATTGTTTGCCGAAAACGTTCCACGGCTGTTGCGAACTTGCGGTAACGGTTCCGCGAATGGAACGGCTTAGCTCACATATAAACTACCGCAAGGGATTGCACTGGCCATTAACATGAATAACAAGTTCGTTACAGGCCTTCAAAACACAATTCTTGCGTACTTACAGATACACAATTTACAAGAAAGATTTTGTTACTAATTTATAAGTAATTAGTAACAAATTCGCATAATATATTTATACAATAATACGTGAAGTAAAATTGTTAAATTTATTTTATTAAAATAAATTAGTAGATACTCTATATTATGTAAATAACATTTGTCCAACTTGTGTACAGATGGATGTTGTATCCTTTATCACAGTTATTTCATTCAGTAGGCTCTTCGTTGAATTCTTCCAGGCAGCATGTTGGGTAGCACTCTTCCATTACAAATTTCTGGATGACGAAACACAATTCTAAAAAAAAGAAAAAAAACGAAGATCAATCCCGCGCCTGATTATTTTCGTTACAACTTGCTGTTTAAATATTTATTTACTTAAAAAAATAATTTGGAAAACTCTCTTAGGTTGAAACTAAAAGTTTTGCATACTTACAAAAAAATACATATCATCTAATGAAATAAGCAACGTACATTTAATAAAAGAATATATATATATATATATATATATATATATATTAATTACATAAAAAAACACTGAATAAGGAAAACAATATAATTTCTAAATATTGTTAAACTAAAGTTATCAATAAAGGAGCGGCATTTACATTAAATACATCACATTAAAGTTTATCACAAATACTAGTATAACTCATTTATCTTGGGTAGAAATTCTTTATTAGTAAAGATATTCATTGGGAAACTTAACAACGAAAATTGAGAAATATATGCGTTGCGGTATCTACTAAGTAGATTATTTGAACAATAACAAGAACCTTCCTCCACCCTCGTCACTTAACTCCGGCATCTTGTTTCTAATTATTAAGCGCAGTAGTTGTGTTATAATTAATTCAGTCCTACGATATTGTAGTTCTTGTATTAAATTATATGCCGTTTGCTATACAATGTTTGTCGCTGCAATAAAACTAATTTGATTTTGATTTGTATTGATACTGTAGCCTAGTGTTTAGTTGCTGTGTTGTCTAAATTTAAATGCTTTATCTAATTTCTGTTTATATCGAGATTGACATTTGAAAAAAGAGGATTAAAGATATTTTTATCTTGAATATGATTTTTACACACACACACGCGAGCGCGCGCGCGCACACACACACACACACACACACACACACACACACAAGCGCGCGCAAGCGCGGAAATATGTAATCACAATATGGCTTTCAGAAGTTCATCTAGAATGAATTAATGATATAAAATGATTCCACCCCGTTTTTGATTTGTTGCTATTTGTTTCTGCCGTGATGATTGCCATTTACTATTTGCCTCTAGTCAGTTGTCAATAGTTGGCTGTGCAGTGCAGACCTATGTTACCTGTGTTTATAGTTCAGTTTTAATAATTAGTGTCTTCTTTTTATTAAGTGCATGTTTTAGATATAATGTGCATGGAGTTAACACGCAACATGTTTGTTGTGATTCCTGCTTTTATGCGTGCCACAAAGCTCTGGCATAATTTGTTTATTTTAACCTAGATTGTAATTATGTGTTAGGTTACAGTTATCCACCTGAGAAAGAGATGAGATTGCAGATCTGGAAACATAGTGATACCGATTTCCGCTGATCACTGGACGATGAGTAATGTTCGAAAAAAATGATGTCTTCACAGGTAAATACATATAACTAGATTGATTAAAGCGCTTTTAAGATCGTAAATACATTTTCCTAGTCAACATATTATTTAATGAGTATTAAAATCTAACTAATATCAAAATCTTCCTGTTCAACTTCTTCGGAACATTGTTCGCATCTATTATGTTCATAAAATATCTCGGCCTTGCTGCGAGGAGCTATCATCAGGCGACCATTCATTTTCGATTTACTGAAGGTGGCTCGTCTGGTGTGATTAGGAGGACCTTGACATTAGATATGACAGTGGCCGCGTAAGGATTAAGATTATTCAAATTTGTTTGTAAAAAATGCCTCTGTGGTCAATAATATATTGAAATTTTTCAAAATCCGTCTAATTTCCATATTGTATTTACTGTTTTGAATACATATGTATCATTATTTAAAGATGAAGTACCGAGAATTAATCCAATCAATACAGACAAACTGCGAGTTTAGAACACTCAGAATGCCAACCGTTGAAAACAATTGGTAAGTATTGTAAAGAGTACAAATATCATAGGTCCCATGGGTGAAAAACTTCAGACAGCAATGTAGGAAAGAGGAGGGCTTAAAGAAAGAAATATTTGAAAAATCCATACATGCTAATTTTCTCAAACATTTTTTGCCATCCAGCTAATTTATGTTTGGCATATTTTCTAATAACCATGGGTATTTTCTGAGATCGTTTCATTCTCCATACACTCTAAACTGCTGATAACCCCTACTACCTATGCTAATATAAATTTAAACGTATATAAATCAAGAAACACAATGCGTAATATACACGAGAAAGTATTACGTGTTTCAAACTAATCGTTGAAAAAAGAGCTAATACGATAACTTGAAACGTCTATTTTGTTTATCTGGTGCAGTGTACGATATTTATGACAAAAGTATATACATTTTAAATAAACAAGCATTGTCGTATAGATATCGGAAGATGATAATGATCTGTTGAAGCTTGACTTACGAGACCATCAGGACAGCAGTGATGGAAAGGGCGGCGGACACGAGGAAGACAGCGCCTGGGACCTGCAGGAAAGTATTCCGGTACACGAAGGTGTAGAGGGGTGCAGCTCCAATCGGAGTGAAAGATTCGAGGATAGACGTGAGAGCGAATACTTTACCTAAAGTTGAGAGATAAAGAACAATATAAAAGTTTATCTTCACAATATAAAACTGAGTAATTATATCAGAGCGTAATATAGCATAATGCATGTGAGAACAACACTTTTGTTACGATTATTTCTACAGATATATTTTTACGCAAGGTTCATCTCTATTATCTTCAAAAGGAGCAACATTAAAAATATACAAGGTCGGAGGATACCACAATACGTGTCGTGTGACATACTTTGCTGAGATTGTATGCATAATATTTTATCATTATGTTTTAGTTTTATAACAGCGTTTAAATAATAACAGTTCGGGTGAGCTAGGAGGGTACTTAAATGCATGAGTGCACTGAATAAAAAAAAAACCAAGTTTCACCATTTACTTTCCACTATTTTTTTTACTTTATGAATAAAATTAAACTCAGTGTTGTTAGTATATAAATAAAGCTTTATACAAAATCTAAAGTCTATAGATGAGATATTTCTCCAAAAATATAGATAGGTGATTGGCCCCGCTAACGCTCGTTTTTTATGACGGATCAACTCTATGGTACATAAACTAAATAATTTTGATTTTATCCAATCATAGTATTTTACATACTAAAGCATCGACATGCTCAAAACATAATAAAAACAAATTACATTATCGAATATAACACCCAATGCGTCGTTGAGGTTAAAAGTACAATTGATTTAAATTACCGATTTCAAATATGAAAAGGTCTTTTACGCTTAAGTTAGCATGGTTTCCTTTTGTAATTCTATTGTATAAACTATTTAAAATCCTACTTGCTTAATAAAATAACTCGAAAAATATATACGAAAATCATTGGTATTGTTTGTTTTATATGGACCTAAGTATCTTCAAATACAGGAACATATTACAATTTAAAATACTTTCTTCTAAACTTTTGGTAACCGGACACGTAAATAAAAGCGTATTTCATATTTCAAGAATAATTAAGCCTGTGGACCTAGACTGCCAATTAAAGAAATGCAGATATTGGTGTCAAAATGATGTTTAATGTATAAAATATGTTCGTTTATAAAATGTATACGTTACATAAATAAATAAGTAAATAACAGTGACGGTTTCAATATACAAAACACTAATTAGATTAACTAGTGTGAAATTTAATTAATTGAGGACAAAGCTATTTTCTTTTTTAAATAAGTAGTTACTGTAAGAGCTCACCACCTAGCTTACAAGGTTAGACTTGTAACATCACTACAACTACCAAGCCCTTTGACGCGACTAGGGAGCGCCAAACTTTATCAACTGGTATTAACCAACCTTATATCATGGTTTCGGTAGCGCCTTAAGCAGTGATAATTAAGACAATCGGTTCGTTTCTCAGTACCTAACACAACTTTTTATTAATGAGAAAACCAGTTTTAAATCGTTGTAACTTTTATATTTTATTGGTTGTTGATTATCAGCATTTTATTATATTTATTTTTATCATTATTTAGCCTATTATTGTCATTAAAAAATTGTTTTGATTTATTTATTAATTCCGATATATTTAATTTATTTCAAGGAGAGGTGTTTTCAATTCAAGACCTGAACCCGCCACACTCCTTCCTGCCAATTCCAGACCCTGCCCGGGACCTGATTGGACGACAGCACTACCTTCAACAAACCAGAAAACCCAACAATGGAGAACTCCCCGCTACAAACTGAGATTGAAAGACTCAGAAGGGAGAACGATAAGCTTTTGAACTATACCATTGAATTGGACATATTTTTGCTGAATTTCACATATGAGATATTTCCTGCAAGTACGTTGCAACGCGTCAAAGAGTTGACCGCTGGACTGTTCGCCCCTACTCTCAGCCCATCAGAAGACCCCGCGTCCGATTTATCAGACTCCAGCGTGCAGTGGAGTCTATCGGGAGAGTCGTATAAAAACATGCTGAGCTTATAAACTCATTTAAAACAACCATTGAAGTTCTTAAGGCCGAAAAACAAGATTTGAAGTTTCAGCTAGAGACTTGTTCTTGCAATGGGTTCAGCGGTGCTCAGCCGTGAGTAAAATTTAATTTTAGTAAATTCTAATAAACCTTCAAAATGAATATAAGATACTTACACTTGAAAAACATCTCATCTGTACTAACGCCTGTACATGGAAGTATTAAAAAACGAAAGATTTCAATATTCCAGCCGGGGTACCTCAGCTGGCGCCCTATGCGTGTCCGGCGCAGGCGTGATGTTTAAACAGAGCCCTTCTGGGAGATACTGATCACTGGCAGCGTAATAATTTAACATATAATTTAACATTATATCGCTGCCTGGAGCAGGGCCAGCTCTCCCCGGCCCTGGCCTGGAGGACTACATCGCGACTAGTTCAGCTGACACCGAACTTGTCCTGGCCAACCTGCCGCACATCCGGACCACCCAATCCATGATGAGGCCGTACCATTTAAAATTAACAGCTTACACTTAATTTTGGGATCGATGGTATTACAATTACGTAGAATTCAAGTGAAAACATATTTATTATTGGATTGGATAGATCCTCAATCGTCAGCAATTTCTTCCTGAAAATCTCGAAAGGCTTTTAAATTAATTCTTTTATAAATTAAAGAAATTTTTAATCCGTAGTCACTTCAATATTATTCTGATGGGCCAAGCCGACCTCCTTATTTAGCAGCTTCGCGATATCTTTAACTCCTTAAATTTAAATTTGTTCGAAAACACACCAACACGAATAACCACTACGACGATTATCGCCATCGACAACGTGATAACCAATATTCCTGACACGATCTGTGATCACTTTGCGCAAGAAGTCGTGGGTCATAGGTGCAAACCGGATAAATAAAATGTTAAATACAAATTTTTGAGGGCTGTTCATTGAAAAAAAAAAAATTGGCACTTAAATGAATATTTTAAAAAACAAGTCGTGAAGATTTTTAAATCACTTTGAAGATTTAAACCATGTGTATCGAGCATTCAGTCAGGGCTTCAAACATTATTTGGACATTGCTTGCCCGTAATTAAAGAAAAACAATAAAACCCACAAACAAACAAAATTTCATCGTTAACCAAAGCAAATCTTCCTATCGAGGAAAGGTCAATTTCCCACAAAATATTCATCAAAGCTCAAACGAGAACTTCAAAATTTATTTAGAACGTACCGGAAGATGTATAGGAAAGTCATGCAAGTTACCTATGATACATGAGCCTTGTGGAAATGTTTAAAAAGCTGCACGGAAAGTTATTATTAACCTTTACTTGAGAAATAAATCTAAATAAATAATAAAAATCAATTTCAATCAAAATTGAGGACAAAATTGTTGAAGACCAAATACTAATGGTAAATGAATTCGATCAATACTTTTATTATGCGCTGCATTGAATTCTTTGCTCAAAAGACACAAATATTACGTGACAATTGCTGGTTGCATCCATGCCACTGGCATACAGAGACCAAATACGAAAAAATCAGGTGATGGCAACGGAATATCAGTGTGGCTACACAAACGTCGCATCGGCACATATTGAGACCTCACGGAATCGATAAATTTATCATTTGAAACAGGAACTTTTCCATGCCTTTTGAAAACAGCCAAAGTCTCTCCTATTTTCAAAAACGACGATCCTAGCCTCACAAGCAATTATCGTCCAATCTCAATTCTTCCTGTTTTAAGGAAATGTTGTGAAAAAGTTTTCTACGAAAGACTTGTAAGCTTTCTGAAAAAAGAAGTTTTGAATCCAAAACAATTTGGATTCAGGATAACCAAACTCAGAACTCATCTCAAACGCCTTTTGGTGTCTGTATAAAGAGTTTTATTTAGTTGATGAACTTATGATGAGTCAAGGGATTTCTGAAGGATGCTGTATCTGAGTTAGTGTGCCTGTTGCAGGAGTAAATTTATGCAATGTAAGTTTAAGTGTATGTGTAGATTTGGGTTCTTTTTAGTAAAGTATGATTTGACGATTACGATTAATTGTAAAATAGAGAAAAAAATTCAATAAATATATTATTATTGTAACTTATTTATTAATAAATTAGTTTTAAGGCCACTGGTAGGTGGTAAGAACGATTACTATTGTAACCCATATAAAAATATCCCGATGACATTTGAGGCGGTGTTGCTATTCTGATGCTGGTTATCAGTTATTTCTGCTATGAAGTGGCAATGATTACATATTATATGCTTATTTATATGTTTTTTTTAACATGTAGATGACATTATTTATACTTATATTTTATTTGTGATAATTGCTGATCATGTTTGTTTATTGCAACAGATGTTGAAACGAATTCGTAATTTATCCTACACCTAAAACTGGCAACAGTGTTATGGGTTGAAGCTAAGAAGGGGAATTCAGACGCATCAGCTACCATCGGAGTATTTCTCTGTGTTACTTTAGTGGAATGCTTGGGAGAGGTTATGCTTATGGACGTTTTGTCAACATATAGTTTTCCCGGTGGCATTATTGGTGGTCATGAACTTCCATCCTAGTGAAAAAGACTTAGTTCTATAAAAGGCGATAGAAATTTATCCTCAGTACCATACACTAAGGATACTATGAAAACCATCGCAATTGAGGTTAATCTCCACATTATGACATAGCTTGATGGAAAACTTTCAAGCAGTTTAGAAAACAATGGAATACTTCAAGGAAATAAGAATTTGATTCAATTACACTGGTTGACCTTGAGGATATCACATTGTACAAGCTTCTGACTCTGATACCGCGAAAAGAATGGATTTGTATTTCATAAAATGACTATTACTGCTCTGAATAACGTTAAGGATGGTTTAGAACGTTTTGCGTCCAAAAAATTTGTATTAAGAAATTAAGAAGTTTAATAAGTATTACATGTAATCAATAATAACGATTTAATAATTGAGTCTACACCACGATTAATTATCTAGAGAAGCCGTTGATAACAGCTAGTTGATATAAGATACTATTCATGAGTAGGAAACCGAAGTCTGGAGCATAGAGTAAACGTGGAAAGTTTGTGCTAGAAGTAAAATGCAAAATTTGACTATTGCGCTACCTCACGTTACGGAATCCCCCTCCCAAGTTCACCAGACACAGAATATTCCAGTTTAAATCACTTACTACGGCGCCAATTTAAAATTCACAACACTACAATAATTATACATAATGTTAATAAGTTTTCATCATGATAAATAAAAATATATATATGCATCAACCAATCTAACAGCAGTTCTTTATCAAGAATAAGTTGGTCCATTTTTCATAAAAAATAATCATTATGTGTTCATAACAGACCATACTTAAAACTTAATAGTATAAAACACCAGAAGATCCAATGCAAGGTTCTTGGAGTTCGTGCCATGCAATAATGGTAAATGGTAACACACCATTACCATGAATGGTTTGTGTTTGTGTGTGCGGTATGGCACTAAGACACATACTAAAGGAGACGAAATTTTGTCACTGCAGTCTTTTGTGGTTAAATCGGGCCTCGTCTGAACTATAAGAAAGCTAAAGCGGTTGACGTATGATAGCGAGGAAGAGCATTCTGTTATCATCTGTTGTTTCCTATTTATAATAAGATAACAAATATATTTTTAGACAACTGTAGATGACTTATCAAGTCGTTGATTCATGAGAGGAGAACGTATTAATATGTCATTATTTTAAGGATTACTCAGTAACAAGAGAGTTTAGATAATAAAAGTCAAAAGTCAATACAAAACTATCACATACAAAAGTTAAAGAGCGTGTCTTACCTAGTTCTTGCTGTGGTACAATACGGCTCAATTCTGTGTGGCAGATAGGGTCAGAGGTTGTGACAAAAATGCTCACAAGTGAAGCGTAGTAGAATTGTTCGCTTGAGCTGGCAATGGCCATCATGGTGGAGCGGAGACAGTGAGCAGAAAACACAATGGCAACTGACAGGGTGTTGGGTATTCCTAGCACCTTAGTGAACAACCATACTCCAACTAAGGCACCCACTCCTGCGGAAAGTATGAGGTCTTAGTAGTAGGAATATCACATATCGTACGGTATCATAGAGAGTATATTACACACAAGAAGTGATTATGGAAATAAATTTAATTCATAGTAATTGAAATCTTTCAACGTTGCCATTTACGAAACATTAATGTAATTTATCATTTTTTTAATTACATCCTTTCAGCCAGGTTTCTTGATCGAGTCGTATAGACTCTTGTAGCTCTTGAGGTAGCCCCTCCCCTCCCCCCCCCAAAAAACCACGAACGGATAAAACTGGCGATCTCGGAAGCCAGAGAATGTTACAAAAATGTGAAACCACACGGTTGCCGAGGAATTCTCGCACAGATGGCATTAATTGCCGTGCAGTGTGTGATGTCGCTCCGTCTTATTGAAACCAAGCTTCTTGCACGTTCCGGAAAGTTTTCAATGCAGGTGTAACAAAAGTTCGTACATCCCCACGTAAGGATCAGCATTGACAGTTCTGTTTCCCTGTTCATTTGCGACAAATACGGTCCGGTAATCCCGTGTGATCAAACTTTGTTTTGTTAATGTTGTCACTTTAGTAACGTATCAAGGGTGCTCATAAATTCATATGATTGGTATTTGCCCAGTAACGGTAGTTCTGTTTATTCACATAACCTGTGAAGTGAAAATGTGCCTCATCTGACATCCACAATTTGTTTAGAAATTAATTTCATTGTTAATGTCTGTTATAATTTGTTGACAGAATCCCAATCGTAACCGGTAATCGTTGTGCTTCAGTTCTTGTAGTTATTACGGATGAAAGTTTAAATAAAGATAAGGAATTCTGCGATCACTTTCTCGGGACATTCTAACCACTGCCACTTGCTTACTAATTAAACACCGTGGGTTCTGTAGGCAGACTCGCGTACAACATCAATGTTAGCTGGAGAAGGTAAACTTTGGTCGCCCGGTTGCTTTCTTCTTGAGGGCAGATCCAGTCTTTTCAAAATTATCAATCAAACATTTTATCGCGGTTTCTACGGAATAGCATCATAAAGTCCTACATTATAAAACGTCGAAACTCCCTCTACGCCGCTACCAAACTACCATTGTTTAATAACACATTTTATCACTGACCGTAGTCCATTCCACTGATCCATGATTACTGAAATGGCGGGCTATTCACTCGTTGAGTGCCACGAACACGCAATGCTGCCAACTGTCCATGGCTGCCACTACTAATTTCAAACATTCACTTTATTCTGGGTCAGTCTGTATTTGTGCAGAAATAACAAGTACAGAAAGCTACTGCTCAGGAGATGTATTAAAGCATATAAAGCGTGGTATTAATGTGGTGATAGCACATATTGTATGGTATGGTAGAGGGTATATTCAAAGAGTAAAGTATTTCTGGGGAAGTAGTAACATGTACAGAATGGTATGACGGAGGAGATAGCATATAAAGCGAGGTATAAATGCGGGCATAGCACATGTTACGGCATAGTAGAAGGTATTGGGCGCAGAGTAAGGTCTTTCTGCAGAAATAACACGGCAGGAAGATATTGATTAGTAGATACCATTTAAAGTGGGGTATTAATGTGGGAACAACATTCATGGGTTTAGAACACAAAGGAGGATATTACTGCATAGATAGTACTGGGAGATATAACAGTGGGATATTAACTACCACTGTGGGGATAGACGATGGCATGGATTAAAGTATTGCTCTGAAGAGGGGCATCATATGGGGTAGTTTATTGCTGTACTGAGTGAGGAAAATCATCCTGTCGCATAGAATATATGAGGTCAGATAGTTTAAAGTGGGTATTCCCCGAGAGATAGAATAAGGCATGGAGATATATAGAACAAAGAGTAAGAAATGGCCGTGGGGATGGATAGCAAATGATTAATTAGCATTACAAGATAGGTTTGCCTATAGTGACTCATAGTGAAAAATATAACTTTTGAATAAATGCAGAAGTATGTAAGTACAATAGTAATTGTTATAGAATACCTTAATGTAAATTTATTTAATGTTTTGAAATTCAAAATTTATATATTATATATCCTAGCCAACAAATTATAGTACAGTGAAGTAACTAGTAAGAAAGAAAAAATGTGAGTCAACAGTGCAATTTCCTGTCCCCATAGTTGAACTAATTTGTTATTTTTTACCATGTCCTGAATTGTCACTCCTCTTCCAACTACCACCAAGGACAGAAGGTGAAGACAGTCTTCGTTAATTGTGGGTACCATTTCCAATAAATTATTCCTCAAATCTTAAACTTAAATTAATTATGTTCTCAACCTAATCTACAGTACCACGGTCATTTTCGCATTCCTTTTTTAAGCATCAAGTCAATTCTGTGGTAAAATAAACACCAGTGGTGAGACAGGCTTCGTATTTACCACTTTGAACTTTAAAATACTTCCCACTTCCTGAAAATTAAAGATCTTTCAAATTTCAATTAACTTTGTCTACTAGAACTTTAATCATTACTCAATTTATTGAATATATTGAGCGTGCTTAATAATTGAAGCTGTCATCCAATATTTTTGAGCCAGTACTACTAATTACGCCTAGAAACTTTTGATGTACCGAAATTAAATAAACTATACTTAAAACTAAATAATTATTTGACGCTTTTTACTGTGTTAGCCCCTATTGTAAATTGAACACTTCTTACTCTGTTCAATTTCTGAACATTTTCACTACATAAACCGTCCATTTTGTTTGTTAACTGTACCTACTCATTTTATTTATCAAATTATTCATCAGAAGGCCTAAGTCTTTAGTTAAGTGAAAATTTAAATAGCAAAACTAGATAAGTTTCATACAAACTATTAATTAATCATTTAATATTTATTCACAAAACTTTTATTTTTTCAGTACGTCAAGGTGAGGCGAGAGAATTAAGAACATCATGCGTTTTGGGAGAGATGGACATTACTCATATATTAATTTGAAAGGGAAATGTTGGAAAATTGAATCCAAGATGGTTATTTTCGTATAAGGCCAAATTTTTGTTCGTTAAATGAGGTTATGAAAAATACGTTTAACAAGATTTTAATCTAATAAATATATTAAGTGGGTAGATATATTACACCAAAACCAAGATATAGTGCATTCGCGTATTTATGAGTAAGTATGTACAAACTTTATGTGCACTCAACGTTTTTAACCCTGAGGCGTCAATGTAAAGAAATATTACTCGATAAGGTTCTTAGAAAATACAATGAAACGAGGTCCATTCTCATCTAATAATCTTGCATGTGGTCTCTTAATATGTGAAATGGAGATGATAATGAATACTTATGGTGTATAAATATGTCTTACAAACACTTCAATAATTATGAAATTTTATTTTTGTGAGGCCTTTCGTGTTCAATGATAATAGTTTTAGCCTATTATAGTTTTTGCAGATCAAACCTGTTTGGCGTAGAAGTTCTGTTTAATCAATTATATGTTCTATTTATCATCATGTATGTTTTGGATATTATCATACACATAATAAGTTGTCCACACATTCTATTGTAAGTTATAGTTACCTATGACGATATTGTTAAAGCAAAAGTATGCCGAATAGTCGTGCAGTTGCCATGAGAACATCTCCCTCACAGATAGATAGAGGATCGCTTCTTCACCTGAAAATGTACATAGGCTTTTTTAAATTTTATTATACCTAGGTTTGTGGTATATACCGTACGAAGTAAATAGTAAATGTGTTTAAGGTATATAAATGTCATTGTATCGGTATTTACATGAGTTGGGTAAAATGATGTGTCCAGAGTTTATTATTAAAGTGTACCTATTTATATTAATTGTCACTTACTAAATAAATTTATCTTGGAATGTTAATAGTGACACAATTAAAAATATTGTCGTTATTATTAATAAATCATAAAATTTTCTATTTTAAGAAGTTCTTGGGTTTTATACTTAACGAATTTCTGTTCACTTAGATTGTAATTTTAATCAAGTAGTGAAGAAGGATGTTACGTAAATCCTGCTTGAATAAGCGACTTTCTAAGTAAGAAGGATCACCTTTCAAAGCGGACCATTCACGTTTCTGAATGAATTAACGAAGCCACTCATGGTACAAGTTCCTCTCAAAAGACAAAGATTACTCATTACTGATTGCGATTGAAACTCGTATTGTTACTATTTGTATAGCTTTGATGCAAGTTTAGACCTTGAATTCCTATGATCAGAGTATTTCTGAGAAATCTGCAGATTTTCACCATTCATTGAAGACGTCCATTGCCTTTCAGTTTTTATGGACTTGCCTACTAATCCAAGCAACAGTATAAGATTACAGGGAACAATGAGTTAAGCTGTTTATTTAGTGAATGATCACTAAGCGATCCTGTCCTTATAACTTCCTACATCTCAAGCAATTCGTCTACTGTACTTAAAAGTAACGAAACATGTTATAGCCATAACAGAACTGACACTTGTTAGGGTTCCCTCTTGATAAATCCAATGTCATGATTTAATTTCAGATATCCTTATTATTACAATTGTTATTTAGCTTTTAACTTGAATTTGGACTAAGACGCTTGCAGATTTCATTACGTCCACTGTCTTCAAGTTGACCTGACGTATAATACATGCTGATATCCAAATCGCAATTTACCTTCAATTATGAAGATCCTTAGAATCAGCGTAGCGGCGAGCAAAAGAATCATAGGTCTCGCATTTCCTCTACGATGGCGAAAGCAGGCCGAGAAGAGTGTTCTTACGTGACTTAACGTTAAGAACACTTTCTCTCGTATCTATAAAATATGAAATCTGTTATTAATATACAAACTGAAATCTGAATATCGGAAAAGCACATTAAGGAAACGAAATTGTTCATGAAATATAAATTTAAGTATTCTTTACCAGTTGGACGTGGACGGACTCCTGGATGTACCAGTGGGTGTAGAAAGCGCTGACGAGCTGTAGGAAAGCGCTCAAAAAGAAGATAGAAGGATAGGGGTTGAGAGATTGTCGCAAGTCCATCAGCAGGGGAGCCAGTACTACCCCAAAAACGTTGCTGGCGGCAAAAGCGGTCATCAGCCCAGCCATTCTGCACAAAGTCGTCTACTTGAAATGTCAGTAACCCAATGAAAACATAAGATCGAAATAAACAAAAACTACTTTACTAAAATATCAATATTCTGTTCTGGCGGATTATCGCAAAATAATTGGAACTGTAAACTTTTATGTGCAAAATTTTGATTTTATTTTCAGTTTTTGTAATAGCTAAAAATAATTCCCGGCAAGAATTTTTAAGTTGAAACTAACATGGAAATTTATCATTTAATTGCGTCCAACATTCAATAAGTTCAAACTAGGAGATTCACGAACCGCGTGTACATTATTATTATTAACATTCAGAGATTAAATTTGTTTAAACATTCTTATACTCTGTTGCTGTACTGTACCGAAAAGCATAAAAACAACCTCTTTTGTTTATTCAAAATCTGGAGAATTCCTGTGTTAAAATAAATTATAAAACACTTGAGAAAAACATCTTAAAAGATTATATATGTAACTCAAATCTATAGTACATGTTCGTATTCTGAGGAAAATGGAAACGGCTAGCCTATGAAGTAATGTGCTCAAGGATATCTCTAGTCTATTGAACGACATGGCAATTAAATTCTTTATTCTTAGTTTATACTTAAATTGGCAGTTTTTGGCGGATAACGCTAATAGGAGTATAACCAAAGTCACTCACGGTTTTGGCGGTTAGTTTTCATATGAATTTTATCCAAATATTGCTTTTTTTATTCACACGTTATTGCACGCATTAATTTCTCCATAGTTCATGATATGGTTTTTTCTTAGATGGGTCTATAAGTATTTAAAAAATAGTTTATGTTATATTGTTTGATAAATCATTATAAATGTACGCTCAAGTGAATGAAAAATAATATTAAATTCATTATATTAAGCACTATTTTCTTTCTTCTAAATTACTCATATGTTTTCAATAAACTCCTATGGATTTAAGGATTATTTTAACAGTATGATGCAAATTTAGAATCTAACAGTTAAAATTCTCGACAGTTTGATTGATTGATTGTCTTAATCAGAGATTTGCGAGTTTTATTTTCATTAGAAATATAAATATAGGGTTACATATTAAAATACATATACTTAAATATTCGATTACTTAAAATATTAAAATGTAATAGATTTTTACATGAGTGTATTCATAGGATCATAAAGATTTTTGAAACAACTGTAACAAAATTACGCTTTACTAAGTCATCTTTTGTTATAATAATATAAGCCGAAGTTACTCCATTATCTGTAATTTCATTACATTTTAACATTTGTAAACTTTACTACTATGTGGTTCAAGGATAGCCTGTCATTAATGAACTATTTCCATAGTTCTTAAATTGGTATTATTTAAAAAAAAGTTTTATCACAAACGTTTTTGAACGAAATCACTGAACTCCGTCTGATAAAAATGTAATATTTACAATCATTTTGTACAATACTAAGCCTACCCTCTGTTCTGTTTTTGTTCTGTTTTTCACTCATTAAACTCTATATTTTAGTTAGTTAAATTGGAGCGAGCTTGAAGCAATATTTAATGGTCAATGTAAAAAAGATAAATATTTAAAGTGACGTATTGCATTTGTCTATTGCGCGGGAATTGTGTCGCGTTGTGGGTAGCGAGTTTAATATTTGATTCCCACACTGAAATGTTTATTTAGGTTTGGTAAAAATAATTATTTGAAACACATTCTATTGAATATTTTATGCTGTTTGGAGGCCGCTGTTAGGGTAATTGTCAAGTGGGGGTTTTTCGCGTCTTAATAAATGTCATACAAATTGCACTATGATCCGTTTAACATGAGAAGCCGGTCCCATTTGTATGCTTACTTTATCAAGCTCTTTAGGTATACCTAGAGGTAAGGCCAATATGACCAACTTATCGAACAAAACGAAGAAGAAGGTTGGTACAGTAACTGGTACAAAAGTTAGGTCGCAGACAGGATTTGAACTTGCGGTATCGTAACTCAGATCCTAAAGTCCAACGTCTTTGCTTTGCTGAAACCGGATCTCCCAGGTTTGAACATCAATAGTGCTATGAGAATTACAAATAGTTTGTTTAAACAAAATATAGTAAGTTGGAGGTGTAGACATTCAACAAAAAAAAAAAAAATCGAAATAGGGAGCATAATTTAATTTAATAAAAAAAAAATAATTTACATAATTTAATTCGAAGTAGAAATTGGACCATAATTTAACCATATTATAAATATTAAAAATATTCTGTAAATAAGATTAAATTGTAAATAAAGAAATTCAGTCATACTAATGAGCACTTTAAACGACTGCCAAGTTGTTTCAATTAATTTTTTAAAGTGTTCTCAAGCGAACTCTGTTCTTACGTAACTAAGAACAAATATTATCTGAAATTAATAAACATATACATCATAATACTCAAAGCGTAGAGCTTTATTTATTCTAAGTTTAACAGAAACTTGGTATCAGAGATGAACATACCTGTTAGAAGACAGGAACTCGGCAGTGCTGGTAAGACCTGAAGCATGTACTTTGAAATTTATGATTTAGCAACTGAATTAGTCTGCGCTGAGTTAGGATATATTATCATCCATGCATATCTGAAAAGTATAGAAGCTAAACAAAATTGCAATACACGTGCAAAAAAAGTAACTAACATTAAACCAAAACCAATAATATTTCTATTCGATAATTATTATATTTTAAAAGCTATATATGAAAAGCTAATGCAACTAAATATAATAGTTTTAATAAGGCATGGCTTCCTTACAATCCAAATAGACGAATTATACTGCTCCTCAAAATATTAAGAGTATGTACAACTGAATGTTTATCTCTTTATTGGTATCGCCATTTAACCCTCCAGAACCTGAAAGAAAGCTTGCATTTAATAATAAAGCTTGCAATTAATAAGCTTTACTCTTATTATATATTATGTAATGTTAAAAAGCATTATCTATTCACCAAAGCTCTAAAAATTGTATGAACAAGTTACTAATGGCCAGTTACTTACTCATAGACGTGATTATCATACAATTATCAGCAATTAGAAGTGCAGCTTATTAGTTCTGCAATAGAGGGAAGTAAGTTCGCTGTTATACCCGGGCAATAGCAGCCAAGTGGCTTGGATTATATTTGTAAGACTTACTGAATGTTTTGTGCAAACTCATTATACTATAAAAACAGTACGGCTTTTTGCACTGAACTAACGTTTATAACACATCAGTTAATATTTACGGCGTTTGAAATGTATTCAGAGTAATTTTGAGGAATAATGAAACACACAGTAACTAAATTACAAATTATTACAAGCCAGTTCTTAGGTTTTATTTCCGATTGTCTGTCTGACTCTTTGAGATTTTGGGAATAAAAGTGTGTTTCGTATGTTACAATTGCTCAGAAGGTAAAAGTGTGGACATGTTTTATCAAAAGCGAGGGTTTCCTCTGTATTATACAAGCGAGCATATTTGATACGTTTTGTCGCCCTCTTAAATATAATGATAATTTAAAACTTCAGGACATTCCAAAATGGAGGGTGCAAAATTATTTGTCAGGTTATATGAAACTGATGTACAAGAGAGAAACATTCAAAATATTAATTTTAAGTTATTTTAACTATTACTTTTTAATAAGTGGCTGAGGCGGGTTGGAGTATTCATTTACGTGTTTAAAATCACCTTTTATTCTTTTTAGAATTATATACTAGTTTGTCTATTTGTAGAATTTTGTTTTATCATGTTGGTTATCACGAACAATCTAATTTAAACCATTATGCAATCTTTTTTTTTAAACTAAACAGTTTTTTTTATCTTCGTCAGTATATTGAGATTATTTTGTAAATGGCAACATTTGGGAGGTACAATTTTTTACTGCTTATTAGCAAGACACATATAAATATAACTATTAAAAGATTTGTTTGTTCGGTAATTGTGTTTCCTCAGTGAAAATAACTGTATTTAGCTAGTATTCACTTTTGAAATTTCTATTCTCTACATTAGATTAGCCACTTAAAAAATTTAGGAATTACCTGCAATCTTGGAAAATTCTTCAGTCTTGACAAAACTCTTTCAATTACTCTTCCCAGAAAACTGAAGCAAGCTGATTAAAGCAACTGATAATATTCCCTGCCAGATAGACTTGAAGAAGTACTGATTTCCACGTTATTGACATTACAACTACTTTATATTTGAAAAGTCTATAAGTTAAATTATTATCAAACTAAGATTACGCAGCATTTTTTAACATGTATGTGATGACGTTTATTTCTGTTTTGATTACATTTATAGTTTATATAGACATATGGAATTTATAACAATGAAGACAATAGTGTTAGATTTCAAATTTAACAAACAGGATTTTACTTGATTGTTTTTACGATGTACTAGATTTACCCCAACGAATATGTCATATTTTAGCGCACAGGCAGTAATGTTAATCCGTATTTTAGTTGTTTTACACTGTCGATAATTGTGTAGAATAATTAATTATAAAACATTACGAATGTTTTATTTCCCAAATGTTTTATCTATGCATTTGATAGAGTACACAGTAATTCAAAATACTTTTGTAAGTTCAGGAACATTTTATTTGACCCCTGATACATCCGCACTACAAAAAAGTGTACTTATCGAGCTCACGTCGCGACTTGCTAAAGACAAAAGTGCGCCTTATCTGTTAGCCTACCTGTCGTGGCTTGCTCGAACGCGTTTTAGTGTAGTTCTTAGCCTTACTCCATGCCCATTTTCCAATGAAGTAATATTAAACGAAAAACCGGGTTTTGATTTTAGAATACTCTATTAATTCCCCTTGCTAAAGAGGTAATGGATAAGCTAGTTAATATTGTAGGAAAAGATACAAAGCTACTGCTCCCTTGCGTTATCAAAAAACCGAAGCGTTAGTCCTTTTATTCGTTGCATACCATACAAAATTATAATACTTAATATAATTTATAGACTTTTAGCAAGTTCTACAAAATGATTTCTCATCAATGTAATACCAACCTGCGTGGAGATGATCAATAACAGCTCTGTTGAGAGTCTTGAATTTATACGGGGCATACCTGAATGTGAATAATTGTTCCATACAGGCTCACGTGAAGTGTTCTGATCTACAGATCCATGGCGGTTGTTTGCCTACCTGAAGGACCTCGTGTGCTCATCTGTGACATCACTGATATAGCAGTAGGTCAGAAGATAAACGGCGCAAGATCCCCCGGACAAAGACATCGGTAGCGAAGCCAGCAGAAACACATAAGGATGTAGATTGGGTAGTAGCGACAAGCAGCCCCAACAAAAGTATGTCAGCGATATACCTGGGAACAACGTTATTTGGTTAGAACGTGTATTAAAACTGAAGGCCTTTCAGAGAGTCAGTATTTAGATTTGGTCAACATATTACACGGCAGATTGGTGTTAAATTTTGTATACAAAGTCAGCCTATTGCAGTTATTGTCCTCATGGCAGCCCTTAAGAAATATTTCTACATAACTTCACAGTCCCCTTTCAAAAGTATACGCTATATTATACGACTTGTGGAAATGATAACTGTCCCAAAACACAAAAAGTTGAAACTTAGTATAATAATTGACCTTATACATATCCCTGCTTAGTTTGGTAGCCACCTTGTTACGCCATTTCGTTTCAATATGGCAGACGTTCAAACCAAATAAAAATAAAAAAATCGTTATTTATAAACCTACATAAAAAGGCTTTTGAAACGCTTATAGAATATCTAAAACATTTAGTAATTTTAGATGTTTTTTTTATATCTATTACATGAATATATCACAAGACTTTTTCCCACGAAACGTCGAAAGGAAGTTTGAACATTTCGTACAAAATTTATCTTATAAACAGTTTGGTACTCCCTTTTTAATATGATACCCATTCAAACTTTTAAACATTTCTTAATTTATTAACCATTTCACTTCTCATTATTATAAACCTAGAGAACAAAATAAACAGTGATTTGGAGTGCTTATAACGTTTCCTGAACCTTTTTGTGTAAAGAATACAGATACAGCAAGAAACTGAGCCGGAAGGGCAATTAAGAAATGGATAATAGAGAAAAAAACGAGATTTTGACTCAGACGTTAATTATTGCAGGTCAACTGATAGGCCCCCGACATCAGATCAATAGATCTGAACCAGTAACTGTGTTTAACAAAGGATTTCTAATATCTCGGGATCTGTACCGACAATGGCTTCCAAGATTGCAATTAAAAATACCGCATTCGTTATTGTTAAAATCGCTATAACATTAGAATAGTGAACATAATAAAATATAGCTGAACAATAATGAATAATTTATTGTTAAAGATAAAATTCAGAAGCTGTTAAATTATATGGCATTTTAATATTAAATTATGGTTGTTTCAATGTATTCTTTTTAGTTAGTGAAGGGAACAAGACATATTTTGAATGGAGACATTACAAGCTATTATACATAATAAAAAGCCTTGAAAAATAAAACATTTACTTTGACTTTTGCATGGTGAGTGCCAAGTTCTGGACTTTTTAACGTTTTGTCTTCTTTTCGCAATATGGGTTTCTTTAACGCTGGTTGGTAAAATGGGCAATAAGATCAATTTAAAACTATATTATTTAATTTTATTTTATACTTTAGTAGTTATTTGTAATTAAATAAGAAATGGTTGTGGGTGAAACAACAAAACAAATATTAATTATTTACAAAATAAAATGATTTCAGTACTCAAAATGGAGAAGTTTTCTCTATTAGTATCTTAGAAATATTTTAGAAAATAGAGTACTAAACAAGTTATGGAAATTAATGCTGTAGCATTATAGAGGTTTACGCAAATGTCTTGTTATGATTCACTAGATGATAGTCGTAACATGAAACTACCATAGATAACATTAACGGCTGCATATTACACAGTTATCTACAAGGTAACGATATTCAAGGCATCTAGTTTCCAAGTATTTTGGATTTAAAGTTATTATTTTTAATATATCAGCTATTATAAATACATTACCTTGAACATCCATTAATGAAAAATACCTTTGTTAAAGAGGCTGAGTTAGGACTATCTACCACTCAACCTCAATCTTTCTGTAAAAGTACTTAGGCTGATTTGTACACACTGTACTTACCCTATCTGTATATTATAATCATGATTACGCCCTCAATAACTATTACTTTACGAAAATCAACATGGCCATTCTAAAAGTAAAAGACAAGTAGAAACCTATTGTTCAAGCCCATGGAATAAGGAGTTTTGGACCTCAGAGCTAAAAGATATTTATATAAAACTGGTCTAAATGATAGTCTAAATAGTTTCTCAGTTTTAGAAATTTTTAAAATTAAAAATAAACGTTTTTCGGTACTGTAGTTTTCACCTTAATTTCTTACCTTCAAAGGTTTAATACCTTTGAAACCAAGAGATGAAGCTCTAGGAACAAAACATTGTTTCATAACAACTCTGAATGTACAAGAAGTCAATGGAACAAACACTTTTGCGGAAAAAAATGGAAAAATTATTAGCCAGTTAATATTTTTGAGCCTAAATCTGAACCATAAAGTTTTATTATTTAATTCCAGAATCAAAATATTATTCTATTAACAAATTTTGGATAGACAACTACAAATCACTGTACAACTATCTGTTTGTTGTTGTCAGAGTACCAGCCTCTGAGTTAGAATTAGGATTGAATGGTGATTAAATAAGTAATAACGGCTGCAACACACAAAAACAAACCTGCTAATGAGATGACCATGAAAGGTTTACGACCGTTGGCGTCGCTCCAAGGCCCAATGAGAACAGCCATGCAGGAGGGAACGAAAGCCTCCAGGAGGGCACGCCCTGTGATGATGTGCGCCGTGGTGGGCTGCACGAGGTCCTCTACATTGGGGGAGACAGGATCCGTACAGTTGTCGTGAGGTAGCTCCAGTAGAACTCTACACGTCCGGTACTCCAGTAGGTTTGTGATCACAGTGTCTACAATAACACTACTTTTATATGAGTATCAGAAATGGTAAGTAGGTTTCTGGTATTGGACCACTTTGAAGACATTGCTTTTGAAAAGTGGAGTATTAAACCAAAATTTGGTTACGGTATGTTGACGATGTCTTTTTTGTATGGGAAAATAAAATTAACATTCAAAATGAATTTTTAAAACACATCAGTACAATTAGACCATCGATAAAATTTACAATTGAAAATGAGGTTAACAGTGAAATTCCATTTCTTGATATTTTCATAAAAAAAAACAAAAGAAAACACAATTTTATTAAAACAACATTATTTTACAAGAAGACTTTCAGTGGACAGTACCTTAATTATAATTCAAATCATCCTGAACATGTAAAAATTGGATTAGTACAAAGTTTTTTCCAGAAAATTAATAATTTGGTCACTGATAACAAAGATAAAATTTTAAAGGAAAATTATACTACAGATCTTTCGATTAAAAACAACTATCCTCCGTTAACTATTGAACGAGCTAAGGCTAAAAACAAAAGTTGCAAGCAAATGAATAGAAAAGACAATCCTAATTATCTCACTACCGTAACTATTCCTTATGTAAAAGGAACATCAGAAAAAATTCGTAAGATAAATTTTAAATTTAACATCTGCACTGTTTTTAAGTCATAAAATAATCTAAGAAGCTACTTAACAAAATTGAAACCAAAAACAAACAACAGGAAACCAAGAATGTAATATATAAAATTGACTGTGGATGCAAAAAGACGTATATCGGCCATACATCAAGACCTGTGGCAATTTGGCTAAAAGAACATATTTACAATTATAAAAAAGAAAACATTGAAAAATCTAAATTAGTTGAACATAACATAGTTGAAAGAAAATTACCATATAAATTTTGAATCATCAAATGTAGTTTTTAAAGAATCTTCCTGGACTATAAGAAATAAAATTGAAAGTGCATGTATGACAGTTTTAAAAGATAATTACATTTCCCAACCTTCTGTAAATTTCAGTGATATTTTTATACCATCAAGTAAAAGAAGAAATCCATCCCAAAATTATGAATTGCAAACCATATTTTCTACACAATTCTTTTAATAATTTATTAGTTTTTGGTCTTTACAATTAGTTTTAAATTTTATTCTATTTTATCATATTTTTTTATATTTTAGACATACCGTATTGTTTTCTATAAATAATATCTAACTGATGATGCCTTAACCGGCGAAAGAGCTTTTTTTTTAAATAAATTTAAATGTGGAAGAATAAAAAATTTCTTTTCAATTAAAACCTACTCACTTCCATCAAGAATACAAAGCAGAAAAAGTATTGGTCAGGTAATAGCTAACAGTGGCTTCACGATATGATCCAATATTGCTAATTTACAAAAGTAACAGAACAATTTTAAAAAGTAATACAATTTTAGGTACAGCCTAAAATCCTATTATGATAAAATTTGCAAAATTTACATAATATTTGACCTCTCCACTTAGAGTAGTAGAGGTATGATTTACTGAACAAGAATATTATTTTTGATCATCATGATAATCTTTTAAACATTTCTGTGAAATATGTAGCTAATTTATTTATGTCATTTAACATTTATTAGGTATCATATAAAGATGCAGAAAGTTCATCTATCTAAAGTTAGAGCATTTTGTTCATAACTTAGCTATGGTGGGAAGGAGTACTTCAATGTGAATACTGAGGTTAGCTCCAGTACACCTTCCTCTTAGTGCATCTGAAATATGATGCTGTCGCAGATTCCTAGAACCTGGAGGTATGTTCACCTGAAGGGATCCAAAACAAGTCGGCGACAAAGAAGATCAAAACGGACCATTTGCTTCATTTCTACATTAGAAACACTTACAACATAATAGAATACAACATGCACCTGATGAAGCAATTATTATAATACATCTTCAACTATATTACACTATATTTTGTAGTCTAGGCGTCTCTGAGTTCGTTCATTGCAAAGAGTTCGTTTTGGGCTTCTTCGTCGGCGACTTGTTTTGGATTCCTTTTGAATAACTTCAGACGAATATGACTCCAGGTTCCACCACCCAAGCATGCGGCAGCGTCATATTTCAGACGATTCACTAAGAGGGATGTGACCTCACATTTTGTTCATGATAATTAAACTGATCAACATAGAATTCCTGCACGTTTAATATTCAAATGATTTATAACGAATGTTCCACCTTTAACAGACGCGTTACTAACAGGTATATCGCTATTCACATTAACTTAAAGTTTTAAATACTTCATAGAACATAAAAATATGAATTAACCAAATCAAATCAATTCCTTAATGCTGTTAATGTCTTTGTTTGAAACAGGCGAGACATTGCACTAACTTTGTACTCTGGATGTCAACAGCCATAACAGAGTTATAGGAACAACTAACAAACCCCTAGAAGGTACTTCCTCAATCTGCGTTATTCGGTTACTTCTCTTAGGTGAGTTACAAGTTTGACGTAACTATTTTTGTATTCTTACATTTTTACAAACAAAAGAAATAATTATTTTCAACAAATAAAACTATTGAGGAATGTACAATAATAACGAATTATGATTTCTAAAAAGGTTTTCTATTAATTAAAAGTACAATAAGCAATCTGCTACAAGTAAAATCAAGGGACGCCTACACTTTTCTACTCTACTAAGGATCTTGGAAGTTTCAGCTGAAATTCAGGACCACTCCAACGGACGTCGTCATTAATAATAGCGGTATTCACAAATTATAACATATTAAACAGTTATATACAATTTCTCTTTGACCGGTAAGTATGTTGTGGACGAGAGTTGGAGTTGGCAGTTATTATTCTGCCAAACAGAATGTTCTCATTTAATAATCATGAACGTTGACCTATCTTGTGACTTAAAACTAAGTCATAATTAAATTACTGACATTAATCATTAACAACAGAAACAGCCTTTAATTTTAATAACCTTTAAAATCATCAATCTGCTCATGAACTTTTAATTTAATTTACACTAGGGGTTCCGTTATTTTAGGTCTGATAAGTACCTTATAACAGCACTTACTGTTGGGAAATTATTCCCAAACCTTTCATGGTGATTACAAATGTATTTTGGTCCATTCTCTCAATATTCATTAAGCCTGACTACGTACGTTGAGTTATACAACAAACAAGGGACAACATTTTAAATACGCTGATTTTGTGAGATTAAGAAGTCGTATGTCCTAATGCTGATATAAATTAATTGTCCTTAACACTGTGGGCTCGACGATCATTTGGGATTTTAAACTTCGTGCTGAATTTTCTTACGTGTTATGGTATAAAATGAAATTAAAATTATAGTCTTCAACATCTAAAGGATTGTTATATTAAGATACACAAATGGAAGATAGTCTGTAGAATAAAGTATAGTTACCGTTCATACCCTTATTGGTAGAATGCATTAATCGACCTTCAATTTTAGACCAGATACCGACCCCTAATAAAATTAATGAATTACTCTATGTTATCAGATATAATGAGAAGTCAGTGTTATCGGGCCTGCTGTGATTTTATAAAAATTAGTCATTACAACCATCATCAGCAATCCATGATATTTATGAAATTAATTACAATAAAGATAAAAGTCTTTGTATATACTTTTATTATCCCAGGTATTCTAACAAGGAATAGCTATTATTATGAGGAAAAGTTATTCATACGAGGAACTAGACAAAGTGCAAGAGATTATTGAAGGTAACGACACTGCACTATCAAAATTGGTTGGATACGCGGATAGTAATTACATTACAAAGACACTGTCTACACTTCTTATCAGTAAGGTCAAAATTATATTTGATAACAAACTTGTTTTAGAAGCTATTAATTTTCCACTTTTATGCTGGAATATTTATGTTTTTAGAAAAATTTACATATTTAAAGTATTAACTAACATATTTAATGTTTATTAACAATACATTATTCTACATAGTTTGTATTCTGAACGGAATTCGTGCTTTGTAGCGGTACAATCATCATATAATTTTCATGTAATATAGAACTAAATATTTGAATAACTTCAATATTTTAATATTTATATTGTTTATTATATTACCTCACTTATATTTTTGAGATGATTACAAATATATATTTAAGTTTAAATAATATTTATTTTAAGATTTATGCTTGTAGATAAATAAGTTTTGGAATATCATTCATTAGGATTCGAATATTCGAATATAATTTATTTAGTTATTTATTTCAATAAATAGTATGTGTTGATTCTGAAACCCAGTTGACGATGTTTTTGATACACATTAAGACATTTTCCAAAAAATACGAGTATGTGTAAAATCTTTGAAAAATTACCCAAACTTTACATTACTTTACTTGTCATATTACTTTTTTTAATGGATTTCCTTTTAGTGACCTGTGGAAACAGAACAATAACAAATCTATTTATTTTTCAGATATAAGACGAAAAATATTACAAGTAGCTTAACTGTAAATAGCAATTGAGTCATACTGCTTAAATATTATTTTACAGGCACTGCTAAATTCGTGATCACCAAATAATTTGAGTGTGTAGGATGTTTAAAAGGCACAACACGCTGTCTACTATGGTGGAGTTCCTACTGGGCACGGTTCTGTAGATGATTACGTCTTCTTAATAGTGCTGAATCGTAGCAGAAATTGTTCTATAACAATGTTAATAGGGAATCTGTTTGTGGACTGACCTAAAGTGTCTCGGCCAGCAGGGATATGAGTATGGAGGGTTTCGAGGTGGTTGAGCTACTTCTGAACACGGCTCTGTAGATGATCACGTCTTCTTAATAGTACTGAATCGTAGCAGTAATTGTTCTATAACAATGTTAATAGGGAATCTGTTTGTGGACTGACCTAAAGTGTCTCGGCCAGCAGGGATATGAGTATGGAGGGTTTCAGGATGGTTGAGCTACTCCTGAACACGGCTCTGTAGATGATCACGTCTTCTTACTTGTACTGAATCCTAACAGCGATTGTGCTATAATACTCGTAAAAGGAAATCTGTTAATGGGCTAACCTGAAAGTGTCTTGGCCAGCAGGAACATGAGTAGAACGGGCTCTATGATGGTGGAGCCTCTCGTTGGCGAGGGACTATGGATTATTACATCTCCGTAATTGGCCTGAATTCCACCAGAAAGCAATTTCCGTCGCTCCTCGTTCTCGATCTAGAAATAAAAAAAAAATAATAAGAAAAATCTATTACCTAAGGTTAAATTTTGATTCAGTTTGTATCGAAGGGCTTTGAAGACACTGAAATTCATACCTACAAAACTGCAAGGCAAACAGGCGAGACACTAATGTTTTATCAAGCAATACGATTATATTTTCTTACAGTCTGATAATACGGAATACTACTAAATACACATAAAATTAAACATTTACGTGGAGTAACTGAACATATTTTAACATTGTTATACTTTAAGTTCCCTTAACTTTCTGTGATTAAAAAAAGTACGAACCCTCTAATGGTTGATGCTCAGCAGGCTGCAAATTATTCATTTCCTGGTCGTTACAGAAATTTCTTTTTTTGAATGATTCTAGAAGTTAATTGCTTAGGATCGCAATGATCTTACATGTGATGTGATGGTGGTGAACAGCAAAACGTAGCTTTAGTAGCAATAGCGACCTAGACAACTTCAAAGTTCGATGAACGATTTCGGATTTTTTTCGGAGATTCTAAATTAAAAACCTCAATCAACCTGATAGAACTCTGATTTATTTCGATTCCGGTTTATTGTTTTATTGAGTTTGTTCATCTTGAAATCAAGAGCTTCTATAAAACAATATAATGACAAAAGTGATATGTCGTATACAGAAAGTCATTTGATACAGAGTTGATCACATTAAATCCACCAAACTTAGGTTGGTTACATCAAAGGTCATCGTTCTGTATACCACAAATAAATACGCTTACAAATTTTACCTCACAAATTTAGGAGTAATGCACAGATGCAGCTAATCATTCGTGAAGAAGAGGGCGCACACTGTGGGTAATATGTGATTTATCTGGACAAAATTCATAGCTTTTACGAGATGAATGCAAGTGATCATTTAGAACAGGGGAGGGATTTGTCACTGTTTATAGATTCTATCCTTGGGCTCCAACACATTCTGTGTGGATATTTCATAAAGATGATTTATAAAATATCCATTTCTCTAAATGTTCTTCTGAAATTATTATTCTGTACCGAGAATTTAACATGTTTGGTTCATGATGTTCTCATATTAAGGAAAATTTAACAAGAAATAAAAAAGTATTTCATACTGTTATTCAAAATGACGTGCACAATCCAATTGATTAAATATTGGTTTGCACGAAAATAGTAAACATGTGTTTATTACGTTATTTATAATCAGGTTTTAACTAATGAGGTATCAAACTTTTAAATGTCTTTATAAGTTTTAAATTATTGTTAATTTTGTTTTGAAGTTGTATAAACCCGCCATTTTTAAACTAATGATGAACTTTTTCCTGAAAGTAATATCCTATAAATGCAAAATTACAATGCTGTAACTTAAAATATTTATCAGTTACGATTTTAAACATTTACAAATATAGATGGAGGATAAACGAAGCGAAATTGACGACAATACCCGGAAATAGTTCCACAAGTTTTTGTAAACACGGTATAAATTTTGGGTTAAGTTAAGAAAGATATGCCCTGATAACAAATTATTGATTGGTATTTTTAGCCATTTTGATACCCTCTTATTTAGGTTTCCATCAAAACTATCGTGGTTGATTATTGATTACTTTCTCAGTAGAAATGTATTTATCGATTTACAAAAAACTAGTTTGTGTACTTTTGTATGTAAATTGGCTCTCGACTACTGGACATTGAAGATGTCAAAGGTGAATTGACATCCATATGAATTCATTTCCGTATAAACATCATATAATTACAATATTTAACTGTAAAAATATATTGAGGAACTCTTATAATCCAGAATATTCTTTATAATATAGTATTTTGTTTTGTTTTGAAAGATTTTATTCATTCATTGTTATCATAATTTAATTTACAAAAATTAATTTCTAATGAATAAAAGGTCAAGTTCTCTTAGATGTTTAAACAGATTGCGCATAAAATCGAATCTCTCGTTTGGAGCCGTAAAGGATAACAACATTAATTTGTTTATATTAAATGTTATGTTATAACTTTATTAATGAGTATTAATAGGATCTTATGCTTTTAGAAAATTAACTTACAGTTTGCATATCCATATTGTGGTTGTTTTACTAACAACTTGGTTTCAAATAAGCCGACTAGGGAAATTAACTGACCTCATAAACTAGTTGATACAGTTGTTGCTGATATTGTATCAGTCATTTAAGCCTGTTACACATAATCTTGACCCCAAATTTGTTGGATAAGATTATTATTATAGGTTGTTGGTTAGCTTCCTTTATGTGAGGTACATAATATAATACGGTAAAATATGATTTGAAAACTACTCTTACAAAAACTTGTACCTTTTTTATGTATTTTGTTCCATAAGTAAACTAGTCAGTAATTTTTATATCATTAAGTATAAAAATATATTTTAAATACGGGAAAAGTATTTGGAATTTGTTGAAAAATTTAAATTTAGTTTTTAAATTTAGAACAAACCAAGAAAATAATTGTTCGTATCAATTAAATCACGTTATTATTAATCAATAACCTATTTGTAATAATTTAATTAAACTTTTTACGGAAGAGATGTTACTGAGAGCAAATCCTTAAGAACACTTCTAGCTGAATACTGCTCTATATTATATTATTAAAGTTTCCAGCCTATCAAGGATTTTCGTACACTTTCTGTTTAGTGCAAATCGTTCACGTCTCCAGATTTCGTCCTTGGTGTCGTTGGCCCTAGGCAGAACAAACCCCAACTTTATAATCTAACTGTACAATAAGCTTAAACTTTCATAATAAACACATTACATTAATAGTTGGCTAGCGAAAAAAAAACAATTCACACAAACACATCACTTTAAGAATTGGTTTTATTATAGATGGGTTTAATTCTAGAGAAATTGTACATGTTCTCGCCAAGACGCCGCTATCCAGAAGAACGTAAAATTTGCAAGCTTACTCCCATCTGCGTAAGTCTCGACCTACTATTCTTAGTTATCTTAAATTACAACATTGGTTTCAATGTACATGGTTTTTTATTGTTGGTTAGTATTTCCTCTTTAATTTATAATATTTTAAATTTAAGGCTTTGCTATAAAATATTTATATATTCTATAAATGTGTGTGTTTTTGATAAACAAACACTCTATAGTTCAATAATACTATGTTAGATCCATCAACACAGTCGCTACTTCCAAAAACGATACTTTAGCCAGAGAAATATTGTACATAGCCTCAAATTCGATTCTTCATTTATTTGAACACTATTCTTGAGCAGTTATAGAGGATTAGGTCTGCATATCTTAAAAATAAAATATATTGTTCTTTATATGAAACTAGCAGACTTGCTATAAAATATGTATATATTCTATAAATGTGTGTATTTTTATAAACAAACACTCTATAGTTCAATAATACTGTGTTAGATCCATCAACACAGTCGCTACTTCCAAAAACGATACTTCAGCCAGAGAAATATTGTACATAGTCTTTGGTTAAAGCCTCAAATTCGATACTTCATTTATTTGAACACTATTCTTGAGCAGTTATAGAGGTTCAGGCCTGCATATCTTAAAAATAAAATATATTGTTCTTTATATGAAACTATCAGACTCTTCTCTATTAACTACAATATCCATCATGCCACCTAAGGACTAAATATACATTTGTGGGGTGCTCTCGTGTTTAACGGACAAACAGACCAATGACCGGATTTTCTATCCGACAGTGAATTTTATCTGAATTACAAAATAGTCGGGTCATGAAATAACAATCTAAGGCAAGTGAGAGATCCGGGTTCGAGTCCCGGCGGAGCAAGTACTGTTTGTGATTCAATGTTTATTGAAAAAATTAAATTCGGCTATTGCCATTTATACAAATTAAATTAATAAAATAAAAGTCATTTGACAGATATTTGGCCTTCCGATCATATGTTAGTTTGGTTATTTAAACACATATGTGACAGATACGGCTAAATAACAAATAATAGAATTGTAAAAAGTAAGGGCTCTGTGGGGTAATGGTAGCACATTCATCCGGCAAGTGAGAAATCCGTGTTCGAGTCCCGGCGGAGCAAGGACTTTTTGAGATTCAATGTTTATTGAAAAAACTTTATATAATAATAATATAATATAAATTATATTATTATTATATAAAATCACTCCCCCCCACACACACACACGCACACACACGCACACAAATATATATATATATATATATATATATATATATGATATATTCATAATGTATATATATATATATATATATATATATATATATATATATATATATATATACGTTATGAATGTACAGCTACAAAACTACAAACCTGTTAATATTTAATTTAATTTTAAGCTGTTAGGATGCCTTTTTATATTTTATATTATTAATCTCAATTTCAATTTTAATATAAAGCCCTTTTTCGTATAATATACCAAGGAGTTTATAAAATTACACTATAAATCAGAATAGAACATTTCAGCTGATTCTAAAAATTTATATGTTTACTTTTAATTCTTAGGTTATACACTTTTTGTATCCTTTTTGAAAACGACAATATAGTCGAAATATTAAAGGATTTGTGTAAAGTCTTTTTCTTCTATTGTTTATATATATAAATTGGGAACTAGCTGTTTATAGGATTCTAAAACAAAGATAGTCTACTATCGAAATACGAATTCCACTAGCATATCAACTGTATCAAAAATCAGCGGTCAACCAATCAGCGCAAAAACATTTGCAAAAAGCACGTACTCTTTTTTGCATTTATATGGCTTGCTGGGCTGGAATTGGAACCGGTCCACTACTCTCTCACTTTATCACCAGTTCACATTAAGAACGGAGTTGATCTCGATCATGGATCCTTCATTATGCAACAAATGCAAAACATCTGCGCTAACTTCATTTCATGGGAATGTTTTGTTGGCTATAGTAAAATGACCATCTCTGTTTCACCCTATTCCAGTTAAATACGGATAGGGGACAGTATACTTATAGGTTTCGAATTGAAAAGATAATATCGATAACCAGATAAAAAGATAACATTTTACCACACTATTAACTCGACTTGTGCGGGTAGTGATTGCCCAGATGAAGTGGAACATTGGGTTTTGCTTTTTGCTGTATCCAGTGTAGGTGTAACTTAAAGTTTAAACCAACTAGAATGAAGTGCCTTCATTGGTTGGTTGATACATCATTTAGGTATTTTAGTTTAAATTACAAGAGAAGTCAAACAGAATAGTACATTTTGTTGCCAACTGTATAAACGTTTCAAGTGTATTGATATTTTTATCAAGAAAATTACTTATTTGAACATTAGTAAATTAAAAAAAACACTATTCTGATTTTTTCTATAAGACGTTGTCTTTGTAGAATTTGAATAGGCCAAAAAATTCTTTTATATTAAGAAATAACTTAATCCTCCATCATTTGTGTTTTTAGAATTCGTAAATGATATGTTCTAATAAATAAAGAACATACTCCTAGAAGAACATACTATCAGTGCTTAAAAATTTTTACAAAATTAACAACATATTTGGACATGAGACCTTTTGTAGATGATATTCAGAAAAATAGGCTTGTAATAAAACTCTTACATGTTTTATTTATAAAAAAGATAAATTTAAGATTTGACACCGCTGAATTCATGTTAGTTAATTAACTAATATAATTTTAAATTCATCAAAACGCAAAACAGTTTATATAGATTTACGGAAAAGGGGCTGGAACAAAACTAAAATAATTAAGACATTATTTAGTTATATGACAATGATGAAAACAAATGTAAAATAAATTAACATTTGTTTTACAAAGCTGCGCTTTGCTGTACGCTTTGCAAAACTGTTGAACAAGAGATATAAATCATTACAGTTGAGTTGTATTTTGTCTTTGAGTGTAGAAATCCAGTTGTGTTGGAGTCTAATTTATCAATGTTTTATAAATATATACAAAGCCCTTTGTTTGAAGGTTATTTTTGACGATGGAAGGATTTGGAAGGAAACAGGATTTTTCCGGACATTTGCCATCGTTTAGTGAAACAAGAAATCAGTAACACTACGTTTCGAGATCTGCAATCTGATCTCTCTATCTCGACATAAGAGATCAGATTGCAGATCTTGAAACGTAGTGTTACTGATTTCTTGTTTCACTGAACGATGGCAAATGTCCGGAAAAATCCTGTTTCCTTCACATACCTGTATACAGAGCGATACGATAAAATTGCGCGTTTTCAAGATTTACAGACAATGTGAATAAAAGTACTTTTGTCCAGTACACATACGGTTGTAAATGTTTAGTTTCCAAGAAAATTGAGAATTTTTGAATCGCCTCCGTGTAGGCAACACGAAGTGTACTCTGAGATTCGAGCAAAAAACGCAAAGCTGCTGAAACAAAACTTTATTTCCTTCATAATAACACATAAACGAGCCACATAATGTAAACAAGAATTAAGAAAAATTATTATTACAGCGAATAATAACATTTCTCCCGTTTGTGTTTAACAAAAGCTAAGGTATAATTTACACCGACTGTCTTACATTTTGAAAAAGTCGGGGTTTTCTCCCACTTCGGTTGCGTAGTAGTTTTTTTTTAATTGTTAGTATTTTCTATTGACAGTATTTTTAGTTAATAATATTTTTTAAACTGTTTAAATTAAGTAGTTATTTAATTTGTAATTAGGAAGAAAAACACATTTAGTTTCAGTAGCTTTGTGGTTTTCTTAAGGGGAATCTCAAAGGGAACACTTGGTGTTGCCTACATGTAGGCGTTTCACAAATTTAAATTTAAAGTTTCTCGGAAAAAATATTTGCAACCCCATGTGTATTGAACAAAAAGTTTTGTATTCACATCCTATATCAATCCTGAAAAATGCACACTTTTTTTCGGAATCACCCGGAATATATGGGGTATATGCAGGTAATACTAAAGCAATTACATAACTAAACACTCCTCTCTTCGACTTAATGCTGTTGTACGTTTATTAAATTTTGTAATTGTAACTGTACCAATTTATATAAATTAGAACATTGATAAATTAGACATGTTTCTTTGTTGCAATAAAACCTGTTACGAATATTCACTTGCCACCTACTTGTGGTGACATGAGTACCGCTGACCGTGTGGTTACATAACACACAGCACAATGGTTGATTTACGATAATTATTTCACAGTAAATGTTAGGGCGCTCTTCAGTCATACAACTGTAACATATTTTGGTTGTAGATCCTTTGTTTTTTTAAAGTTGCTCATAAAGTTTCATTTTTGTACATGTTACGTAATTCTTTAACAAAGAATGATTGTTACTTAGTAGTACTGAGTAATTTATTAATAAGTGAGAACCTAAATTCTCTGTACGGATTCTAAACATTACATGTATGAACTCGAAAGATTTACACGTCCCTAATCTTGTATCGGTGGAAAATAAATGAAAAATTAACCGTTGGATAGAAAAAATGTATGAATTCTGGCAAAATACACAAACAACCCGCATCCGATCACAAAATTATTATATAAAACACAATTCATACTTGATTAACAAAATAAAAATAAAAAAATAACAAAATATAGTTCATATTAAAAAAAGGTTATGACAACGAATACACTATACAAAACATGCAACAAATTTATCACTATTCAATATTACTATCGGATATTGTAATGATATATTGATTAACAAAATATTAGAAAAAAAATATTATATATATATGATTAAAAATATCAGAATCGGACATACCACTACAGAATTTGTAAATACAAAAAAAAACATAAGTACAAAAAAAAGATTGAAAAAACATATAAAATAATTTATTTTCATAACAGCAATGGTACATATGACATTAGAACAGTCATGCTACCAATTTTAAAGTTATAATACATTTCATGGTGCAAATTAATCATAAAAGCTATACCTAAATGCATCTAAAATGTAATAAAACAATTCTTAATACTGCGATAAGAAAACCATTAGTTTTACCTCATAATTATTATTTTCGGCGTCCTTAAAATTGGTGTAGGCTGTTATAAACCCCATGCTGAGACAGGCAGGCAGGTATAACCGTGCACTGGACACTCTAGATAACTGGTATTTACCACACACCCGCGGTCAGCAACGGACGAGGCTCGCCACTGCACTGACTGGCTCAGTGGTATCGAAGGCCAGCCACTTGATCTCCGATCACAACATTGTAGCCATTTGTTGTTTCTTTACCCCCTATTCAAAAGGGTTCTAACCCTTTCTGTATGTATGCAATGGGGGTTATTTGTACAATATGGCCTACGACCATGGAACTCTTATGGGGTTCTATTGCGCTCTTCTTAATGGCAGACCTTAATTTAGATAGTCGAGTTTGTATTAGGAGCTCATTGGAATAAACAATTCTGCAATACAACAGACTTGATTCCCGCCACAGCGCCGCTTCCTCACATCGAAATATCCACAACTTACTCTTAATCAACATGAAAATGTCCGCAGTACATTGCTTATACTCTATATAAAGGAAATAAACCGTAAATTGTCTTGTGTATGAACCAGATAAAACCTTAATTAGTGTACATTAGCTGAAGAAACTTTTATGTGAATTTATGTAAAATTCGTTTGACTATGCCTCACTTTGTAGTACATGGCACAGCAATGACATTAATTTAAAAATCCTTAGGTACGCTAAATTAAATGTTAATATCTGAATAGCTAATAGCATGTAGGACATTATAGCTAATGACTTATAAGGGTTCAATATGTATTTCTGATAAATCACAAAATATATTAAAAACATTATCTTGCATCGTCACAAAGTGAAAATTTGGTGTGTCTCAATGAAGACTAAATCTCTGAGTTTTGTGTATTAATCTTTCCTTAATTTTGCATTTTACCTTGTAAAATCGAATCTAGTTGGATATTTTGAAATTGCATTTATTTTTAGCGAATGCTCGAGGGACTGAAATAAAATCCATTTCTGGCAGTTTTTCTATCTGGCTGTGTATTTGATGAACTGTGACCTATAGACTTGAAATTGTGCACGAATCTTGATTTGTTTATGAGAAAAACTGAGTTAAATGATGGTGCATGTTATTCCATGACATTTTGCTGAGCGTTAGCGTATAATTTTACATTGGTCGGATGGGTAACCATATTGGAAACGAGAAAATAGTAGAGTAATTAAATTTTTAATCAAACTAAATACACCAGCAAGAGATTGAAACATGTAACATATAACCACATGTAGTCTAACTTTCCCAACAATAATAAAACTTGTATAGTAATTTGCTGTTTAGAATTTTATTATTTAAACCACGATATGAAACCCAATTTAATAAAACACATTTGAATGTATCAAGTGGTAAGATATGTGGAGAAAGATTTCATACGTAGATGTAGTAAATCTGTTTAAATGTAGTATGAATCTGTATTTCTAAAAGAATGAGTTCTATAATGAACCATTGTTGTGTATAATTCATTTTTGTATCATTGAGTTCCTGTATACTATCTCGAGCATGAGATTAGCTATAGATTTGAAATTCTTCGTGCAACCTCAGCGAAGTCTGTTACGTCACAAGTTGTGTGGTCTACTCCTTCCTAAAAGTTATTGTTTGCAGTGTAAATAAGTTAAGGAATAATGTAGCAGTTAACAAATAATGTTAATAAGTTATTACTAAACATCAATATGTATTGTTGTTACAATAGTATTGGTTGGCAACTTTTATGAGTAAAACGTCTTATTGGAGTGATAAGATAGGTACAAACTGTTGGGTCTACATACACGTGCCAAGTCAGTACGTCGTACAACTACAAGCGCTTTCACTGCCACATTTTGTTCCTTCAAGAGCTGTACATACGTACACACGCACCTGGGGACTGTCTGATCTAATTCTTGTCTTCTTATCAAACCCGATCAGGCTGATCTGAACTGACTGACTTCTTTCATATCATCTAACAATAATATTTTTTCGTTTTATTTTACTCTCATCTACGACGATATACTGTATTGCTATAGCACAAATTGTATTGGGTGGATTGAAAACGTTATGTGTAAAATGTCTTTTTAAATAAAATAGATGTAGGTCCTTTAATGTTTATAGACAAGTAGTTCCGAACAAATATTATCAAAAGTTCTTTATTTATTAACATAGATACTACAAACATTGCCTAAGTTTTGTGGTTGTCACCACGTCGAAAGATTAATAATACAATAAACATTTTTAAATATTTCCGCCTCGTTGTTGAGAACCGGATTCGTTCACCTAACAAATATTATATTGAAACATTGTTGAATTGTCGATATTCTTGATAGTACCTAATGGCATCAGCTTTTACACATAAGTATCAGCTGTATTTATACATAAGTTATTTTTCACTTGGATTGTATAACTATTTTATGATGTTTTAATTTACAATACTAGAAGTAAATGTATTAGATACTTAAAAGGAAAACTTTTAATTAATCTGCACTAATCTTCTTTAGTCTTCATTAAAGTGTGCCTAAGTGCCTACAGGATGAAAAACAGTTTTCAGATACCATGGAAAAATATTTTTAAGTTCAATGTATTATACATTTAGCTTTTTAATATACTCACTTTACCTTTATCCAAGCATGGTTTCACTAGGAGGGTCAGCGAATTGGCAATGGTATATTCGTACAACTCTACCTTGTGTGTCTTTTTCAAAGGTTCCAAATATTTTAGCCATGTTTCAACCTGCGTATAGAAGATGAAATTCGGTCTCCCTAATTCAGAAACTCAAGTTCTATAGATTCTTGTGACCAGACCTGTCTTCTCTCTTTATAGTAGCTACCGCGTCTCTGAGTTTCTCACCAATATCCTTTGTCTTCAGCCCCTCTTATAAATAACTAATATCTGCATACAAATAAAAAAAACCACTTTTTCTGAAGCCTATATTTACAGTCGAATAGTGGAAGGATGGGATTTCAAGATGTCACCATAGTAAAGGTTGTAATTCAACTGTATCAACGAAATAATTTGATGGGTATATTACTTGCTTTTAAAATCTAATATCGAAGTCAGGAATCTTGTTCGCTTTGCTCTCCGGTAATCGTGCATATGGTCTGATGATAAATACATATTTATAAAGTAAATTCTTAATTACACAAACGTCAATTATCCAGATTCTTCTAGTAATTGTAAAATAGTGCATATATCATTTTAGATAGTATTTTACAAACTATTATATATGGTTTTAATTTGTATTTTCATCTAATACAACAGTTATTTTACACACATATTACAAATACACACACACAAACACACACACACATTATTAACTTATATACTATAATAATATTTTTACAATATTGTATCATAGAATTAATCTGCACTTGTAGTTGTTACGTAATAATTGAGTTGTTTTATTGTGTTTACAGAGTAGTTCATACATAGAGACAATGTATTCATATAACATATTATTTTATATATCAAGAAGAATAAACTAATAAACATAAACAATCGAAATCAATGTAATACTCTTTATTATTAATCTTAGACTGACATTTAACGCAAATACGTAATACATTCACGAGTTTCTTGTAGTGAAGGTCACAACCACTTTTTGTTACGACTCTTAATTTTTCATGTTGTGTAACTCTCAGAGCACACTCCCATAGCTGCGGCATCAATTCACCTACTCTATCTAAACAAAAGTAATAATTTTTCAGTTACATAAAACTTAAGGTTCATAATTATTATACGTTTTTATTAAAATATAAAATATTCTACGTATTATATAAGGAATACAGAATTTATTAGTACTTAGAATACCATGTAAATTACATTAATCATAAAAAAATAATGAAACCTTAACACGAATGTTATATATATAAAACGTACATACTGAATGTTTCATTTCATAAACATTTCTTTAGTTTGACCTCGGTACGTTATCAACTTTGTCAAAGAAAATGTTCTCTTTTTACCTAACGTTTGTTGAAGTAACAAATAAAAAACTAAAACACTGAATATATGAACAGTGAGTGAGCTGCAAATTGTATGAACACATATCAGATTTACACGTGTTCCGCTAGCATGTGTGTCTGGAATTTACATAATCCAGTCGGCAGCCATCTTATCGGACCTGCTACAAAAAGGGCAAACGAAACAATACAAGACGAAAACTTCAGATATTGTAATTTGTCTCAACGGCCAACGAGAATTGTTTTAAATAAAAATACCACCACAGATGACATCCTTTGTAAGTCTTGTGTTTTGATTTTAATGAAATAGTTGAGCAAAGATCTGCAGAATTAGAAGTTTGGAAAGATATGGTGCACAGCAAGACGGAACGATGCACTAATCGCTTCACCATGCGTTATACCAGTCTGATGCTTAGTTATTTATATTACCTCGCTAATTGGTTTTTAATTGCTGCTTTTTGTATTAACTATTACCTGTATTGCCATTCCAAATATTTGTGGTTTAGGCGTATATTAACCGAAACAAAATATACATAAATAGGTTACTTTAACGAATGTTATAATATGATATTTATTAGGTCTTTTTGTGACTGTTTTCTGAAAGCTTTACTATAATCACTTTAACGAATGTTATAATATGATATTTATTAGGTCTTTTTGTGACTGTTTTCTGAAAGCTTTACTATAATCATTGACATATACTATTTACTCATGTTGTCTTTGAGCTAACTACTTACACGGATTTTCTAAGTTGATACTATTGAGTTATTCCTACCTATCACAATTTTTAAATATTTAAATCGATTTTGAATGATATATGACCTCTTGAGATCATCTGATTCATAGATATAAAAGTGATATAGTTGCCCTGTAAGGGTTCCTGTTTAACTATTCTTTTAGAGATCCCAACCCTTTTGGGAGAACCAATGGCCTAGCGGCGTCCTCGGACTTTGAGCCTGAGTTTGAAATAGTGCAGGTTAGAATTCTGTCTGTGACTGTTGGACTTTTTATCTTAACGGTACTGTCAACCCGTACTGATTCTCCCACTTATTCTATTTTGATAAGATCTTCGCACAAGTCAGCGGCTCATGAAGACTGAAAAATATAGCTAAAATGAGGATTGGCCTCTCTTAAAAAAATAAAAAAGAGATTTTTAGTGTTTTTAAAGTCGTCAGAAGGGTGGCTGGGCATCTTTCCAATTGATCTTTTCTGACCGGAGTTATTTGGATAGCACAATGGATAAAGGGATGAATAGACATTATAAAAATGAAGTAAATTAAAGTATCAGACAAAATAAATGTCTTGAAAGCTGAGCACAAGCATTAAATGTTCAGCTTGCACATTTGAACGAGTAGAATGTCTCAAGAGATTTATAGTAAAAACAAATTTCTGAAAAAAACAAGGTGACCGTGAGCTTTAAGAAAGGGTGAACAAACCGAACCAGCACTATCGTGTCAATATATTCACATATACATAAATGGATAAATGGAGTCACATAACGAGAAAGAGGAGTGTCGGTGACATGAGTGTGACACACATTAGTGTGCCATTGCAAGACAGTGAATTTCTTATAATTCGCCACCATTCAAAAGAGGCGAGATCCAGCAATGAACGTTCAGTATCGCAGCAGGATAAAGAGAGATACATGGATTTCAAATTAAATTACATACACCAATGCAATCGCTACCAGACGCGTGTACATCAATAGCTACATGTTTCTGGAGAGAAAAGTTTCTTCAAATTAAGCAAAAGTGTAAGAGATTGGCTACCAGGTGCTGGAATGAAAAGAGTTTTGCCAGTTAAGATCAAGTAAAACATGCCAAAACCACATGTTCTTTAGGATTAGTCTAGGATAACAATCAGATTAGTATTGTTCTATTTTTACCGATATACAGTGATGAAGATGAAATTCGTTATATTACTGGTAACGTGCCTTTCAAATCTGTAATCACACATTTAGTTCAGGATGTGATGTGTTGTATTAATAGTATTATTCATTTAAATAGTTATTAACTTAAGTAATAAAAAGAAAATTTGTTGACTACGAGTGTATTCTTTTTTTAAACGTAAAATTCAGTAGTATGTAACACTGTTTCACTATTACGTATACCAATTTACTTATACCAAGAGTTATTTTTATTCACAAATATTCTAGAAATTAGTTGTTCCCCTATCTCAGTATCCTGGTGATGCTGGCATGTACTACGTAATATTGCCAAGGTGTTTTGGTCTTGTTGGATCTCTTCCGACAGATGTGGACTCCAGATTTCAGGTCAGTGACTGCAGCACGAAGCAGGGTCAGATAGCCCCAGTGTTCACAATAACCTGAAGCTATTATATAATTGTGTCTGGAGAAGGCGTACGATAGGATAAATACACATAATGACAGATGATAGTAATAGAATTTTTTATGTGGTTGGTGATTTGATGTCACTTTTTGGGTACGGACTATCCAAACGTTTTTAATGACAGCATATGTTAAGGTTTAAATGATTTATTATTCAGGAGTACTCCAAAACTGACCTGAAAAGGTGATGTTTCCAACTGATTAAAAACTTTGGTTTTTAATTTGTTTACATCACAGAACAGGTGATATGACTAAAAGCATATCTTATTAAATATTGAAAAGTATTTATTTTTTGAAATTGATGGTTTAATATTGGTCATAAAAAGTGGGTACTAAATTTTGTAGGTATTTACGAGATTTAAAAATAAAAAAAGACATTTTGGTCTACCGATCACAACAATTAGGTAGATTTCCGTTGCACGTATTACGACTGGTACGTTGAAAGGTCATTAATAAACAACTTACGTACAAAATCAAGCCATATGAATGTATATTTAGCTAAGTGTGAAACAAACTCTCTAAACTGACGTCTTATGGAAGTGACGCCTCCTTGGTCTCACACTCCGAAAGCACTCAGCCTCATAGAGATTTAACCATGCTCTGCTACCTCTAAGAATCTGGGATATTACATGCTGGAATATAGAAAAATTTCATTCTTAGCCTCTAGAGCCTCCCGGAATGAGGCAGAGACTGGACTTTAGGAGGTGTCCGTCTCTAGAACTTCCTAGTTTCTGGCAAGCCTATGGTGTAGCTCTCTCTAACTTCGATAGTTCCTAGGCTTTGGGAGCTCACAGCACCTAAGACATCCCGGCTACTGACAGGCTCGGCCTCTTGCAGGCTTTAGCCTTTACCAGCCTCCGGCCTCTGGCACCTCTCGAATTTTGAGAGTTCTCAGCCCGTAGGAACTCTGGGTTTTCTGACAGTCCCCGGCTTGTAGCAGGCTCTGACCTAATGTAGGAGTAAACTTCTATATGTACCGGCTTCTGGCAAAACCGGTCTCTGGAACCTGCCACTCTCTAGAATCTGCCAGTCTTTGGCAGCTCGCGGCCTTTAAGAGTTATGCTCTGCTCTCTTATAAAAATATAAATAATTCTTTGCTATGGTCGATTTATATCATTCATGTAACATTCATACCAAGTTTATAAATTATATCCAATCGCAAAGCTTGTAAAGTACAATTTTATTGTTTACCTATTGTTCTGTCCGTATGTCTCAAAGAGCGCGAAATTCATGCCTGAATAACATTTGTTATGTGAGCATGGTACTATACAGAACGCACATTAGGTTAAAATGTATTTAACCGCACGGAGTGTAACTAAGTAAAGTAAAATTGATTTAATCACAAGTAATTGTACACATCATAGATTAGACTTTAGAGCTCCAAGATCTTCCATTTAAGGGCGCTGAATAACAATTACGTGTTAACGTTAACATTATTATCATATAGGACATTCTCACCATTTCTTTTTTCAAAATACATCTATCCGCGAAGTGTCTATAGCAGTTATGCATAAAACGGGGTTCCTCCAGTGATCAAGGCTCCTTGGCTACAAAGCTGGTTACCAGCAATGTATATAACATTTATGTGAATATATTGGCTGAAATTCATTCAACCAAACTGTGTTCAGAGTAATTTAAAAAAATAAGGATATGATCCTAGGCCCTATGTAGGTTAAAATGTATTATTTAGAACGTTCGAGTAAATTTTTGTTACGATGTTATAATGCATGTACCCATCTATAGTACTTGAATGTAACAAATAATAACAAACAATGTAGAGGAGAGGATTTAAAATAAAGCTTTGTTTAAAATCTAGTAATATAGTATAGTATTTTATTGTATGTTTATTAATTAACATTAACATACCAATTAGATGATTATCTTTGAGTAATATTGAAATATTACTCTAATTAGAAATTAGATTCCCTGTAAATATTGTATAATCCAAACAAATACGTATGCATTCTGACGTAATTTGTATTCTAGCTGATAAGATAGCCACGGGTATCAGCTCAACTGGCAAGAGTATGTTTTATGAACTCTGATAAGTAAATCGCTATTGTGTTTGTTATCACTGACCATGATACTTGTAAATGTGGTCAATGTACGAGACTTGTTCAAGGCTATATTTGTTTTTGCAAGCGTTTGCTGGAAATAAAACATGATATCACTTTATAATTTTTGGGATACCTCACCAGTAAGCTTCTGAAGACGTGCAAGTGGCTAGCTATGCACTTCTGAAATAATTAAAAAGATGTATGAAAGAATATATTTATATACTTTAGTACAACTAAACTAACCTAAACCAAATTATTATCGGGGGAAACCGCTATTATAATCAAGTTTGTAATACGTATACAACATATACTCGTAAGTTATGAGTAATCATTTGAATGGTCACCCACTAAATAAATACCGAGCTACTATCAATATATATATATATATATATATATATATATATATATATATATATAAATATATATATAAATATATATATATATATATATATATATATATATATATATTTATATGAAATTATTATATAATCTGATTAGAACGTTGTAATACTCAGATTGGAATATTTAATAAATTTGAAAATAGGCCTTCTAGATCGGATATTATCTCACTAGGCTCTATCGTGATATAAACGCTGGTTCATCAAGTAAAGTTTTAAAGTTAGTAACTATTCATCAACTTATAGAATTCAGCAATTTTTACTATAACTCGCCTTAAGTTAATTTACTCCGTAGAGTAATTGAACATAGACAATAACTAACTATGTAACGGATGACGAGTCAAATATGATAGAGCTACATTTTGTGCACTAATATCAGATTGGCCCTGATAAATACAGGTGATTATTATGAGGACCCTTCCGTTGTCAGTTTTCTCAAAAGTTAACTACTGTGGTTGAAATCCGTACTATGTTTTTTACCAATTTATTTCTATCGGCGTCACCTAGTCTGCTCAGAAAGAGGTTGGTCAGTATTTGAAGTTCAGAACTGGCCAATTCTGTACTCATTTATATGCAAGGTTATAATATTGAGATTTTATAATTTTTTTAATAAAAGATGGGCAAGAGATTTTTCAAACATATATTTTAAGGATACGAGAGGTAGTTTAAACTTGCACAAAGCGTTTATCGTTAGCTCATCTTTTCCCAAAAGGAATCTGACTTTTTGAGCTTACACGATGCAGATGAAACGAGTGACAAACGTGATAGAAAAGAGGTCACTGTAACAGTATTTCTTTCTTAAAAGACTTCTTTATTTAACTTCAAAGAAATAGCAGAGTATTTATCTCTCGTCAACTGAATAGGAGTATGTCTTACTACACGACGGATCTCGATAATTCTTTTATCTTTTTAACAAAATCTAAATCTTAAATCCACTTTCAGAAAAAAGAGTTCCGATCTGACATTGTCCGTGCAATGAGAATATTGAGGTTTTTAATATGTATTGAGTTTATATTTGATGAACTTGTGACATATTCTGTACTACATAATCTAAAATCAGTAGCAGCAACCAAGAGGTGAGAATTAAGATAGAAGGAAGCAAATTAAAAAGCAGTCTGATAATTTCTACTTAATAGGTGAATCTTAATGCATAAGACTGTTTTACATACCCCAAAACATAGATAATGTTTTATTTTAGCCTAAATAATAATCAGTTCGCTTATTTATAGCAAGAAAACGTGAGAGCAGAAATAAAACTTTCTTCCCTTACGGGAGGGTTTTCATCGACTGTAGTGTTAATGAAAGCTTTACCAGATATGTGCACCTTACATTGCCTTTTTACCCAAACCGGAAGAGCAACTCTTTCTCCTGATATTCAAATGTGTCATTTGACATTGTATACACAAAAATTTCGAATGTTTAGTAAGATTAGACAGGTTCCTTCAAGGTCGTAATTATCACAGAAAAGCATGGGAACAACTCGCTATGGTGGTGAATCTGTCCAATTACATCTGTTCGGCCTAGTGCAATGGAGGTGGAGGACATGAGATGAGGATTTATTTCTTTGACCAGTACCACCAGCTATGACTAGATCAACTTGTCACCAAGGAGAACGATGGCAAATATTACCCGATTACCTTTTCTAAAGCGAATGTCTCAATGACGGTTTTTATAATACGTAGTTTATTCATTACTTCGCAATAATCGTGCATGTCTCCACGTTTGTTCTCGTTCACGTTGGTATCTCGAGAATAATTTTAGGTAGCGTATTCACAAGTTCTTTGTATAAAGTTTGTTTTTAACAATGCGATGGAAGGATTGTGAAGGAAATAGGATTTTTCTGGACAATGATATTATGATATTATTAAACAATGTCAAATGCCCGGAAAAAATTGTATTTTCTTCACTATTCACAGGGATATGGTTACAATAGGCAGACTTCTAACGGTTTTGGCATATTCGCACTTTAAAGAAGATAGAATTGGAAAAGAATAAAATCTAAGACGATCTAGTTGTATATGACATTAAAGTCTGTTATGAGAGAAAAATGAAAGACAAATAAATTGCTAACTGTATTTATTATGGTAATTGCTACTAATAAATTACATTTAAATCTATAATTTATTATTTTATGGACAGCTTCGATGGTTTCATCTATGTTTTACAGAATTATTTATCTACTTCTTTTTATTCAATATATTATAAGCATTATTCTTGGAATTTAACCTTTAAGTGGAATCTCATTTTATAAAAAGTGAAAGAAGAGGGAGAGGTAACCCGAATCCTGTAACGAGAGGTAGTGAAGCAGCAAATTCGATAATCAGTTTCTCAGGACATCAGCTCCGACAACGTGGCGTTTACAGGACAAAAGAACACGTTTTCGTGTTCCTTTGAGGAGAAAAATTGTAGGCATTTATTGTGCGATTCCATCTTCATTATACTGGCGACAACATAACCCACGAGTATTGGTAGGTGTATTAAACTTAGGTAAAATGTAAACAATTACTTTTTACTTGTCGATTAAAATGTAAATTTCAATAAAATTAAACCCATTACAACAGATTTAAAGCTTGAAATGCTTTTTATAATGCCTCTCACTTTTTACAAACTAGTTGAAAGTTGATATTCCTGCTTTCTGGACTAACCGCAAGACAGCAGTATTCCACTCCTCATTGCTCTCATGTATCGGAAATATAACCCCAGTGAAATATAAAAAAAAAACATTTTTTCGAATAATATTTTAAATGTTATTGGTCGAGAAAGTAGATTTTCCTCACCAACCGTACAACAGGTTTACATTGACCATACAATTTTGTAAAACTTATCTGTATTAGTTAGAAAATAATTGATTTTCGGTAACTTTAGCTCTACGGTAGAAGTGAATATTTTTAGGTATATTCAATGAAAAGCGAATGAGGAGCATTAACTGCTATTATTGTGATAAATAAGTAATATATGTTAATACTCGTAGTTTGCGTGCACTTTTCTTGTTGAAATATAACATTAATTAATAATTGTAATTGACTTTTTTGGCGAAGGGGTGAAAGGTTTCATATTTTATATGTTAATGTTCTTAAATATTCTTAAAAACTGTTAAGTAATATAAGTGGTAGTTCTGATACTGCACGGAATCTTAATTGAGAATTTATATTGTGATTTATAAAAGTACCAATTTACGAAGTGTCCAACACACAAAAGTACCAACATTTAGACGCAAAGTTTCTTACTGACACTCGCACATATATGTAGCTATGTGCGTGATACTATTTGGTTTTAAAACTTTCTCAATATGTCACTTAATTATTTATTTTATTGTACTAGAATGCTTATTCTTCTGTGAGTGAATGCCATTCTCCTAAGATCAGATGGTTATATTAGTTATAGTCTGTTACACATTAAATAACAGTGAGGTTTGCATAAAAATAAAATTAAAACACCGAAATCAGTTCAGTGAGTAAAATAATGTACGAAAGATACTGCTGTATTTAATATCGCTTATGAGTAGGCCTGTTATTCAATACTTATCACCATTTGAACTTAATATCTTGCTGAATAGCTTCAATTAAAGTAATTTAAATATTTAACATAAGAAAACTTTGTTGTTTAACTCACGACATTTCCTGTAAAATGTCTTTAATCTAGCAAAAATTATAAAAGCTAAAAACTGCGTGATGTAATGCTATGGCTATGAGGTCAATATTAGAGGAAGTCCGAGTCCTGTGTGTGACCGGTTAATGATTGGTGTTACTTTACCAACTGTCTCCCATATTTTGTTTGATATGGGCCTTATTGGGTCGTTGGCCCAAATCGAAACAGACAGTTTAAATGGCAAATTATACCAAACTTTAAAGAATAGAAAACGAAAGAAAAAGTGAAAGAGATTTTTTAATATCTTGTTTTATAGTGACATTGAGCATGCTTTATTAAAAAACTTTATGATAGAAATTAATTTACATTTAATTTAAGTAATAAATTTCGGTATTAATTTTTTCTGCATACCCAATTGAGCATAAATTACTGTATTAAATCGATTATATCGTTTTGTAGAAGGAATATCCGTTTTCAGTATGCATATCAGAGTCATAAACATGGTATCATATAACGGGCAATCCACGCTTTTTGTGTTAATACAAAATATTTAAAGATCGGCAAAAGTAGACAAAACATTCATCGAATAAGTCAATGACACCTGCAAGGATTTTAATATATCGATTTTTGATCCATAATAATACCAATAGTGTAATGTAAAAGTGAAAACACGCTTTAGTCAAGAGAGCTATCTCTAAAAATAGCAGAGTCGAAGAGAAAACCGACTTAGATTTGAGCCAACCAGATAACACCATTTGTACTCACGTTTGCATAGTTCCAACGGTTTATGTTCACAGTTCGCTGATACGACATAAAAGCAATTTATGAAACGATGTCTCTTTCCATTTGAAACCAAGAAAACCTGGAATTCTTTCACAAATCTTGTGAATATTTGTATTATTGTTAAAAATGTACATAAGCTAAAAAGAATACCCAGAACAAACCAATGTTAGTCGAATATAAGTGAAATAATATTTGCATATTTGCTTTGTACTATTAATCAGGCATCGTTTTATCAATATGATAATTGCTATTAAGTATAACGAAATCCTGTACAGTTTCAAACTTAGAGTGAATCGCTAATAATTTGTCCAAGAACTAGGAAGAGCGTAGTATTAATAAATTTAAAGTACGGTAATTTTAGTATGAATTATAAATATAAATGTTTTATGCATTATAGTTCATAACATGTTAGGATAAATATAGTGTACATTTACTAAACTGCCTTAGAACAATAGGCCAATTAAATTGCAAATTATTGTAAAATTGAACTCATAATTTCTGTCAACACATGTACTGGAAAAACAGGTCACTAAGAATGAAGATTAATGAGTAGTTCAAGTTATACTTTCTGCACACAAATAGTCCACAACACATTATACTGGCAATATTTTCGTCGTTTCTGAGATGCCTCACGGGCTCTATTGCTAGTCATTCTCATGTTATTTATGTTACTGGCGATATTTATGTACACTTAGTCTTCTAGCTCATTAAAAATATATTTTTACAATTTTTTCACTCTTAATCTATTTGTTTGGTAAGCCACAAACGATTACATTACTGTTAACGGTTCATTCTAATGCATTTCTGACATAAAGTGATATTTCTGTAGTTGATGTTTTGGCTAATAATGTTAATATTTGTAGCAGGATAGTAGTAATAATTCTAGTAATAACTGGTTTTTTTCGTAATAATATGTAAGGTTATTATTGCGAAAAGAGATTAAAGAGCAAGCATTACACTGCATGAAGTATACAGATATTTATACCTTCTAGTAGTGAAAACCGAGGATACAAACTAGAGCAGCGAACCGGTTGTCCCGTAAAGCAGGCAATTTAATTGTAAATGTTTTGGATGTGTTTGTTTAAGTTTTTGTGCTCCTGTCTCGTAAAAGCTACTATGTATAAATCCGTTGAAAGTTTGCATAAACACTAAAATAATATGTTCCTCGAAACATGTCTACTCCCGTTTCCAAATTATCATAGGATTTCTTCATATTACATAAATGCTCTTAGTAAGAAATCGAACAGACTCCAACGTAAAGTTTCCTTCTCTCTGGCCTAAGATAGTTCAAGTGCTATGGAAATCCTTTGAGCTATGCAATAAAAATTAATAGAATGTTGCACGTACTTCTCATAGAAATGCTTCCCAATTGCTAATATTTATATCACGAGTGTTACATCATTTAGAAAAGATATATGCCTGTTGCAGAGAAGGAAATCTTGTGCGAAACCACGGGTAACAGCTTTTATGTATGTACATATGTGAGATACATCTGTTTACACATATTTAGATTAGTATATACAGATCAAAGTTTGATTTGGTTACCTCGATAAAAGACATGAGTGGGCGGGACGCAGGGCCTCAATGTGACAAAAGAGTGACAATCACTGACATTTTAACACAAACATAGACAGCTGATGGACTGAACTGTGATGTGAGCTCACTATCAACAGATGTCTGTTATCTCGACCTTGGATCCGCGTCACTGTTGCGGAAAAGTCTGACAATGCACAACACTGTATACAATGGACGAACATAAAACTGTACGACATTAAAGTTTACAACTTTTTGTTATGAGTGGGTTTGGGATTTGAATTATTTTGAGACACGTTGTAAAATATTATTAAAAGTCACAAGTGTGTTCGAGAGTGATGATAAAACTTAAGATAAGTTATTATTTTAGCCCATGTATTTACTTAATAAACATGATATTGTTATTCTATTGAAATAATTTGCCACTTTACAGTTGATATGCGTATCAGAGAGTTACTTTATAGTAAGACCATAAATCTTTTGTGGTCAAAGCAAAAATTAAGTGTTCGATAGTGGTGAAAAAGGTAATTATGGTGTAGGTGAGAAAATTCGCAAATGGTACAATAAAATCTATTTAAAACTTTTTCCAAGAATATAACAAAATAACAATAATAACAACTCATTTAAATTTAATTCGTATGATAAAAAAACTGAGGAAAGAAAAGAAGAGTGGAAAGGAGAGTTGGTGGGTGGTATCAACATCACAATTCCGTCAACATTACGATGCATTTGGTTAACCTTGACCCTGGCCGCGGGAGTGTGCTAGTGATAACAACAAGGCTGAAGTACAATACGGATTGAGAAATCAAAGTGAGAGACTAACATATTTAACTTTAAGTCTCAATAAAATGTTATAGATAAAATTCACAATTTTCGCTGAGTAATTTATGAAAGCAGGTTTTACTTCATTTTTTAATTTCTTGTGCGTATCAACAACATATAACAGTAAGTCTTATTCATCAACTTGTTTTCATTACTTAATTTAAAACAAAAAATGTAATAATAATTGAATTTTATTTGTGTGAGGCCTCTCTTTTTCAATAAAAACTTCATTAGACAAACATAACAGCAATGGTTTTCCATTTTATTTCACAGAATTATGTTTACAACGTAAGGAATTAACAAACGAAATTCTAAAAATCTATATAACTGTTATAGTTGTTGTGCCAAAACTGCTAGAACCCTTTAATAAAAATGTTTTAAACAAAATTAATGTACGATTAGAATAGATATCTTATGCATATTATATTACCTATCTATATATTATATATAATTAAGGATAACTAACTATTTATTTCAAATATTCATAATAATTTTGAGTAGTTGCTTTTATTCTTGCTTGATATCTAAAAAAAATAAAAAAATATTGCTGTAATTTGTAATTTTTGTTAGGAGATTAGAGAGAGAGTTTAGAAAATCTAATTTATTATCAAATGGACTATTTGAAAATTGCTATGCACAACATTGAAAATTTATTTTGAAATTTGTAGCTGGCACAGGTGTGACGGCTGCTATTTTCAAATAAAAAAACTCTAATTTCAAGTACTTTTATGAAAATTCCAATAATGTTTAAGAAACATTCACCCCTGCATTATTGAACCTCTTGCCATGTGTATTAACCTCTGTCTTAAATAAAATAATTTTGTTGCCGAGTATTTAAGAAAGCAGACAAAAATGGTCCAAAACATTATTGCTCAGTTAATCTTGTTCCTGTATTTGCCAAAGTATTTAAGCAAGAAATTATATATCAACAGGCAAATAATTTTTTTTTTAAAATTTGAAACCTCCCATATGTTCTTGCTAAATCCTACATATATTTTGTTGAGATTTATCTGCTGTCAATTGGGCCTGTTATCAATTTGGTCAGGGATAATATTAATGATTATCTCAAAAATATGTGGTTTTCTGCTAATTAATTTCTTTTAAATAAAACTAAAGCTGAAATAGTTATTTTAAATTTAATATAAGTACCAAATGGCAATATTTAAAGCTGATTTCATAATAAATAATTATTATTGTTGATAAGGTAATGCGTATGGTTTTATTTCAGTATGTTTTATTTGACACTACAAATAAAATAAAACATAATGCATTATTCAATGTATTATGTATATATATATATTGAGAATTACAGTATACAGCATCTATAGAATGATGATTAAAGATGTTTTAAATAGTGGCCATTTTCCATTTTGACGTCAAATCTATAAATAATCAGGCTCATAAAATTAAGATATGCAGTAAACATTCTTAGGTTATTCAAATATGTTAGCACCTCATTTATAGAGAGTAATGACTTACAAACTGTTGAAATTATTGGCACTGGATTATAATGTAATATTTGTTAAACATTTCTAATAAATGTCAAATTTAGCTCGGTAGTGTCACTGATTTTGATGCCATCCAGCATAGTTTATCTGTAGTTGTTTAATTTTCTTATATTAGTAACAGTTTCCCATTTTAACACTTTTCTAAGAATAAATTAGAGAAGCAATTGGTTTAAATTTAAATAAGGCCTTATAATTAAGTGTTGGCGATATTTATTTGGATTTCTTAATGTCTGGCATGCCATCTGTTACCGTTTGTTATCTATTTGGATGGTGGTAAATGTATTATTTATTGGATGTTGTTTGTTAATGATTATTTATTAGTTGATATGTTTAGATATTTATTAATAGGTGGTAAATTAAACTTCAGCTGTTATTTAATATTATTCATATTATTTATAATTAATCGATTTTGATATTTATTTTGATGTAGGCGTTAATTTGTATTTTGATGTACAGTATATTATGTTAAACTTTGGATATTTGATAACATTGTTTTCTATTATCTACAATTAAGTGTTGGCGATATTTATTTGGATTTGTTAATGTCTGGCATACCATCTGTTACTTGATATGTACGAAATGGTTTACCGTTGACTCAATAAATAAATAAATAAATAAAGTACGCCAGGCAACTAGGGCATAATGACATGTCATAGCCTACATCACGCTATATCAAACATAATTTTTAAACAATTTCCAAATAAAAACTATCCCTTATATTTATGGACTTCAAATTTTTAATAATACATAATATGAATTGTACAGCCTTAACGCAAGAGTGTGAAATCGGTGAAACAATAATATAAAAAACAATGATCTCCAAGACAGTCTCAACAGTTACATATGGTAGCCCTTTCAATTCCCAACGTACAATGTTTGTGCAGCGAGGCCCAATAACATGTAAAGTAGCTTAGCAACGGCGTGTTTATGTTCTCAGGACTAAGAGCAAAATTACACTTTTGCCGTATTTTATTCAAACATTTTAAATAACAATATATGAATTGTACACAGGGCGACACTGTCTATAAATAGTTTTAAAAATATATGAACTCCACGTAATATTTCACAAATAATATAGCACAATTAAACACGTCCACCAAAATGCCTTCAAAATTTTGTGGAAACTTAAGAACCCCCAAATTTAACTACAAACTGGTATGTATTACTTTGTAATTTATTTATCAAGAAAGACAAGTGCAGTGCAAGAAAAGAACATCTAAAAAGTAAATGTTCTATCGTGTTATTTCGGTTGACATCCAACACCCTCCCACTAATACATGTACTTCATATTATTTAAGAACCCTATTTCAAAGGAACAAGGAAAATTAAAAGATTCAAATCAACAATAAAAATAGTTGAAAATTTCCAAAATAATTTTTATGAGACAGCTTTACAAAGCGCCCAATCTACAATTAACAAAATGAAACAGACCCGATTTGCCTGCTAGGCCCTTAAACGAGATTTATTTGTGCTAAACTGAAAACTATTTTACAATAAATTCACCGGGGTTATAAAAACTAAACCTTGTAAACTTGTAATACTGGCATTACTTTAATGCAGAATATGATTTTTAGAACTATGTTTAGGAACAATAGTTAACTTTATCAAATTATAAAAAAAAAAACAAAAGTGAGACATTTTGAATCAATTGGAGTCAAAATTTAAACTCATGACTCGAAATTGATTGTTGGGCGATTTATATCCAAATTCTTGTTGATAGACTTGACGAACCAACACTGCCAGGACTCCGTCCTCGTGGGTGATTTCAATATCAATAATTTTAAGAATAGTCCTAAATCCCCCAAAACGGTTAAACGATTTACAATGGTTTTTTGTTGATGAATTGTTAGTCAAACTCCAGAATTAATGCATCAGTAATATAATCGTGGCCTATATTGATAAAATTATTTTAAAGCACGTCATAAAGTATGTGGTTAATACAACAGTTTCAGACAAATGTGGTCATGAAATAATAATTAGTGAGTAAAGTTTTGAACAGGATCCCTAATTTTCACAAAATAGCTGCTCTCCTCTACACTTTATACTGTAAAAAGAAGAATATGTAGGCCTACAATTAAATAAATCTGGAGAAAAGCAATGGGGACATTTTAATATATATGAACATTTTTGTGTGTGTTTGCTATTATACCAACACCTATACATTTTTACCAAACACGCATAAGAAATTGATAAAAGAGTTCTGGTTTTGAGAGAAACTCAAGTTTTCTTTACAGTATTCAATAAATTGTGAGCAAGACTCTTGCCCATCTGTACCTCAAGTGAAGTCAAGGTGAATAGTGGAATCAAACAGTATCAATGTTCCTGCTAGCCTTCATTGAAGAAGAGCTCTTTGTAATCATCCAAGTAGCATTCAGTAAATGCGTGGGCTCTTTCAACGTCTTTGACTGTAATAGTGATAATTTGATGTATCAAGACGATTTTCTTCTGAAGATTGAAAAATGTATCTGAAGTTTAAATCACACTTATCAGTAAATTAAAACATTTCTCAATGCTGTCAATTTTCAGAATAGTATTCAAAACACCCATTTCAACACTGCGTTTAAATTTTTGAGATAAATAGTATCAGCTCTCAAACCAGTGAGCAATTCTGTTCCATTGAACAAACCGATGGTAGAGTCTTGTATTTGTATCGAGTCTATTTCATATGGTTGTTTAGAGATATTGTGTGTCAAACAACAGCGGGAGTTTGGTAGTTGTTTGAAAAGTCGAAATCCTTTGGAATTCTAGTTGTTCCTGACTTGTAGCTATGTTTATTTATAATTTACAGATCCGAACATTTTAAATTTCAAATTCTGTCCCAAGTTAAATAAAAAGGAGTTATTGAGTTCTTCAACAATCTGTAGTCAGTTCTGTTCTCTTCCTGCACTATACCAATAACATAATGTCATCGTTGCTGAACGAAAAAACCATGTAGTATACTGATGCCACTTTTAACATAGTAAGGTTTAAAGTAAACACCTTTGTTACAATTAATAATTGTATTCTTAATTTCAACAGGATGGAAACACATGTTTTGAAATCCAACGAAAGCTATAATGATGCCCTACCAATTTTATGATGATGGATATTACTGATGGATGATGGATATATTAAATTATAGGTTTATTTATTCCCAGTAAGAAACCAACTATGCAATAGGAGGAATATTCAATCAATCACTTATTATATTGTTGAAATTTTAAACACAGGTGATCTATATAATTATAACATTAACATTTAGAGAATCGAGCAGGTCAACTTACAAAATGTTGAATAGTTTAGCCTGAAAAGGCTCTATATTTCGGAAAGACAATTTATATAAAAATGCCTCGAGACGACAGAGCCATACACCTGTACGCGGCGAGAGGCAGAGATAACAGAGCTAGGAGACATGGCGGTAGCTCATGAACACTTGCATGCATTGGCAGCGTTTCACTTCTCCTACAGTTTGCCAAGCAAAAAAAAAAGACAAAAAAAAAACATGCACCAAGCCCAAGGCGTTATAACTAGTTTGAAACACTCTTTAGCATTACGTATACTATATGTTTTCTTGTAACTGACTTCTGAACTGAACTGGGATAACTGACTTGAGAACTTGTAATATTAGTGTCAAAATGTATATCTGGAAAGTATAATGTGGTGTGATTGTTTAAGTGACAGGATTATATGTATTATGAGAATGTTTATACTTTAAAAGTGTTTAATATATCACTTTTACATAATCTTCCAAAACAGCTTAAAATACTAATATACTATTTTTACTTAATCTGAAACCGACAAAGTTTGCTACTTAAACCATTCCTTTTTGACTTTTAATAAAACTCGAGCGCTAATTTAGTTGTTCCAAATTTCAAATATATTCATTTGGGTTGAAAAATACATATTTTAAAACACAAATATAGCATTAGCTATCATAGAAATAAAATAACCAACAAAGGTTGTTAACTGTAAAGTGTAAAGTAAATACCTTTAACGAACTTACTGGCTACTTACCGCTCATATAGCACTGTTTATAGTAAAACAGCGTTTATAATAAACGTTTGATAAAAAATTCTCACAAAACAACTTTGTTTATTTATAAATTTTGGACAAAGACATTTCGTTATATCTAGATACTTTTTTTATATGGGAGCTCAATATCGCGGGAACGATGGTTAAGTATTTTGAATCATATACAAAATCTCAAACAAAGGATCAATACATCCGAAAAAGTTCAAGCGGTCAGTACATGATGAAAAAGATGTATAGTAATAATAATTACCAATAGAATAATAATTTCTGTCGATCTGACCAATGAGGAATCCACACACAAACTTGGATAAACTGTGAGTCTGGGGAGGAAAAGGTTGCCAATGATTTTAATTTTAAAAGAACTTAAGTAAACAAAAACAAAAAAGACTTCAAATTTATTACAGTGAACTGTTACAGGACGTCGATAAGTGAACAGTTTCTATGGTTAACAAATTATCTTATTAACATAATACATAATAATTAACGTATTATCTACGTTCCTAATAATACGGCGGCATGAAATATTGCACACAATCATATACTGTGTTAATATATAATTGTATATGTTGTACACATTTTAATTGCCTTCAATGCTCCAAGCTGCCTATAGACAGACACAGCATTGACCACATGAGATTAAATTAATTAAAATATATTTTGGCAATACATACGTAGATTTAGTAATAACATTCGTTTAACTGCATACTTTTCAAGAAATGTTCATTAAAAGTTTGTTATAATAATATAAAATAAAAAATCTTATGTTAAATCTAGAGCTTAAAACTGTAATTTATCTGGAATAAATCAAAGCATTAATAAACGACTTATTGAACATCTTAAAAACGTAAATATAAAACAAGATCACAATGCACTGTTTGTATGTAAAAAAGCTAAAAAGCTAGTGTCGTACTAATTTTAACATCGCTTATTGCAAAATAGTTTCTTGGTATAAGCCATAAAATTACTGTATTTATTTTTATAATAATTTTTCTTTAAAAAAATCTGCAATGGCATTTTTGAAAATTGGATTTTACACAGAGTATCATATAGATTAAAAATGCGTTTAGTGTCAATCCTGAGATGAGACAGAAGACTCAGGGACTTTAGGAAGTCCTGTTTAAAAATAAATGTTTAGACCAATCAGTTTATTCACTGCTTCCATCCTTTAGCCAACAGAAATAGGGCCTTGTATTGTGAACCAATCTTTAAAACCACTATGCAAAGGTTTTCAAGAAATTAATAGCAGGGCTACTTATATAATAATTACTGGAAATAGTTAATGCTGTGGCGTTCGGTTCATAATAAGTTAAATAATCGTTTAGTTAAATAATAATTTACAAAATAATTTGCCAAATTAATTGAAAATCAGACAGTAAATACGATTTCTATGTTTACAGGAAAGCAGACGCCAAACATTGAAACTTTTCACTGTATATCAAATGTTAATTGGCTGCATTATATTCAGACAACTATAATATTATATCTAAGATGGATTAAAGAGGTAAAAGTGCAACGAAAATATACATTTAGATGTTCTGTTGTAAAGACAACACAACGATATTATGTGGAATAGATAAATAAGCTGCGCCTCGGCACACTAAAGCTGATGAGAAACAGTAAAAAGTACGATAACGTTACTGAGATTCAATATATCGAGGGTCGTTGTCGGCAACTTAAGTTCCTAAATTCGATGAATATTTATTGTGTAACGATAATAATAGCTTTAAATGTTCTCTGATTTATAGTTTAATTACGTTTTTAAAGAATGCTACTAATAAATGTTTGCGGAAATAAAATTATCCACGCCACGTTTTAAGATGCTCATTTAAGTTTTTGCTGATCGTTCAGAAATGATAAAGCCTTATGGGATTGTTAAATAAATGAGCGCAATAAGGCAACGTCATATCGTGCGTTATAAAGTTATTTCCAGATTCCAGCAACAACCCGGGCTCGTAGTCTGCTTCATCCTCATCGCCTTCTTCTTATATCAAAATAGTGGACAAAGTATTCGGCGGAATTCCAAGTTCCTTGGCTATGACATGTTTTTCCGAAATCGTACTAACAGCTTCAACGATTATGAGATTTACACTTTATATGTGAAACAATGTTGACTATATAATGAGCTCCATATAAAACTAGAGTGGAGCAGTAAAAAATAGCAAGCCTCAAAATGGGGAGTTGCAAGTTTAAACTTGAAAACATATCCATTCATTCGATATGTAGAGGTTTCTTCCCAAAAACTTCGATCTATAATAGTTAGGTAACTCACTCCACGCACGTGAACATACGAGGTTTTGTCTGAAGCTTTAAGAACCTTTCCTCAATGATTTTTGATATTGGCTTAGTTATGAAATAGGATTTAGACTTTAGTATTAAAACAGTGAATAAAAACCTTTATACAAAGATAAACTTCATTTCCAAAAAAGGACACAATTAGCATATTCTTTTTAAATGGCATTCCAAAAAATCCTAAAATAAGTGATTGTCACTGCAAGACATTCCAATCTCTTGATCCATTTTAGATTCAAGTTTAAAGGTGGAGCTCTGAAGTGAGAGACTTAAAGTGTTTTTTATAAGTGTCTCGGGAATTTCTAAAATTTCTCTAGAATATTTTATATTTTATTGAATAACTCCAACGATTTCAGTAAGAATTGAACTGACTTATATCAGTGTCGAGAAAACCTATGTCGGAAGGGACACTAAGGTAGAAGTTCTTAACTTTTCAGTTAACACATTTATGATGTAATAAACGATGACATTTTACTGCAGTTGATTAAAATTCCAGTAATAACAAAAACATTTCGCACTCATCATAAAATTTTTAAAGTGCAACTGATTTTGTTAGATAAATAACAAGAAACATTTACCATTACTTGTTTAAATGTGTATAAACTATTATATGTATTATTCTAGACTCTAACATGTAATTAAAAAAACAATTAATATCTGCTGATTAAGCTAAGTCCATAACTGTAATGGATAATGCTGCGTTATAGAAGTTTTCAAGACCTATCGAGGAGGGATCATCAAGCAGCCCGGAGGGATTATCGAATTAAAATAATCCCTATTTGTTAACCAGGAGCCATAAGAATGTCCGTTTAAGATTTCAGTACAATCGGTCCATATGTTTTTACGTGAATGAGTAAAACAACAAACACACACACACACACACACACACACACACACAGTTATATTGTTATATAATTGCATAAATTTATACTATTACGCAAGAAAAGTATCCACTGAAATAAATTAACCAAACGCCTGCAACAATAATATGGAGCAGGCAATACAGATGTGTTTGTTGAGTAGTATTACGATAATGAAGGGACATTAAGACCAACTTCGTGTTGTACAGGAGACGAGGTTGCCAAACATGACAAGAATCGAATTTTACTTTATTTTGCATACTATTCACAGTATTATTTATCCACTTATAATACACATTGGGTACCAAGCAGATTTTACGTAGAACTTTGCAATACCAATGGCATGGCAAGAGACAATACAGAAATTAGAGTTTGGTCCACAAGAGGTGTATGAGACAATGTGTGTATGAGAAATAAAGTTTAAGTATTGAATTTTAAGTATGAAAAATTATAACGATAAGATTTTGACATATATGTTATAGTACCACAAAAATGCCGATTCTTTGGCTGAAAATGTTCAATCTCTTCGTATAGTTGTCTGATATAGTTATTATAATATGGACCCGATGGTAAATTTTGGATGGTAAAGTGCCAAGCGAAGAAAAATATGATGTAATAAAAAAGTCAATTTTCAACCCTTTTAATACAAATTTTGACCTCCACAAAAACTAACGTGGTTGACGATTGAGATCTTTCAAATATGAGAAATTACTCTATTGATTTTAGAAAAACCAGGTTTTGTGGTTATACAATGTAAATTGACTTCAAGATCTCGGTTTCAAGACTATTTTTTTAAATTGAATTGAATTGAGTTTGAATTAAATTGAAATAATCATATTTCGTGTCATACTAAATTTTTATCATATGAATTTTTTATTTATTATTCTGTATATTTATTATAGTATTTAATATAACCATAAAGAAAAAAATGTATGTTTCACTTGACATAAATTATACATCTAGGTTTAACGTTTTACAGAAACATATAACGAACACCCAGAGATTACATCTGTAGTATTTAATTGTTTTATTTGAATGAGAGAACTAAAATATGTTAGTTTGTATTTTATAGATATCATACAAAAGTGGTCGAGTAAGTGAATTACAGTTTGTAAGGGGCTGGGAGGAAGGAAGCACGTACACACGTTGATGTAACTGAGACATCACGAGTGAGTGGTGTCCTGGGCAGGATATCCCGTCACTTAGGGGTAACAACTGTTAGCATGTGACTTGACCGGCCGCAGTCAAGCCAACTTCTGCATTTGTCTCGTATAATGCAACATAATAATAACACAAGGATCCGACCGCAGCGTCCGGGCTGTTTTTGAAAGTTAAGATGTTAATATAGACAAAATCGCTTGTAAGTTTTCGATAAACATTATTAAATTTCTTGTAAGTTACAGTAAAAGATTATATAATAAATGGATATTTATGTATTAAAATTTATACAGACACACGTAATAAGATTGCATGATTTTATTTAAATTCATGTAAGGCAAATTTGATTACAGGGTACTTCAGTACAGTGCTTGGTAGAGTGTATTAGTTTAGCTTGCTTGATTTTTTCACCCAAAAATGTTTTTTTCTCTTAGTTACCATCCTAATAATAATAAAAAACAATGTAGAAAGGGAATTTAAACAAGAAAGGTTCGGAAAAAATATGATGGACGTTTTTCACCGCAAACCGCGCATCTATTACTCAACTTGTAATGTACGAAAAGGTTGTTGTGGTTACCTCGGAAAAGTCGTCAGGCTAATAAGTAGTTGAGAAGTGAAACCCAAATGTATCAGACACATCGCGGAGACTATCACGCATGCTTAACTAATTTGTGTTGTCTACTACTACAGTAGACTACTCTTTTGGAAAAGAACATTTGCCAGAGGTTTCGTGCATTGTACTAGTAAATAAAACCTTCATAGAACCTTCAAAACAATCAGTTGTATACGTGAAAGCTTACACAAATGTATCTTATGATTATAGAATTTATCACTGGGATTCCATAATGTAGCACTTGAACTCGATTTTATTATATTGTTCATTTACTTTCCATGTTTAGGTTAAAATGAGCAACTTCTTATGCTTACTGTTTACTTTGGAATATCATTTGTACCTATCTTTTCTGTTGTTAAGCTTGACTCTCAGGCTCCTTTTGAATTAAGGCTTATCTGATAGGAAAGGCATTAAACTATTAGAAATAGAATGCTATTGGTAAATTAAACTTTATAATTAAATTTAAACTCATAATTCAGATTTTATATATAGATAAGCACTGAAATTATTAAAAAAACCAGGATGATATTTTTATGAAAGTTTTTGGTCAGAATCTGAATTTTTTAAAACAATTAACGAAATCTGAGAAACAGATTTAATGGATCGAAAATATATGGCTATTTAAATCCGTGGAAAGAGCAGGCCTTCTCTGTGAAATACTTCCGACGGGCCCTAATGGATTCCTATAATTGATATCCATTATCGTCCAGGTTTAATAGGTCAGCCGTCCTCTTCATTTCACCCGTAATTTCATTAGTCGCATCGACATTAATATTTCACTTTTGTGGCTACCTTTCACAATTAAAAGTCTATTTTAATTTTCACTGATAAACCCTTTTTACTACTGCATTTATGCTGTTCAGTGCTGCAAGAAAAAACTATTTTGTTGATTTTTAACCATCGTGTAAAACACGATTTATGCAATTGCCACCATTTTTAAAATCCTAACAATGAGTGTAATAAAATAAACACAAGTAGAAGGTTTATTACAACCTTCGAAGTCGGCCAAGAAAAAAAATAATGAAGAGAATGAAAACGTCTTGGTACGACGTGAATGAGTCTACTTGGAAAAAAGAAGTTGTGTTAAATAATATTACGAACCTACCTCCTTCATATTTAGTAAAACTTAAGAAAGGTGGTACCTATGTACAGAAATAGTATATTCTTAAAGAAAATAAAGGAAAGTTTCGATCTAAAGAAAATTAGAAGTAAAATAAATTGTTCCACCGAGCAGATTTGTAAGTAGCAAATATTTTCTGAATGAAAATTTATCCACATAAGAGCCTAATTTGATTAGTACTCTTAAATACTTGTGCTACGGTCCTGTACTGTTAATGTCTTTGACCCATGTCACATTACTACTACCAAAAGTGGAAATGGAGGGATACAGAGTAAGTTGCCCCATAGTTTCTGTATCAAAGATGTTATTAACGTTAAGTGTAGATGTGTTTAAAATCATATATTTATTTTCATAAGTTTTATAATTCATATAAGCAGTGTAAAATATTCTTACATGTTATGATGATTATAACTATAAAAGAGTTGACTATCATATGTGTACTATATTTTAACAGTTAGTACCAGTTTGGCAATGACTTGAAGGAAACTTATTGAAATTGCAGTATTATAAAATACGCAACTTGAAAATGTAACCGTTCATTAGCCGTGAACTCGCCTATCTGAAAGAAAGTAGGGCAGTCGCTTGCGATATGATACTTGAAGGTTATACAACTGCACAATAAAAATATTTCTTTGTTCTAGGTCCCCAATGTTCGCGTGTGTTGATGTTTTAGCGCTAGTACAGCCATCTCTGATCTCGACCTTGTAGTCCATTGATGGTTAAGGTCAAGATAGCAGCTACAAGCTCAGTTCTCGCGGCTCTCTGTACTGTACCAGCAGCGGTGACAAGAGAGTGAGACTTCTCGTATGTTCCTGTACATAGTCACGTGACCGACTCTTCCTGTAACGATGATGTTTACCAACAGGGTAGGTTTTATGAATTTTTAATTTTACTATGGTTTTGGTTTACACTGAAATGTTTAATGTATCCTATCATCTTTTCATAACGAATATTAATGGATAACGTGACAAAATAAAATATTATATGTACTAAAAAATTTACCGTTTTAGTAAAAAATATATTTTAATACATAATGTACAACTCTTAATCAATGGGCGATTAAAACCCCTTTTCTTGCAAATGAATACTATGCTTGTACACTAGAACAATAATTACTTCTATTTAACTTTTTAGCTTTTTCAGGCACTTGGTGATTTAAATGTTTTAAATATAATGTTTTAAAACGCCAAAACATGTGCAATTTTACTATTATCAACTGTTTTATGAATTTTTCAAAATATAAGTTGAAATCTAAAGTAAGGAATTCCTTTTACACTTTTTAAATTGCTCTCATTTGATTGTTTCGCGAACAAATTATGATTGGGAATAGTGATGCGTTGATGTGAAATTTGGCTTGGGATTTCATGTACTCTGTCTCAGATTCGTGACCATCCACAAATCTAGCGCCCAATAAAAGATTTTTATTTGAGTAAAACTGTGCACTAGTATTAGTATCATATTGGCTAAATACTGCGTTGATTGGTATTTTAAAATCTTAAAGATTTCTAATATATGACAAAATATAAGAAAATGGGATGCCCTATTTCCAAAATTTTGGATGAAATAATTGATTAATGGGTAAAAAGAATCTAAAATAACATTGAATTATATTTTGCCTAAATACTGTGTTGATTGGCATATCAAAACCTTTGGGGTTTCTAAAATACGACAAAAATGTACGAAAATGGGCTGCCCTATCTCCAAAAATTCAGATATAATAATTGATTAATGGATAACATATATCTAATATAAAAAGGAAACCATTATGGAATGTCAATATGACAGTTTCTGTGGTTTAAAACCTTTCCAAATATAAAGGTATTTAAAAATTCTCACCGTAAATAAACTTTTAAAAGTTTAAATTCTGTTTTTTTTTCTATAGTGTGGGCTGTTCTCAGCCACTTAAGTATTCCGGAAATAAGAAATGAATCAATAGCAATTTACAGCAGTCCCATGAAGTCCTAAAAGAGCATATGCATAACCAAAACTAACATTTTTAAATATCACTTACAGTATATAAATATTTAGTTAAATATAACATACTTTACTTACAGTTTATTTCCTTTATTAAAATTACAACGATTAGATATCTATTCATAAAAATAATAAAATAAAAAATGACCTGCAATATATCCAAAAACTTTTTGAAAATATCAAACCAATTATTTATATGTATTCTGTGTCGTATATTTAATACTTTATATACCTTAATAAAACATGTTATAAATACAATGTATGTAGCACTAATTGTTTTACTTTCTATCTATAACAAAAATGCCATAGGTAAAAGTTAAAACGTTGAAAATGTATACGGTCTTAAGGTTAACTTTATAAATGTAATTACAGAATAATTATAAATCGGAATAATGTTCCTATTGTGTAGCTACCATTAATATAATTATTTATAAAATAGATTTCATTAGAATATGTTAGATATAAAAAATAATATGGTACTCTATACTGCATATTATAGTAGATAGACTCTATCATATGATTTTCTAAAATTTATAGACAAGATTAAGTAAGTACATATGTGGATTTTGATTAAATGATAATGACCTAAACCATCTTCGGTCAGTAAATAGTGTAAAATTATTTGAAAAGGTCATAAAATAATAAATTGCATTGCCATTTGTGACTAAGATAGTGTAGATGATTAATAGACAGGCGAGTGCTGAATAACAAATAACTGCAAGCTAACACACGCTCTGTTATGGGAAGTAATTCAATTCAATTACGGCTCCACCCAGCCAACTAATTATTGTAGTAATATGGTCTGTAACTAGAATCCTCTCAAGACTTTTATTGTGTAATAATAGACTTTAACCAACTAATTTAACAAATTAGTACTAATACAAATAGGCCTGGATTTTTATAGAACAATGCAGCTTTTAGAGTACAAACCTAACACACAAATATTCAATCACTTGGACTTATAAAGGTTTGAAAATAATAGAGTGAACCTACGAAAACTTAGGTTGCTCTGTTTCATGTTTGGTTTTTATAGTTCTCTTTTTCGGGGTAGGTTAGGATAAACATCACATTTGTAACCATAATTTAAAAAGGGATCACCGCTAATTGGTAGTTCCACTTCAAGAGCTTCGGAGTACATTTTCAACTTGGCCTGCTATTTTGTTAGTGAATTCTAAGACCTGTGGTTTGGACTCACCTCTAGAGTAAAAATTATTTGGAATACGAATTACAAATTCTAGTAGAGGAATAAATCTCTGTATAGTTATTACGTACATGTTAACTCTCAACTCCATAGCCAATAATTTATTTTGTTGCTATTATTATCAGGTAATTCACGTATCACAAAAGTAATTAACGACATAGGTAACAGTTAAGGAATTAGTATACAGATATTTAGGAGTATGTTTTCATTTACAGAACCATGAACGACCTTACCTTTTGCATGTTTTCGGTTGATAAAAAAATTACGTAATGCACGTTTATTAACTAATGCAACCCATACTAATATAAAGTAACCAACCGTATTTTAACCTACCCAAACCATATATTAAATTCCCATATCCGTATCTTAAACAATGACCCTGGATAAATAAATACATTGTTTTCAAAGAAAACAATTACAAAACTTATCTTACATAACTACCTACCGTTAAACACTTGCCCCGCCTGACCTTTCCTCATCGAAATAAGTTAAATTGACATTTTAAAACATAGTATTACAACCACAAGGAAATGTTTATTCTTGTGCAATATATACTTCCTTTTTTCTTTTACCGAAAACGTAAAGAAGGAGCCGCTATAAAGCACAAGTAGTCATAAATTGATATTAGGGGAAAAGGGAGGAAAGGGAAGGAAGTAAGTAGCTAGTACCCTAAATACTGACTTCTTTTAATTTTACAAATTCCCTTTTGGCGCAAAAAGAAGAAATTTAGATTTAAATGTGTTACTGCCAGTGTGAATTATCGGGAACTCTTAACTTCATAGGGTAATTTTCTCAACACTGATTAGTATACAACGACACTTAAAATTGTATCACTTTAAGTATTTACTCCAGCATCTTAAAACCTTATAATGTATTAATAGTTATCAGCATATAAAGAAGTGTCTAACACACGGTATTGATCTGGTTGCTATTAGTTACAAATTATGTCTGTAAACACATTCACTGTGTAAACACACAATATATGTGATACTACCATTTATGTTTCCAATTGTTAAACGGCTATCATTATTCAAACCTTGACAGTTAAAATGTGCATGGGCGAAACTTTATCAGCATATTAAAAACGGTACAGCAGCGTGGGCTCTAAAGATCATAATTTTTGGTTAAAGAGAATTCTGTGCAGTTCCATGCAGATTTGAATCTTAAGGCTTATATCAAAAAGATTTAAATGTGACATCATTCTAAAATTTTACTCAGAAATCATTTATAGATGAAATTGATGATAAAAAAATCATTCCAAACAGCCCCAATTCAATTTTTGCAGCTGTTTTAGTTGAAACTATAATACATTTATTATCTGCTGAAGTATTTATGCAACGAATATAACAATCTCAAAAATGGTTACGTCCACACAAAAAAATGGCACTTGTGAAAAGGATGGTTTTTGTCAATAATGAATGTTACTAAATTAAAGTAGTTGTGTGTGTCCAAGATGTTTGACAATACTGATATTGACAGTACATTTTCAAGTAAATATTGTGCACCTTTATTGGTCTGATTGGAAAAAGAGAGAAAAGTATTCCATAAAAATATCCTATCGGAAAATGACCCTGAAACTAGAATTCGTTAGTGATAGCTAGAGTTAGTTGAGTATTCTCAGTTCATGGATTTATCAAGGCAAGAGGTTAGCGGGTCTCATTACAACTGATAAAGCTATAGACCTTTTGTTTTGACTGTAATGTAGCTGATAAATATATTTTTATAGGTACAGTGAAAGTATTGTTTTATCTTAGAAGGCCATTGATAATTTTTGTGATCGAGAAAGCTAAACAAACTATCGTTGATGCTATTGCAAAAGATAGTGTCGTACGATCTTGTTGTAATTTTTATGCCATTAATATGTAAGTGAAGAATTTTGGTTTAGGCTTTTTACCAAGAAGAAGAACAAACTTATTTGCTTACCAGCTACTTTTTCAATACACGTTTTATTTTTCTATCATTAGTCTACACTATTTAAGAGGCTGTGATATTAACTCTGTAATACAATACAGGAATGGCAAGGAATCATAGGAAGGAAGGGGAAAAAATTGTTCTAAGTATATATCAAACCCTAGCCAATCAGATAAAAATTATGAAAATTTGGGTTTAATAAAACCAACAATCAAGATGAAGCATAAATTGTCTTTCTTTCCACCAACCAAAGTAGTGCAAAACAGCATTCCTACACAGCATATAATCAGGCACAGGAATGGCTGGAAAACCAATCACGATCTCGGAAGTGGAGCTAGAAACAAAGAAGTTGAAGGATTTTGGGACCGGTTAGCCACCCTGACAGCTTTAGTTCCTGGCTCTGTGTTGAACACATTTCTTGATGGTGTACAAAATCATGTGAAGGTGAATGTGGTTGCCAAAAAGCCTGTAATTTAGTGTGTAGCTGCTGTTAGGGTGCTTGTTGCAATTAGTTGTAAAAATCCTTGATAGAAACTCTGCAGGCCAGGAGTACAGTAAGAGCAGCAAGGTACATAGCGCAAGTTTATTAAGAATTTTACAGAATTTGGAGGTGGGCTTAGCCACTTCAGCTCTCCCTTCATGTTCGCATATACATGTTTTAAAAATGTTTGGAATCTTGCTTTTGTTTATAATCTACGTATAACTTACCATTAGGAGGTCACTCACAACTGACTTTAGCTTCAATTAAGCAAACTTCAGTTTGCGGTTAGTATTTAGCCAATAAATCTTCCAACGCGACATTGAGTTCTTTTTAATATAAACCAACCTCCTGCTCCTCTAAACATGTCTCCCTTTTTGTTTTTTGAGAAATGAAACGGAAATGTTATACATTTAGTGTCACAAGAATAACTTTAACTAAAGCAGTCAGAAAGTGGTACCATTATTACTCGTAAATCCAGTATACACGCATTGTATTTAAGCATATGATGCCCTTCTCCATTACGGGGGGTTAATATTATTAAAGACATAACAATATCCTCATGCATGTAGATTATTTATCAAGCAATTAGAAATCATATCACTTATGCTGTGACCTGTGATTCTCCATTTATTGATCACGCAAATCATTACTTTAGCATGGAATTGAGAGCGTAATTTTACCTACTCAACCACTTGACATAATACAAAGTAGTTAAATCTTTTACACACCTATGTTTCAAAATAAAACCTTAACTGCTTCCCAAAATACAATTCCGAATTGCTGCCTATAAAAAGAATGAGATACTATGAAGAGCGTTTGGTATACGAATTAAGTGTTCTTGTTATAGATTAAGTAAAACCCAACATAAAGTTGGCATAGGTTTGTGATTGGCAGTCAAAGAAACAATAAAATAAAATTCTTATTTTTATTCGTTTCTTAGTGTTGTTTCCTTAGTATAATTGACTGTGTTTGCTATAAACATCAAAGTTAATCTTCACATTTATAATTCGCTTTCTTTTTTTACTAATGTTTACATTTCAATGAAGAATGAAAATGACATGTTTTTAACGTTTAGACAGACAAAGAAGAAAACAGAAGACTACTGCGGTCCAACAAGAACCCGGAATACACAGAGCCGATCAATGGACACAGACAGCAGGTCAGGAGCCGGTCAACTCTTGTGGAGCCTGTCATGTTTATCTTTGTTATGGCGAAAACTCTCTCAGGTAGCTTCAGTAACCTATATCAAGTCCTACACTATATTGATAAAGCAATTTTTGTTAAAAAAGCATCATTCAAATATATAAACTATCTACTTAAAATTAAATCTGAACTATTGTGTCAGTCACATTGAATATTCATAAACCGTCGTAATAAAACAGTTGCTCTTGCAATTACGATGTCCCTAGACGTCAATATGGATATAGTAGTATTTTTGTAGGAACTAATGAGAGCGTAGAGGAACGATATATCTGATGGATTTGAACCACTGTAGCCTAACCATTAAGATAACATTCGTATCAAGAGATTGATCGTGGCTTTCTAGGAAATGCTGATTGAAGAGAGGTTATGAATGTAGTGTTAACACAAACTGTATAGATTAATATTTGACATTATGTATTATGAAGATCATAATGTACTATTGGTGCTGACTTTAGCACGAAATTAGTTAAATACTGTATTAAATAACTTCAGGGGCACAGCACTAATTCCTCTCTCTTACAAATCTATCTTAACATTTTGATATTACATCGTATTGTTATTCTTTAAATACGTACTTATTGAAAGTATATTGTTGCTTGAATGAAAAGAACTATGAGGGGTGTTTTTGCTCCGCGTTACTTTTGTGTGATTAGTTTGTCAGAAAATTCCAGAGATATTTATAGAACTTTTACTAGTTCTTTTACACATAAAAATAAACTTCATTTCATAGATGTAAAAAATAAAGAAAAATAATAATTTAACTTTATTTATTTACTAATATTTCTTATAAATTTGTTACAAAATATCTATTTTGTAAACTTCCGGTGTCATATCGTCACATTGAGTGATATTACAAATATTTTGTAAAAACTTGGTTTAATTTTTAAATGGGTTTGGTGAAGGCTTATGTTTATCCATGGGATTTGGTTTAGCGCCACTGAAGTCTATCTTTCAGAGTATTCTGTCTGCATAGGCTGTAAAATGTTTTCTGTCTAATTGCGTGTCTATCCCCCAGAAATCTCAAGAATGAAATTAGTAATACACTTGAGCGATACCTGTCACGAGATACTCGTTAGTGCCCAAACGTCAATGAAAGGTTAGCTGAGAATATTGTCTCCTGATTTTATGTGAGAAACTTCTGTTACTTAAAATAGTATTTGTATGAAAAATGATCTATGTATTATGTTATTTTAATTACATGTCCGTCGAGTGAATTAACCAGCAAAGTGGAATAATTTAGTACTAATATTTCCATCATATTGTATTTGTTTTATTTACCTTAAATTTGGTGATTTATTACTACACCCGAAGAAAGACATATACTTGTTATAGAAACAACGCAGTTTTTATTGTTGCATATGTGTATGGTAAATATACGTAATCCTGTTATCCTTTGAAATAATCAATCCATTGTCAACAATTGACGAAATAAAGGATCAGAGATTTGATTTTTACATTTTGTACATGCATTGAACGATGTGTTCATCATTAAGTACAAAGTTTACTTTGTAGTAAATAGCATTCCATTGTTCAACAAATTCTCCAGTTGGAGGGTCAGAGTGATATTTCCCCATACGGATGGCTGAGAGCTGGTTATCGAGTTACCGAACAACACCAGGATGGCTTGTTGTTGAACTTAGTTCTGCTTGTCGCTGACCGCTTGAGTGCAAAGTTAGTGCAACCCACCACTACTAACAGAATAAAAACTATCGATATTCGAGTTTCAAGCATAGCTCCAAATTAACCAATGAAATTACTAAGAAATTTGGTTAGTTAATATTCTGTATACTAAGAATAAAATTGTTGGAACAATAAATTCTGAGTTGAACAGTAAATACGATAAAATGAGATACGATAAAAAAAAATTGTCGAATTGAAGCAGGTAGCAGTAATCTTTACTCTCATTTCATTAAAGCCAATAGTTATAATCCTAAAGATATATGTATTTTATGTATATAAACAAAACTGGATACAATAAATGCAAGTATAACTAACTCTATTTAGGAACTCCTTTGCTTGGTTTTATACTTAAGCTTCAGTTTCTTCTCCGCTTTCTTAGACTCCAAATGTATTCATCGTCACTTTTTACACGTTAAAATTTGTTAAAAATATATAAACTTCCCTTTTCAATGATAAAAATAAATAGTCATTGAGTCTTGTGGTTAGCCAAGTATGTTAATAGGGCCGTTTCCTGAGATAGGTGACAAAATGTAGTGCATATGGAAGTTAGATGATGCTTTGAAATATTGCTGGCCTGAGGTTTTGTGATTTGATGACAGCATCCGCCTAGCGTGCGTCGCACTGTAATCATATGTGGCGTGTTGGTTTTTCCGCCACACAATTCCCTCGTCGCCACGCGTCTCCTTTCAGGATGAGTCTGAACTCTCCCAAGGTCACTCTAAGTCTGACGTACATTTACATTAATAATGTGGTGAAGAAACACTGTGGTATGTTGTATGTCACGCCAAGATTGGCTGAGTCTAGACATACACGGTAATAACCCATGGACGACCCATTTAACATCGATGATAGAACTGGTACTTAAGGAGGTTATGGTTGGTAAAACACTCTTACTATACCGGAAGCAGGACTCCTATTCTTTGTCGGCCAGCAAAACAATGGGTGTTTGTTTAGAATTGACGAATGGCTATTTAAAAAAGTATAATTCACCACATGTGATCAGCTCAAAATTATAATAAAAACGACATAAATATAAAATAAAGTTATATATTTTATTGTTAATTATAACTGACAATTTAAGAATGGGTTTAACATAAAAATAGATCATATTTAAATACATCAACCATTTTAAAATTTTAATTATTGAAAAATAATAAAATTATGCTTTAAAAAAAAAATAGTTCAAATTGGCATACCTGTTAAATACAATACATTTAAAATAAGGTTTTACATATTTTTTTTAGAGAGAGAGGTGGAATTCCTTACCAGAAACCATTATAATCACTGCAAAGTCGGGCAGGTTTCGTGTCAGCCGTGAGAGGACAGTTCTTGGAGCGGATGTCCGTGGCCGCCGGGCCCGAGGGCAACTGACCTTTATAGCTCTGTGTGTGCGCGCGCTTGTGGTTCGTGTACGATGTATGTGTGGGATAGTGTTAAGAGTGAATGTCAATTAGTATGTTTTTTTAATGGAAGATGTGGTATGTGATTTAATTTAGTTTGTGAAATAAAATATGTGAATACAAAAAATATCATAGGATTTATAGTAGTTTTGGTTTAAGTTTAAAACTTTAGTTGTAATATCTCCCAAAGTAGGAACAGAATTCGCTTTGTAAATATAATAATGGTTAAGTGTAAGAAAGGACCATGAGGTCCTAATAAAGAAATTAATCAATCTCTCTCTCTCTCTCTCTCTCTCTCTCTCTCTCTCTCTCTCTCTCTCTCTCTCTCTCTCTCTGATGTTTCTAGAGTGAACACGTGTGCTGTTCGAGCTCCGCTAAAGTTACATTTATTGTAGGGTTTTCGTGGTTGAAACTAAGTTTGTTTTGCATTGGCGTGTGCAGTGAATATTTGTACAACCAACTAAGTGATTCATTCGTAAGTGACTGGTTTTAACCTTGCTAATTTGTGAGTTTTTAATTCACTTCTAGAGAGGAAGAGGGAGAGGGAGAGAGAGATTTTATTTATATCTTTTATCTATTCCATGGTGTGCGTGTGTATGTCACTAAAATCCTCCTAAACGACTGAATCGATTTGAATGCAATTTTGTGAGTGTCTTCAGGTGGATTCGAAAATGGGTTAGATGCACAATTCGGCTCTGTTTTAAATGATTATTTAATTACATTTTTATTTATAATTTTTTGTTGATTTTAGAATGTTTTACAATAGATCCGGCAGTCTGCGCTACGACTTTTACACTTTACAGCTTTTAACACTTTCAGCTGAAGTTCATCAATCATGCAGAAACATCTGTTTACATTTAAATTTGAGAAAATTTTACATTACTGTTAAGTGCTTGATCAATAGTGTAATGCAGATTTCAAAGCCTATTATCTAATTTTAAATTTTATTTAAATTTAATTTTAAATCTAACTTTAAGACTATTATTATATAATTCTAATTTTTACGGGGCATTTTTAGGTTAGATTTTTAGTCCTGGTTAACTTTAGACTACACTTTTAGCAATGCCCAAACTTAAACAGTTTTTTAACCTGAAACTACTATATTACAGCGAATATGCAGTACATTTCCCTATTATTAAAATGTTTTGTACATTTATTTTGTTTGTTTGTTAAAAGTAGTTCATCTTTATTAATGACCTATCATTTTGCATTAGACTCGGTGATCACCAACCTTCTGGAGTACCGGGTTTGCCAGGTGGAGTTAGGTCTACCAGAAGCCAACTGTTCAGACCCTATCACCTCCCGAGTAGAGGACATGGTACAACCCACCACAGCCCAAATCATCATGGGCAGGGCTCTCCTAGAGGCGTTCATCCCTTCCTGCCTCACAGTTCTCATCGGCCCGTGGAGTGACGCCAACGGACGTACACCTTTCATGGTCATCGCTCTGGGAGGTCAGAGTAAAACTCTGCATGGTTTTTACCCGATATAATTTACTATGAAAAATACTAATGTTTTATCTTCTTTGTCTTTATACTCTTTTTCGATGAAACATACGTTAGGTACGTTGTGTAACATGGGTTGTAGAGTCAACAAAAGTTTTTGTGATGTGTCTGAAGAAGATAGCTTTGCTATCGAAACTCCTCACAGATAAAAATATATAAGTGTTGTTTGGTGTATTTTCAAAGCAGTGATTGGACATTATTTTAGTAAAATTTTATAGTGTTGCATTATGGAATTATTAATTACTCGACTGGTCTTAAATTTCAATTTTATTCGTTGATGTACATGGTTATCATCATTGTATCTGTGGAGGTTAAATGGAAAATAATTGACTGTTTCAGTAATTGATAATACAACGCCAAGTACATAACTGAATTAGTTATGTTTTCTGAAATCTAACATTATAGTATTATATAAAAATAATATTAGTAAGTACTAAAATGGTGTTTAGTAAAATATTTGAGTTAGTAGAGATTAATTACCAGGCAATTAAGCTACTAATTAAATACATTGTCCTGTACCACTCTTAACACTGGAGTTCAAGGTTGTGTCATGTGTTCCTCGTTGTTAAAACTTTCAAATTTGCGTGATTGTCCCTTTCTTGTCTTAGATTGCAAAAACTTTACTTTGAGTTGACTTTGTTTCACGATTTATTGAGTAACTGAACAAAGGGCTAAGTAACAATACCAGTACAGTTTACAAACCCAACACAATACACATTGTTCGAAGTTGCGTGCCAACGTTTGCGTTTCTTATCTTTGATACCACGACGGAACCACAATCATATTAACTGAGTCATAGCGTGATATTAGCGGTGAAATCATTTAGCATTCTGTGACTTCATTTTTACCACTGATAATGCTCTTTTTATAGCCTAAATAGAAACATATAACATTTTGGATAAAGTATTAATTGTTATAATAATACCAGGATTCTTTACTATCAGGGATGTCATTGGCGTATTTGTGTTGGGGTTTCCTCGCCCTGCTACCCAATCTCAACCCTTTTCTCTTCCTATTGGCGTCCTTACCTCTCTCAGGTTCCGGCGGATCCTGGGCTCTCTACATGCTCTCTTACTGCTATGTCAGTGACGTCACGGATGAGCGCGCCAGATCCTTCAGGTTAGTTCGATTCCATGGTAAATTAACCGATTACGTCTATTTATAATTTCAAAATTTGTTAATTATAAAATATTACAAAAGAATATATTGCAAATCTGATGTCGCAAATCTTTATTAGTGGTTATAATGGTGAGTTTTGAAAAAATTAACGTTGAGTAGTAAACGGTTTTAATAGTATCCAAATTAAAGTTGGTACATTAAAATTAAGATCTTTGTCATAGTACCAACCTCATACGTAAAAAGTTAATGAAATTCTTGATATTCTTGATACCATATCTCTGAAACAATGGGATTTAATTCACGTAGAATATTATTTAAAACTTCAGACACAATGTAATTTATTATAAAACGTATATTTTAATTAGTCACTAGCTCTTGCAAGTTAACTTACTTATTTAATTTGTTTATTGATACTTATTACTCGTTAGTAGAATATTGGTAGAATATTAAGAATAAAGTACAATGAATTGAACCATTCTATTTTGTACAGAATGTCGGTGCTGACGATGGCCATATATTGTAGCCTCATTTTCGGATCAGCCCTGGCACCTGTGCTGATTGCTGTGCAACATTCTCTCAACCCATATCCGCTGATATTCTTTTTCAGTGCTTCTCTATTAATCATATGTACCCTATACACCCACTGGTACCTCAGGGAGTCAATCAACATCGACCTGGTAAGAAGCCATTTAAATTAGGATAATATCTACAATTATATCCATAATCCATAATTTACATATAAACAAGATCACTTAGAATGGTGTACAAAAATGGCTGTTTTGCTATTTTTAGGGAGGAGAGAAAGCTTTTTTCAAATGGAGTCACGTCAAAGACAGTTTCTTGACGTGCTTTCAGCGTCGAAGTGGTCATGCCAGGGCGATGATTTTTCTAATTATGGCCTCGCTTTCAATCAACGTCTTTATCAGTGAAGGTATGGTTTGTTAATTAGTCACGCATAATATAAAGTTATGATTACTACATTTGAAAACTGTACCCTTCATATTTGGTATAAAACAGCGGAGAAAACTTCAACCGTTTCTTCGAGTTCTAGGAATGAAACTTGACTTTCATTATGCGGAGGTTCCTTTGGATGACATCAGCCATCAGTTTGGTCTTCAATCTCTGAGCACCAGGCGGAGGATCAATGATTTACTTCTTCTCCGAAAGATTATTACATCTTCAGTGGATTCTCCTGATCTACTTGGGAGAATAGATTTTCGCTGCTCAAGATTGGCCAGAACAAATCATATGTTTGAGAGGAAATATTGTCAGACTCTGTATTCTTACCACAGCTCAGTGCCACGTCTTCACCGCCTGGGAAATAGCTTACCAGATCACATTGATTTCTTTACTATGTCTGAGGTAACTTTTAAAAAGGAACTCTCCAAGTTTTATTTTTGAATGTCGATCTGTTTATTCTGGAATATGTAGAGTGTAGACATATTTTGAACTTGCCTGTTGATTAGAACCATTTCTGTATATATTTATAATATAATAAGGTTTCTTAATGCTTGTAATGATTTACTACGTCTTTTTAATTGTTTATTTAAATCAATTGCATGGTCTGTTAATTTGTGTTTGATCTATAAGAGTATGTATTTAATAGTAATAAGGGCGGAGGTAACCTCATATACATAGAATTAGATGCCTGTATTGTTAGCCATCTAAATCCAAACTGTAAATTTATCATGTAATATAAAATGGTGTTAACCGTATACAATAAATAAATAAATAAACCGTCATATAGTCTCTGATAATGACTTTCGAGTCTTCTCTATTGGCACATCCAGAGATTTATACAATGAACGCCCTGGCCAGTCTTGAAGGATATACCCACCAAGGGTTACCATGCTACTCAATAAAACTTTAATGGTACTACACGCTCTAAACAAATTGTTTTGCTTTGATGAAATGAATGGTAACTCCACAAATAGGACATATCGTTGACCTAAGATAGAGAACGTTTACTCAGGATCGTCGTGATCAAGAGGGAGCAGTAGTCGCAAGCATCCGGCGCGATACTCATCAGTTATGTAACTGTCAGTGATAAATCCTTTGGATGGTAGCATTCCGTCTGTATATGGTTCATATCTGACACGCATCCTATCTCCAACTGACGATTGGTCAACCCTTAGGGACTAGTACGTCGTCTTTGGCTAACTGAAGAGTATGCTCAGGAGGAAAGGAAGAAGACTGTGACCTTATATATGACAGTATTATTCTGTGTCTTGCATATGCTGAAGAAGTCATAATTTAAGATATATATATATATATATATATATATATATATATATATATATATATATATATATATATATATATATAGGGATGAAATACAGCAATCTGTTGATGAAAAACATTAACGGTAGATTAGAACTTGAACTGAATGTTAATTTGTTGCAAATTAATATTTTAATTTCAGCTATCAAAACAATTTATTTTGAAATTCGAAATGTTGATGTAAATTTTCAGGAGAAGGAGCAGTCATGTACCTATCGCTCAGGGAAATGTTCTCTTGGCAACTGTCGGATTTCTCGACCTTCAGCTGTTTTGCTAACGTCACTTCAGGTAGTAATTTCACTACGATAATTAGATCAAAAAAGTATATTATTTTTGGGATGAGCGTAGGCAAGCCTATTTCACTTATTGTTTGAAAAGGTCGTCTATAGTTTTTTTCTTAGTTCGCACGATAAAGGGTAAACGGGCTATTAGCTATATCTTGTAATTTTAGCACAAATACCCTTTCCCAGTAAAGAAAATGGACATATTTTAGTACCTGTAACTTCAAAGAAATGATGTGTTTAGGGTAAAAAGTACAGGCCAATCTTTTCAACAGGAATGGGAATGTATAAAATGTAACATTTGTAAAGCTATATTTACACTGCTTCAAATAATACAATTCATACTTTTAATTATTTCATAGCTATTCGTATGCAGTTGTGTGTAGTTGGGTGTAGAAGTAATAACCTTGTAATAATGTTATGAATCACTGATGGTGCCAACGAGAAATCTTCACCTTCAACAAATTCATTGGATTCATATACAATCTAAAATAATCAATAATATCACTATTACCTTGAAATAAAACAGAATATAGGATATAAAATAAAACTATAACGATTAAATGTGTGTTTAAAAGTTGACGAGGGAAAGTAAAATATAATTTGGAAAAGCACTTAAAATAAAAAAAAGCATTACACCTGTTTTTTTTATATCTTACTATGAATCATAATGCAAATCGCCTGGAAGGTAATACTCCACAAATAGTGGTGGGCTATTTAGAGATGTTGGTATATTAAAAAATACAAGTAAACTGTTAATTAAGAACAAACTCCCTTGCCCACGTAGAAAGAACCATGTATGTACTGGCAAGCCTCAGAGGATGAAGGGTCACCGGAGTACATCCAACACCTTATGCTTAATTGATGCACTATGCCACAAAGCTGTTGAAATATTAATAAATCCAATGTTTAAGCAGTCTACAATGATGTAAGACGAACACCAAAATTACGCAAGTTTGATACAATGTGTGCAGTTTGATTGATAACATTTCTTACCTCCATATTGTGATAAACATTGGTTTATATGAATGTTGGAGTTAATGTTCAATTCTGTCTATACGTAGTAATAATGTAAGACATCTCCCTCAATTAGTTCTAAACCAAAGAGTCGCGACATTCTGTTTTGTAATATGATATATAAGTTTCTAAAAGCACACTTAAAGTTAATTACATGTAACATCTAATATCTAAGTGTAGAACCATATCGAATAAGTCATGAATGTCAAAATTACGTGAGTCATAGCTTAAGGAAACCTTTCCTCCTGAACATTATTTTATTGGAGGAATTTATCCTTCCTCTTTTCCCAAAAACTAACTTTCACTATGTTTATCCAGGTTTAGGAGCCTTTGCAGGGGTCTGGTTATTTGCCTCGCTCCTGGGTCTCTCTAACATGCTTGTTGTCGTCTTGTTGTTCATATTCCGGACGGCCCGTTCCCTAATTTTCGTCTTCGCCCGCTCCGGACTTGACTTCTACATCGGGGCCGCCGTCGCCACCTTCGTCTCCGCCTACTCTGCCCTCTGCCGCACCGAGATCAGCCGCATGGTGCCCAGACCTGACCTAGGTAAGACTTGACACAAGTGAAAGATATTAACATATTTTAAATTCTGTAATTTTCGTATGTACTACCTTTACATTTACAATATGTTTGTAACATAAATTCCTATGTTTCCAGGTAAGGTTTTCGCACTGATGTCTTTCCTGGAGTCTTTAACTCCTATAGCATCCACTCCTCTTTACACTCTCGTATACCAGCTCACCTTCCTTGAATATCCTGGAGCTGTTTATATCTTCTCTACAGCCCTATGTGTCGTCGCCTTGATCTTGGCCACGTAAGTCAACCTAGTACTATTTATCCGATGTGGAATACTGTATGTACAATGAGGTCATCATTAATTATATCACAACTAATTATTTAATATAACTGTCTTATCTCATAAACGACTAATTTATATAAACAAATATAAAATTGATGTAGGATTGTTTGTTTCAAGTCAAATTATTACTAATAGTTATTTAATTAAAGTATAAAAAAGATATAAAAACGGAAATTTTCAACCTTATATGTTAGAAAATACAGCAAACGCTACAGAGATTAACATATATTATACTCTTCGGGTTTCAAAAACCTCTAAGACATAAGAATAAACATATGCAAGAACTTAATGACCAGTAGGGGTATGCTTGATGTTTTTGGCATACAACACATTCTGATTGTCAAATTTAGTTTGTAGCTAGTTTAGTGAGATGTACTTTTGTCGTCACAGTTTATAGTATTTAAGTTTAAACTTATGTCCTAGAGTGTTTTGACCACTGAGGAAGAAAATTGATTTCAATTCTTGAAATGTAGTGTTCTACTTTTGTATCATATAATGATGACAAATGTCTAAAATCATGTTATCCTTTCAGGTCGTCCATAATCAATACCACACTTAAAATGATCACAGTTACATTTTAAAAATTTAATCGAGATGGGTACTAACCTAGTTAAATAGTACTCCTATTATAACAATTTATTATCAAATTAGAAATTTAAGACGAAAACCCTAGTAAGGACTTAATATTTACACATAAAAAATTGCCTCTTCAAAAAATATCTAAATTAATTTTATGTAATGTTATAGTTGTATTCAAATATAAATTTTACAAATTTTCAACTATTTGTAAGGAATTACTAATTTATTTTGGTGCCATTTCATGTTGCAGTATCGTTTTCATCTTGCAAAGGATAGTAAGAGGGGATTGCTATTGTCCTGATCTTACGAGAGACTCTCACGTACAAACTATAGACTGATACGCCTGTGATTAAGTATTATTTTATATATTATTTAAACAAAATGTACATATCAATGTAAATAAATATTTTTATAATCATTGTTCTACAGTATTCTGAGAAACCTTATTTAGAGTGCTTTATTGTATAAATGGATATTTTATATGGCTGTTCATCGTTTAAATTCCCCTGACTATATGCAATGCCAATTTTAATATCTAAAATGTTTATTAACTCTTTAAATAAACATACAGACAGTTTTGTGCTAAGAAACAAAGCTAGCGTATATGAGAGAGGAATTGTCCAACACAATAAAATATCCTTTTGTCGTTGACAAATCAGCTGTAGAGTTTTTATTCTCTTTAAGATAATTATCTGGCCAAATAGTTAGAAATAATTAAAAAACATAGTCTGTTATTATTTAAAAACAGAACAACTTTGAAACCTAGATTGAACTGATAACATCAAACACAATTTATTCCCTCTATACAGTTTAATACACTGAGCCTCAGCTTAAGGTTTCAGAAGCTCCAAAATGCAGAAAGACATGTATGGTGTGGAAGTATGATCGGGTTTAAGGAGTATGAAAATATTAAATAACAATGTAATTTGGATTAATGTTGTTTTAGACGAAGTCGTACATTATTTATTAGCAGTTTGCGTTGAGACAAAAACTATAAACTCAATAAAAACGCTTGTTAAATTAAAAAAAAAAAATGCAAAATAGGACTAGAACTCTAAATAAAATATTAATTTGTTGTTTGGGGGCAGAACAGCCCCTTCCAAACCTGAAGATCTATCACATGCGTAACCATAATAAGACTATCAAAAAGCAACGAGCAATCAAGTGTTAACAAGGTATAACAGGGTTATCAATATATTTAATTTCACAGTCCTTTTTAACTTACTTCTTAATTATATTATAATACAAATCGCAATAATAAACGTTACATCATGTATCAAACATGTTATCATGCATTTTAATAAATACATGTTTGAGATTGTATTAAAATAATTTGGTTGGCATTACTGCGTGAGGTTAACCTAGTACTGTTATTAATAATAAATTATATAAGGATTGTAACAGAAATGCTTCATAAAAACCCGATATTAAATTATCACTACCATTTGATTAAATGAACATTAACATTTGCAAAGAGTATAAATAGAATAAAATAACGATGGTGGAGTATCTGAATGAGAGTACTTAAGTAAGGTAAAAAAGTAATTATGCAATTACAAAAAAAAAAAAAAAAAAAAAAAAAAAAAAAACAAAGGAAGAGAGATAAGATTACTCAAAGCGATCCTCAATACCTCGACTGTAAACACTCTTCTTCGTTAGCCGACTCGCCTTTATTGTGATTGGTTTGTTTCAAATAAGCTTTATTTAATTGGGAGAAGAATGGTCGTTGAGCTTTTCGTGATGTTAATCTAATCCTTATTGTTTGTACTGCTTTATACAATAAGTGTTACGTTGTACGTGTTATAATAGCCTTTGTCCCGTTTAAACTCACCAAAGTGAAAATTGAGTTGAACCCTTGATGGTTTTGTTAACACGAATCTTCCAGAAAAAAAAAAAAAAAAACATGAAAGCATACCATTTTAACATGAACATTAATTAGATCTTTTTAGCACTCTTCTACCGTTTAAATATTATAGAATTGAATATATAAGAAACTACAATATGTGTCTATATATTTAATCTTCCACTTAAAATAAAAATAGACCAAAAATAATGTTCCTTGACTATTTTAATCACAGAACACAGTGTCGGTATTAGAGGGTCAAGGTATTTTACCATATATATTAAAATATCGCTTAATAATGCAATATTGGACACATAGTTGATATATATATAGTAATGTATATATATATATAATATATATATATATATATAAAATATATATATACATGGTTATTCCTAAACAAGCTTGAACAATTTTATATTGCACGGTATAAGGTAAAGACAAATAGCCATTTTAAAAACAAATTTTTGAATTGTGCAATGCATAGTAAAAAAAATCAAATGTCTCAGATAAGAAAACTGATGAAAAAGCTATTTTGTAAGCGAATTCGACTACAATATCAGCACAGTGTTTTAATTATGAATAACTTATGTAAAATTCTTCTTCTAAAAAGCTAGCAGAATACTGGTAAAAATTCCGCGTGTGGTGGGAGAAGGAATAATTTTGAACCCGAAGTTGTAAGTGAATCGTGCGCCTAAAACGTTCCTACTTTTGAAGTAAGATGTTCTTTAGTCAATCCAATGCACTAATTTGCAAAAATAAGTTCGTGAATTACTTTTGCTTCATATAGATATCATAGATGGCGTCCCTTTAATATAGCAAAAATTATATTATATGATTAGTGAACTGCATAAGTCAACGTTATTACTCAGAGGTACAATTGCCTTACACATTTTCATAATATTTGCATGTAAAATAGTAACAATGTAGCATAGTAGTATACAGTTTTAACTAATGTATATTCATAAATATATTCATAAATATATATGTTATAGTATATATAATAATATATATATATATATATATATATATAATATATATATATATATATATATATATATATATATATATACCTATAAGCTCCAAAAGTCGTTACGGATAATGTATAAATAAGAAGTGATGTTATTTTATGCTTGCTCTATGCTTTCAAGACAATTAATATCAACGCATTAAAAATTGTTACTTAAATTAATTAAACATATGATTGTGCTGTAATATTATAATGTTTACATGGAACGGTAGATTACTTGTTGCCAGGTTATTTTGATAAATAAAACGTCTCCTGCAATGAATTTCTTATGGAAAAGTTTCAGAACTTTATCACCAGACCTGATGTTGTAAAGAAAACTCATTCTTTCTTGAGCCTCTAGAGTGTACTATGAAAATAATTTTCAAGCCTCTAACTCTCATACTAGGCGTTGATAACTTAATACAGGTCACTTCCTTTGTATAATAGATGTCTTGAAGGAGAATAAAAATTCCGTCTGTTTAAATTCACTTTCTTCCTATTATATTTCCAGTACGTTGTAGAGTTTGTCTTGTGCCCCGATTAAGAAAATATACACCAACGAATACCAATTTCAATCATAAAGCGTCTTTTTTCGGCCTCAATTTACTTTCGATTATCTTAATCTAACTAGATTTGATTACCTTACGTGCAAACATTCATAGCTTTTGTACAGTAAGGAATTTTTATAAAAGCAGTTAAATAGTATTCCTATGGCATTAGATGGTTTATATAATTAAAATTTTAATAAAATAAACAATATATAAATGGGACTGAGTTGTAAATCTATTCTTGAACTATTCTTGAATCCACCTGAAGACAAATAATTTAATTACAATAACTCCAGCCGTTTAGAAGGAGTTTAGTGGCATACATATATATACTTATTTTGTGCGTATGTATGCCACTAAACTCCTTCTAAACGGCTGGAGTTATTGTAATTAAATTATTTGTCTTCAGGTGGATTCAAGAATAGTTCAAGAATTCTATTCAAGAATAGATTTACAACTCAGTCCCATTTATATTGTTTTATTTTATTAAAATTTAATTTATAAACCATCTAATGCCATAGGAATACTATTTAACTGCTTTTATAAAAATTCCTTACTGTACAAAAGCTATGAATGTTTGCACGTAAGGTAATCAAATCTAGTTAGATTAAGATAATCGAAAGTAAATTGAGCCGAAAAAAGACGCTTTATGATTGAAATTGGTATTCGTTGGTGTATATTTTCTTAATCGGGGCACAAGACAAACTCTACAACGGTACTGGAAATATAATAGGAAGAAAGTGAATTTAAACAGACGGAATTTTATTCTCCATCAAGACATCTATATACAAGGAAGTGACCTGTATTAGTTATCAACGCCTAGTATGAGAGTTAGAGGCTTGAAATTATTTTCATATTACACTCTAGAGGCTCAAGAAAGAATGAGTTTTCTCTACAACATCAGGTCTGGTGATAAAGTTCTGAAACTTTTCCATAAGAAATTCATTGCAGGAAAGACGTTTTATTTATCAAAATAACCTGCCAACAAGTAATCTACCGTTCCATGTAAACATTATAATATTACAGCACAATCATATGTTTAATTAATTTAAGTAACAATTTTAATGCGTTGATATTAATTGTCTTGAAAGCATAGAGCAAGCATAAAATAACATCACTTCTTATTTATACATTATCCGTAACGACTTTTGGAGCATATAGGTTACCCAGAAAAAATAGGAACTTTTAGTAAAATATAATTTTAACTTAAATTCTTAGTAAGTATTAAGTATGCAGAGCTTGATCATTACCGTGATGCAGGAATTAAAGCTAATGTTACTATATAGCTTTTGCTACAGATTTAACGACTTTTATAAAACCCAATGTAAAAATATTTTTTGTAAGAAATACGCTGCTCGGACCTTTATAATTTATTGCCAACAAAAAAACTGTGGTACACGGCCGTCCGTTTTCACAGTGAGGCCCGACACCCCAGAGCTCAGTATGAACAGTTTGAGTTTGTTTCGTACTCCTTGCGGTTCAGGGATCACGGGTATACGCGATTTGTTCAGATTTGAGTTGGTCCTCACCCTGCTGGATTTTATCATACTGTGCGTGTGTGTATGAGCTTCCGAAAGTTGCCACCACGCCGCTCCACCGTCGCGGTATACATATTTGGATCTCACCTTGTCATTGTGTGTGCCTATAGCCCCCCCACTTAGACGACTTTCCTCCCTCTCCTCCCCTTCTTTTGCATTTCTTTATCGTTTTAGTTGCAATATAAAAACGACCCCACGGTCCTTAGAAAAATAGTGTTGTTAAAACTAATGTGAAAACATTTCCAACAGCCTACCAACTGCTTATTGCACGGAATAATTATTTACAATATTTGATTAACTATTCAAATAGGGTTTAACTGCATGTCTATACATTTACGTATTATTATTACGCACTTAATTATAAGCAATTCGTCTATTCTAGGCGCAATATGTTTGGAATGCAATTTTGATAATTATAGTATGACAAACTTTCTACGTAACTATTTAAACAGTAATTTATTGCTGTAGATGGAGCTTATATTGGTCACTGTTAAGTTACATGAAAAACATAAAACAAAACAATAAAAGTTTTAAATATTGGTTTTATGTTTTTCATGTAATTCAAGTAATTTAATGCTTTCAATTTTGTGTTCCCATGTTAAGACACTAACAAAAAATAATTTACTCTAAAGGTGACAGAAAACATGATTATGTCTCACTAAATCGGAAAGATGGTTTGACTGTTGAGAATTATGCCAACTACAGCTTGATGGGTTTAAAATAATCTCGTTAAACAAATATTTTAACTGAGTCTGTAATGAATTAATTGAATTACTAGTGCATTTTCTTTTGGCTTTTAATATAAAAATGTTTATTCACAAGATTTACTCAAAGAAAATTGTAGGATGAAGAAATGTAAATATGAAGTCTTATAGGAATTTAAAACTTAAAGGAATAGTTCCCTCATCAATTTAAGGATCTAGCCTAAGATATTTAGTTTACCGTTCCATGATTTAAATTATCACCATTGGAAACTAGAAACAAATTAGTTATATGCTGTTCTTAGCTGTTTTTTTTAATAAACGGAGATTTTTAGATAAATTAAGAGGGATAGATTTTATTAATAAAAATGTTTTTTTAATGCCATGTAATAGAATTTGTAAATATTTCACATTTTATACAATTATTTATTTAAGTAAAACTTCCTTGAATGTCATATTTACTGTGAAAATTAAAAGCGCTATTGTAAAATATATTACAATGATATTGCTTTTTAAGTTTACATTTTATTTGAAAGAGGAATTCATAAGACTCCAATTTTATTTTATGAAGCAACGAAATAAAGTCTGGAAATGCCGTAAACAAGGGTCATAACAGCAGTTTATGAAAAGATTTCATATACCTTTGTGATAAAGTGTGCCCTAATGATACACTTTTCTGAACCAATGGAATCGTTAAAATATTATAATTTAAAATATATTTCTTACTATGTTGTAAAAGTGATCTCATATCTCAGTTAAGGAGGTCAATAATTTAATTCTATAAAGTTAGGTGTACGCCAGACCACGTGTCGCGTAAGACTCTATCTGTGTTTCCCTCCCACACTCACTAACGTCATCATAACCTTATCCTCCCTATTGCAGAGCAAACTTCTTTTCTTCTAAAATAATGGCCTGAAATAAAGTAAGATGAGACAGTGCCCAAAATACTTCATAAATTATGTCACATTTATGTACTGAGCAAATAATGAGCTACCCTGGATAAACCTTAATTTCTTTGCATTACGTATGTAAGTTTCTTTTGTACTTTTTTATCCAGTTTAGTTAATGCCAAAATTTTGGAGTTATTTGTCTTATCATCATGAAATATCTAATAAAAACTCGAAAGACAAAAATTCCTGGTGACACGTTTTACTAAATAACGTAATTTAGTTTTATACTTTGTTAAAACCACTTGTTTTTTCATGGTTGTTATAAAAGGAGAGGCCTTATTCTGCCCATTCTTGTGCCCCACTGGAGGATCTTATCAAATAAAACAAGGGGGAGAGTCGGTACAGTACAAGGTTGTCAGTGCTGATACAATGTGCAGTGGTTGGCCTGGATTTGAACCCGAGTTATCTTTAATTCAGACTGATAGTTCAACGCTACTTTTCCACTTCACAAATGATTCCTATTTTAGTCAATAATTCTTTAAATTGTGTTAAATCATGGTTAATTATTAATTGTAAGATATTTGATCATTTAGCTGTTTTATACGCAGCAAAAACGCGTACTTTTTGTCTCCTTTGAGCTACACATGACAAATATTTTTAATCTGAAGAATGTTAATTTACATGCATTGTAAATATGTTTATTTTCCTCCAACTATATTTTACGCTGAATACGTCATAGTGACTTTCTCATGGTGCTCACAAGCTGCTTGACTATAACTACAATGTGGCTCACTCTACGTTTTATCACAACTCTCAAATCTCTTGAATCTTCCTTGGCTGGAGCGTGAATTTATTGGAGAGACGAAATATTTTCCAGATATAATTTTAATATAACCTACCCATGACTGGATCTATAGCTACTACACTTCAGTATAGTATAAAGTATATTCATGAATGTATTTAGTTTTGGGTAATGTAGAAAAATGTAAAGCCATTATTAAGAACGCGTTCTCGATAATAACGGCGACTACAAATTGACATGGAATGCCGAAATCGAGTTTACATATAGTACCAAAATCTACGATGCTTAACTGCGATTCTAAAACTTGGAGCAGCATGGCAAATTATGTTAATTAGTCGAAGATCAATTTTATAATAAAAAATAACAGATTCATAAATTCCGACGGTTTACTTGATGAAATGAGAGACAGAAACCTTCGCTCTGTTATCTTATTGTACATAGACTGATAGAAAGTAAGTAATATTCAGCTAATGCAATCAAACACATGTCAAAGTACTTGTGGTCATAATTTTAATTAAAGCCAATGTTTAAGGAATGTCAGCATCTACATTTTACACTACATTGTTACACAAATTTCTAGAACTGGAAACAATAATAATAAATCCAGATCACTAAGATTCTGTCCTCCATCCGAGAACTACGTGTTATAAATTTTCAGTTTCCTCAATTAAAATGATCTGGATGAGTAATTAAAATGCATATTTTTGACCAGAGACTGAACTGCTGCAGAGAGGCAAAACTTTTCCAAGCTTAGTGAGAACTTAAAGCTTGTACTAAAGCAGGGAAACACAAGTCAACTGTAGAATCTTTTAATGGAGTTCCCATAGGAAACAAAAAATTATCCAATGTAGGCGCAATATGTTGGTATTCACTTTCAGAATGAACGGTTTGTACTAAATTACTTGAATTAGGAAATGCTTTTATATGCTGCATCTATGATTCTCACTGAAAGATTAACCTAATGGTAGATATTCAATGATGAGTTTTAGGAGGGCTACAACTGTGAACTTTACTCATAAACAATTGCTCCAGCTTAAAATCCTTGGAAGATGGTGTGTTTGTGGCAGTAAGAGCGATATAATTTCTAACATAATTACTCCTAATGTCATGCTCAAATGCCTATTTATAACCTTTTTAATATATAACTATTTATTAGGTTGAGTCTGCACACATCATGGAAAAGCTGCCTCTACCTATGACAATTATAGTGATGTTGTGCATGAAGTATCACTATCCCAAGTACCAGTACCGATCTCGCTTTTCTCAAATTGCTGTGTCCATTCCTTCTTAGCAGATTCTGAGGTTAGAATTTAAACCATTTAAACTAAACCATGTAAAGGACTCCAGAAATATTGCCTTACCTTTATAAATGCAGATCTACTTCAACCTGCTGGCAAAAAGCTTATCTATAGTCTCATTAACCCCATGTAATTTCTTTCTTTTTTAAGTCTTTATAAAATCTACAGTCTGATAAAATTACTATAATCCATAATTCCTTCTACATAAAATTCAATCCAATTTAAGGTCTTTTTAAACTTTTTCAGCTGATCGTTTTCGTTCGTCTGTAGTTCTTTCATGATTGATTGAGTTGACATTAAACAGTATGTAAATCTGATTTATTTCTCATATTGGACGTGGAATACATTTTAATCTAGGTTTATTATTCATTGATATCTGATAAAGGTTTTATTATATGCACTCAAATATTTAATACATAGTCCTAACTTATGAGATTTTTGTGATGATGAGTATTAAGCAAAAAAACACAAGTTGATTTGTTGCTAAGGCTAATTTACTGAACTAATTTAAACATTAATAATATTGTGAAATGACGAATTTCTCATTAAAATTTTATTATTACATCATAATAAGTTTACAAAAATATTTATCAGAGTTATAATGTATTAAGCTCATTGAAAGCTCTACGATAAAGTGATAGAGATGTAATTAATTATGCCGCCCTTGATAAGACTCTTAAATGGATGAGTCTTCGGTATTGAATAAGGGTCGAATTACAATAGTTTACTAATTACGGAAATGTTAAACTTCTTTGATGGGTTTTATAGTTTAAAAATATTCTCTTGTAATGAAAATTTGTATTTTGTTCTGACATTATTAAAAATGACGAATTATATACTATCAGCTACTGCTGAAACCTACGTGTTGGATTACTTATGTAGTTTAGGAACAAATATTGTTTATTCATGAACTGTGATTATTCAAAAATAAATAGTGTTAATGATCACTACAGAACGTGGAATATCATAACATGTGACGTATACAAGCGAAGAAATATCTAGACTACAAAACATATTGTAATATAAGTGAAGAGGCATTCTTATTATGTCTTGTGAATTAAGAAAACTTGATGCTCTGGAAACGTAGCGTTTGTGAAAGTGAATTGGATCTTATAACGCTCACTGGTATGTGATAAGTAATGTAATGTAATTTATACGTGGTCACCGAGCCTAAACAAATGTAAGAATAAATATTATTAGTATGGAATAAAAATTAACACGGAAATAGCATAAACAATGCAAGCGTCCTGATACTACAAAATCTAAAGTCTGTAGTCTATTGATATAATAATTGACGTGTGTTATAAAGAAAATATTTATTTGCTAAGAGAAAATTATTAAAATGCTAATTCTCCCCCCATCAACTACTGCAGTGTAGACAAGTGTCTGGCTAAAAGACCACTACTCCTCTTACTTTCTCCAACGCCCTAGAGGTCCCGATTGCAGGTTTAGGTTTATAGCTCATAGCTTTGTTACAATTAATTATGGGATAAGGGAGTTTTAAAATTTTAATTCTTGCTGATTTTTTTAGAAATCAGGTGATTTTACTTATAATAGTTTGGTAAGCTTAATAGCTTAATAAATAATTACGTAATTGCGTTTTAAGTTCCTTTTTAATGGACTTCCACTAAAATGATTGTTTTCACCAACTCTTAAAATAATTGTTTTTGAATCATTTATAAGCTCTCCATAAGTATAATACATATATTTATAGTATGATGATGTATTTTTGTGTTTGAATAGTGGATATAATATAGTAAATGAGTTACGCTCCTCTCCGTTTGATACCATGACTGACCGGCCGCAGTCCTTGTGTATCAAAATATTATATAGTACAGTACTTGAACTTGTAACCCAAACGTTTTATAAATAAATGTAGTATCCAATTAATAGAAGAATAATTCTAACCCATCGAATTTTATAGGATTTATAACAAAGTGTGTAAACTAGTAATAATTAATGACATATAAAACAAACAAACAAAACACATAGAAAACTATTAAGATTTATAAATAGAACTATAAAGAACCTAATTTAAAAGTACGTCTTAAAGGTATTCGTTCACATTTTCAAGCAAAAACGCAGATTAACTACTATTGCTTTTTATAAAGCTTGTTGTGTTGCTCCGGCAACGGGTTATATTACATGTTCCAGGACACAGTGCAATGAATGAGATAATTTATTTCTGTGCAATATATGTATTTACGTATTTTTAATGGCCACAGATTTGCTGTAATATTAGTATTAGTAATACTATATACTTGGATATTCTAAAACTGGTTCTTTGTTCACGAAACCGAAGACGTATCACGTGACGATGTCTGCTCCAATGAACTGATTTGTGCCGCCCCGGCGCGTACCTGTCACTCGCCTCAGAGATCTTCTCGCTCCGAGTGTTATTGGCTGGTTACACCAGTATTTAATTCCAGATTTGATAATAATTTTTAGTTTTATGTTATTTAAAATCTGTATTGTTCCGAAAATTTCTTAGTTTAAAACATATTAAAATTGCATACAAAATTGAGAAATACAATAAAAAATTGTCAAGTTATATATTGAAATATCTGATTAAATTTTCATTGGTAATACAAATCTAAATAAATATGAAAGTATACAGTGCTAGGGTATGCATTTTATTTAATACTCTCTTTCCAATAATGACAACAATGATTATACCATTAATCTGCTCTAAAATATATTTTGCTAATCTCCTAGACGCCTAAACTCTAATTTACAGTTTGCAATTATACCTACTTAATAATGTAACTGGCGAACATTGATCAGATATATAACAGCAAAAGCAAGTTAATTACGCCTCTCCGTGGCAGAGAAGGCAATATGTTGGGACATCTGACGGACGGATTGCCGTCTTTATAAATGAAGGCATTAGAAGCTCCAACTCGATTCACAAGTGTTGTTCCGTTAACAATTTATAAAGAACCATGTTTTTCAGAGAGTTCAGAGTTATTTATTCTGGATTTGGGATTTATCAACTCTTTAACAAAACAGAGATACATGTATGAAAAAAAAGTCATATTAGTATTCAAGGAAGATATATTATTCCTAATGCGTTTGGATAAAAAATTAAAAAAAATATTGCGCAGAAAGGCCTAGAATTGCAAATAATACATTACTTGTAAACTAATCTGATGTTCATTAAGAAATAATTGAAAATAGTTCTTTTACCATTGATGCTGAGCCGGGGCTCAGTTTGGACAATTTATTTTTGTCTATTATTTTTTCCCACCTCGGCCACTCTTGTCAGTCGGTGGGGGAGTCACTCCGTTCAGAGTATTGATTTTTCTGCCTGGTTGGACTGATTGGTCGAGGTCAGCTGGTTGACCTTGACTAGTTTTACCGACCAGCTGTTCCCCGACCACCGGCTCCGGCACCGGCTACTGTTCGGAGCGGTCAGACGTTCGGAGAAGCTACTGTGTTTCTGTCTGTTCACTGCTCGTCCCGTTCACCATGGCTGGCTAATTCACCGACTTTCGGCAGTAATTGTCTTTTTCACTCTCTTTACTTATTTAGTTGGGGGTTTTTTCTCTCCCACCCAGACATATTTTATCGTAGATTAGTTATAAGTAATTTATATATACTATTTTTGTAACTTGTGTTTCCTCGTGTACTGTTCGTGTCGCTAAGTGTTCGTTCCTGTCTTTCGTACTTTCTAAAATTTGTTAATTTATTTACTATGCAAGTTAAGTTTTTTATTTTTGCTCTAGTGCTTTCTAACTGATCCGTTCGGCGAACGGAAATTATTTCCGTGTAACACACTTTGTTTTATTTAGTGTAAGCGAGACGGTACAGGCTTTGGCAAATTTTTTGTTACCTCGTGTTTTGTGTTGCGTGCAAAATTGGGTGGCAACATTCATGATTTCAATTTTATTATTTAATTATTGCCTTTATAGTAGCGTGAACTGATTAGAATTTAATTATTGTTATTTGGGAAATAATGTATTGTTATTATTTGTAAATTATATAATTATTATTAGGCCTACCTTACAATTAATATTTAATAGCAAAATGTAAATTATTATAATAAATGATTAAAATCCAGCGAATTATAGTTACAAGTAATTGTTATCACGCTTAATCATTTAGTATGGCTGTTCTAGCCTATAAGTAAATGTTTATATATTTGAAAATTTGTTTTGTTTTGTAATATTTAATATTGTCACCAAGTGTAATATTTAATATAATACTTGTTGTCTTGAGGTATTTTTGGGAAATAGTCTTCTGATACTTAAAAGGTACTGTTAGTTACAGATTGTTATTTTTTTTTTATTGTTAAATTAAAAAAAAAATTATATATACTTTGTGGCAAACATAATTAAGTTTTTTTTATTATTTCTCAGGTTACAATAAAATTTTTCTAAATATCTACTGGTTATGTTGGGATTCATTAGGGTCCCCCCGTGAGTGCCGTCAGCGGGACTGATGCGGCGAGTCTGCCCACAGCACTGAAGCCAACTGAATGCCCGCGCCCTGCCAGCGCTATTGGACCGGCATCCAACCGGAGTGTAGTGCTCCCATTCATTTCTTCTGGAACAAGGTTGGATCAAAAATGTTTTTTTTTTTACTTCTTATACTGAACTTGCGAGGACTCGGGGTGCAGGGAGCGCTGCCAGATGTTAGATCTGGAGGAGGGCCAGTACCTAGCCAGTATTATTTAGTTTAGTTACATGAACTGAAGGGGAGGATTTCATCTTTAATTCGGATTCGTGGAGGCAACTAAGCCCCCGCCTCCTTCGAAAATTGGCTTTAAATATATTTTTTTTTAATTTCGGCTACAAACTTGAAACCAAATTACTTTTTAAAATTAGTGGGCTTAGAAATTCTATAACCTTTTCCCTCCCCTCAGTTCATAATAAAAATCAGTGATTGTTTTTTTTTTTTGCTTTGCTCCGAGTTTGGGAGGGGCGCGCTTCCGAGACCTCCTGTTATTTTTCACTAACTCGGAACAAAATGGTAGCAGAGCGTGGTTTACATGTTTTTACCCTCTGCGGGGCCGGGGCTTTTGTTTTGCCACTGGTGGTGAGAGGCACGAGTTGAAGTTGTTAGTTGACTTCCTGCGCCTGTGCCGTCTCGCTGTGCTATTTTTTCGCCGATCGACAGGAAGTGTGTGAACTTGTTTATTTATTTTCTGATTATTGTTACTTGTGTGTTTTTGTTATATCTTGTCTTCGTTGTTTTTTTTTCTGGTTTTGTTCTGGTACGGCGTAGTGTTTTGTTGTGGTTTTTTTGGTTTCGCTGCCGTGTTTCGTGGACGGCAGGAATTCTGGGACCCTGCTGAGAGTGTTGTTTCACTGCGTTATTTACTTGTCGCCTTAGTTGTTTTGCTTTGTTAGTCGTTGACTTCGAGTCAGTGTGTGTTACTTGTTAGTCTGTGTCATTTATTTTATTTATCATGCCTGTCTCTCTGGTGCCTGAATACTTGTTGAAGGAGGATCTCCATTTTGAGTTGTTGGCTCGTGGGCTTACTCCGGGTTCCGACTGCGAGTCCATGCGGAAGCAACTGCGTGATAATATGGAACTGGACACGACCTGGCCTAGAGATTTGACGTTCCAGAAGCAGAGGCCTATTTTGGAGGCTAAGTTGGAGACGTTTGAGAATAGTCAGGAGGACTGGTTGGAGTCGCCGCCTACTGGCCGAGAGAGGGCTAGGTATTTGTCTCGGCTTAACCCATCTACATATGAGGCTGTCGCTACTTAGAGCCAAGCTTACCAGTTCTGGTGATAAGGAGTGGTTGGAGGAACGCGTCACCTTGGTTGACGGCCTGCTGACTGTACTCGAGAGGGACGAGGGGGCGAAGGCTCCTGAAAAACTTTGTCTGCGATTGACTCTGCTGCGGCTGTTAAGGGTGAATGCCGGATCCCTGGGTCAGTTGTTACTGATTTTGATGTGGGGCGTGGCGTCGGGGGTGTCTGGTGTGGACGGGGCCCGGGGGCCTGTGACCCAAATGCCTGCTGGATCTGGAGGACTGGGAGCTGTGATGACGGGATCCTTTGTTCAGTATCACAAGCTCCCAAACAGACTTACCCCGTTGCTGCAGCGACTACCAACGGTGGATGGTCTGGATACGGAAGCTTTGCTGCGGTTTCTTCTATCTGAGATCCTGCGACTGCATGACTTGCCTGGTCTTCAGGGAGCGAGCTTCCTGCATGTCATCTCTCCGTTTTGTAGGCCACCTTTTGGGTGACTGTCTGGTTCGAGTTCTCCAGAGGGGTGGTACCCTGGATGATTTTCATAGGGAGGCATTGGATTTCTTTGTTCCTGGTCAGTTGAGGGAACGTCTCCGTGTGGAGAAATTCTTTAGGCCTCAGGGCAACGGAGAGAGTTTGGCAAAGTTTGTGGCCGAGGTGAGGGACACTGATAGGGTGTTAAGGCTCAACATCCCCGAAAGTACTGTGGTCACCACCATCCTTGAGGGTCTCAATCCTGAAGAGAGGTCCCGTCTAGTTTTTGCTGGTCGCCCTTCCACCTTTTCTGAACTGGACCGTCTGTGCATTGCTTCGCGCAGCGTGCAGTTTGCTGACCGGCAGAGGGCGGAGAGGAACAATCATCGTTCCATCCAGCCCTCCAGGGATGGGCCACACCACTCAGGTGGGCTTCGTCTACCCATCTGCTATGCCTGTGGTGAACGAGGTCATACTCGTCGGGAGTGTCCTAGGAGATATCGCACTGATTCAAAAAAAACTAGATCAAAGGGGGGTTTTTATCTGAAGTTCCCCCGAGGTCTAAAAAAATTTCAAAAAAAATAGTACCTGTGCGAAAAATGTGATTAATAGTTTTGGACACTACGAGCCTAGCAGAGAAGGGAAACCTACGGCTTAGGACAGCATCTTCGGTGTGCCCTTATATCAATATCTTAATGGGAGACTCAGTGCATAAGGCCCTAGTTGATTCCGGGTCAGCCTGTAGCCTCATCTCTTCCCGTTTTTTTGAAGCCATTTTCAAGGTAGGTTTGGTGAAGCACACCGAGGAGTCTTCTTTAACTTGCTGGACTGCTTCTAATTCCCCTCTTCCAATTTCGAGGAAGGCTTCAATCAAGTTTAATGTTGAATGTTTTTCATGGGTGTGGAGCTTCCTTGTGGCCCAGGACCTGAGTATGGATTGTATTTTGGGGGCGGATTTTATTCAAAAGACTGGTTTGGTGCTGGATCTTCAGGCGGGCCAGTCTTATTTCAAATTCAATCGGCGAGTGTCAGTCCCCTTTTCCGATAATTTCAAATCGACACCGCAGGTTGGTGAGGTGGAGTGTGAGGAAGGTTCTGCCCCTGGGGACCCGTTTCGGTCACTTGGATGAGGAGCAAGCTGGGGTTCTCCGTGAGCTTTGCTCAAGATTTCCGGAGGTCCTCACACCCCAAGCTCGGTTCTACCCATCTTATTGAATATGAAATTCGTCTGACTGACACTCAGCCAGTACGCTCCCACCCATACAAGTTGGGCTCCTCCAAAGATGGAGGTTTATGCGTGGTATCATCAAGGATCTCTTGGATCAAGGAGTTATTGAGCCTTCAAACTCATCGTATGCCAGTCCAGCGTTCTTGGTTCCAAAGCCGAATGGAAAAAATCGTATGGTGGTCGACCTAAGAAAACTTAAATGCCAAGATTGAAATAGACTCAGTGCCTCTCCCCGATCTCCATTCTGCTTTTGATTGGTTCGGTAAGGCGAAATTTTTTTACTATATTTGATTTGAACCAAGCCTATCATCAGATTCCGTTGAAGAAGGAATCACGTCCTCTCACGGCCTTCTGTGTTCCGTGGAATTTGTATCAGTACCGATCTGTGCCGATGGGGCTAGCTGTGGGGGCCCAAACGTTAACTAGGTTGCTTGACTCCATCTTCCACGATGTGAAGTTCAGGTATGTCTTTAATTATCTTGATGACCTTCTGGTCTACAGTGAGTCTTTCACGGAACACGTTAAACATCTTGAGGAGGTCTTGGTTAGATTGGGTAGGGCTGGCCTTACAGTCAATCCGGAGAAGGTGTCTACGCCAAGTCTGAAATATCGTTTCTTGGTCACCTCGTGTCGTCCTAGGAGTGTATCTATAGACCCTGCCAGGACCCCAAGGCATTCGGGATTTTCCTTCTCCGAAGGATGCCAAGGGTGTTGCCAGATTCATCAGCATGGTTAATTTCTACCGTAGGTTTATTCCTGACTTTGCCGAGGTGGCCGCCCCTCTGAACGCTTTAAGAAGGAAAGAGGCAAAGTTCGTTTGGGGTGAAGATCAAGAACGTGCTTTTCAACTGCTTAGGGAGGCCATTATCCAACCTCCTGTGCTGCGAATACCGGACTTTAGTAGGCCCTTCATCTTGCAGACTGACTCCTCATCCTGTGCTGTAGGAGCTGTGCTTTCTCAAGAATTCGACGGCGCTCGGCAACCTATAGCTTTTGCATCTAGGACTTTGACCTTTCAGGAAAAGAAATCTTCTATTTATGAGCTGGAGTGTCTGGCGGTCGTTTTCGGCATGGATAAGTTTCGGAGGGTTCCTAGAGCATTCCGAATTTCTGCTGGAAACTGACAATCAGGCTCTTTCCTGGCTATTGGCCCATCCTCGACAACTCGGGAAGATTGGTCGCTGGGTTGTCAAAATTGCGGCCTTTAAATTCAGGGTGCAGCACATTCGCGGCACCCAAAACGTCGTCGCCGATGCTCTTTCTAGAATGTATCATCTACCCAGCGATCCTGTTGATTCTCAAGCACCGTTGTGTGGGAGTGTGATGTTGGATTTCCCTGCTGCCTTTGAGAGTTTTGGCTCTCACCAACTTCAAGACCCCGAGTTGTCAAACATCATTGGTGAGCTCCAGGAGGGAGAAGCCCACTCTCCTTACTTCTTGTCCAAGGGTGTCCTCTGCTGTCGTGCCCGACGCGGAGGTGGGTCCCAAGATTGTTCTGCCGAGTGCCCTTATACCGATGGTCTTTTCCTATTTTCATGTTTTCTTCTCCCGTGGGACTGTCATTTAGGGATTCACAAGACCATCGCTAAAATCAGAGAAAAGTTTATCTGGAAGAGTATGGACAGAGACATTGCTGTAGAGTACGAGCTTGTCATCTTTGCTCGGTCAGTAAACCAGCACAAAATACCAAATTAGGACTTCTTTCCTCCGAGGTGGCGGAGCGGCCTCTTGAAAAGGTGTTCATTGACTATGTGGGACCCTTTCCCCGTAGCAAGTCAGGGAAACACCTCCCTGCTTGTCGCTGTGGATGCTTTCTCTACAGTTTTGCTGGTTGATTCCTCTTAGGAGTGCCACGGCGTCGCTCACCGTCAAGGCACTCAAGTCCCGCCTTCTACAGAATTTTGGAGTGCCCGCCACCTTCGTCTCAGACAACGGCACACAATTCGTGTCGAGGGAGTTTCATCGCTTCTGTTTTGGGCATGGAATCAAACATGTTACCGACATCTCCTTACTACCCCCCCAGCCTTCTCATGCTGAGGCGGTTCAACCGCAATCTCAGAGCCGCCCTCATCGCTTATCACGCTGAGAAACAAACTACCTGGGACGAAAAACCTGAGCTGGCTTCAGTTAGCCTTCAATTCTGCTCTTCACGAGAGTCATGATTCCACGCCTTTTCAGGTCATGTCTAGTCGTCCTCCTTCTGATCCCTTGTCTAATCTCTGGAGTCTGGATAGTCTTCTACCAGTGCCTGGTACTCCCAATGTGAGTGACACTTGGGAGGCAGTCAGGGTTAAGCTCCTACAGTCTAGGGAAAGGGTGAGGAGAAAAATTCAATAAGGGACGTATTGCTAACCCCCTTCCAGGTGGGGGATCTTGTCTTTTTGTAAGGCCCCATCCGGTCAGTTCGGCCGTTGATAAACGGCAGCCAAACTTTGCTATCGGTGGACAGGTCCTCACCGGATTCTTCGTTTTCTCTCCCCAGTTACTGCTGAGTTGGTTGATCCCGTATCGGGGAGGTTGTGGCGGAAGGCCCACGTTTCTCATCTGAAGGCCTTCCTGGTGACACCTCTGGTCATGCTCTGGATACTGGTGCGCGCTGCGGGGGTGTCCGGGACTGATCACCCCCTGGTTTTCTCTGTAGTGTCGTTTTACTCTCTTTCTGTTTTCTTCTTTCTCCAAGAGAGGCGCCTCTCAAAATTTCAGGAGGACCGTGTTTTGTCTGCCTCCTGCTCAGGACTTTCGTTTCCTGTTAGGGTTCTCGACTTCCCGTATCCTGTGCCAGAGCTTGTTGGTTCTTCTTTCAGTGGGGAGAGCTTTTGTTTGGGGTTGCACCCTTTTTAGTGGGGGAGGTTGAGCCGGGGCTCAGTTTGGTTGGACAATTTATTTTTGTCTATTATTTTCCCACCTCGGCCACTCTTGTCAGTCGGTGGGGGAGTCACTCCGTCAGAGTATTGATTTTTCTGCCTGGTTGGACTGATTGGTCGAGGTCAGCTGGTTGACCTTGACTAGTTTACCGACCAGCTGTTCCCCGACACCGGCTCCGGCACCGGCTACTGTTCGGAGCGGTCAGACGTTCGGAGAAGCTACTGTGTTTCTGTCTGTTCACTGCTCGTCCCGTTCACCATGGCTGGCTAATTCACCGACTTTCGGCAGGTAAATTGTCTTTTTCCACTCTCTTTACTTATATTTAGTTGGGGGTTTTCTCTCCCACCCAGACATATTTTATCGTAGATTAGTTATAAGTAATTTATATATACTATTTTGTAACTTGTGTTCCTCGTGTACGTGTTCGTGTCGCTAAGTGTTCGTTCCTGTCTTTCGTAACTTTCTAAAATTTGTTAATTTATTTACTATGCAAGTTAAGTTTTTTATTTTTGCTCTAGTGCTTTCTAACTGATCCGTTCGGCGAACGGAAATTATTTCCGTGTACACCACTTTGTTTTATTTAGTGTAAGCGAGACGGTACACAGGCTTTTGCAAATTTTTGTTACCTCGTGTTTTGTGTTGCGTGCAAAATTGGTGGCAACATTCATGATTTCAATTTTATTATTTAATTATTGCCTTTATAGTAGCGTGAACTGATTAGAATTTAATTATTGTTATTTGGGAAATAATGTATTGTTATTATTTGGTAAATTATATAATTATTATTAGGCCTACCTTACAATTAATATTTAATAGCAAAATGTAAATTATTATAATAGAATGATTAAAAAATCCAGCGAATTATAGTTACAAGTAATTGTTATCACGCTTAATCATTTAGTATGGCTGTTCTAGCCTATAAGTAAATGTTTATATATTTGAAAATTTTGTTTTGTTTGTAATATTTAATATTGTCACCAAGTGTAATATTTAATATAATACTGTGTTGTCTTGAGGTATTTTTGGGAAATAGTCTTCTGATACTTAAAAGGTACTGTTAGTTACAGATTGTTATTTTTTTTTATTGTTAAATTAAAAAAAATTTATATATACTTTGTGGCAAACATAATTAAGTTTTTATTATTTCTCAGGTTACAATAAAATTTTTCTAAATATCTACTGGTTATGTTTGGGATTCATTAGGGTCCCCGTGAGTGCCGTCAGCGGGACTGATGCGGCGAGTCCTGCCCACAGCACTGAAGCCAACTGAATGCCCGCGCCCTGCCAGCGCTATTGGACCGGCATCCACCGGAGTGTAGTGCTCCCATTCATTTCTTCTGGAACAAGGTTGGATCAAAAATGTTTTTTTTTTACTTCTTATACTGAACTTGCGAGGACTGGGGTGCAGGGAGCGCTGCCAGATGTTAGATCTGGAGGAGGGCCCAGTACCTAGCCAGTATTATTTAGTTTTAGTTACATGAACTGAAGGGGAGGATTTCATCTTTAATTCGGATTCGTGGAGGCAAACTAAGCCCCCGCCTCCTTCGAAAATTGGCTTTAAATATATTTTTTTTTTAATTTTCGGCTACAAACTTGAAACCAAATTACTTTTTAAAAATTAGTGGGCTTAGAAATTTCTATAACCTTTTCCCTCCCCTCAGTTCATAAAAAAAAATTACCTGTTAAAAATTTATATATTTACTACTGCCGTACCTGAAATTGTTATTTATATATAAAATTTCTATATTATATTATATTATCTATTTATTAATTATGTTATTGTTTCTATTTATTATGTTTATTGTCATTACTGGGTTTCTATTTATTGTTGTTATTTAGTTTTTAAGTTACGCGGTGCACCGTGGTGCGGCAGTCCATTGTACTTTTGTGTAAAGATGTTTGCCACCTAATAATTATATCTTGTTCTGGAAATTTTGTCTCGCTTTGTGTCTCTTCCCACTAGTGGCAGGTGATTGTTTTTTTTTTTTTTGCTTTGCTCCGAGTTTGGAGGGGCGCGCTTCCGAGACCTCCTGTTATTTTTCACTAACTCGGAACAATGCAAATTAACAACAGTCAAGAAGTCACAAACTTCAAATATCCAAACAGAACACTCAAGTAGATGAATGAACACTATAATAAATAACATCACCTGACAGTGCAAGCCGTATAACAGGGTAATACTTCCCCTAGGGTTGGAGCGAAGTTGTTATACCTGATAAGCTGTTTCGATACTGCCAACTGTGTTTTATAACATTCTTTCTTTCGTATCAACTCAAAAGAAGGAGTCTGTTGCCTTTTAATGGTCTCGTTATATTCCCATTTAGTAACAAGAATCCTTACTGTCCAGATTGCATAAAATATCAATACTAAAAAAAAACATTAAATATAAAACTGAACTTAATGAATATAAAGGATACCATAATATTATAAATAGTAAATCTAGTTCAACTGAATCTAGAAAATCCTTCATACTTCTATTTGTAATAATTTAAAATGCTCTGTATTCACAACATTTTCATTCCATTTCCCCATAAACCTCCATAAGTACCTAAACAGATTGACTAATAATAACTTTAAAATGAGGTGTAACTTGCTAGGGGTCCCTATTTAAAAACTTTGATTCACTCCCCAAACAACTTTGGAGGGGCGGTCGCAAATCTTTACATGTAAAGAAATTTCTCAGTTGGTTATATAGTTATGGTCTAAAGTAAATAACTTAATATCTATTCATAAGGAAGTAAATAAGATATATATATATATATATATATATATATATATATATATCTATATCTGAACGCTTAATATAATATATTTGCTAATAATACTGTATTAATATATTCAGTGCGCCATTGCACCATCTGTTGCGGTATCTACTAAATACTTGTGTAACGGATATTTGTTTTAAATTGTAAAGTTCCAGAAAAACGGTATATAAGTATTGTGTGATCGCTATATTCAGTATTATTTTTTCCTGGCAGCATCTGGTTTGAGGCTCGTGCAGATGGAGGCAGTAACTTTTTATTTTCTTGCAATTTCTTCTCTCCTTGAGTTCACCCTAATGTCGTCGACACTTATCTCGAGACGCTGCTGGGGAAAATTGAGTTGAAGAAATATAGCTTCGTAATGCGCAACGTTAACCTCCGGACAACAGCTAGTATGAGTCTTCTTCCATCTTCGGTATAGGTTTTATTTCAGGCATAGAATAGGTTTGTTATAAAATTTATGAGTAGTTTGAATATGTCACAGTTCTATCTAGATACAACATGTCACAAAATGGATATAACATCTAAAATAAGTCTGCCATCTTATTCCTACACAACAATCTGACTTTTAGGTAGTTTTTATGACTGCCGAATTCTTTTATTTCTAGGGGTTTGTTGCCCACCGTTGAGCGAAAAAATGAGCTAAGTGAATTTTATAATGAAAAGGGCTAAAACTATGAGTAACTTCGGTTGAGAATACTTTTGTTTGTTGGGGGATCATATGTGTCTTGATACGAAAAGAAACCAAAGAGAGAAACCAAACCTCGGGGTTAGCTAAAGGCAAAGAGATTAGCTAAAGTTATCTTCAGGCACAGTTATTGGGCAATTCGAAAGACAGTTCGTACAGCCGCGGGAGCTGTACTGTAAAGTTGAAGTAGTGGAGACCCACACTGGACACTAGCACTTTGGAGAGGTGGAAAAAGGGGGTTTTCATATGTTAACTTCTTAAAAAGGGAGTTTAAGAGGTACTTATGATTTATTGGACAGCCCAAGAAAACCGGGAGTACGCGGCGGGCTATACCAAGTATGGTCGCTGATCACCAACTGTAGGGATGAGTTGCATTGAAGAAAAGCTGATTGCTGTCGCGTCGGAGACTCCGGCTTACTTTTGGAATTGATTTCTAGAGGGATAGATCCATTGCTCGTTATGCTTTATCCCCTTTCATTCCAAACGTAGAGTAACCACTTATAAGTAAGTTTTAATATTATACGAATCAAATTGAGAAATATTACATCTTCTTTAAATAAATAAGAGATTGAGTACTTCAAAACCAATATTCTTAAAATTAATTCTCAAAAAAATTAATTTCATACTATAAAAAAATTCTATATTATAAAATATATGACTTTTAACTACAGTTTTACGAACTCCGTTATTATCTCTTTTTGAAAGCTTACAACTCTGGGTTATTATCTTGGCTCTGGATTGGAGTTACAAGGATCCTGCAATGTCTCTTATAATTCTTACTTCACAGATCATTTGATGATCGATCTAGAATAATTCATTGCTATTTGTGACTGACTGCACTAATGTAGAAGCTGAAAGAAATGTCGACGTTTCCTCTTGTAGCTTGTTTAACTATGGAAGACTTGATTTTACATAGATTATGTTACATGGTAGCGATGTATTAAAATAATGCAGGATAAGTCTGAGTTTCAGAATTTAAATTTCTTATAAGAAACCCGTTCGTTTTAAATTATTAGAACATATATCACGGTCATTAAGAGCACTTGCATTGTAAATAATTGCATTAATTTTAACAATTTCAATAAGTGATTTGGCAAGTTTTCATGGAACATTAAATTGTTTTCAGCTAATAATGAGTATATAGCTTATTCACTAATTAATCTTATTTTAGAAGTGCCTCATATTTCTCAATTGTGGTATGCAGGGGCCACAAAGCATTTTTGGACACCTGATCTTACGACATAATTTATAAGGGATTTCATATCAAAAGCCAATATTTTATTTTAATAAACATCCCTGAAATATTAACTATGAAACAGTAAAAATATGATTTGTAGTTACTGTGACTGTAACTGCAAGCAAATGGTTTAACAATATTGAGAATTTCTGTGGACTTTTAATTAATGACTTTTTTTATAGCATAGAAATGTATTGTAACCATGTAACATACTTTTACATCAGAAATATGATCGTAAAAATAGTGATTGTCTTGTAAATAAACAATTTAGAGTACAATTTGTAATCTGATCTAGTCATTAATCCAGTTTTGACTCTGCACGTGAATGGAAGCTACGTCTCGTGACCTGTAGCATATTTTACATGGGAGACTTGGCTATGGACTTGGGAAGTTAGAGGATTGTTATTATCTAAAAAATGTATTATAATTATCTGAAAACTTCGTTTATATTTTATGATGACATATCTGTTAGTTTTGAAGGACAACAATGAAGTGGTAGTAAACATGACAACAATAGAATAAAAGAATGGCAATAATACTATATTAAAATTCAAATCAATTTATATACGTAATAAAAAGTGACAAGAGGGATTTGAACACCAGTTTTCAGTAAAGCTATAATTAAACGTAATAATATTTTAATTTTAAGAAATGCTTACAATGTATTTCTATATTAATTCATAAATTGAATACTGAAACCATTGCTTCATGTCAGTGTAAAACATCTGTTTATAACAATATCCACAAAGAAATATTAACAACCGAAATAACAAATACTATAAATTGTCATAAAAGGTGTTTTAATATTTCATCATAATAAACATGCAGAACATTTATCATAACCTAATGTTATAAAAATTATTGAAAGTGATGTTTTAACCATAAGGATCCTAGAAAGGAATCAATAAAATAATTAATAAAATCCTTTGAATTTGATACTACTATTTTGTTAATTTATTTTTACGTATTTTACAAGATAATTGCTATTATCAAACAGTTATGAACAACACAATAGAGTACTTGTATAACTCAATAGTCGTGTATTACACTTTAACCACAACAGTGCGACATATTTCTTGTTTAAGGTCCATATATATTCAGCCAGTTCGCAATATATCTGTCACGTATACGTGTTTTGCAAATTGAGATTTACACATTTACGAGTAACACTGCAGACCTCTACTTTGTAACGGTCTACATTACATTTTGTGTTGGTTTTGTTCTTGTTGTTTTACACGAAACTTAATACTGGGATCCATATTGACAACTCGTGTAATATGTCTATATGCCATACTATATAGATATCTAAAATAACAAGAAACACTGTATGAAATAAACTTATCACTTTTATACCTTTTTTTATACCGAGCTCAGTTGTAATAGTATTATTTCTTTATTGCAGCCAGAAAATTTATAGAAAACAAGCAAGAGTCATAGGCACAAAGAGATATGGATTGTATACATAAATAATTTCTGTATATTATTTATATCTATATAAATATAAATATGTTATATAAATAAATAACATCCTTACCAAATTAAAACATTTATGGCAATACCATTCACTCTCACAATTATTATTATCGGATTCAAATTTTATATCGGCAACTAGTTGTGTAATGCATTAAGGCAGTGCAATAGGTTTTCTAAATTTTAAAAGAATATTTTTACCACAGACATTTAAGATATGGCATATGATGTTAGGAAAAATAGAAAAGATTGTGATTAATCCCTCTAATAAGAGGGATAGAAATTTAAAGCAAAGCTTTGGCACATAAGTTGATATACTTTGTACGATATGAGATTGCTTAATTTTATTCATAACAAGATTACCATAAAAATGATTAAATACTATATAATTGTATTATTATACTTAATTAAAAAAAATAATTTCTTTCAGTTATAAATTAATGAAAAATATCTCAATTCCTTGCACTATAGCTTAAAATACTCTAAGTATTTAAATTTTTATCTTCAGCAGTTTTTATTTAGACCTAATTAAAAAATTGGCCGAAATTCCTAATTTAAGTGCATGTAACTCCTCGTAGGGTAGCCAAGAAAATGTTTCTAGGACTTAAAATAACAAAAAAAATCTCAATTGCACCACCTTTGGAGGTTTTTTACACGAGCCTTAAACTGACTAAAATTTCTAATACTTTTTAGAACATTGATAATCTTACACAGATCTGCCTCAGAAGTTGTGAAAATGGTGTTGTTGAAATTGACGGCTGTTAATTGTCCTATATTTGTGGACTTCCACATCCCGCAACAAAGTATCTTTTGTGAAGCAGCATAATCATTTCCAGAAAAAGTAATAAAAACCTTCTTGAAGTCGTCATTACACAATTATCACAAATGGAACTTGAATTGATTCTAATAGCTTTATTTATGAAGAAATACATCTTTCACAAATATAAAACGTTCCAATATTCTTTCATGCTGGTCAACAGAGAATTTAATGATATTTAATTTTGCCTCCTACGTTTGTACATTGATCTCAGAGAAGAATTGTACAAACGTAAGAGTTTACTCTTAAGCAAGAGTTAATTTCAAAATCTTGAGAACTTTTTAGCAAATACAATTCCATGGTCCACGTCCTGAAGCACTTGTTTGTTTTGGACTGACGATTTAGACAGTAAAACATACTACCTTTATTTGATATTATGTCAAAGGTCTGAGCAATCTATGTAGAAAACCACGTATATAATTCGAATGTACAATAACTTGTACAACACTGTGTCATGATGCACTTAGTCAAACGCTTTAGACATGTAAAGAAAAATGCTTAGCTCTAGTTCACGCCTGACCGGTCTATCGACAACAGAGTCCAATAGTTGTATAATGGAATATATTGCAGATTTATTCTTCCTAAATCCAAACTATTCCGGACATTGGATTTTCACGTTTTCCAAAAATAGCACCAACCTTTCCCAAACCACTTTTTTTGTAAACTTTACTTAAATTTGGGAGTATTTAAATTCAGACAATAGTTACTTGGCTATGATGGTAGCTCTTTTTCAAGAGTGAAATTACACATGCAGTTTTAAAATTCATGTTGAAATTCCTTTTTCTAAATAAATGTTGGTTAATTTTATTAGTGAAGGTAGATTTTTGTTGCAAAATAAAGAAACATTCATTGGGAATGATTTTTAAATCCCGAAAAGTCAGTTATCAGAACTATTCCAGCGGCTACAATACATATTTGTATGATTTTCGGCATTATCAATATCGTGTGTAATCTTAACATTCAGTCTCTTCTTGTAAATTAATGTAATCCAAACAATTATTACTAGTGTTAAGACAAGAAATACAATATTTGTGCAATGTATGGTAATAAACAAATAAACACCAGTACTTTAAACCCTACCGGTTCAGTTCCAAAAAACATACGTGTAAACATTCCCAATAGCCTAGTTAATTATATAACATATGAATTATAATATATTAGTTGGTGGCACTATAGTGTAATTCCCACTATATTGAGCATAATCAGTGACAACTACCAGCAGATCAACATTAATTAGCTAATTACACGCTATTATTGCCTACATACATGTTACTATTGGACATTGTGAAAACAATAATAGTTAATTAGACTGCAATTCATCAACACAGAGAACGTGAATAGAAAGAAGTAATGGAATGTTAGCTTTAGAATACACCTATACATTGACAGAAAAGTTAAAATGAAATTTGTAGAAACGTAATTCCTGATACACTGGCACATAATATTTGCTGACGAGGATGCATGATATGTTTACGATATTTCCCTGCATATGCACTTTAAATAGCTAATAGTTAATTACGTAAGTAACAATACGCGTATTTTAAGTAATATTTATAAATATGTATTTTACATTCATATACATGGCACGAATCTGTGCAAAGTATATGTTTTATTCTTGCATGAAATTTCAGAGGATTGAAGTAACAGGCAAGGTGCAAATGGGAATAATTAATAATTAATTTATACCACATTACATTATATCTATGACCCCGAAATTTGTTAAAAATAATTAATTAATGTCGAATAAAAAAGCAACGATATTGTACCCAGAGTGGGAATTTAGTTTTAACTCTCTCGCCACATCTGATGAGCATTTTATTATGATACTGATTAATAATATTACACGGTTCTAATAATAAAGAATAAAGTGTAATTATCTGATCAACACCTACCTGAATAAAGAAAGTATAGAAGCTTAACCCCCCAAATACTCCCCGCTTTACTTAGTTAACACACATTTAAAATATTTGAAACTTTGAGAAAAGCCTAAATGACGTAATCTAATTTATTAAGATAAAATGTACTTCCCAGCAGTTGATGCCTCGGAACGAGAAGTTGTCCGAGCGGTGAAGACCTCTACACCACTACCATCTCAGCACGACTTTGAGACACATACGACTTTTGTTTACTAAAATAGTCTTAGCGTTGGTACTGTCATACTCCCAGCCAGTTTATGGTGCTAGAGGGTTTATCTTCTAAATTTATATACCAGTTAGGTCCGCATTGAAATCGGAGAGTGGAACATTGTTAGTAAATATCAAAACTTTGGTGAAATCTTCATAACATCATCAATATTTTATAATTTATTCAAACATTTCGTTGGTTTTTATAAATTAGATTACACGTACAATTAAAACACATGTTTTCCTATAATCCAACGCTGTAAAACATACAGTCATAGACAGTTAAGTATAGATGAACGTACAAAGCAAACCAAGTACCTAATCAAACCTACAGCACTGTCGACGGCTAAACCCAAGCTGTTAGGGAGATTAAGTTTATTATCCTCTCTCAACGGTCGAGATGTCATCTTTATTACTGTGTTGCCGTTATAAACGTGAATGGCTCCATAGAAACGGCAACAAGTACCTTTAGCTTCCGGTTTACGACGCTTTACACTTTATTACTAATAAGACAGGATGTGTAGTTAGAGTTACTACTTGTAGTTTTACTCAATTTATCATTGAAAAACATGTGTTGCGATGAGATCACTTCTCTATTATTTGATAATATTTAAACCAGAAATTTACTGCAAATTTTATTGTTAATTGCCAATAGTTTTACTTATTAGCTGTAATGCAACTCTAATATATAATATAATATAATAAAATGTGTGTATATTGTGTGTGCGTGCGTGCGTGCGTGCGTGTGTGTGTGTGTGTGTTTGTGTGCGCGCGCGCTTGCGTATGTACTTTATGTATTTATGTACTTTAATTTTGTAGCTATTAAATATACTGTATACTATATATACTTTTAAGTATTTCATTCTCCCATCACTATCGTCTACCGGCGGATGAAATTACATAGAGTAAATCTACAAATTCAATAGTGGAGTAGATTTGAAATTAACAATAATAGGAAACTATAGATCCCACTTAAAGTTAAAAAAATAGTCTAGTATTGTAGCGTAGCAACATCCTTACTGCGAGTTTCTCTCTAACTAGTTGATAATTACAAATCATTTCACAATCCCTCTAATAAATGCTTGTCTGAAGATATCAAAAGAATGCATAATTAACAGAAAAAATTGAGTATTGTAGCGTAGCAACATCCTTACTGCGGGTTCCTCTCTAACTAGTCGACAATTACAAATCATTTCACAATCCCTCTAATAAATGCTTGTCTGAAGATATCAAAAGAATGCATAATTAACAGAAAACGTTGAGTATTATAGCGTAACAACATCCGTACTGCGGATTTCTCTCTAACTAGTCGACAATTACAAATCATTTCACAATCCCACCAATAAATTGTTATCTAAGGATCTCAAAAGAATGCATAATTAACAGAAAAAATTGAGTATTGTAGCCTAGCAACATCTGCACTGCGGGTTCCTCTCTAAGTAGTCGACAATTACAAATCATTTCACAATCCCATTAATAAATGCTTGTCTGAGAATCTCAAAAGAGTGCATAATTAACAGAAAAAATTGAGTATTGCAGCGTAGCAACATCCAACTAAGGGTTCCTCTCCAACCAGTTGACAATTAATTGTAAGAGTCAACTCTGCTGATGGTGTTGTAGAGCTGCAATGTGATATAAAGTTTGTCCGGATCACAAATCAAGGCAAGAACAGTCGTAATAGCAAACGAACCGGAAGAAACAGTCTACACAACAGTTCACTGGTTTTATTGTCTTTCCTGATGAATTAGATTGTCTTGGTAGTTTAAAACTGGAACTGAAAGTCTTTTTTTATTCAGTCCTATATTCTATGACTGAAATATACCAGTTGAGAACTTTTATTGGGTTTGGTTGATATTGTAACAGTTTTAACCAGTGAAGAATTATGCGTATAAATTAATCTAGTGACGTGAAAAATATAGAGTGATTAATTTGATAGTCAAGAAGTTACTTGTTATACAAGGCAAGGCTTGCAAAATTTTATTGCAATCTTTTCATTCTAGTGATGTCCTCGGACAGATAAACAAACAAACGTACAAACATACAGAAAAGAAATGTTTACACATTCCGGCAGATAAAAAAGTAATTGTCTTAATGGCGTGCAGCCAAATTCCGTCATTGGAAATATCTTCATCATAGAACTCATTCTTGCATTTATAAAAATTTAGATTTATGCAACAAGTTTCATTGCAGTGTTTAAATAATAACAGTTCTTGTGACCTAGAAAGGATACTACACCGCAAGGATGCGCTGAAATCAAATTTTGTCACTGAATTTTAACATTGGCTTTCAACTCTATTTTTTACTGCATGAAGCGGTTACATGTTGAATTCAGCTCCGTTTTATCTTTCGCTTAGTGCAGCATTTGAAATCTGACTGCTGATCTGCTGTTACAGAATAGACTCGTGGAATCTGGAGTCGACGTCCGTATGAAGAGATCCAAAAAGTCGGTGACGAAGGAGCTCCAAACTCTTAATCATGAACTTTAATAATATGTACCTAAAACACGCTTACTTCCTTTTTTATGATTATACAGAGTTCCACCATTTATTGTATCCTAAGTGCATTAACTGAAAAGCTAAGCACTTTGACAAAAACATTGCTCCTTGGACTAAACTAGTTTAAGGTGTTGCTAAAATTGTTGGAGGTTATAAGAACGTTTCTTTTAAATGGATGAAGACGTTATAATTATTTTCATTGATTATCACTTATCTCAGGAGGGTTGCGAATGTGATTAAAAAAAACATGTACTCACGATGTCCTTTGTTTTTTTTTGGTAGAGAATTGTGTGCAAAGCTCATTTTCTGTACTGTATATACAGTATAATTGTTTATTTAAACACACAGAGTCGATATTATACATTTTCACCTAAAAAGGAGAAATAAGGAACCTTCAATGACATAAAATTTGTTGTTACAAAATTCAAGAATTATTGTTTGTTTCGGAAACAACATGGAATTAAAGAAATTAAACAAAGAATTTATAACCACTAAGTAAATAGTAAATTTTGTTATATATTTCCTATTAATAAATATAGAAGAAAGCAGTATGTTATATAAAAATATATGATATGATTTTATATATTTTATTTTTGAGAAAATTGATAGTGTTATACATTGGTTTTTAGGAATAAAACGATAAAAATGTTTACTATAGTTATTCTGTGTTCTAAACGCAATACTTGAGTTATGTTGTAGGGTTAGGAAACAAAAAGCTAATTTTTATTATCAGATATATGTTATCAAGGTAAAGAAGATACTTCTGTAGATACCTAATTAATTACTACACAGATTTTGCACAGGTACCGAGAAAGCAGTAAACTTCAATGTGAGTAGTAAAACACATATAAACAGTGAATCTCTGCCTGCATTGTTATACGGGATATTGGATTATTTATGACTTGCTGGTGATATAATGACAACGTAAACACACTTATGTCTATCCAATATCTGCTCCCGTCCTGATACAAACATGGAGTATTGCGTGACATGTCACATTTATGTTTTGTTTTATTATGTCAATAATAAGTTAAACAAAAGTGTGGTTATGTATTCATACAGTATTAAGGCATTCTGAACTAGTAAGTATTTACTTTGAGACCATAAAGTATTTTATTTCTAAACGACTCTGAGGTGTCACAGAGATAGCATATCTTTTTTCGCACTCAATAATAAATCTTGTCCTACGCTTAAATTACTCGCTTTGTTAGTTTTGTGTCATCATAAAATTACAATTATATACAACTTATAATTATGAATTTATTTTCTTGGATTGTTAGGAAACTAGCATCTTAAGAGACAGTAAAAGTCAAGCACTTACATTCCTTTTACAGTCAGCAATATGTAATAAATATTTTGGTTCTAAGAAATTGGAATAAACTTAAACAACATATTTATCCTTTAAGTTTAGTTGATGAGGGTATCACGTTAAACTTAAATTTATTCTAAAAAACCGTCTTTAAAATGGTCGGAATTCATTGGTACAAAATAACAATTGTAAAACATTATCAAGTAAAGATCTATGATTACTTGGTACTCAGAAATGCTCGTAGAAAACGTTTATTCAAACATTTAAAAGGAGTAAAATGTTTCATAATAGACAGTAATTAAAGAGATATTACAACTAATTTTTTGTAATAGAATAAATAAAATATTAAATATAAATATTTAAATATAATACTAATATAAGACATTTAGATGTAATAAAAAACTAATTAAATATAATTTTTATAAATATTCACAATTAAAAGTATTTCTTAAAACTTTGAAAGTATACAAATGTTTTAAAAAATTAAGTGTTACCGTGAAAGATTAAAGTGTGTAATTAAGTGAAAAAGGCTTTTTTTAAATATGTAAAAATATTCCACATATTAAAACAATGGTTTTCTTCATTGATCTAAAATATTGTCGTCAAATTAAAGGACCAAGGTTTGCCAAAATTGTTCTTTTAAATACGAGTAATATCGGATTTAACATAAAAGAACCATTTCTTAAGTTTTACTGTGCCATTTTGAAATGGTAAGATATTTTTAACAAATTGAACGTAAATATTTTTGTTGACTAGACCTTTTAAAGCAATATACCATGTATTAAAAGTTTTACTTGAAAAGATTTGACTTCGAATTCGAGAACTCTAGTTTTGGTACACTTTCCTTTTTGCACTTTATGAAAATATTTTAAATAGATTTCCTGTTCGTGACTTCGGGGTACTGGTTTAAATTCGTTTCTTTTTTATTGCTCTAATCGTTCTTCGAGTGTGTTTAGGACATCTTATCTGACTTACCCTGCACATACTACGATATCACGTTTCACCTCTTATTACAGGAGTAAATTTATTTTTTTTTTTTAGTTTTGAAAGAAAATATTTTCAAGAGCTTAGTTTGGCCAGGACTATAAATGTTAATTTAAATTGGATTCATGCCACTATTTAGGTATAATTTAAGTAGCAATACATTATGTAGAATCAACTAGTTGGTTCATCAGATAAGATTTAGGATCTTTAATCCTCCCAAACATGAGTAACAAGAATCAGAACAATCCTCTTGTAGTAATTAATCTTCTGTCTATTATGGAGTTCCACAAAACATGTTTGCTGCCAATAGTGTCTCAGATGTTTGAAACAATGTTGTAACTCTGCCCATAACTTTCAACCATTAACCACAACTTACTGATTTGTGTAATTTCCATTATACCATGTTGGCTCGGTTTCTACTTAAATATTAAAGTTTTAATATACATTTTCATTATTTATATTTTCAGCAAAACATTTAAAATGCTATGTTCCGTTGCAGTTCTGGTGGAGCATACAAATATAAACATTGTTCTTTAATAATGACATATTGCAATGATGGCTTAATGTGACTCCTCTTGCCAATATTGACCTAACTATTCATTCCTATTCATACTATTCATTTATTTTGGGTGTGCAGAAATCTCAATTCTTTTTACGTTTATTTAATTTTTTAAAACTCTGAATGCTTGGCTGAGTGGAATTTCCATTTCCTTTATATAGTGGGATTTGGATGTGATTATAAATGATAATCAATATGTATCATTATAAAAAACCTAGCTCGGCAGGTATTAAATTTATAAACCAAGTCCCTAGGAATTTATTTAACATAGAAAATGATTTAATGTTTAAAAAACATTTTAAAAGATTTTTGACAGATAAGGCTTTGTATTCATTTGGAGAATATATGGACACATAGGATATAATAAAATAAAAAAATGTAAGATGATTCCATTCCTTATTTGTATAAATTCAAATGTAATTGTACAAATAATATGAATAAAGTTAATTTGAATTTGAATTTGAATATATCAGGTGAAGTGGTATAAAACACACAAGTTAATAATTCCTAATATTTGTAGTTACGAAGAGTTGTAGCACATGAGAACAATGTAAAACACTATTACGGTCTTACATATATATATGCAGTATGTATACATATGTAAGACCTACCATATACGTAGAATATTACGAGGTGTCTCATTTTAATGATGTGATTAATAGCCATGAAAAAGAATTGTAGTTATTCATAGGCGTAAAAACTCTGCAAACACAATATCATTCTAATGCTGCTTAAACTAAAGTCTGTGAAAAATCGAGACAGTCCCAGACAGCTCTGTGAGAAACTGCGTCCAATTATTCACCGAGTGACTCACTCTTACGCTGCTAACACTCTCTGAGAGATATAGACAGACTAAACAGCTCTGAGAGACACTATTTACAGGGTTAAGCAGTTAACTTACTGAGTTAAGCACTCTGACGCTGCTAACGATAGAAAAAGGAATTGAGTCCGACGAGGTCAGGTGAGTGTGAAAATATTTACAACTGACAGTGTAAGAGATTATGACGCCGCTAACATTCTGTGAGAGATTCAGAACTCCTTGATCAGTTCTATTACTAGAGAGAAACTATTTAAACTGAGAGAGTCAGCCAATCTAACACTACTAACATTCTGTGAGAGATCAGTTCTGACGAGGTCAGTTGAGTTTGAAAATATTTACAACTGACGGAGTGAGCCACTATGATGCTGCTGGAACGTCATTACTACGTCAGTAATTCTACGTCATTTTTGCTTACAAACATTTGAGCCCATCTTTACACAGCATATCAAAGGGACATACGAGTGTTTTCTAAAGTCAAAATACTTTTAGAAAACAATTTTAAAGTACATTGTTAAGGCCAACATGCCAAATAACAAACAATTACATGAATATGTCTTAACGTAAAGTGCTGACTTTTGAAGAACTGCGGACGTCCGTATTTCAACATCTTCATATTATTTGTGTCCACTCTTCATTATATATCAGTTCAGTATCAATAAAAAGAATCTTCATTCAATATTTTATAATTAATTTCTACCGTAATTATTGCTAAAACACACAAATAAAGTTGAATGAAGTTAGTGAGGTACTGTAATAATTTTTGGATAAAAGTAAAAAATGTTTACAATGTAACTTAACAACTGTAAGGTTGATAAAACTGACCATCGATGTACAATATACTGCTTATATATATATATATATATATATATATATATATATATATATATATATATATATATATATATAAATATATGATCTGGATACACTAAATTTGAACAAAAAGTAGTTCCGTTCGTACACGTTTTAGAAATTTTGTAATATATAAATCATTTAAAGATGAAGAGCCCCACCCTGTGAGGATGTCTCTACAAAAGCGTTGTAAAATCTTTACAGCTTCCTCATCGTCATCACTTCCAGGCATCAAACAAGCAGTTAGTGTAAGAACATTTTCACTTTTTATCTTGTGTTGAGATAAACAACACAAGTTAAAAAAAGTAGAAACCACTCTGATCAAACAAAATTATTGACTACCTAATTATTGCAAAATCAACAATATTCCCATAACCGAAGGTAGACTTTTGGAGAAAACCTCTCATAAACCTTTTAACATCAGTTAGTTGTTGGTGCACTTCACGAAATAGCCCAATGTGTAGTAATTTTTACTTCGATAAAGTAAACTAATAGTATTTATATAATAAATGTAATACTAACATACTATACTAATATATACTGTACTATAAATGTAATACTAATACAAAATAAGGTAAAAGGTTATTCTTTATTGTTTAGTGTGATTGCTATAAGAGTATTATAATTAGTGGATTTGTTTAGTAATTTCCTCTGAAACATTCAACAAAGAAATATAATTCTCTTTACTTTACACTGATTAAAACTAGTGCTTTAAATGTGAATACATTTGGCAGTTACTACGAATATAATGCCTTGATTTGAAACGTAATTAATTAAAGAATTTATTACCTGGTACAATTTACAAGTTCGAAGGTAGTTCCAATATGTAATGTTAGTAAAATTATTCCCGCAATTATTGTCAGAAAGTACCACGTGAAAATATTTCTTTATATAATATAAGACTAGATTTACTCTTAAATAAGACTTTTAATAATATTTTTACTTTGTATACTAAATATTCTTAGAATTACTTTTAGCTTAATATAATTTAACCCAGCTAATATATTTTAATTACGGGTAGTTTTTAAATAGTTTTTGTAGGTTAAATTATAGATAATTCATAATAAATGGTCAGCTCACAATGAACACAAAAGCAAAATTATTTATTCAATTAAATTGTAATGAACATCCTCAAAGTATTCGGAATGTAAACCAGAAAGACAAGATAGTCCAATGTTTAAACGCATTAAATAGGTCAAAAAACATGATAAAAATTATAACTTTGTTACTAAGAGTAAACTAAAAATTTGACTGAATGTACCATATGTAGTCAAATTCTGTTAAAGTAGATATTTAATTATTTGTTTTGTTAAAGGTTATTTGTGTACTCTAAGATGGCGAATTTCGAAACACGTGTCATTTACGCAAAACACTGAAACATTTCTTTTAAACCTAGACCTTTAGTGCTACTCATGTATTTATTATGCTAATAAACTCCTGCCATCATGAGTGATTATTCTTAACCGAGCCATGGAATGCCGAAATAATAATTATTTGGAACTTATCTCTAATTGTATCTTATATCAGGCAGATATCGCATGTAACCGAGTGGGATATTTTATTTGTGTTAAAAGTAAAGAATGCAACTGTAAGTTTGTAAATGATTTATTATTTAATTTACAAGCTAAATTGGTATTCAATACTGATAAAAATACACTTGCTTGGATTCGTGAGATTAATTTAGTTTAAATTTCAGGTCCTAATCTAATGGAATCTATAGCTGAAACTACCTTATCACAGCTCTTAGACATGCTGGTGTCTATAATGTTCTTAGTTTCCAAATCTATATGATATTTAAAGGAAACTGCTGAACATAGGAGTAATTTTAACTGTACCATATCACTATCAACATTTTATTTCGAAATCTCACTCTTATCAAAATGTGACTGAGATTTTGTTTAACATCATTGTAACTTTGGAACACTTTATCTCTCTTTGTCGCTGATCTTGAAAGATAAACTGGGAAAGACTTTGTAATTGATGAGGAAATAATCGATATCTAACAAGCGAAGTATGAATAATTAATGAGTATTCATCCAGTAAAAGGCAAAAGCGTCAATAATGTAAATGGAATGTACAAAGCAATACTTTATGGTAATTTGTGCTAATAATGTCATTCATTGCCATATCACAAACCTCAACCCCTTCTTCCTTTTAGAACTTATAATTTAAATGGACGATGATAAATTTGTGCATTTATTTGTATAAACAATTGTATTTATGCTGCCCTCAAATGACAGGCACTTTGATTTTAATAAAGAGACAATTAATTGACTTATATTTCGATTGCCATATCTTGAGTTTGGTTTCTTAGCAGTTTTTAAATAATAAAAGTTCTGGTGAGGTAGGGAGGGTACAACACGCGAAGTACATTGAAACCACATCTTAATATTCTATTTTTATATTAATTTTATACTCAAATATTTATTTACTGTATGAAATATCTATATATTTAACTACGTATAAGTCTTAAAATTTCATATGTTTGCACTCAGCCTGCTTGCATATTTATTAATTCTGCTATTTTTCGTTGCCATCATGGTTAACCATAAGAGTTATTTTAAAAATCTGCTAACGCTCAGACAAGTTTCAAACAATTGCACACACCATCATCAAACTCAGTGTTTCATATATAGAAATGAAACTCATAAACAATATTAAGTCTTACAGGTTAATTTATTTTCTAGAAAACGTACGGACATACATACAGATAGACGGACAGACTGACAGACATTTTTCCACTCTCACTAGTTTCTTAGCCAGTAATATTTTTCCGTGGCATTAAAATCCCTAACTCCGCCGACCACCCTACTTAAATTAGTACTTAGTTGTATTATTGATATTATTATTTATATTATATTAATATTCACATTAATCCATATAAATGGTTTGACTTTAAAACATAGTTAGATTTATGTAACAATGTCTCTTATTCTTATTTAATTTTGATACCTAACAGCAGCAAACTAACATAATCTGGTGCCGATTTATTTACGAAAAGGTAATCAAACTTTTAAAAACAATATGAAGTACTCCCTCACTAAAAATGTTTTTCCTAAATCCTTAAGGTTTCCGCAAGGGAGAGTAGGGAACTAGGTTCCATATTTTGGCTTCAAGATGGCTACACCTCACTGCGCTTGCCGATTTTGTCGGGTCGCGTGAAAACTCGTTTTACTCTGACAATATCATTATTGCGCCTCATTTGTTAAAATAAACCCATGAAGCGAAGTCAAAAGCGACAAGAAAAAGCTGCAAATATATTGGACTAAACTTATATTGGGCTTAGGGTTAGAGTATATATAGCTAGAAATGGTTCATAACTTGAGATTTATTATCAACGTAAACTAATCTGTTTGAGTTAAAATTTAAGATCAAGTAATATTAATATATCTTCTATGAATTTCCACAATTCACTAGTGAAATCCGACCATTACTATGGGAAAGCCCTATGTATACATGGTTACTGGTTAGTAAATATTATATATATATATATATATATATATATATATATATATATATATATATATATACACACACACACAACAAGAGGAGAATTGTTGATATTTTGTCACCGTCTTTAAAGATCTTGAAATCATCAGAATTTATACTAAGATTCAACGATTTTATGCAATCTCTGAAACTCTTTTCAAGTTTTTCAATGGTCCAGTAACCGCATTGAAGTATCAGTGGTTTCGGAATGAAATGTATTTCCAAGTCCCAAAAATAGACTTTTGCATGTTGCAACAAGTTGTATATGTTGTTCTCAGAGTAAAATCCAACAAGAGCCATATAATACTCTGCGTTTGGATCCAAGTGGATGGGGTGTTCTAGATGGAGAGTCAGTACAGACTCAGTTCCAGTTAGTTTGAGTAATGGCATGGTTGCAGTTTTTTATATACTTATAATTCTATACAAGTTTTAGATGAAGTTGCTACCATCATGGAAGTCTTCAAAACCTCTTTCCATATATTTTTTATTTCGTTGTTGAATTTTTTCTGCATGATGTATATCTTGCCTTCTAATTCACTCAATTGAACTTTGACAACCACATCATATGGCTCCACTGCTTTGCTCACTTGACCAATTCTCTGGTGGTTTTTCAGTAGGAAGCTGCCCCATATCTTTTCACCATTTACGGTACTAGTGGGGACAATCTCGATCGCATTTATTATTTTTTCCGATTTTACCAAATGTGATTCCAATAATTTCTTGACTTCGGATAAATCTTGTGAGACTTTTGATACATCACTTGCAAGCTCAATTATCTCGTCAGGAGAAGGGTCTGAATTGGGTTGAGTTGGTATTGATCCAATTTCAATTTCGTCTCCAAATCTGTTGAAAATAAAACCACGGTTTCCATGCATTTTTATTGTTTCTTATACTACGAAGAATATGTTCCCAGTCCTCACCAGCTGAATCTCGTCGTAGAACCTCCATGCACAGATGTCCACAGATAGGAGGATCGTCAAACCCCTGAATACGCTCTGAGTTATAAACCAACTCTTTTGGCCCCAAGTACCTGACTACTTCTATTGGAGGATTGACATCGCCATATGAATCAAAATAGAATTTCTTTTCACCACGTTTCACATAACACGTCCAGTGAGTACCACCAGATGAAAGGTCACCAAGATTTACAATACCACGTTCGATATTTGTAGGTTTGTCTGGAAGTAACTGTAGCATGAAAACACCTCTAAACTCATTAATGTTTAATATACCTGCTAATTTTTCTATTTCACCAAGAGACAGCGGGAAGATCTCTTTTTTTATTCACAGACAACAACGCATCAAGCTTCCGACCAATACGTCGTTTCAACCCTCTACCCGTAGGATCTTTTTCAATAATGGTGTCTAACTCCTCATCGACTAAACTCTTTAACCAAGGTATAAATTTTTCTCTCAGTAAAGGAGCCACCTTTCTTCTTATTAATGGAGAGATGAAACGTTTACCTCCAGGAACTGACGAATCCACCATTTCCTTCAAAAACCCTCCTTGTTTATTAGATACGAGTTGGTTGTAACTTAGAAGCAATTGTAAACCTTTTTTGTTCTTAACGGCTCTAGAAACGGCTTTGTGTTGCTCTCCAGAAAGAAGTATACGATCACTTCCGTGAGACAGCTGTTCATTAGATAATCTGATTACTGTAGGTTTCCGTCTTTTTTACGCTGTACGAAGCTTACGTTTTTGAGCTTCGGATAGCCGAACTGTATAATTATGCTGACTTTCCATTCTATACGCTTTCTTATATACAAAACACTGACATGAAAACAATAATTGCCGCCTACTAATGAAAAAAAAAACATTTTTTATTTTACTTTTTTTGTTTTTGTTGTTTTTTTTTATTTGTTTTTACAGGAATTTGATTATGTTTCGAGTAATGTCATATGAGAAATGTGCCTCAGATACAACGACAACATATGCTGTGGTGCCGCTGCTCCCCTGTGGAGATGCAATAGCTTTCACAAAATCTAATTCAATCTGAATGTCACTTCGAGATCTGTCTGTTGTTGGTTGATGTAGATGTGTGTCAATTACAACCAAAGGTGAGTTATCAATAAATTCTTTCAGGTTTACTAACACGTTATTGTCTACGAAGTTTATTTTTCGGAACCCTAGGTACTGATCGTACATGATCCTGTATATACCATTAGTAATATCAAAATTCTGCAATTCCTGAGGGTACCTTTCTCCATTAATTTTCACAGACACATTTTTGATGTTGCAGCTGTCAAATCTACTAGGATCTTTTGCCTGGGTGTTTGTTCTGTTTGTTTGAAGTGCGATTATAACAAATCTAGGATTGTACACATTTCTGTAAACACTTGTAATATCGAAGCTGAACGATGACCCGAACACCCCTCTTTTGTCGATGCATTGCCATTGAAAGAAGTTGTAGACTAAAGCATCCTTGTCACTCAAATGTTTCAAACCATCAATTAACTGGATTTTGGAAGTGCTGGTATAATCGACTATGGGGACTCGTAACACAAACGACTCTATCACAATTTTCCCATCGCCAGGATCCGTTGCTGTGGACCCTGCCCCTTTCCAGTGAAACAACGCATCATTATCTTCATTCCTAGTAAATGTGATTTCAAAACCTCCCTTGTACATCGGGTAACGTAGGTGGTCAAAGAACCCTAATCCTAAATGCCCAAGTGTACCGAGTGCCTCAAACTTCCCACCTCCTGTAAACGATGATGAGAAACCACTACTTGAGAGTGTTTGTTTTTTCAGTGTTACTGTAACTAACAATCCCCTTTATAGTGCTGGTGATGCCGGGGAGTTCTACTGTGTCGATCAATGTATTGTGTTTCCTCAGCTCTATTCTTGAAAACAAGAAAGCCGCGAAGTTGTCTACCAGTTTGACGGTAGAGTTAGTTTGATAATCAGATCCATCAGATTTTTGCACATACTTTCCTTGAATGTGGTACATTATGCGTGAATCATAAAATGCGTCTCCATGATCCAGTTTGAATGTTGTATTGTTGTTGGGTGCATTGAAGTTGAGCTCTGAAACTGGCATTGCAGTTCTATACTCACTTCTTGCTATACCGCTCGAAAATTCAATGTACAGTTTCTCCATCACTGGTTTTACCACTGATCACTGTTCTAATATATCCTCTCTTATATATAGGGTAAAAAATATTTGCTCTCATTGCTTTATATATCTGATGGGTAGATACATCCTGAAGTTCCTAACCCCATACCGAGTTTACGTTTCAACCACATTCCTCCTGTTGTTGCTAGGCCGACCATACGCTCATTCAAGTCAGCATCATCTGAGGTAACCCTCTCCCAAGCTTTCTTTTGTAATATTTTGTCCGCCTCCCACCTGTCTTCTGTGTTTTTATGATCCCTATACCATATATCATGCTTCTTACAAGCTTCATCGAGGGTGTTAATTCCCTTATCTCCCCTAGCAAGTCTCTTGTCAAGCTGGGTGCCGGGCCCACAGTAGTTGTACGTATCAAGATTCCAGTTCTTGGGCGCATGTAACTCGAATGGTAACTTGTTAATGATGTCGTTCAAAAGCCCTTTACCTTCTATAACATGTTCAGGCAAAACAGACAAACATCTGACTAGGTACTTCAACCCTTTAGGTGTAGCAATTAGGTCTTCCATTTCATCGTGAAGGAAATCAACCACAGACAGTTTTTCATTATGAAAGTTGTTGTTCCCAGCTTCTTCCTGAGCTTGAATGTAGTGTAACCTGTCAATGAGGTCTTTGAAGTTCTTTATGTACCTATATTCGACCGGACTTTCATTGTAAACCTTTAACCCTGAACCAATTGTTGCCACTTTTCCATTCACCAACTCATCCCAAATAGGTTTTATCATATGTTTCCACTTTAGTCCTTGACTTGATTTGGGACGACCACTTTTGGGATTGTTTCTTTGGAAAAGCGAGTTTGTCCTCACCAATATGTCCTTGTAAGAGTTCCAGTCTTCATCGGTGTACAGATCCTTCTCTACTATATTGTTTTTCGTCAACAATCTCCAAAGACCCTCAGTCCCTTTGTATTTCTTTTGAGAGCTGACTAATATAATATCATCATAATCAAATGTAATCGGTTCGGAACCGATCATCGGCTGCTCTAGATTTTCATCGTACCAAATACCAAACTGTTTGTCGTTGGATTTTGGAAGGTATCGGGCTCCTAGAGAACCAAGTGTTACTACTTTAGAATCCATCAACTGTTTCATCGATTGCTCTTGAGGTTGTACTTCTGGCTCATCATCGTAATCTACATCCTCAAACGTTCGACGATCTGATGCTTGAGGTTGAAATCTTACCAACTGTTTCATACGGTTTTGACTACGTATCTTTTGTGTTTCCAATTCTCTATGTTGTTGTTCCCTAATGGCTCTGGTGATTGGTTCGTACTTTTTCTCATTTTCACGAACATCTTCTAACTCTTTGAAATGGGTCTGAGCAAACTCACTTTGTAATTTCCGGTTTAACTCATCCAACTTTCTAGCTTTAGAAACAGTGAGTGGTCGATCATGTGTTATTGATATGTTACGATTGGCAGACGTCTCATTAGCATTTGATGATATAGTATTTTTGTTTGAGAAGTTTTTTAATTCATCCTGTTCAGCACGTTTGAACTTTGCAGCCAAGACACTCTGAATTTTTTCAAGTCGCCTTGCTTCTTTTGCGTCTAGTTTATTCGCCATGTTGTATACTTATAGTAATAGACACAGAGTTATTCTTCAAATCTTTCAAGTCACGTTTATGAACGTCAAATTACGTTTCTGAACGTCAAATTACGTTTATACTTAAACGTCAAATTACGTTTATACTTAAACGTCAAATTACGTTTGTGAACGTCAAATTACGTTTATACTTAAACGTCAAATTACGTTTATGAACGTCAAATTACGTTTATACTTGAACGTCAAATTACGTTTATACTTAAACGTCAAATTACGTTTATGAACGTCAAATTACGTTTATACTTGAACGTCAAATTACGTTTATACTTAAACGTCAAATTACGTTTATGAACGTCAAATTACGTTTATACTTAAACGTCAAATTACGTTTAAACGTCAAATTACGTTTATACTTAAACGTCAAATTACGTTTATACTTAAACGTCAAATTACGTTTGTGAACGTCAAATTACGTTTATACTTAAACGTCAAATTACGTTTATACTTAAACGTCAAATTACGTTTATGAACGTTAAATTACGTTTATACTTAAACGTCAAATTACGTTTATGAACGTTAAATTACGTTTATACTTGAACGTCAAATTACGTTTATACTTAAACGTCAAATTACGTTTATGAACGTCAAATTACGTTTATGAACGTCAAATTACGTTTATACTTAAACGTCAAATTACGTTTATACTTAAACGTCAAATTACGTTTATACTTAAACGTCAAATTACGTTTATGAACGTTAAATTACGTTTATACTTAAACGTCAAATTACGTTTATGAACGTTAAATTACGTTTATGAACGTCAAATTACGTTTATACTTAAACGTCAAATTACGTTTATACTGGTACGTTTTACAACGAAGTATTATTCAACACTTAGTTTCCTTTTTAAATTACACATATATTTCCTTTTTTGTGGTTTAGCTGTAGTATTAATAGATATGAATCCATGAGGTGTTTTCCAACACTCAAAACAGAGAGCCTCAAATTGGTTGAAAGTCATGTCAGAACCTACAAAGTCCTGGAACACTCTCTTTGTATAGTACTTGTTCATTGTAAACAGACACAACAGATTAACATTGTTTCGTATGACCTGCATATCTACCCGACCATAGCTCTGACTCAGGTAGACACAAGAAATCCCTTTATGACGTCCTCTAATGAAATAGTCTTTGATTTTAGTTTGCTCTTCTAGGAGGCAGTCATCGAATACCACAAGTGAGTTTGGTTTGCAGTCATCGATAGAAATGAGATCTTGACAAGAAGAATAGAAAAACGCAATGTGTCTTCTAAGGTTTTTTTCTAATCTACTGTATTGTTCACGCAGATCTACATATGCAGGTTGTTCTATTGAACGACTAAACACGTATAGATTCTTGAACGGAACTCCATCTTTTTTGTAAATGAAATTCAATAACAAGTTCGTTTTACCACACCCAGACGGTCCTACAATAAGACACCGTAACGGTCTAGGTAAAAATTGGTCTTCAAATTTCTCTCTGCAATACACTTGAATTTCCATAGTATGTTCTCTTACATACATTTAAAATTTAACAGTTTTCGCATATTCTATGATGACCCCATGCTAGGGTTCGAATATTGTCTTCGAGTACGAAACGCTTGTCGTCCTTTGATGAAAGTACCACTTTATGGTGTTCTACGCTGTAGAGATTGTGTGCTTGACTCCGAATTGTATTCATCGTTTTGTAGTGCTCGATGTTACTAAACAAACAGTCTTTATAGTTGCTAAAGGTAATTTCATTTTCAACTACAGCTTTTTTCACGCCCTTAGACCTCTTTATATAATGGTTGTCTTCTATATTGCTCGCATACATCTTGGATCGTAGTCCTACAAATTCTCGCATGATTCGACCATTAAGCTCATCTTTCATTTTACCCAGAACTTTTTTGTTTACGTGGGGGAGCCCATATTGGTTGGGGTAGTCACTTGTATCAAATAATCCAATTATATGTTTCATGTCTTCGTAGAAGTTTTTAGTTTTGATGTCATATATCAGGGAATCGGTATCGGTGTACACCATTTTTATATTAGATCCATACTTCTCTTTCATTACATTGTAGTGGAAATCATACATCAGTGTCTTTGATATGTCTAGAATACTCATACCTACGTAAATAGGTATATTTAACAAAAGTTTTTTCTTACTAAAATGTACTGCAACTAGGTTTTCTGTAAAGATGGTTCGACTCTTAAAGTTCGGTTTGCTAACCCATCTTTCCACTAATTTGGACTTAGTACCCAAACGAATGTCCACACGATTTCTCATATTTTCCATTGTTTTCCCAAAAACTGAGTTGTTCATAAGTTTGAAAAAGTCTTTCTCAAAATCATTTTTCGCCTTTGTACGCTCCATGGTATTCAGATTAATGTACGGCTGCAACCAATTGCTTTGACTGAAACTAAGAACTCTATGAACATGTTTTAGTTTCATACCCAGACTCAAATAAAGCTTTAAATTTTTGTAGTGTACGACATACTTTTCTTTGCTGTAGAGAGTTGTCAGAAGCTTTGCCATTTTCGATCCTGGTGGGACTCTACGTTCTGGAGCGAGAGGTAGATCAGAGTGTACGTCGTGTAGTTCTTCAGGATATTCCAAATCAACTTCTAATATGTAGCCTGTGGGTGAATCGTCACTAACTTTCATTACATCGATGTCTGTACTGCTCCACTGAAAGTTTGCATATGGTAGTTTTACAGACATTGCCCACCCATACAGGTTGTTTGCATCCAAGTACATGAGGTAGTTGTTTGGTTTCGATTTGTCGTAGTCTTTCATGTAGGGATTGTTTGCCTTCGCATATCGATGAGAACACTGTGAAATACCACCACGAATACCCTTTTCAACCATGAGTACCATATCGATGTCAGTCAATAGGGACAGTTCGACTTTTGTAATTTTTAGCATTGCGTTCCAAGCCAACCCAGGTGCTGTGAAATACCATGCAGGATCTAATTTGTATGTATTGAGACATACATCCCTGAAGTTCTCCATAACATCTGCAAGCAGCAAGACATCGGTTTCGTTATATAGCATTGTATATTCTTTCATGTTCTGAATGTTAAAGGCGGTCCATACATCGCACGCATGTTTGTAATCTTCATTTGTTATGTGTTGTTTATTCAGTCTATTGTAAAATTCTTCTTGACTAGGTAGTGATGTTTCACTATATTTTTCTATACTGTCCATGTAGTCGTAAGGGTACACTCCTTTTCGTAGCAATAAATTGAGGTCCTTACCATTGTAATATGTTGAGATGTGTTTGAATTGAGATCTAGTCAGATTCTTTGCCAACCTATCGAGACTTTGTGACATGAACTTGAATGAATCGATGAATCGTAGTTCAATTCCACCTTCCACACTGACCGTAAATGAAATGTACCGCTCCTCGTTGTTGGGTATCAATGATATGCGATTTTCGAACTTTCCAAACTCTTTAATGAATAGGTGAGTGTCGTAACCTGCTAAATTATGAATGAAAACTGGAATGAACCTAGGTTTTTTGAAATTGATGTTACACTTGTTGTGAGCTGCTCCTCTAAACAAACCCGTCAAATGGTTATGGTCTCTAACACGATCATCACCAAGAAAATTTCCACAGATATGACACGTAGTAGTAGATTCAAACATTTCCTGTTGCTCTTTTGTCATCAACTGCATGGGGACTATTGCTTCACTCTTGTAAAGTTCATTAATCCTTATTGACTCCTCAATCAATGATTTTACAAATACATGTGCAGCATCGTCTCCAAAGTATTTAATTGGTGGTTTGGAAAAGCCGTCTTCTGACACCCCATACATACAGAAGGAAATGGCATTATGTTTCTGATATTTAATAGTGAACGACTGGTGATTACCATTACAATCCACTTTACATGGTTGACATGTTGAAATAGGTGCTAGACAGCATTCAAAGTCTGCGTAATACACAAAGGGCACTCTCATTGAGCAATTGAAATCTCTAAATCTAATTACAGTTCCTGGCTCTGGTAGTTCCAATTTCACAGCATCGTGTGTGTTACAGTCTTCTCTATGCTTGATGAGTAAATCTTCTCTCGTAAAGTGTTGTAAACACCTATTGCATATCCACATCTTATGTCCATTTCGTGAGATCTGTGAACTAACCAAACGGGACATATCTTTGATCCAACAGTAGTGAGTGTTTGTTTTTTTTCTGATAAACAGTAGATTAACATGTTTTTCCATCTCGTTATCAGTTATTCTCAGCGGGAATATATCGAACTTGTCATCATAAGCATAGACATTAACAGAAATTCCACTACGTCTTTCAAACTTTGCTATATCATCAAGTTTCATGGGGCATTCGCAAGATGCTAGTGCATGAAGCAGCTCTCGTTTGAAAGGTTCGTAATTGCTGATTCTTTCTGGATGAACCTTAACTGGATGTAAAGCTGCCAGAATAGACCACATAAAACATTTCTGATCTTCGTTTTTTACATTAATAACAGCCTTTTTGGATTGAATCTGTTTTGGTAGAACCACATAGCTGGATCCGTGAAAAGGAACGTATCGGTTGACTCTGATCTCCAAGTCTTTCACACTTTTTAGTGACCATTGAGAACCGTTTGCCTCAAACTCCTCCATCTCAACCAACATCTTAAGTTTTGCTGAGTTATAATAGTCAGACAGAGACGTTGTCGAGTAAAGAATTTAATTTTTCGTTTTAAAGTTCATGACTTGAGTCACCTCCACATCGTTTATTATTTTCTTGAATTCAGCATGATAAACCATGTTTACCTTAAGATTTTTTTCTTTTACAGCTTCCTGAAGTTTTTCAACAACGAGTGGTTTGCATATCTCAAGAAACATTTTTGGATCTTTGATCCCACGTTTGTTCATAACCACATACGTTTTCAATCTTCCCGTGAATGCCGACTGAACTTCTGATATTTAATCAAGTATTGTCTGCGACTCCTCTGGAGTACGTACCAGAACCAGATGAGGTGTTGAAGGTGATTCTGTTTCAGACAGAAGCTGTCTCTCTTCCATGGTAGGGCTAATCGAATTCTCACTATTAATTGTACTAGTCGGTGTCTCACTAATAATCTTTTTTACACCTGTAGGAATCTTTTGTGGTCTAGTCGGTTTTCGGATCATCGCTTCAAGAGCTATATCGTTTGTATTGACCTTCGGTACTTGTTTGACTTCCCTTGGTCGTTTTGGGTATTTCTTTACCAGCATGTTGATGTCTGGAGTGGGTGCCGGCAGTCTTGGTGTCAGTCTCGTAATGGGTAATATTTCACTCCTGTATCGAGGACCTTCATGAAGTGCTGACAAACGGATATGGCGTTTCGATTGTTTGTGACGGTTCCAGTTGGATGACTCTATTGGTGTTTCACAAATCCAACACATTTTACTTTTAGGAGCTGGTTTGATTTCCATCTTTTTCAGACGTTCGTTATATGTCATACCATGCTGGTAGTTGGCACATTTCTGAGATTTTTGGTGCCGAGCCATGTTGGAAACCGTTATTTCCTTACTGCATTTTGGACATGGTTTCTTCTGGGGTTTTATTTGAGCACGTACATCGGTCGGACTAAGCACGTTGTATGTTGGACTCTCTGGGATATGTAGTGGTGAATGGTATACAGGACTATATGGTATATGCAGTGAATAGTCTGACTTATCCGGAACTTCAAATGGTGGTGGACCAAGTATTGATATAATTTTCGATGAATCGGGGTGTATCCTTTTTACTGGTGGTTCAAACTTTGGAGCGTCAGCTGTAGATGGACCAATTATAGCTCTAATTTTGGAATAGAAATCTGGAGTGTCTAACATAGACAAATCAAAATCAGCAATCGCGTCTTGTTCTTCAGGTCTGAGATTTGAATAGGACTCTGGCAACATAGACATATCAAAATCAGAAATCGCGTCTTGTTCTTCAGGTCTGAGATTTGAATAGGACTTTGGCAACATAGACATATCAAAATCAGCAATCACGTTCTGGAATTGATTGTCACTCACAGCATCAGCGTAGTTTTCCAACATAGACATATCAAAATCCGGAGTTTGTCTGTCTAACGTGGACATGCATTTCTTTGTTTTTTTATGGCAGGACATGGAGGAGTTCCTGACTTCAGCACCACACCTTGAACATACTTGTTTCATCGAAGGAGGTTTTTCATTGAATCCGTTGAAAGAAGCATAAGCTGGTGGATTTGACGCTGACATACACTTCTTTGTTTTTTGGTGGCGGGATAGGTTAGATGCAGTAACCTCAGCTCCACAATTCGGACATTTCTTGACTGATGATCTTCGAAGACCGTCCGTAGCATTGAGAAATGCTGTTTGCTTGCTAGCAGGAGAAAACGCCATTATTGTAGAGCTGGCTACTCTCTTACTGTATGGGTGATTGACGATGGAAAAGGATGAGGTATGGATGCACTTCTTTGTTTTTTGGTGGCGGGATAGGTTAGATGCCGTAACCTCTTCTCCACAATTCGAACATTTCTTGACTGATGATCTTCGAAGACCATCCGTAGCATTGAGAAATGCTGTTTGCTTGCTAGCAGGAGAAAACACCATTATTATAGAGCTGGCTACTCTCTTATTGTATGGGCGATTGACGATGGAAAAGGATGAGGTATGGATGGATGAGAATAGGAAGAGGGTGGGTGTGTGGGATGAGTGGAAGGAAGGATGAGAGCATTATTAATACATTTGACTCTAAACTAGAACATAGTTTTTTGTAACTCTTTTTCATAAAACGATCCTATTATTTCCTCACCAGACTGGTCTGCGATTTTGTAGGTAACAGGGCAAGTTTTGTTGACAGCCACAATCCGAAAAATTTCTCTTGTCCAATTTCTGCGGTATTTATTTCCAAATAAATCTTTCTTTATAGTAATTCTTACACGGTCTCCAACCGAAAGTCTGGGTCTGAATACTAGACATCGTCCAGTGTTTGCGTACCTGTTTCTTAAAGTTTGTTCATTGCTTGAATTCACTACTGATGGGCTCATCTTTATAGTGCTATGAAATTTACTGTTATATTGACGTAGAAGCTTCTGTAAATGTGACACCCATCTAAAAGAGTTTTGAATTTCAAAGTGCACTTTCATTTTTTCATTGAGAGTTCTATGGAAACGCTCTATAATGGCACTTTTTTCCTCATTTTCAGTATGGTATAACTTTATTTGATTTTTGTGTAAAAACTCTCTAAATTCCTTATTAACAAATTCTCGTCCTTTATCCGTGTGAAGAAGGTTCGGGGGTTTGTGACCAACCAATTTCGCTCTTCTTAATATTTTACCAAACGATTTAGTAACCTCTTGTGAGCTTTTAGTTTTTAATGGTTCTGACCACGCATATTTTGAAAACGTATCAATTACATTAAGTATGTATCTGAATCCATCATTTTCCTTTGAAAACCTAATCATTACAACAAGGTCTGCAGCCCACAAATCATCAATACCCAAAGTTACAATTTTTCTCTTAGGGAATCGCTTAACCACAGGTTTATGAACCTCTAATGCTCGAAGCAGGATTTCTTTCCGACTTTTCTGCTTCATTAATTCCTGATACTATCCACAATACACTTACATTATACCAAACTAGTAATTTATAAGGTGCGGTGTCTCGCGCGGCGCGGCGGTGACTGGACAGTGACGAGGCGCGTACCGATTGTTTGTATACTTATAGAAACAACACGCGGTGTCTCACACGGCGCGGTGGTGGTGACGGTTCAGCAGTCGCGCGGTGCGGTGCTGACGAGGCGAGTGCCGATTGCTTGTATACTTACAGTAACAACGCGTGGTGTCTGCGCGGTGGCGGGACAGCGATGACATGCGTGGTGATTCGCGCGGCGCGGTTCTGACTACCCGTACTCACACTCTTAGTCGCTCTCTAACAATTTTCTGTCTAACAGATTCGGTCTCACACGGTTTGTCCCAGAACCGGTCTCGGGTGCGTTGTCCCAGGAACGGCCAAAGTATACTACTGTTATTTGTGTACTCTAAGATGGCGAATTTCGAAACACGTGTCATTTACGCAAAACACTGAAACATTTCTTTTAAACCTAGACCTTTAGTGCTACTCATGTATTTATTATGCTAATAAACTCCTGCCATCATGAGTGATTATTCTTAACCGAGCCATGGAATGCCTAAATAATAATTATTTGGAACTTATCTCTAATTGTATCTTATATTAGACAGATATCGCATGTAACCGAGTGGAATATTTTATTTGTGTTAAAAGTAAAGAATGCAACTGTAAGTTTGTAAATGATTTATTATTTAATTTACAAGCTAAATTGGTATTCAATACTGATAAAAATACACTTGCTTGGATTCGTGAGATTAATTTAGTTTAAATTTCAGGTCCTAATCTAATGGAATCTATAGCTGAAACTACCTTATCACAGCTCTTAGACATGCTGGTGTCTATAATGTTCTTAGTTTCCAAATCTATATGATATTTAAAGGAAACTGCTGAACATAGGAGTAATTTTAACTGCACCATATCACTATCAACATTTTATTTCGAAATCTCACTCTTATCAAAATGTGACTGAGATTTTGTTTAACATCATTGTAACTTTGGAACACTTTATCTCTCTTTGTCGCTGATCTTGAAAGATAAACTGGGAAAGACTTTGTAATTGATGAGGAAATAATCGATATCTAACAAGCGAAGTATGAATAATTAATGAGTATTCATCCAGTAAAAGGCAAAAGCGTCAATAATGTAAATGGAATGTACAAAGCAATACTTTATGGTAATTTGTGCTAATAATGTCATTCATTGCCATATCACAAACCTCAACCCCTTCTTCCTTTTAGAACTTATAATTTAAATGGACGATGATAAATTTGTGCATTTATTTGTATAAACAATTGTATTTATGCTGCCCTCAAATGACAGGCACTTTGATTTTAATAAAGAGACAATTAATTGACTTATATTTCGATTGCCATATCTTGAGTTTGGTTTCTTAGCAGTTTTTAAATAATAAAAGTTCTGGTGAGGTAGGGAGGGTACAACATGCGAAGTACATTGAAACCACATCTTAATATTCTATTTTTATATTAATTTTATACTCAAATATTTATTTACTGTATGAAATATCTATATATTTAACTACGTATAAGTCTTAAAATTTCATATGTTTGCACTCAGCCTGCTTGCATATTTATTAATTCTGCTATTTTTCGTTGCCATCATGGTTAACCATAAGAGTTATTTTAAAAATCTGCTAACGCTCAGACAAGTTTCAAACAATTGCACACACCATCATCAAACTCAGTGTTTCATATATAGAAATGAAACTCATAAACAATATTAAGTCTTACAGGTTAATTTATTTTCTAGAAAACGTACGGACAGACTGACAGACATTTTTCCACTCTCACTAGTTTCTTAGCCAGTAATATTTTTCCGTGGCATTAAAATCCCTAACTCCGCCGACCACCCTACTTACATTAGTACTTAGTTGTATTATTGATATTATTATTTATAACATTAGCTTATATTAATATTCACATTAATCCATATAAATGGTTTGACTTTAAAACATAGTTAGATTTATGTAACAATGTCTCTTATTCTTATTTAATTTTGATACCTAACAGCAGCAAACTAACATAATCTGGTGCCGATTTATTTACGAAAAGGTAATCAAACTTTTAAAAACAATATGAAGTACTCCCTCACTAAAAATGTTTTTCCTAAATCCTTAAGGTTTCCGCAAGGGAGAGTAGGGAACTAGGTTCCATATTTTGGCTTCAAGATGGCTACACCTCACTGCGCTTGCCGATTTTGTCTGGTCGCGTGAAAACTCGTTTTACTCTGACAATATCATTATTGCGCCTCATTTGTTAAAATAAACCCATGAAGCGAAGTCAAAAGCGACAAGAAAAAGCTGCAAATATATTGGACTAAACTTATATTGGGCTTAGGGTTAGAGTATATATAGCTAGAAATGGTTCATAACTTGAGATTTATTATCAACGTAAACTAATCTGTTTGAGTTAAAATTTAAGATCAAGTAATATTAATATATCTTCTATGAATTTCCACAATTCACTAGTGAAATCCGACCATTACTATGGGAAAGCCCTATGTATACATGGTTACTGGTTAGTAAATATTATATATATATATATACACACACACAACATATAAAAAATGAAACTAGTGGTATTGATGAACAAGTTTTAAAGGTAGTTGAGCGTTATATATTTTGTAAAATGTTACAAGTTTAAACGATTGTCAGCAAGAGAAAGTATCAAAGTAGGAAATTAACAAGGGAAAGAATTATCGCGACTCTAAGATGTTTAAGAGTTAACACCGTGCGTTAAAGTTTCAACGTACACAAGCAGCCTTTCAAATATGTAATCATCTTATGTTCTTACTAGAACGTTCCTAAGTAACTTACCAAATTTAATATCGATAGCGATATTAGGTTCAATGTTTCCTTACCACATGGTGCACCTGCTTGAGAATATTTTGCACATTTATAATTGCGCTCAAATCTACCAAAGTCCTCGATGGAACTAATTCTTACTATTCATCGTTTATAGCACACCAATTGCTTTGAGTTTCTGCAAAATCCAAAATTAAAATAGATATGTAATAACCTGGACGTTTTGAAAGATTGTGGTTTATAAGCAGAAATATATCAAGCTAAAATTGTAACACAATAAGGCAAAAGTTCAAAAAGAAAACGGTGTTTATAAATTAACACATTCAACACAAGTTTATTTGTCTCATTGTCGAACTGTTGATATTATTGTAAAGGAATTTGAACATTCATTTCCATAAAATCTTTTTTTAAAGTATGAGGCAGTTTAGTGTTAAAAGTTCTCGTAATAGGACAATGGACAGCTGAAAAACAACAATATATTTGTTTTTTTATTACAACCCTATTCAGCCCCTATGAGAGGTTGATCTGCATGAAGAGTCTTTCCTTTTAATTTCACAGCATAAAACTCGTGTGTAACAAATTTAATCTTTGTAGGACATTGGGACGTTGGAATATCAAAAATATACTTCTTATAGGGATCCCCATTGCGGTTAATCTTAATTAAACACATTTTATTTGTCTGTCGAAGAACGCATAATGTACGGTGGTTTAAAACAAGATATAGTTATCTTGCAGTGGTTGCAAGCCTTATTAAGCCCCTATGCGTGGTCGATCTTCTTGAAACATCTTTTATTTGCCTGTTAATAGCGAAAGACACGTGTGTGCTGAATTTAGTCTATCTAGCGCACCGAGACGTTAAAACAGGAATTATGGTTTTTGTAGGGATCTCAAATCCATTTATCAAGCATACTGTAATAACTGTTTTAAGATGATATTATTATTTATAGTTTAAACGCCTAAATTTCACAGGAAGCATGATTAATTCACATCCTCAAACAGTTTCTATCTAGTATCTTAACATACTCGTTGCTGCTCACAGGTTAACAACTAAACTGCATGGTACTCGTTATTTACCAACAATTTTAATTTACTCAATGATAATAATATTACAATATTTATGTAATTGTAGATTTAATATAAAATTAATATTTTTACATCCAGTAGTGTGTATTAAAACAAATTACACTGTGGAGAATATATGTTATTTTTCTAACCATCTTACTGTTGCTAAAGTACTTACAACTTATTTTTATGACAGTGGCTTACTTAAAACGTTCCCACTAAATATTAGTTTGGGTATTTCTGATATTATAAGTTTCAAATTTTTAATTATGCTTTGTTATCTATTTACATTTAAATTAGTTTTACACATGACTTGTTTTAAAATCATACCTTGTCCAGAAATGAAACCCTTAAAATCACCGTATAAAGGTTTTTAAAGAATTAATAACTACCCATAATCATTGTCACAAATTGTATTGGCTGTGGATTTTAATAATTGATGGGCATGTTTTCGAACAAGTGGAGAACTTTAAGTACTTTGGGCTCACAATATCAAATAAAAACACAGATGAACCAGAGATACAAAATAGGATCAACTCAGCAAATAGATGTGTATATGCAAGCAATAGGATACTTTCAACCAAATCTCTCTCTCACAAAACTAAAACTAGAATATACAAAACAATTATATGTCTAGTGCTTTTGTACGGATCCGAAACGTGGAGGCTAAATAAGAAGGATGAGAATAAACTTCTAGTTTTCGAGAATAGAATTCTACGTAAAATGTATGCGCCATCATATGAAAAAGGGGTATGGAGAAGAAAACATAATAGAGAAATCAAGGAGCTCTACAATAGTACGGATGTAATAGGAGAAATAAAGTGCAGAAGACTCCGTTGGGCAGGCCATGTTTTGAGAAGAGAGGAGGAATGCAAACTGAAGAGGGTTATGTACGGTAACCCAGAAGGAAGACGTCCCCGGGGGAGACCAAAAGTGAGATGGTGGAACCAGGTGAAGGCTGATATAGAGAAGATGGGCGCTTCAGAGGAAGATGCAGAGGACCGTTCAAGATGGAGGAGCTTTGTTGGTGCGGCTAAATATCACCCCCGATATAAATGGCCCTGGGAGTAAGTAGAGTAAGTAAGTGAGTGGATTTTAATGACATCTACTACGATATTATTATTTTGAGAATTAACTGTAAAACGATATTAGCAATTATTGCTTATGTCTTCTCTGTAGGCCTACAAAATTCATATCAATTTCAAAATCCACTAATTCTAATATAATTAGATAAACTGTGTTAGGTACAGCTTTACATTGATCGTTGATTATTGTCCGGATAAATTGTATTGAATGGATGTTTATGATTACAATATGTTATCTGTATGATAACTATGGGCGTATGTCATTCATTGGTGATGATGCGATGATATTGTCTGCTTTATGAAACTTAGTCCAAATACGTGATGCGTTGAATTTTGTACTGATTATAATTAAACATACACAAATTTATACATTCTACCAATTTTAAGTAATATGCAGATCTGTGAACAACTGGTAAATTATTTTTTATTTTACGAACTTTTGATTGCATTTAAACATTGATGATACTGAAAGAATTAACTAACACCAGTATCACTATAGTGATAGAATTTTTCACTATGTAGGTATTACGTAACCATAAGTACAAGAATATGGAAAAGAAGAAAATACATGAAGGAACTTAGAAACCACGACGATAAAGTGTTAGCGATGTGATTAATTGTGCCGCTTTAAAGAAGATAAAACAATTAACAAGTCTACGGCATTGATGAAATATTGAGGTACTGTAATAAATTAGATACGAAATCAATCAATTTTCTTGAGTGGGTAATAGTAAATTATACATTATCCTTCTTTAATAAGTAATTGTTTACATGTTTACAAGTAACGTACTACTGAGGAAAATAAAAACCTAAGTGTAATCTTAATCATATTGATTTCGAAAATTTTACTTCATCACTCAGACTCAACAAAATGGTTTATGTAGTAATATTATATTCCTGAAGTATAGTTGTATTAGTTGGATTGAGGCACCGTTTAACAAATGAACCAAACTTATGGCTTGTTTTTGGTAGTATTATTTTTCTTTAAATTAAATAACACTACTTTTAACCCAGTAATTTTAACCTAGACATAGTCAACCTACTTTAAAATCAAAAGAGTTGGGAAACAAATCAAACTTTTTATTTTACTACACTCTGATTACAATATTAATACTTTGTATAGCATTCCAAACATTCGAATTTGACAGATTTTTAAAATTTATATTATTGCTTTGGACTGATTTGCTGATTTGGAAATCAGTTACATTGTCCTCACCCCCAGATATATTATCAAGCAAGATAGCTTTGTTCGAACATGCTACTTTTCTGTTAGTTGGAGTTTAATTTAAGGTTTAGATGTCTTCATTAGTTAATGAATTTTTAGAATAATATGGATGTTTCTACTTTCTATTACCTGATATCGAGATTTTTGGAGGTTTTGTAATTACTACAATTTTGAGTATTTTCAAAGGACTTACGAACTTATCCAATGTGTACTTGAGGTAAATAATTGTTTAATTTAGTAAACAAATAATAGAAAGAGAATAAATATCTTGGTTCAGAAATATGACCACCTGTTCTGTATTTCGTTCATTAGAAACGAAACCCTGCCCGCCACAACAACCGACGACGTCTCAACTAAACCCCTTGTAAACATTAACGCACGGCTCTATATTTAGCCGTCATAAAGCCACAAACCGAAGGGATGATCGGTTTTTGAGACGTAAGTCTTAAGGAAAAGAACATACGCAGACATGTGCTACGAGGATATCTGATAAATGAACTGATATGTTCCACCTTGTCGCAGACTTATCACTCGCCTCAACGATCTTCTCACTCCGTGTTATTGGCTGTCTTTACTAGTATTGCGCCGCCAGACTCAGTATTATTTTAAATTTAATTTTTTTTCAGTCTACTATGCTCTGGAATTTTACTTGAGATATTATCAAGGGTGTTTGGTAATAAGTGTATTTAAATATAAATCAATATAATGATAAATAATGTATTTCGTAAAGTGCTCATTTTCAGTCTTAGTTTTTGGTTTTGGTAATTTTTTTAAATTTAATGTTTGCTTTTGCCGATGGTAGGTGTATGAAGATAACAGTATATTTTGAGGTATAACTTTGTTTATTGATGCAAAATATTATTAACACTACGTTTCGTGACCTGCAATCTTATCTGTTCCCCAGATGAATAACTAATATAACACATAATTACAACTTGGCTAAAAATGAATAATCTGGGTATAATGTAACATAAAACCTCTACCACCTAGTTTAAGCGATCTTTTATAGGCAATTATAAGTCTCTTTATTTTGTCAAGGATTAATTATTCTAAGAAATGCGATGGCGTTTAGATATAGTGGTAACATTTGCTCAACACACTGGTAACCATGTCTTTGTCATTAGAGGTTGTAAGTTTACTGTACCTTCCTTCAGCTCTTAAGGAAATAGCTATATAGTGTTTTATGTTAGTTGACAGGTAAAAGCAATAACAGATCAGTTTTATTAAGCCTCTTCTTGGCAGAATTGACGCAGTGCTAGAACAACTCATTGACTATTTGCTCTCTTAGAAATAAGAATATTATGTACTGACTTTTTAGAAACATTATTCAGATTACGATCTTGAAAATGAATAAGAAACAATGTTTCCTCAAGCAATTGAAAGTTCTACTAAAAGCTAATTATAGTGGATATTGAATCCATATAAGCGGATGTTTTTGTGTTTAAAGCTATTTGGTGAAATATTTTACCTAAATTATTTGCTAGAGATTATTTATGAACGCAAACATAACTTAAAATCGCATAAGAGTATAAGCAAAAATTATTAGTTGTTTCGTGCTTAGAGGTAATAATAATATTTTATGTCACACACGAGATGTTCGTAATTCCCGTAATGTTAAATTACTGGGTTAAAAGTAGTGTTATTTAATTTAAAGAAAAATAATACTACCAGATGTTCGTAATGTTCGTAATTCCACACAATTTCTATCGCGTAATTACGCGACAGAAACGCAAATTTTAAAACTAAGCTTTCCAAGTACCGCTAACTGCGTTTTTTCTCTTTCGTTCTCTGTAAGATAGGGGGCCTGTTACACGTAAATGCTCTAGTTATATTTTCATTAATACATGAAACTTTAATGTTTTAATATAATAAAATGTAACCTATACTTTAACAAAACATAATCATATAAGAAATTACATAAAGGATGCAATCGTTTGCTGCAATAAAATACATTTATACACATCAATTAGTATTTTTAACATACAAGTATCATAGTCAGAAGATGAAATATATTTAGAGTACAAATAAATATGTGGCAGGAAATTGACTATTTTATTAACCTTTCTAATACTACTTCTAATAAACTCTTACTTTTTGTAAGTAAAAAGGGTACGTTCCAATGTATTATATAGTAGCAGCCCGGTGTGGCTTCGCACGGGCATTAAAAAAATTAAATAATTAAAAATGTTTACATTAACGCGTGCGCGCACACACACACACACACACACACACACACACACACACTTTTGCGTCGTTGGCTACTAAAGAAGAGTACATAATGAAGAAAGCTTGAATATTCAAATTTTTATGATTTTTTAAAATTATTTATTTTTTAATTTTCAATATTTTGTTTTGATTGATAATGTTTTGAAAAATATCATATCCTCAAAGCATAAGGCATTAAATTTTATTGGGTCAGACCTTTTCTGTAAACGATATTTGATGTTTGTTTTGTGCCAACCAACCATATCAAAAGGCCGGTGATAATGGTTTCTATAGAATTTTTGTTTATTATCACTACAGTTTACGGTTACATCAATACTAAACCCATTCTTCAGTTCAGTTAGTGTTAAATCGGAACAAGTTTACCGAGTAAAACGCCAATTCTATAAAGTCATGAGGACAGATTAGTTCAACTCGGTGACATGAATAAAGTGAGTACTATACAATAGTATAGTGTTAAATATATCTTAAATATATCATTTACATTTACACAAGATTTATGTAAATAAATATTTTTATAATTATTATTATATACTATTCTGAAAACCCCCATAAACCTTATTTGGAGTGCTTTATTGTTTAACGCATATTTTGATATGGTTGACAACTTTTAAATTATCTAGTGTATGAAATATTAATTTTAATAATCTTTAAACAAAACTACTCATAGTAATTTTAAGTTAAGAAACACATCTGAAGGAAATGTGAGAGGAATTATCTAAAGTAACCATTTGTAAATGAAAAATCAGTTGTTCATATTTTACTCTCCTAATGGTAATTAAAAGGTAAAAGACTTTTATTATAATACATAATCTTTTATTAACCAAAACGCATTAGAAAAACTTTAAATCCTACATTAAAGTGTTAACTTTAAACACACAATTATCCCATCTATATGTTAAATTCAGCCTCAGTTTATGATTCCATGCAGGAAGATATGTTAATAATATGTCATAAAAGTGTGTTCAGTTAAAAGGCGTGTGAAGCTTTCATTAGAAAACCAATTGATTTTATTGATGTTTTAGACGTAGTCATGCATGATTCCTTAGCAGTTTGCGTTTAGACTACAAAGTCACTACAGATGCATGTTAAGTTTAAAAAAATATAGGAAAGCAGGAATAGTGTTCTAAATAAAATATTAATTTATTATTTGGGGGCAAAAGAGCAACCCTTAGAGCGTAAACCCTTCCAAGCCAGAAAATATATCACATGAATAAATATAACGAGGCTTAAAAACAACATGCAAACAAGGGATAACAAGGGTTATAAATATATTTGCTACCACAGTTCGTTTTGATTTACTTCTTAATTATATTATTTATAAACAAGAAGTATTAATAAACATCACAGCTTTTTACTGAATCAAATTTAAAGAATCACAAAAAATAACTTTGTTAGTATCATTGCGAGCAGTAAATCTAGAAATTTACAATAAAAACTTTATTCAAAATAATGACTACTAATTGAGTAAATAAACAATAAGATTTTCAAAGAATATAAACAGATTAAAATAACGTTGGCAGAGTAATCTGAAGGATAGAACTTAAGTAATGTAAAACAGTAATTACGCAATTACAACAATGAAAACAAAGGCAGAGAGATAAGATTACTCAAAGCGGATCCTCAATACTTGACTGCAAACACTCTTCGCCAGATAAAATTAGCTTTATTTAATTTGGAGAAGAATGGTCGTTGAGATTTCAAGATTTTAATTTAATTCTTATTATTTATTCTGCTTTATACAATACATTTTGTTCGTGGTAGGTGCTATATTATCCTTTGTTCAGTTCGAAGAAAGTTGATTCGTAGATGTTTTTGTTACAATGTAATTGCCCGAAAAACATAATTTCGAACCTAACTTAAATATACGTAGTTATTCCAAAATAGACTTGAACAATTTTATATCGTACGGTAGAAAGTCAAACTCATAGAGCATTAAAGACAAATGAAAATAATTTTTGTGAATTGTATAGTGAACAGTATAAACGTTTAACAGATAAAAACGTTAGTTGCAAATAAGTATAATTTTTATTTAAAATTTTCTAAGTTGTACTTAGTCAAATCAAACGCACTAATGGAAAAATCAGTTATATTAGTATTTAGAAAAGACTGTTTATTTCGCGTCCCGTAATTGATTAATTTTAGAATTTAATCAATTTTTTCCTGTGCTGCAACAAACAATGATCTCCTTTTAAACAAGGCAGGAGTGCAACACGCCACGTGTCACGTAACAAGCCTCGCTGAAGTTACATCTAAACGTAGTCCAAGGCAATAATGCAGAAAAGAAACTTTTTACATTTTATAGTAGACAGAAAAAAAATATGCCAGATTACTGAATGATAGACGTCAATGATAGACGCCAGTCTTATACCATGGGTATAACATGAAACTTTAATGTTTTAATTATATAATAAAATGTAACCTATACTTTAACAAAACATAAACATATAAGTTCATTTTTATGTAAGATAGGTAAGTTCATTAAACTCAGTCTTGTCCAATTAGATGTGGAATTTTATGCCAAATCTACAGTCTACTCGTACAGGTGTAATTTTTCTCGAGATATAGCGGTATAGTTGGGCTATGTAAGGCTTTACCAAATTCAACAGAGAGACATGGCCATTATCAAATAAGACACTGCTTAAGCAAAAATGAAGTTCAATGAAACATTTAAAGTCCATAGGTTAATTTATTCTTAGAATATCCAACGTAAAATAGATATGCAGGTAGATAGACTGACAGAAAAGGATGTTCTCTAGACCGTTAGTGATAGCTAGGACAAATATACAAAATTTCAGGTTTAAAGCTTTATTCATTGACGAGATATTAGCATGAGTTATATACTTTGATAACGCTCAGCCAAATTATATGTACGTATATGTATGTACTAGATTGTAGTTATATGTTAAGTAAGTTATCAACCTAAAAAAGAGATAAGATTGTAGATATTGTAACATAATATTGTTGATATATTCTATTACTAAACCATAGAAAAGTGCCAATGATGTTGAAAAACGAGAATACAGTAAACTCTCAGTGTATGGCACTTCTACAATAATAGGCAAAAGTGTTTGTCTATAGTAGAAACAAAGAAATGAGTGGTGATGGACGAAAATATTTTTATAGTACTGTAAAATGTAACTATATGTATATAGAATATGTTACAGAAGCATCTTTCCCACACTCAGAACGGATGTAACCGCTGTGACTCACCACACATGCTCACATCGGTAAAGTTGGGGTCCGGTCTTTTACAGTAATATAATATGAAACCGCATCACGACACAGCAGCCACAAACTTTATCAAATTAGTTTACTCTTATAGTTCTCATTTCCTTCCTCCATATGATGAAGTTTTGTTGTTATTAATTATATGCCTCTACAGTTATTAACAGTTAATTTGTATTATGACGCATATGAAAGTGTATTATTATTTGAAAGCAATTGTTCATACCCAATCAATGTTAAATACAACAATTATAGCTAGATAGCGATTGTAATGTAGTTTAACTATATGTATTAAAGATACACAGTTATTGTAACATTTTTCCTGCCATATGTTCCTTAAGAATGTCATGTATTCATGATTCTCGTAACATTTAGTTCGTCAAGTATACATAGTGTAGCAGTAAAGATATTCATGACGTTATTCCTCTAAATTTGGTAAATATGAAATTAATGGTCCTTGAATTTCCCTACAATTCCATTTTTGCTGTGTCGAAATGTCCATTGTTTACCATATTTCCCGATATTACGGTTGCATTATCATCCAGCTAAATCCGCTATTCTCCAATCAATTAATTGCACATATCACAAAAACAATTTTCACTATAGCATACTTGGATAAGGATTACATTATTGCCATTTCCTTATTGAACTTTCTAAATAAGGACATCTCGTTTCTTTTCGCTTTAGTCTCGTTACCTGCCTTGAAATTTCCTTCATTTAATTATTATGTCGTCATTAATCACATTAATATTTCTTCGTAAGAGTTCATAAACTGGTTATTCTGATATTTAAAAATCTACTGTAATGCCATTTTTTACACTTTGGTCCAAGTAAAAAATAAAATTAGTCTTATCACAACGTTCAATATTAAAAACTTGCAAAGTTAAAATAAACCACAGTCACACAGACAACCCTCGGATTGTACTGCAGTTACCGAATCTGCCCAGTACAATAATGTTTAATATCTCCAGTTCACTTGAACTGCACAAATGTTTTGATATTCAAAAAAAACATTAACACATAATAAACAAGCAGAGGCGTGAAAACAATATTAGTGAGCTTAGATAAGAATATGTAAGTTTATTTAAATTAATTTCTGTTACTCCAATCGTTAATTCGCTTAATACTAAAATTGGGTAATAATGTAGAGATAATTATAGTAAAAGAAGAATATTTTGTAATTCTATTTATTCAAAAACTCTATTATTCTTTTAAGATTTCTTTTTGTGTAACTCAAACTAAGATTATATAACCGTCATCTATTCGAAAAGGTTCCATCGGCAAGGATTGTAAATTAATTGAAATAAGAATTTTCTTATTTGAAAATAAAAGCATTAAAACTATTTAAAAGTACAGTATATCCTATTTAAATATAAAACTTAAAATTGGCCTAAAGAAATTTTAAAGTTCATCTTTAACCTGAAATCATACCACTTGTATCAAAATAAAATAAATAATACCTCTAGATGCAAATGTCTATCACAGTCATTAATAGTCTATATTTCCACTATACAATATACTATAAAGTTTCAAATGTTCATAATTTTATCGCTATAATTTCCAAGCATAGTGAAATTTACGTTATTTAAAAGTTGTAAGATGAGTTCATAAAACGACATTTTCAAATTACAAGAAATTTAGCTTTGAAAATGTTTCTAATTATGCAGATCAATTTGGACAATTGAAGAAAGCACCTATAAAAAAATACATTAGACGAGTAAGAAAAGTCAATCTTAAGTTAACAAATATACGTTTAATTTTTACCTATACATCCTCCTTTGCGGTCCTAGATTTTTCCAACTATAGAATCTTCACTCGAACACATCGTAGAAATGGCCGAGGCTATTCTATTATGTCGTTTAGAATGTTACGACTATTATTACTGTAACGAACAATCCTCTCTTTATGATTAAATTCCAGAATACGTAATTTCCGAACCCTATGATTGGTTCAGTATTCAATCTTTCAGTCAAGATTCAGTCACTCAGTTCAATTGTTGGTGAACCAATGTAAAACACAAGACGGAATTTTTAGCCGAATTCAATTACGCAAAAACCGGTTTGGTGTCAGTAAACTGCCTTTTGTTTATGGAAAAGCCAAAAGGAAATATAAATAAACTAATATAATACAGGTTCATTCGAAATATGTTTTACCCAGATTCTTATAAACCCATCAAACTGGAGTTTTTATAATTCTCAACAGTCAAACGATCTTTCCGATTTAGTAAGACATTATAATGTTTTCTATAATCTTTAGAGTAAAATATTTTGGGCTAGCTCCTAATATGAGAGCAGAACATTGAAAGCATTAAAATTAATATTTAAATTGTTAAGCAGAACTTTTATCACTTAAATTTTTTGTTTTATTATATAAATAACTATATAAAAAGTGCGATTAATAATTCATTTTAATGTCATATGTCATTTTAATGCGAATTAATGTCATTTAAATGTTTATCTTTGGTCAATAAATTAAAGTTATAATAAGACAGCAATGCAAACATTCCCTTCAGTCCTAATAATATTAATGCGGATGATTGTTTCGCGTTCACGCGTAAACTACTCAACAGATTGCACTGAAATTTTACGTGGTAATTCTTACGGTCCCTGGGATGACTATAGTTCTATTTTTACTTCAAAAATCTCTCCGGGCTACTGGTCGTTAACGTAGCGAAAATTCATATCTTGGTATGTAAAGTTGTGTAGTATGAACTGAAGGAGCCTGTTGAATGTAATAGATCGTTCTGTGTAAACATTGTATTATGACAGCACAATTATGTGTTTAATTAATTTAATCAACATTTTGTTTTTTGTTACATTTATAGAATTAAATCATAATAAAAATAACAACACTTCTTATTCCACCATTGTTACAACAAGGCAAGCGAATTAATTTATTCTGGACTTTAATTAATGAACTAAATAAATTAAGAATGTGTACATGTAAGGCATTGAATTTAATTTCCTCAACATAGCGGGACGGCATATTTACATTAGCTGAAAGACCGAAAATGGAGGGACAGGACATTAGCTTGATTCAATAAGTCGTTCGCTCCGTAACTACAATTTAACAATCGAGCGCAGTGATTATAGCAAGTGGAATCACAAAGCAATACACGAGACCCTAATGTAATATTTATGACAAGAATTCGTCGAGGGAACATCTCATCAACTTCTCACTAATGATGTAAACGATACTGATTAGGTATATAAATACTGATGATCAAATTATAACCCGAGTGTGTCAACCTAACGCTTCTAACATTCTGTGTGAGATCTAAACAGACTAGATCAACTCTGTGATAAACCATTCAAAACTAACCGAGTCCGCCACTCTGACGCTTCTAGCAACCTATGAGAGATCGATTCCGATGAGGTTAGCTGATTACGAAATAACTGAAGGTGTGAGCCAATATACTATAAGATGTACTTTAACAGGTAGTTAATAATATTAATAAAAATGAGCTAAAAAGTAAGTAAGCTCTGCTGTGAGTTTGATTGATATTAGATATTATAATTAGTAGATTGTTTAGTAATTTCCTCTGAAATATTCAACCAGGAAATATAGTTAACTTTGTAATATTTCTAACGCACTGTACCATTAATGTTATTAACTTAAAAGGAATGAAATAAGAACTCGAATAGTCTTTGCAAATAATTTACACCGGCGGAGCGGACACAAAAAGACTTGATGTTACATGGTTCCTGGAAGAGCATGGAGTGGAAGAGAAAGGCTCTAGCTCGTTGAAGAAGGATTATGCTTCTATGTGATTGGTTAGTAGGATCGCGTGATTTACTCCGCCAATGCAACGTTTATTAAATAACTACATAATTTGTAATGCCAACGTAATTGATGAACCAGAAATATAAATGTTAATAAGAAAAATAGTAATACATAAAACAATACATTATACATTTTTTCTTTATATTGATCAATACTAGTACTCTAAATATGATTAAAGTTTAGTTACAAATTTTCGTAAGAATTTAATGTTTTGATTGCAACGTAAATAATTTAGGTATTTCTTACCTATTACAATTTACAAGTGTAAAGGCAGTTCCATTCACTATTTACAGAGATGTTGGTAAGATTATTTTCACACTATCTTTATTTTCGACATTTATGATGGTATGGGTGACGTGCTTAGTTTAAATGCGAATTGAGCATAATCTTATATTTATATTTGAATAATGACACCATTATGTCTTACTGGACTGAGTACTACGTGAAAATATTTCTTTGTATTATAAAATTCCAGATGTATTCTTAAATAGGAATTTGAACAATATCTTTACAAAGTATTTATAAGTTTATATCCACAATATTCTTACAGTTACATTCAATATAATATAGTTTAACACATCTGATATATTTTAATTGTGGTTAATTTGTTATTATAACTAGTTTATAATAAAATTCCAGCTGACTATAACACAAATAATTAATTATTTACTATTCCAATTATATTGTAGGTCCCTAAAACATTCGGAACAAGATCCATTTAATGTTGAAAACACCCGACCAAACTTACAACCATACATTTTACATACGATTGAATGTTCGATATATACATTTATTTATTTGTTAGAAGGTACTTGTACACTCGTAAGATGGCGTGATGTCGAAACAAGTTTCATGTACGCTGAACACTTGACATTTTGAAGATATTTAATTTAGACTTAGACCTGTTGCACAATTCATTTATTTCATTGTTAATAATCCCCTGCCATCATGAGTGATTGGTATCAGTCCAGCCATGGAATATCTAAATCATAATTTTTTGGGACTTATCACTAGTTTAATCTTGTACCTTATATCAGGCAGTTATCTCCTGTAACACAGATAGAGGGGGATACAATTCATTTGTGTAAAAAGTAAAGGTAAATGTGACTGTAAGGTTGGACATTATTTAATTTGCAAGGTAAACCAGACATTGACATTCATACTGACAGACATACAGTTGATTGAATTCGTGATACTCCTTTGGTATTGTTTTTTAAACCAATTAAATCAATAGCTCAAAACTAGCTTCTCATATTATTCTTTTGGATGTACCTTATAACAGCTTTTAAAAATAATATTTTAAAATTCACTAAATCCATATTGAGTTTAAAGAAAAGTCCTAAACATAGAAGTAATTTTCACTATTTCAAAATGTATTACTTTATACACTTTACCTATCTTTATCGCTGATCTTGAATAATATATTCCTGATCATTGGAAAAGTCTTAACTGGGAAAGTCTTAGTCACTGAAGAGGAATGAATTGATATCTACCAGGCGAAGTGTGAATAATTAAAAGTATTCATCGAGCGAAAGGCAAACGTGTCATTAATATAAATGAAAGATACGAATGAATATTTTATGGTAATTTGGGCGAATAATGTCATCCACAGCCATATCACAAATCTCAACCCTTTTCACCTTTGAAAGCTAATTCTTCATATTGAACTATGACTGTTTGTGTATTTAATTCTATACATACCTGTATTTCTGCTAATCTTACATATCTTTGTTCTTTAATGTTTTCTGTATGATAAAACAATGTTTTTAAGAGCATTGAATACAGTGAAAATATAGTACTATTTACTCTAATTAATTTAATTATATAAATAATTTTGCATGTTAAGCTTGATAAGTTTAAAATACTGTATACACATAATAAATATGTTCATTTTGCTCTCCGTATTCATATGTTATTTAGAAAAAAAAAATTGAAAGAATGACATATATTTTCTAATAAATTATTGCCTTACCTTTATAAATATACGAGGGATATTCATAATATATTATTATCACATACATTAATGCTTATAGCCTAAAACTGGTGGCGCTCACATAGTTGCGTTCACCGGTCATAGATGGGGGAAGCTAGTCAGGGCTGAGTCGAAAAAACCCTATTCTGTTGCATAAGACTTGGGTGCCTCACCGTTATTAATTGAATATTTTTGTAATTTGATTTCAATTAAAGCCTTGTGGTGTCGTCCGCGAAGACTTGCAATCGAACAGTGACTTCTATCGTGTGGACATTAGTTTTCTTTGTTGATGTCAATTGATTCTTATGGACACATTTTTATTTTATATGGTTAGTTTATTATATATATATATATATATATATATATATATATATATAATATATATATATATTTTACATTTGAATATTTCTTTGTTTTAAACTGGAGGGTGGTTATTCCCCGGTACACTTTTTGACGAGCCGCTAATGATGGGTTCAGTAACAAAAACCTCAAAGAAATAAACACAATAAACCAACCTACTACAGAGTCGATTGTGCACAAAACGTTATATCTTTCACAGCCATCCTACATCGAGGATATCATCTTAGTTAAACTACTGTTTCGAAAGTTCAGTTCAAAGACACATCCACTGTGTTTTACAGATCATTATAATTTTAGATCACGTAGCAGTATTCGTGATATCAGCCGAAGTATTTAGCCCTACGCATACTTAAATGTTCCCCCCCCCCAAATATTGGAATGAGATTTTCCTCTATTGCCCTAAAAGCTAGGATGATATTAATTAAGCATGAGAAAACAAAATTATAGGTAGAAAATTCACTTAACTGTATGTTTCATTCTGTAAAAGAAAATTTTAAAATGCAATATGACAAATAACTATTTATATGTATATATACGAATATTCGTTGATACATGGCTATTGATTATGTTTAATTAAAGAGTATACCAGAATATCTGACTTTTCGTGGCATTATATTTTAATAACATTAACGTTGTTAAAACTTATATAACTTATATTGTGAACAAATATTACCATCAACTCCATGTTTCTTGCGTAGAAATGAAGTTTTATGAAAAACTTCAAGTGTATAAGTTAGTTTGTTCTCGAAATACCCTGCTTATAAACAGTACCTGACTGTTTATTAGCAGTTATTTTATTTCTACCTAGAAATATAATTTGCCTAATCCCTCGCGTGATAGCTTAGCTAACGTTCAGCCAATTACATGAGTAAACATTAAGGTAATTAAGAATCATATTGCATTGTATTATATTTGTATTTTTATAAGTTGTTTACTTACTTACTAATAATCGGCTTATAAAATAACATTTATTATTATTGAACTTATATGATATATGACAAATAACACACAAAATTCGATCTAATATAAAGTATTCATAAGCTATTCTAATTCAAAAAGTGATAAAGCATTGCAATTATTGTATTAACATTTTTGTGCCACCGATTGTGACATTAAAAAGAGTTCAAAGTAAACTGATGTAACTAAACAATTTCTGTTACGGTTAGAAAATTACCGATATTTATAATTCAAGTAATTCAAATGTCTATTCTTTTAAACTCATATTCTAATTAAAAGATTAATTATAATGAGTATATACAACCTGGAATTGCGGATCGTGAAAACAGCGCGCGCGCGGGCCTTAGAGTACGAATTAATCCGTATTACAACTCAGCACCCGCAGTGTTTGCACGCCTACCTGCCTGCTTAGCGCGCTCGCTAATTATACATGTTTTGTTTGTTTATGTTGTTATTTATGTTATATAAACATTATACAGATCATATTAGACAAGTATATTATACTAGAAGTATATTCAAGTATATTCATAAATATCCTCGGAAGCACTACTTTGAGCGTTTTTATTTATATTGAAATGATGTTGAAATAGAGTTTCCACATCCGGTGGTGTCCCAGGAACAATGTCTGAAATAGTCTGAACATCTGAATCATGGTCACTAGCCCGCTCGTCACTGTCAACATTAGTATCCGCGTAATTATGAAAACGTGGACAAATACGCGTGATAGAACCGTCTCCATCCTCAATAACACTATCGATATCACTTTCGTCACTTCCACTTTCTAATAATAGTCTATCTAATTCAGATGATCGTAAATCGTCACCCATTTTATTTACGTACACGCACACGGGGCAAAGGAAAATCGAACGCCACGACTGTACGCCTCAGACAAACAATTTGTCGCAAATAATAACGTTATTGACCGATAACGAGGGGAGTGTTTGTGGACGAGTACCAGAGATAAGATAGGAAGCCAGTCCAGGAAAACTGAGTATAAATATCTCCGAGGCTTATAACAGCGATAAGCGTTCAAAACAAATGAGTCATCCGTACCACGTGATCCGCGTGAGGGTCACGTCATTGTGCTTTTGGTCCACGCCTCGCTCCGCGTCACCCTCACGTCGTTGATCCGCAATGGGTTAACAAACACGACAGTTATGCTCATCAGTGCCAATCAGGGAACGTATTCTATGAATTCAAAACGTCAAATGACTAATTATAATGTAAAGTGTAACGCTGATTACAAGCAATAAAGTTCTGTTTTTATTGTTAGGATAGGTTCTTTTATTTATTAAAACGCTTTCATTACTTTGTACGAGCCTTCACAGATGGTATTATTTTTCTAACACTCAAGAGTGACTGACTACGTCTGTAGAACTTAAGTTTGTAGTCTTACATATTTGAAATAAATTAGATTATACTAGGTGTTTTTACTCATCTAGTAAACATTACTAGATACATTAGCTCTTTAAAGTTACCCATTTTTAAATCGGGCTCAATGTTGAAAACTATTTTTGATTTAGTCTGTCTTTAATATTTATTATATGTATGGAGTAAAAAATTATTGTATAGTGTATAGTCAGATTTCTGAATCGTGGAGTCCCTCAGTTCTCCATTTTTAGACTAATAATGTTTCTTATTTCCTCTTCGCAATGACAAGTGTATCTATCTCTTTTTGAGTATAAAGTTATAGTTTATGTACTCAAAATTAGATACAAAACATGAACTAGAAGATTCTTATACAAATTGAAACTTCTGAATGATGCAAAAAATCATACTGTACAAGTCAGTTTATACGGTCCAATTATATCATTTATTTTCTTTTCATTTTCTGTATTTATTCCAGATAAAAGTTGTAGATTCTTTCATCTCTCTCAATATTAATAAAGTTTTACACTACAGTGTACACATACGTAATAATACTAATAATAATAATCATCATTGTGCATTTTATGTTTTATGCATTGTACCATATATTTTAGTTCGAAACAAATTATCCAAATTCTTGATATTTCAGTTGGAAGGCGCATTAAAACTTATACTTAAAATTAAAATGTCCATAACCACATAGTTTTTTCTTTGTTTTTATGTAGACTTCATAATATACGGAAACTTTAAATACAATCTAGCAAATAATGATACGATTTAAGAAAGTTATTTTTTATATTTACTTAGTTTGAATAAACCTCCGTGAATGTCTACAAAATAAAAATCTGCTCAAAATCTCGGTACTTTTCTGAACAGTACAACAATTCATTGTTGTATTACTGTTAGTATTTCTAAACTATACATTTTCAAACATTGCTTACGGCAAAAGTGGTCTGAGTCGGTTAAACTCGCGTATATATTCCGGACACCACCTCCAACACACGTTGTTCGGTGTTTCCTTAATTGAGATTGACTGCTATTGTTCTGCAAAAACCACAAGAGTTCTTTTTAGAATAGCTCATTGTGGCTTTTTATACATACGAAATAGTGATAAAATTAGCTTTTAAAAAACTTTACTACATTAAGTACAATTTTCTGCTATTCACACTGTAAAAATAAGAGATTTTTTAATATATCAGTAGAATGTATTAGTTGACGTAAGTTTAATATTTCACAATAAAAATATTTTTTTCTTAGTATTATGCAAATGTTTGTATTATTTTACCTAGAAAACCATTAAAAATAATAAAATTTGTTCAGAAGTATCTGCATTGCCTCAACATCTTACTATTATTAGAGATTCTTATTTTGGAAAAAGTTCCAAGATAACACACAGTATAACTTGATACTATTCTAAATCTGAATTTATATTTATAGATTTAGAAGTTCTGTATTAGTTCTGAATTTCTTCAGACAAATAAGGAAATAAAACAGACCAAATATATTGATCAATCTTCATTTCTCCAGCTGTATTCTAATACATGTTAAAAATATATTCTGAAAGGTTTGTTAGTATGTATGAAGAAAATTTGCTGATACCGATACGATATTTAATCTGTAATCATAGATTTTGAATACAGTATTATAAGAAACTAATTTAACTAACGAAAATTTAAGTTAATACGATTATTTTTAAGGGAACCTAAACTAGTGATCATTTAATTTCCTTAGACTAAACGAAACTTATTTGATCATAAAAAGGATAAAGTATGTTTTAATTCTTCAATTAAAGTTAGGTTGTTGAAATCAACTGTACAGTATGAAATAAAATAATTTGAAATTATGAAGTCTTCATTTATGTATTCTAGCTGTATCTTTACCTTTGGTACTCAAAGGAATATATAATCACATCGGCAATTTTTATATTGATCACGTGGCATATTATATTCAACTTTCATATTGTTCCAAAATCTCGGGTAATAGTTAATAATAGCAATATATCTAGCTCTGAACTATATCCCTTACACCAGCCCAAAAGCTGTGGTCCGCAAGTTGTAGGCATAAAAAAGCTTCTCATCTAAATCTCTTTTCATTGTACTATACCCAGAATTTCATGAACTTTAAAATTAGCACCTCCACCTTAATAGCAAGATTTCTCAATATATATATATATATATATATACACACTATTGTATATATGTGTATATATATATATACACATATATATATATATACAATAGTGTGTATATATATATACACTATTGTATATATATATATATATATATATATATATATATATATATACACACTATTGTATATTCACGAGATACATTTATATTGAACGTATATTCATATATGCGCACCAGATCACCTTTGCTTAGAAGACCTAAAATGTGAGAATGTTAACACATCATAGTGGATTGTTTAAAACCATCTATAAGATGAGGTTTTGGTATTGAAAGTTATCTAAATGCTTAAAAAAGTTAGGACAACAAACCTATAGACTCAAAAAGTGATGTTCAAAGTATTTTCACCTAGTTTTTAGGATATTCAGGTATAAATGAACTCAGTAATGATTATTGAGGTAAATAATAACAAGGTTGGAATACTTCAGACCACGTAAGAATGCTCGCGTTTTATGCGAAATTTCATATCCAGAGCTTATTTTATTCTCGAGGTATCCTGAAGACAGACAGGCGGACTGATAATGGAAACGGAAGAGAAATTTTGCCTGCTCACAGTTAGTGTAGGTTTCAATGACGCTCAGCCAAATCCCATAGTGGGTATGCACAACTTTATGTTCATAGGCTATATAAAAGCCATTCTCTTACATATACAAATGAAGTTTCGTGCATAATTTAAATCTAGAATTGCAATCTTTCTCGAAGTAACTAGATGATAGTTAAGCTACGCAAACCCCTCAGCTATATTATATAGCTGTATAATAGGTATACGAGACAAGATAGTAGTGTTCGTGGTCATAACTATTTTGTCTATATACAAGTATAAATGAACTGATACTACGGAACCCGCGCGGAAGTTTATGAAATATTTACCGGCCAGTTCAACAAAGTAACTCATTATATGCGCAAATATATCACAAGTTTTTGATATTATATTTATTATTTGATTATACTCAGTTTATTTACAAATTAGTTTATTCATTAATTCCCTCGTTACAATAATGTTTACCCATATGACCGACCCACTAACTCAGCCAAATTCCATGAAGTGACATGTACCATTATTGAAGATGCTGCTGCTGATATATATATATATATAGATATGAACTTTTATCAAAATTTCAATTACTTTAATGATACTAGATAATTGAAAACAAAAAATTATGTGTCATTGCCAGCCTTTAACTTTAGCAACATATGCACCAAAGAATTGAGTGTCAGGAGAACAGAGAGAACAGCTCAAAGATATTTAGTAATTGGCATCAAGGGTTATGCAAATAAACACACATACATAAGAAAAGATAATATAAACCATGCGATAGGAAGAGCTGACAAAAAAGTATCTTTATTTAATGACAGTCATTAAGAGGTAAAAAATGTCTCACAGTATACGCAGTAACTAAAATGTGATGAAAATTGGTTTGTGTGATTTATCAGACCGTAATGGCGTCAGCTTTATACATTCCCTTATGAATATGTATGATGTAAGCGTCAAAGACTCATCGAATCGTAAAGTACAGCAAAACCAAGTTATTCAACCATTCGGAAGATTTTCCTATGAAACATTTTCCAATTTTCGATGGCTTACCTTTAACTTAAGAATTCCTTAATTTAAGTAATCTCCATAAGTTACACACACACACACACACACACACACACACACACACACACACACACACACACACACACACACACACACACACACACACACACACACACACACACACACACACACACACACACACACACACACACACACACACACACACACACACACACACACACACACACACACACACACACACACACACACACACACACACACACACACACACACACACACACACACACACACACACACACACACACACCACACACACACACACACACACACACACACACACACACACACACACACACACACACACACACACACACACACACACACACACACACACACAGAGTAAGCCTATCCGCTATACAACTCTGGCTAAAATCTGTTTCCTGATAAATGCATTTCATTGTACGTACAGTTTATTAAACCAGGAAAAATTCATTATTATGTAAATATCTTATATTCTTGATAGGTTATTTTAAGCTTAAAACATATTCACATAAAACATCGAGGTCAGGCTAAAGTCTGAAGAATGCGTAGTTAATTTCAATTTTGAACTGTTACAAGAGTATTAACAAATACATCTTTTAGTAAAGATTTTGTAAGTATACTCGAATAGCAAGGGTTAGATCGCATAAATGGAACATTACTTACATTATCACGTTTACTGCTGCAGATCCTTGCTGCACACAATTAGTTTGATACTACTTTGTATCATTCAGTATTGCCATAGCGAAAATGTCAAACATTTCTTAATACTTATTGATAGCTGATTAAAAATGATTCTTTAAGAGTAAGTTTTCTATAAGATTTTAAACTCTCTGTAAAATACTCAATAGAAACAAGTTTATAAAAGTAATTATTGTCATGTTTAGTATATATTCATTTTATTCTGTAGTTTTCTTATATTATATTTAGTTTAATAGTCATACTTTTTAACATAAATTACTCGCATTTCAATCAGCTTGAAAGACAATCATAAAATTTGAAAAGTTAATTTTAAAAGTAAAATATAATTTTGTATGGTTTTCTACACCCATTGTTGGTATTAAACTAATTAATTAATTGTATGAGTTTTAAGATATAAAGATACTTTACAAAGCCGTAGGCTACCTTGTGCATCAGCTACAAACTGTAAGGAGTTTCATATTATATTTACGGTGCCATACAATAAAGAAGAGAAATGATGCAGTCGATGCTATTTTATAACACAGAGTACGTTCATGCAACTATAAGAAACATGGTATGATCTATTTGATGTCTTTGTCTTCAGTAGTCTGCATGCCATCGAAATAATGTTATTTTTGTCCTTTGTAAAGATCAGACCACATATTTTTACTGTTTAAAGTGAATATCTTTGATGAAACTACACAATTTTTGTAGATTTTTGCAATCACTCCAGGGATTTATTTGTCATTATTTGTTGCTCGAATAAAATAAAAAGCATGTTTAAAAAGGTCAGCTTATTTTTTGGCTTTTATGCCATTATTTTCCTCCCTTAAAACTCAGGATACGGAGCTGTTTTGTTGTAGTATCTGATTCTCAAAGTATTGTCAAATATATATTGAACAGCTTATTCTAATTACTACAATTGCAGTTAGCGGTATAGCTGTACTTCTATAGAAAATAAATAAGTAGTTTAGAAAATGCCAATCAAATAATTGTTTTACCAGTTACTAGTTGAAACTAGTATCGTAAGGCTACATATACCAAACTTTGCACATAGGTTAAGAAAAATATGAGGAAAAATAATAGCAAATATAATATTAGCAAAATGGAGCTTTTTGAATTTTTTTAGTTCAAATAACAAAAAACAAGTGTACATAAAAAGAATTTAAAAAAATGTTGCATTTAGTTTTAGAATTAAAACGTGGTACTTGCACAAGCCCGGAGCAACACGCATTATTGTCAGTGGAGAGGCATCTGCTGTTTTGACATGTTTGTTGCTCCTAAAAATAAAAATATTATGAAAAATAATAAATAATTTTCCGGACTAATCGGAGTTTATTCTAAGGTACTGTCTTTATTATAGTTCAAAATGTAACTTAAGGATTTAAAATACAATATTGCAACTAGTTTTAAAACTTCTATAAAGAAAAAGGGTTTTTGCCAGTGCGAGGTTTAGAGAGTATAAGAAGCTCTCCGCCGCCCATCCACGGTAACGTCGTCATAATGTAATCCTGCTTATTGCAGAGCAAACTCCTCTCTTTCCGAAATAACGGCTGATAAAGTAAGGTGGAACAGGATAGTTGTTTACGCACATCAACAAGAACAAACTCATTACTCAATTTTAAAATTGTTTATGCTTTTATGAACTGGTGTTATTTAATTTAACGAATATACTTCAATTAATGACTTATGATTTTGATTCTTATCAATAATGCCCACTATAAAACATCTATTGACCTTGTCCAATATTTTAGTTTTATCGCAAAGTAAATTCCTTGTAACAAAAAATCGCAATTTTTGCTTGAAAACTTATCTAATTTGAAGTAGATTCAAATACCACTGGCTAAATAAAATAACACATTGCACTTTTTTAAATTGGCAAATAAAATTTACAGTATTGATTCTTAACTGTAAAATCATTACAAAATAACACAATTTACTGTGGTCGATAGTAATGTTCACTTGTGGTAAATTACCTTTACCATCAAATTATTAAAACGGAATAGAATTATAGTAGCATGAAGTATTTTAAAATGCTATTGTTTAATACATATCTACACATTCTGTCCTAGGTGTACGCCACACCACGTGGAACAGGCATACTGTGGTTGCATGTAAAACATTCAAGTATAAAGCTCATTTTATTCTCGAGATTTCCTGCAAACAGAAAAAACAGACAGACATAATACAGAAAAGAAATAAAAAAATTCTTTTCACGTCCTGAAGACAAAAGAAAAATGTTCTACTGAGTTATAGGCTTCAATGCCCCACAGCCAAACTCCATGGTTGGACATGTACCATCATAGAACAGTCTGGTCCTTGCAGAAACGAAGTTTCATGCAAAACTGTAAGTGTACAGATGATATTTTTCGATATATGTTGTCATATATTGAGTTAGTTTTCTTAGAAGTTTTTTAAATAATAAGAGTTCAGGTTAGATGGGGAGGGTTCTATACTGTGCATTAGCATCAAATCGTAACACTTACTTTCAACTCTAATAATATTTCTTTTTATTGTATGAAGTATACATTTCGTATGAATGCACTCAGCTTGCTAACACATTTATTTATTCAGCTATTTTTTCATTGCCACCATTGTTACCCATAAGAGTGATTTAAAAACAACTGCTAATGCTCAGCCAAATCCCAAAGAATGGTATACATAATCATCTAACTCAGCATTTCTTAACTAGATAATAAACTTAGTGAAAATTATGAAGTATATAGGTCACTTTATTTTATAGATAATGTGCGGACAGACATACAGACAGACGGACAGACTGACAAAAGTCTCACGAGTGATAGGCTTCACTAACGCTTATAGCCAATAGTAATGTTCCATGACATTAATATCCCAAACCAACCCCCTACCACCACTGACCACCCTCTTTTAATTAATATTCTTATTGATATTATTTGTAATATAATAATATTCACAATAATACATATTATTGTATTGACTTAAAACATAGTGAAATTTGTGTAAGAATGTTTTTTATTTTTATTTGATATCTAATAGCAAAAAACAAACGCAATTTGATGCCGGTTTATCTATAAAATGGTAATCAAAATGTTTCAAACTATATTATTATATATTATAATATATTATATTATACCTCCTTATTTATTGAGCCTTATTTAATACAAACAATCCTCGAAGCAGTGTCAACAGCGGCAGGTAAAAAAGCTGCAAACGTGTTCATGGGTAGCTTTCTTTGATCAAACTAGTTCTTTGATTTGGAAATATATATATATATATATATATATATATATATATATATATATATATATATATATGTGTGTGAAGTTAAGAATTTAGGATAAGTTAATTTATTAAACACATAACAAAAACACAAAACCTCTTAGATGGAATTTAATGAACCCACTAGTGGAACGTTATATATTTTGTTAAATGTTATGTGTTTAGTCACTGTCACCAAGAGAAAGTATCAAAGTAAGAAATCGGTGAGGGAAGAATGATCGCGACTTTACAAAAGGTTTAAAGGCTTTGGACTGTTGCGTTAACGTTTCTAAGAGCTACCTATGCTTTTGATGTGCAAAAGCAGCTTTTCAAATGTGTAATCATCTTATGTTCTTGCTGGAACGATAAACATCATAAGCAGATTAACAAATTTAATATAGATATAGGAAAATTATTCATCGTTTATAGCACACATCTTTATTTCAAAATCAAAAATAAAAATAAACTAAATAAAAATATATATTTGCTAACCTGAACCTTTTGAAACTTTGTGATTTAAAAGTGCAAACGCAAATATACCAAGTTGAAATGAAATATAACCTTTACGTTATGAATTTGGACATCCAAACTCGTTTCTTTACAATCAAGTAACAGTTCAGCAATAAAACAGTGCATATAAATTAACACATTCAACACACGTTTTTTTGTCCCATTGTCGAATTGTTGACCTTATTGTGAAGAAATTTGAGATTAGACATATATCTCCATGAAATTTGTTTTAGATATTTAAGTGATGAGGAATTTGAGTGTTAAACTTGCTCGTAGCAGGACAGTGTGAAGCCGGCAAAAAGATATTTCTTTTTGGGTTGCAACCCTAATTCAGCCCATATGGTTGGTTGATCTGCATGAAAAACATATTCATATTTATGAAACATTATTTTCACATTGAGAGCATAAGAGTTTTGTACGTCAACTTTAATCCTTCTAGGACATTAGGAAGATGGAATAGCTAATGTATACTTATAGGGATTACAAGCCCATTTAAAACCCTTTCATTGGTTGATTTTAACTAAACACATTTTATTTGTCTGTTGAGGTAATAAAATGCACAAGTAAAAATGTCATCGTTATAAAATATCGAGTACGGTAGTTTAAAAACACAATATAGGTATCCCAATGCAACCCTATTTGAACGCCCCTGTGTTGTTGATGTTCTTGGAAAATATTTTATTTGCCTGTTAATAGCGTAAGAAACGGGTGTGCCAAATTTTATCTTTTAACGCACCAAGAAGTTAAAAAGTATGGTTTTTGTAGACGTTTCAACCGCATCTTAACCTTATGATTTAGCTTTCCATTTAAGTCATATGTGTGAAAAAATGAAAATTTGTGAGATATCGGAATTACAGGCCAGATAATTTTGTTGGCAGTCGTGAGAGTATCGAAACAAAAGAAAAGTTTCAAACCACAGTTCGCTGGCTTTATTGTTTTCTTGATGTAAAGGGTACTGCGTGTTATAGAACTACAATGTCATACAATGTATAAAGTTGTCCGGCACTGAAATGCACGTCAGCAGATCGTCTATCCTGAATTATTAAGGTATATAGAAAGAGAAAGTTTACATGGAAAATTTGTCAACCAAATAATAACTATATTACCTATATACATACCTGAGTAAGTAAATTATTCTTTGATGCTAAAATTAGGCATGACAATTATTATTTATTAAAACCTAATGAAAGAAATAAACTTTAAAACCACTCACATACACACAAAAGTTATCATTTTACAATAATACAATACTATACATATTATTGTGATAATCCAATATTTTTCTATAAAGAGAAGTATTTCAATTCGTAACCGAGTAGAAAAGGTCCGTTTCCTTAATATTTTTTAAATATTTTACTCGTATGATTTTAGTCAAGTAGAGTAAAAGGTAACTGTACGTTAATAAAGCAATTGTATCATGTGAAAATCATGATCTTATTTTATTACATAGATAATTAACTTTAAATTTATTTGTCGGATAATATATATTGATGAGGTATCTTAATATATTATCATTGTTGTTATTATTAAAATGTTTCAATATAAATGAAATGTATTTAAAATACATTTTATAGAGCTGGTACTGCTAGGCTGATACACTTTTGAATACTTATCTTCTCGTGTCTTTACTTAAAAAAACATATTAATCTTATAATTTCTGCGACTAAACATACATAATTATCTTCACAGCAGTCTCCGCGCCATATATGATACCGTATTAATAACGGACGGATGCCGTGTACTAATATATTATAGTAACATTTTGGTTAACACAGCCATTTATATATTTAAGAATATTCAAAATACGGGCAGTACAAAAGTTATCTATGAACGTTGTAATAGAGTATACCATCTAAATATTAACCACTTTTGAAATGATTTAATATCTAGAGTAATAATTGTATACCTTCGCTATTAAGTTAACGGAGACATTCATTCAAATTTATTGCAGTTAGATCTCGTACAAACACTCCATTTCCTCCTTGTGTAACGTCTTGATATAAAGTATTTAGGGCTATAATTGCCATAAAATGTATGAATGAAATATTGGTATTAGTATTGAAATGTGTGTATTTCCTCACGTTTACCTTTTATATGTTAATATCATTTACAAAAACTGGGAAAAGTTAAGCAATATAATATCTTATTTAAGTATTTTACCCAAATAAAAAAAATCAAATGAATTGTGTTATACTGGATCAACACATAATGTTTAATTTTTATTATCCTCACATCTTCTTTCAAGAATTAAGGCATTGCAGGCTATGTAAAAGTGGAAAAATGACCCCATTCTCTGAAAAAGAATCATTTTGGGAGCAATAAATCTTCATTGTTATAATCCATTATGTCTGTAGTAATTATTAATTTAATATTAAGGAACATGATTAAATTATATTTCTTATATGCACATTGAGTATAATTTTATGGGGATAATACCTTACTATAAGTAAATCAAGCAGTTCATCGAAAAGAGTATGATACGATTGTAGACTACAAACAATGAATAATCCTCTGGTAATATTAGATCATAATTATCTAATGAACGTTTGTTTGATTGGTAAAGACTGCCCTCTGACCTTGTCATTCTCAACAGCGATGTTGAATGCTATCGTGACTTCCCTTTCAGCTTTAAAAATTAGGTAAATTAACAAATTCTCACGGTAGACTCTAATTCCATAAAATGTTAGTAGTAACTTTTAAACTGGATTCTGTGACGATTACTATTTAATATAATCGTTAATAACGTCCAAAACAAGCATATTTATATAATGTAACAATCTAATGTTTGGGTAAATGTCGTAGGAAACTGCTTATTGCAACGATTTTACGAAAATACGAAAATAAAAATGCTTTCTCCGATCATGACCTCCAGAATAGAAAACTAACATTTACCCACAATTTAATCACACTCACACGCACGCACACACATAGGTTATATATAACTTATATATAATGCAATAAAACGTGACAATGTGAAATTGACTGCCGTAATGGTAAAAATATCCAGAATTAACTTGGAAAAAGGTACTACTTGCACATAACCTGCAAAGAGTATTCAGTCTTTAACAATAAAAATGTACAAAATGGCACTCATTGACATTCCTAATAATTTTTAACTCAACAAATTTCCAACATAGACTCATACGGATGCAGTACTTTATATTAATGGCGAAATTATAGATAATTTGTATACTTTAAATTTTAGTAAGCGTAAAAAAAGTTTACTAGTATACAAAATTGCAGGAATAATTGTGTACGAGATAACTATAGTAGTTCTTAACTGATGCAGACCAAACTTGGTTCATAGACAGTATTTGCTCATATCTTGTACGAGTTCATTAGCCAGTCTCTACTATTAAAGGTATAAAGTAGCGGCCATCCACATTGGATTAAATATTTTTACTCAAATATTTCTCAACATAGACAAAAAACGATATATTTTTACATATTTTTTGTGGTTATAAAAAACTTTTATTCTTTAAATTTTTAAGTTTCAAAACTCTAGAGCCTTTTTAACAAGTGTTGCTCATGTGGGCGAACAACGACTCAATTTTATGAAGGCCTTGTTGGGTACTTAATAATACAATCTAAATAGTACTATACTTGTTAAAATTAGCTACATTTTATCTTCACTATTTGAAATGATAATTACATGTTTTTTTTACATCAAGAGTTTTAAATAAATAGAAGATGAAGTGTTTTAAACTTTTTACTAATTAAACTGGTTAATGAAGGAAAATCTCATGGGATTAAAATATTCCTAGCCTAGAATAGGCCGCTGATGACCGCATAGCTCATCAACTGTCCCAATGCATTGTGTTTAATCCTTTTTAATCCTTTGAGGAAGAAATATTAAATTATAAAGCTGTTTCATAAAGGAAAACTGAAACGCGGCTGAGTTTAAGTAAACACTAGCAAACTTGCCATGGTTTTAGAGTTTATTAATGCACAGCACATAATTAATTTTGGAATATCCAATTAAATAATTACATTTTTATAGCAAAAAATTCTATATATATAGCCTATATATAACACTTAAAAATGTGGGTACCACATTACAGAAAATAACTTCCTTTGAAGTTTGAAAAAATCCTGCAGTATCTAAAAAAAGTAATAAATATGCAGAGATATATAAAAATATGAATTTTTATTAAACCAATATTGTGTTCACTACAACGATAAATAAAAAGCAATTGATTAATATATAAATTATGTGAAATTTTTACCATAGTGTTTTAATTGGAGATTCATATTAAAAGTTTAGTTGTTTTTGTCATTTTTAAAATTTTTAAACATAAAAACATTATTTATTTAACGTTTGAATTAAATACTTCAAAATGTTATTAATAAAATAAAATTAGTTACTCATATTCATGAAATTTTCAAAGTTTTTGTAAAAGTAAAATATAGTGTTACCAGAACCACACATAGACTGTTAAAGCTACCGGGTTTTTTTTGGTCATTTATGCAAAGTAAAGCACTTTAATCTCAAAGATCACATGATTTAAAGATTATTAGATTAATAATAAGATGCTAAAATAAACAGTCTGAGTTAATCTGCGACCGTCAACATTCTGCTGGAGTTATAACATTGAATGAACTATGATATAAGAGCGCGAATATGTGATTTTAATGTGGCTAGCGAGAGGTTGAGGTTTTGTAGTGTCCTCAACAATCCTTTGTTGGGCAATTCTTAGCCATCGATTTTGATTTGCCTCATTTTGGAAAATGTTGTGAGAACCATAAAAATATAAGTACATCTATTTTAAAGACTAACAAAATGGAGTGAAATAAAAATGCAAGAGCTATTTCTACTGATTTATGTTTTTATTTCGCAAAAGCGAAGTAAAAAAAAATAATTAAAGCTCCTCAATATAGCCATATTAAAAGCTATTAGCATACTTATACTTTATTTTAGACTTTAATCAGCAAGTATAGTTTCAATAGCAATTAACACTTTTCTACAGGTTACTAATTCCAATTATTTTTCCTATTTTATAAAAAGTGACAGGTGATATCTATTTTATAACCGAGTTTTGACTCTTGTTTACGGCCTCTGCACTCTTGATCCATAAAAGGAATGGAGGCTTTATGAATTCCTATTTTTAATAAGATGACGTGACGTAAACAATTTTACCGCACTTAGTTTAACAATCAACTGAAAGTATAAAACTCAGTTATTTATCAGTACTTTTAATTTACATAATAATAATACAATTACAATTATATAATTATAGTCAGTTGCTACGATATCGTTTTATTGTTTGTAACTAAAATATCTATGATAATGTATGAGTTTTAATACTCGTAAAAGGCACGGGAATAGGCCTAATCTCACAATAAAAAACAGTTGCATCAGCAAAAGAAATTTAATGAAATTTATAAAGTTTCCAATTTAATATTAAATTATTATTTTTATGTCCGGTAATATCTTTTATTAAAATAAATTATAATATGGAGATTTCTTTTTATTTGAATAACTGTCCAACTATAGCTAAAAACCCAAAATCTTATTTTTATAACAGTTATTTATTTAAAACTGTGTTACTAAGTATTAATATGGTATTGCTGATATTATAAGTTGAAAATGTTTTTGTAATTTGTAACGAAAACCATTAAACGCGTAAGCTTCATTCCATTGAGTTCGAAACTCATAAAGAACATTATTTTTGTATCTCACCATTTTACCCTAAGTGAAGCTTGTGATGAAACCATTATCAGAATAATCAAAAGTAAATATGAGATAGATAAAGTTATCCATTAAATACTTTAAAATATTCCTCGCCAAACATTCTTATTAATCTAACAAGACGTTATCACATTTATTATAATATTTAGAGCAAATAATCTGATTGCTCTTCCTTATTTAGGAAACCATAAATGGTATAAATAAAGATTTTTGAATGTCTATAAATAAGAAGAATAAAATAACAAACTGAAATGAAAATAATACTTATTTTTTATATATTTACTTAATTATTTTTGTAAATGTTTAATGCAAATTAGGCCCCAAGTAGCATAAATTGAGGTTAAAATAGGCATGGTACTGAAAGATAGTATTGTAGGATAAAATAAAATTGTAAGTGTAAGAGGACTAAATCCCTTACATACTTATATGCCTCAGAATATATTTTTGTTTTCTGAATCATTCACAACTTAAAATAATGAATGTCATGTAAAGTATCCTAACTTTCATTGAGAAATTTAAATATAAACAATTTTAGTAGTTCTATTGAAACATAAATGAAAACAAACTTAATTTTCAGTAGGTGAATTTCTCCATTATTGAGATGTTAAATGAATAAATAATGACTTTAAGTAAATAGGTAACGCCACTATCGTCATGACCTACAAAAGCCCTGAGTTAAATTGTTGAATTTTGTGATTAAACATTGATATTATTTCGTAATTGGTTTTCGGGTTGGGACATACAAGTTGTGGTGTTTGAGGTGGTTTAGAACATCAATGTACATTGGAAACCTAACCAAATACTATACAATTTATACAATTCTATGGATTGTAAATTATATGTCTATGCCTTTATCTGTCAATCCAAATGCTATGTATATTAAAATACGTGTCTAATGGAAAACATATGTAGCATATAGTATACAAATTCTTTTGAGGTCTACGGTGTAAGCTACTATACATGTTGTATTGTGTATTGTACATGTATGTATTATACATGTATGTTGTATTGAAAAAGTATTAAAAATAAGTAATATTCGTATGAAAATAAATTGGAGAAGTAAAATAAGGAAAAAAATTATCATAAAAACACACACACACATATGTGTGTGTATATAAATATATATATAAAACAAACTGACCGTTTTAAAGTTTTTTTTTATATCAGATGTTTTCAAATTAAACAAATTATTCTCCAAATTAACCAAGAACTATCTCAGTAGTGATCCACCTCAGTGCACGGTTGTACTATCTATATTAAGTTTTATATTATTTAAAGAATACGTGTACATTAATTAGTAATTATTAACTTAATATTAATACGTACAGTTATGCAGAAACAAACGAGTAAGTGATGATGGCCAAGTAAAATATCGGAAAGTGTAACCATTTTCATTTTATTACAGAAACATCCTGCCCTCACTAAGGGCAGAAGTAACAGCTGTGCTCCTACAACATGCCCACATCGGTAAAGTTAGTGTCTGGTATTTTACAGTAATATAATTTGAAAACGCATCACGACAGAACAACCTCAAAACTTTGTCACTTTAGTTGGACTGGCACTTTAAAAATCCTAAAAATACCAAGCAAAGTTTTTAAAGACCTATTTATATCTACATTTGGATCTTTTTGAAGGAATTCAAAATTGTGTTGTATCTTTAATTTGATTTTAAAATAGGTAAATCAACAATATATCGTATCACCCAACCTAACAAAATAAGTTTGCAATGAAGTATTAAATAATAAGATGAGGTTTTCGAAGAAATAAATGTAATGTTTTTTAATACTAAAATCATTTTTATATCTTTTAAAATTAGAAAACAGTAACTGGTAAAATTTCAAATATGATTTTGACGAAGACAGTGCTTTATATTCAATACATTCAATACATACTACTTTATATTCAATACATACTACATTTCTTGGAATATTTATGTATAAAATTAGAAAGAGTATCTCAAGTATGTATGCTTTTAGTTAGTTTTCTAAATTTTGGTCCAGAAAGATTTTGAAAAGTTGTCGATTATTGTGTAATTTCTTCTCATCTATTTCTATGACATGTCATATTTTTCCCAGTCACAAAAGATGTGTTAGCTACCTTCGGCAGTTAGTGAAACCCAGTAATCATTCCACCAAGGCTTAGATTGGCTACTATGTCCACAATCTGGCCTTAAATTAAAAAAAAAATTCTGATAATTGATCAGATTTTGAACTTAGCCCCAATTCATAGCCAAAATTTAAAATATGCCGCAGTATGTTATTATCAGTTTTGTTACCTATTTAACTTTAAATTAATTAAAACCTGAATAGTTTCTAAATCACACCAGGAATGAAATCTATAACATTACTTTAAACATTTTTTTAAAGGATTCTTCACTTACAAAATCTCACACAACGGTATAGTTAAATTTGCTATGATTTTGGGCGTAAATACACAATTCCACTGAAACTATCCTTGAAAACGTATTAAGTAAATACGTATTAAGTAAATAAATAGACACGATCACATTTGATTAAATCTTTTTATCTTGGGATCACATTACAAAATAAATATATCAAGATTCTTAATAAACAAGGTCGTTACATACTAATTGTTAAAATTGGTTCTTATCAGCTCTCCTCCCCTTTTTCTGAGCTAGATAACAAAATCTTATTCCTCACTGAGAAAAAAACCAACAAATAAAAGATGGATTTAAAAAGTTATGTCATTTAAATTACAGATGTGTATTTTGTAAGATGTCACTGAATATGTGTTTATAAATCTCTATAAGAAAGAAAGCTTGTACAATAAATGTTATCTACTCGTGTACAAGATAAACAAGTGAATTGATTCAGAGAAAAAATATCAAGAGACAAGTTTACACATTTTGAAATCGGATTTTGAATATGACCAATGACAATGACTGAAATCAAAAGTAATAACTAACTACACATAATTATAGTCAAAAATTGTATTGGCTGTGGATTTTAATGGGTAGTATGTACGAAAATAGTGTTTTTTTGTAATTAAATGTAAAACGATATTCAATCGTATTACTTCTGCCTTGTACTACAGAATTCATATCGATATTAAAATTGTCTAATTCTACTCTAATCAGCTATACTGATTATGTAAGGTACAGTTTTAGAATGATTATTGATTAAAGTTTGGATAATTTAGAGTGAATGGGTATAATTCATTAGTACGCGGCCGAGGCCTCACATGCCAGTCACCCAAACGGCAAGCCAAGTCCGCCACAATACCGACGTCTCAGTTATGTATATGCTAATAAGCAATTAAGTTGATATTAATTGTTTCAGACAGTGTACTTAATAAGAAATTCTTCAATTCAAATTAAAAATTGATGCTTAATATATATCTAAATATAATAGAAATGTCATAAATTGTTGTTCTTCAAAGCAAAGAACAGACGCAGACGTGTGGTACGAGGATGTCTGATAAATGAACTGATATGTTCCACCTCGTCCCTGAATTATCACTCGCCTCAAAGATCTTCTCACTGTGTGTAATTAACTGTCCTTAGTAGTATTGCGTCATCAGACAGTATTAATTTTAAATTTAATTTCTTTACAGTCTGCCATTCTGTGACATTTTGCCATATTATGAAAAATTAAATGTTAGCTTAAGCGACTATTGCGAGTGTTTGGTAATAATAGTGTATTTCAAAATAAACCAGTTTAAAATAAGTAAAACATATTTTGCAAAGTGCTCACATATCAGTATTAAGTTTTTAGTTTGGCAAGTATTGTATTTAATTCTTTTTGCCGATGGAAGGTGTATGAAAAAAGCAGTATATTTTGACGTATTACTTTGTTAATCGATACACTATATTATTAAAACTACATTTCGTTATCTGCAATCTTATCTTTTCCTAAGATGCATAACTATTGTTACATATAAAACTATAAAATAGTTTAACATGAGCAATCTAGATTTCGTATTAATTTGTTAATTGATACACAATATTATTAAAACTACATTTCGTTATCTGCAATCTTATCTTTTCCTACGATACATAACTATTGTTACATATAAAACTATAAAATAGTTAAACATGAGCAAACTAGATTTTGTATGACATACAATATTTACCAGCCAGTTTAAACGGTTTTATTTACCCAATAATTTATCTCTCAATTGTTTCAAGGATCCATCCTTCTTCCTAGAAATGCAAAGGCGTTTAAAGATAGTGTTAACACTTGCTCAACACACTGGTAACCGTACATCAAAGAAATAGACATATATTGTTATATGTTAGCTGACAGGTAAAAACAATAACATATCAGTTTTGTTAAGCTTCTTCTTGGCAGAGTATACACAGTGCTAGGACAACTTATTGATAATGTGCTCTCTTAGAAATAAAAGAATTAAGTCCAAATTTCTCAGAAATATTATTCCGATTACGATATGACAATTCATAAGGGTCCATGCCTCCTCAAGAAATAATTGAGAGTTATGCCGAAAGCTAATCATACTGGATATTGAATCCATCTAGACGGTTGTGTTCTTTATTAAAAGCTATTTGAAATATTTGTATACATTATTTTCTTGGGATTATGTACGTAAACATAACTTTAACTTGCAATAGAGTATAAGCTTTCGATGTAATAATAATATTTTTTGTCATACACGAGGTATTTACAATTCCCAATAAACTAAGGCTAGAACGCAGTTGTACATGATTAGCTTTCCCAGTAAAAAAAAAAAAATGTTTTTGAAATTTAAAAAACATGTAAAATGTAAAATATATATATTTATTTTACAGTTTAAAAATGAGCTAGGCGGTTTTTGACACTTAAATAATCTAATTAGATTTCCTTTGACACGTGAATCTTTAATTTCAACATAATGTAATAAAACAAAACCTGTAATTTACTCAAAACCTAAAAATATAGAGGAAGCAGATATCGGATGCAATAGCTGATACTAGAAATAAAGATATATAAAGATTATATATATATATATATATATATATATATATATATATATATATACTGTATATACACATATATACAAGTATATATAGTTTAGGAACACTGAGCATATACATGGCTTTGTATGACGTGGTGTATGGAAATAATTACTACACTAATACTAGCAAATGCGTAATTATTAGCGGCTTAACGGTTCATTGATAAAATCACTAGTATTAGCGAATAAAAACCTAATATTAGCTACATACATAGAAGGAGTACGCCACACCACGTGTCATGTATCAGGCTTTGCTGAGGCTATATCAAAATGTTTTCAGCATTTCTTAAATATTTTTAATACGCTGTAAGATTTTTATAGAGTATACACAGATTAAAGTAACATTTGTGGAGTGGTCTGAAGGATAGTATTAAAGTAAGATAAAAAATAATTATACCGATTCACCAATGAAAACAAAGGCAGAGAGATGAGATTACTCAAAGCGGATCCTCAATACCTCGACTGTAAACACTCTTAGCCATTAGCCGACTCTCCTTTATTGTGATTGGTTTGTTTAAATTAGCTTTATTTAATTGGGAGAAGAATGGTCGTTGAGACTTTTGTGATGCCAATCTAATCCTCGTGGTTTGTTATACTGTATACAAAAAGTGTTGACCGTAGTACGTGTTACAATAGCCTTTTTCCAGTTCGAATTTTCCAGAATGGAGATTGGGTTAAACCGTTGGTGGTTTCAGTAACATTAATTTTCCCACTATGACACAAAACATATGACATTTTAAATGCAGACATTAATTAAATATTTTTACCTATCGTTCAATAGAATTTAATATATAAGAACTTGCAATATTTTCCTCTATACTTCTTCTGCCACTTGAAATTTAAATAAATCACAATAATGTTTTTATTTAACTATTTTCACTACAGGACCCGGTTTTGGCATTTAAGGTGTTAAGATCTTTACTATAGCTACTGAAATATCAATTTAATAAGGCAGTATTGGATACATCGTTGATTAGCAAACGTCCGAAAAATCATGGTATCTCTACAATCTTTCCATAGATATAAACGAACTTTAAACAAAGGAACATGGGCATTTCGTATTTTTAAAATACAGCGATTCATTTATTTTTCTTTGCACGATAGCAATGATTTTAAATGTATAGTTTATTCATTACAGGAGGCATGAGTAGCCACGTGCCGTATAATAATACATCGCTGATTTGTATGCAAAATTGTAATTCTATACTATATGTGCTACGTGTGTTTCTAAATCACACCATAAAATTTCACGATTTCAGTTGGTTTAAAAATAACCGACGTTAACAGAGTTATGAAAAATGGCTTTCATATGGTTACCCGTATGATCAATTTCAAAACTTTCACTAACCCTCATAAAATCTAAATAGGATGAAGTAACATGCACCGTCGTCAAACTCAATATTTCCGGTTTAGAAATGAAGCTTAATGCAAAATTTCAACTCTACAAGTCACTTAATCCTCAAGATATCCTGCGTATAAACAGACGGACAGAAATGAAAATTTTCCAGTTCCTTAAGTTATAATCTTGGATGGTCATTAGGAAACGTTGTTAAGCAAGCTCCAGGGAAATAAAGAGGAGTCCTGAGGGAAACTATGAGTTCAGAGATCCTTATGAGTAGTATGAACGGATCCTTACCACTTATTGATGGTCTTACTTTTCTTAACAATCTCTGTTGTAAGCTTGATTAGTCCCGAGTAATGAATCTCCAAGCCCAAGTTTGGTGAGTTATAGCATGATAAACTAACTATTTCTGCTTAAATATTTAAATATTAATTTTATTGTTTTCAATTTTGTATTCTTACGTCATGATACCAAATAAATAAATTACTCTTAAAATTATAGAAAACATAATAATATCTTACTAAATCGGAAAAATGGTTTGACTTTTGAGAATTATACCACCACCAGTTTGATTGGTTTATAAGAATGTCGGTATACAAATATTTCAACTGAGTCTGTAATGGATTACTTAATTTAATCTTATATTTCCTTTTGGCTTTTTACATAACAAGGTTTGATCACAACGTAGAATCAGAGTACAATTTTTGGACGAAGAAATGTAAATATGATGTCCTTTAAGAATTTAGAAGTCAAAGGAATATTTTTCTAACCAATTTGGATTTGCCCTGATTAAGATGTAGTTTATTTGTTCTGTAGTTCCAGTAAATACCACTACAAAAACTTCTAATATATTAATTATAAGCTGGTACTAGTTTTTTCGCTAACTATAAATTAGACGTTCTTCAGATAAATAAGCTTGATAGATACTAATAATAAAATAAATGGATACTATTTTAAAATATAGTTTATTAATTATATGTATAGAATTTTTAAATATTTCATATTTTTACCATTATTTATCTAAGCAAAACCCCTTCGAATGTCATAGTTATTGTGCATTGTCATTGCGTTTAGGTTTGATATTTAATTTGAAGGAGGGATTTATAAAAACCCAAATTTTCTTTTAAGAAACAATGAAATAAAGTCTGGAAATGTTGTAAAGAAGGGCCGTAGCAGCAGTTTATGTAGAACACTTAATCTACCTTTGAGATAAATGTAGCCTAATGATAACCCATTAATGAAATAATGGAGTTGTAAAACTATTATAATTTAAAACGTATTTCGCACTCTATAAGCAAAATGATTTCATAACTCAGTTAATTAATAGAATAATTTGAATTCTATAAAGTTAGGAGTACTCCATTCCAATAACAGTCTTTAACAGTAGTCACATAACAGGCTTCGTTCGCTTCGACAATCCGAAAAGTTTTAATTATATAAATAAGGTGCCTTGCATGTTCCAGATGTTTAATCTTTTATTCCGATAGATAATTTTGAGATTCAAGAAGATCAAGATAAGTTATAGCTCCTTCGATTACCATAGAAGTTATCTATCTAGAATTTATATATGGTAAACATTTGTATAATCGAATAACGAAAGTTCCTCTTAAAATTAGACTTAGCACTAGAAAAGTAAAAATTGCTGAATCGCTTTCTTTGTTATTTTAAAAGTTCGAAGGATTTTTTACACTGTAGTACCACGATGGTCGAGTGGATAACCGATTTTGAGTTTGGGTATCAATGGTTTTCTGCTTGGCAGAGGGTGCAAAGAAAGAGTTGTATCATATCCAGTATTTACAGGGGTTTCCCATTCCGAATAAATAATTAATACTGTTGAAAATAACAATTAATCAAAGAATATAGCTTCAAAATGAATTAGATATTAAAAAAATCTTTTCTCGTAAATTTCATTAAATTTATTAATGAGATAAAAAAGGTTGCATGACGTGTTTCTTAAATAACATTGTACCAATTATAGTTCTATTTTGTAGTATATGGTGGATTGTATGGTACCATGAAACTGAATATCGTATGCTTAGGTAGACAAGAGAGATTGTTCTTAGGAATTCATAGCTAAATAGGCCTGTTTGTTTTCGGGAAGAAGCCAATATGAAACTGCTTAAAAATCCATCGTCCCTTGACTTCTCACATTGAATACATCCGAAAAAACCTATTCCTACAATATGTTGCACAAAGATAACAAAGGATCATTTAATGTTCAGTGCTGAAACAGTTGGTATGTATCGGTTACTGATGTACATGTTATAGTAAGTCGTCACAGGACGCCTGGTGGTCATGATAAGAGTCAGAATATACTATTTAACATATTTTTAGATGATGTTTGGACTTCTAGACGCCTATATGAATAAAATATATTCCCCAAGTGCTGGGTGCAATGCTCCGTCCAAAGTGCGGCGAGCCTCCGGAGATATTGGTCTACTGGGGACAGTATTTTACTTCAGAGAAACACCATGCGGACTGACCGACTTCATAGAAACTCAACGATTCTAGTTGATGATTAGTTGTTTCGGCTATTCAACTTAAAACAAAGAAAGACCATTGACATAGTAGAAGAGGTTGAAGACCTGCAGGGTTTTTTAAGAAACGATTCGCCGCACCGATCATATTGGTGATGAAACGTTTATAACGGTATAAAGGTTCAAACAGTTGATGTGGCGTCGCTGCTGACTGCATGTGCATCGGTCCGCCCTGTCACTACGTCACGGCTGTGGGGAGGGGGGAGGTGACGTATCTCTCATGTGAATTTAGTGCAGATGGAACAAAATGATCAGCCCAGTTGCAGGAAATTTGAGGTAGCACAGTCACATGCTAAATTCAAGAGAGTTAGAAAGGTTATTCCTTTTCTCTTCTCTTCCGTTTATTTACATTTTTATTGGTAGATACATTAAACAAATGAAATAATAAGATTAATTACTAGGAATATGTATGCAAAGTTCAAATCAGGTAGTGCCAAATATATCTTGTCACATACGTATGGAATTTGAAATTACATAAAATTCATAAATTGTCATAAACTATACCCCCATCCCAATTTAATATATCTGGTTTTAGTGGTCTAAAGTGACTTTTGTCACATCGTATAATATATAATCATATCGTATAATTTATATTATATAAAATTAGATCCTTTAAATTATTTGAAATGGTTTATTTGCCAGTAAATATCCGCGGTTACACTTTAAGTACATAACATAGTTAGGTAAAGGAAAGTAAAGAAATCACAATTAAGTGGTGCATTAATTATAAAACCTTAGACAGAGAAAAAGAGTGTTTAGTCGGAACCTTACACAGCGCAAGAGTCTCTCTCTCTCTTTCTCTTTCCCGCCCGCACTCACTAACGTCGTCATAACTCAATCCTCCTTATTGCAGAGTAAACTCCTTTCCTTCTGAAATAATGTCTTGAAATAAAGTAGGGTAGGACAGGTTAGACAGTGACCATCTTTTGAAAACAAATAAAGTACTTCCTTATTGTCGCATTTTTATAACATACCGACCAAACAATGAGCTTCCCTGAATAGATCCTTATAGTTTTCGTTTGATTACATATTTGATTCGTTTCATTGCTCTATTTGATAATAAGTTCAGTTATTAACAAACATCTTGAGTTATTTGTCCTAATATCATAAGGAAATCAATAAAAACTCGAAAGACACTCTATTGTAGTAACATTTTAAACTCAATGACGTAATTTTATAGTTTATTGAAATAATTGTCCTTTTCATGTTTGATATAAAAGGAAAAGTTGATCCCGTTATCTCTAACTCAGACTCAAAAAGACTATTCTATATATGGTTGCATTGTAATGTGTAGTTTGGATTGTAAGTTTAGATGTTTTACACACAACAAAACGTTTACGTACTTTTTGTCTTTTTGTTCATTTCAATTTTTTATTTGTATTGAGCATGCCAATTGTTTATCTTCCTCCAACTACATTTTAAGCTGAATTCATGATACTGACTTTATCATGGTGCTCACAAGGTGCTTTCCTATAGCTAAAATGTAGCTCAATCTACGTCTTATTATAACTCTCAAAACACCTGATTCTTCCTGCTTGAAGCATGAGTTTATTGGAGGGACGTAATATTTTAAAGTTATAATTTTACTATATCCTACCCATGACTACATCTATAAACACTAAACTTTAATACACTATAAGGTATACATGTGAATTTATTAAATATGTTGAATTTAGAACAACGTAAAATCTGCGTTAAAATATTAATCCGACGGCAAGTGGAATGCCGAAATCGAGTTTTCATAAAGTGCCAATATTTTTGACTTTTAACCCGGATTCTAAAACTTATGACATGATGTTAATGAGTGGAAATTTATATTTTAATAAAAATTCCAGTTCATACATTCTGATAAAATGAGAGACAGAAAGCTCTGCTCTGCTATGTCATTGCACTTGGACGTATAGAAAGTAAGCATTCGTCAATTGATACAAACAAACATGGAATCTTGATGAGTTTTTGACACCCACACGCTTTTAGAATCAGAAAATAATCATACAAAACCTAGAACACTAAGGATCTGCCCCCCATCAAAGAAATACGTTGTCTAAATATTTAAAGTTTTCCCAATTACAGTGATCTGGAACAGGCATATTTTTCTACGGAATGAACTGTGGCTGATAAAAATTGCTCCAACTTAGTATATTTGGAAGATGATGTGTATATGGCAGTAAAAGCAATATCCATCCTAACATAAATACCTTTGATATCAACATAAAATGCCTATTTGTCACATTTTCAATGTGTAAATATTTATTAATTACAATTTGCACACATTTTGGAAAAGGTGCCTCTGCCTATGACAATTATAGTGATGCAAGTATCAGTACCGATCTCGCTCTTATCAAATTGCAGTGTCCATTAGCAGATTACAAGGTTTGGAGTTAAACTCAAATAATAATTAATGTTGGAAATACACACGCTTTGTTCCTCAACTAAACCAATTAAAGTTTACATTAAAAAGGTTGTATGTCTATTTTGTTTTTCTATACTGAATTTTAAATAAATTATAATGTAGGTTTATTATTCACTACTATCTGATAAATATTTTATTATATGCACTGAGGCACTTAATACACAGTCCAAAGAGTTTTTTTTTTGATTTCACACAGTTCTCAGTGATTTTTGTGCTGATGAGTACTAAGAAAATTGTTTTTACTTTTCTCATCTTTTTAAAGCACGCAACGTTGATTTGTTGATAAAAGCCTACTTTACTGAACTCACTTGAACATTAAGAATATGTTAAAATAACGAATTTTCCATTAAAGATAATTCAAACAAATAAGTATATGAAAGTAAAATTATTTCACGTGAAGTATCTATTATAGTTCACAAGGAATAAAGCTCGTAGAAAGCCCGACGATAAAGTGATAGAGATGTGATTAATTATGCCGCCCTTGATAAGATACGAAAATGGATGATTCTTCGGTATTGATTAAGCGTTGAAGTACAATAGGTAATTGATTACGGAATCGTTCAAACTTCTTCAATGGGGTTTACAGACTAAAAATATTCTCTTGTAACAAAACTTTATCTTTTATTCCGACGTAATTACAAGTAACAAATTATATACTTCAGCTGAAGTTAACACCGAAGGGTCAGATTACTTCTGTAGTTTGGAAAAAAAATTGGCTTACTCATGAACTATGTTTTTTCATATAGAAATAATTTTAAAAATTAGTACAGAATGTAGACTCTCCTAAAATGTGACGTATTTAAGCGTTTGTGGTGTAATAACCACGAGGGTTCGAGAAGATTGATGATATATTCGTTTCAGCTTTTATTCCACTAGTTATTAGTAGTTGAAATGTTCTTATTGACTTCATATTTGTCGATATCTCAAAAATAGTTAAAGAAACAAAAGATTTAGGTTCAGTTTAGATTAGTCTAGAATATGTTTTTCTTTAGGTTCATAAATAACGTAGGTATTTTAAAAGATTAACAACCTTTATAATGAAATCTAATGTCGTACTGGATTGGTCAATGCATCACGGCGAGATATTAATAAGGTGCTTTTGTACGATCAGGTTTGAACGTTTCTGGAAAATGTGTGTAATGTAAACGAACCATTCACATGCATTAAGTTTTATTTATAGCTAAGTTATGCAATGCTATTGTGAGTTCACTTCTCTTAGTGCAGCGTTTGGAATGTGAGGCTGCCACAGACTTAATTCCTGGGATCTGGAGTTATGTTCGTCTGAAGGATTTAAACAGATCGGTGACGAAGAAGCTCAACAAAATGAAAGCTCTTTACATCTTTTCGGTGTCAGAGCACGTATACTCAAAATATAATGTAACCTAGGTGAAGATATATTCTTTTTGTTTCTCGTGAATGAAGAAAATCTGACGCTCTAGAAAGACAGAGTTTGTAAAAACGAATAGGACTCTCTTATCGACCATAAGTACATGATCAATAATGTAATATAGTCTGCATCACGTTATTACGGTTGTATCGCAATGGTCGAGAGACTATCACCGGTCAAATGGAAGCCATTATACGCGAACTGGGTCACCGAGCCTAAACGTTATGTGTAAGAATAAATATGTTATAATGGCCTAATAACTGGGAGACAGCATAAATATTACCTGTGTCCTGGCACCACATTTTAAAGTCTGTAGTCTATTGTTGTCAATGTGTTTTATAACAAAATCTCATAAGAGGAAATTATTACAATGCTCATTTTGCCCCTCGCTACTACAGTGTAGACAATTTTTGGACTAAAAGAATCCTACTCCTCTTTCTTCTTCCACTAACCACCCTTAAAGGTCCTGACTGCAGGTATTTGTTTGATAACTGATATATTTGTAATCATTAATTGTTGATGTAACTGTTTTTTTAAAATGTATATAACTTATATTTTAATTTAAACAAACACTCCAATAATATAAAGTTTTTATTTTTGTGAGGCCTTTCGTACTCAATAACAATGACTATTGTTATCATTACTTTTATTCAGTTGTGTGAGTCCATGTACTCATTGAGTACGAAAGGTCTCACAAAAATAAAAACTTTATATTATTGGAGAGTTTGTTTAAATTAATATATAATTTCCAATAAGACAGGAGCTTCAAGAATGTATATAACTTGTTAAATTTTCTATAAGTACGGATATGTGACATACAGTAATTTAGTAAACTCGATAGCTTAATAAATAATTACCAACACGGTAACGTATTTTCGTTTTCAAGTTTCTTTTACAGGGTTTTACACACAACAATTCTTGTTTTCAATAATTTCTTAAATTCTTTAAATGATTCTTGCGGAACAATTTGCAAGCTCTCCATAAATATAATACACGTTTCTATATTATATTTTTTAGATAAATCTTTAGGTTTAATAGCAACTAGAGAGCAAAAATAAAGCATGCATCGTGACGTTCGACCCCAAGTCTGACCGGGCGCAGCCCTTGTGTATCCAAATAACGGTCACTTTTGATGGTCATGAATTGTTATGGTTAAATGTAATATTTGAACTTATAATGCAAAAATCCTACAAAAAATATGGTATCGAATGAAAAGAAGACTTAAACCTATAAAGTTTTATAGCATTAACAAGAAAGTTGTTTGTAAATTGGTAATAAGTAATGAAATATAACGGAAGGTAACACACAAAAATGTTACAACTTTCAAACAGATATATAAAGAACTTCTTTCGGCGTTAAGTTTTGAGGAATGCATTCAAATGTTCGAACAAGAACACAAATTACCCGCCATTGATTTTTAATAGCGCTTGTTCTATAGATCCATCAACGGGTAATATTACCTGTTCCAGAACATATTGTACTGAATGAGATAATTAAGGCTAATTCTGTGCAGTAGATATATTTACGTATTGGTAATGGGTACAGAGTTATAGTAATATTACTGTTAGTAATACTATATAGTTGTAAATTCTAAAACTGACCAACGTGATGATACGTTCACGAAGCCGAAGACGTATCACGTGACGATGTCTGCTCCAATGAACTGATTTGTGCCGCCCCGGCGCGAACCTGTCACTCGCCTCAGAGATCTTCTCGCTCTAGGTAAAGTGTTATTGGTTAGTTTCACCAGCATATAATTCCAAATTTGATAGTATAATAATTAAGGTTCAATTCCGACAATTTTCTATTTGAAACATATTAAACCTGCTTGCATATTTGAGAAATACAATTAGACGTAAAAAAGTTGTCTTTTAATATACTTTTAATATATTGACCTAACCAATTAAATTTTTATTATTAATAAGAATTCCATTGGATTTGAAGATTCGCATTGTTAAGTTATGAATTTCATATAATGATGTCTTTCCAATAAAAATAAATTAATGTTTATATAATTATTCCGCTGTAGTATGTCGTCTTATAACCTCCTGGACACCGCAACTCTAATTTAGTTGGCGTAAAAGTAGTTGTACATGCGTACAAATGTAACTGGCGAAAATTGATCAGATATATAAATGTAAAAGCACGTTAATTACGCCTACTTATGGCAGGGAAGACAATAATTCTAAGACATCTGACAGACGAATTGCCCTCTTTATAAATGAAGGCTTTACAAGCCCCAACTCAATTCTCAAGCGTTCTTTCGTTGAGTATTAAAAAAGAGCTATGTTTATTCGGACAGTTGAAAGTTAATTATTTCGGATTATGGTTCTTATAAATTTATTTTAAAACTCTTTGAACACAAGAGAGATAAATGTATGCACAGTAAAACGTAAGTAATATATTATAAGGAAAATGTGTTATATGCAGTAAGTTGAGATACGAATTAAAACGCCGCAGAAAAGTTTATAATTAATTACTTGTAAACTAAATTCTAGGTCAATAAAAATCATTAAAATTGATTTCTCAACCAATGCTGAAAACCAAATTAAAAAAAAAAACAATGGTTCAAGAAGTCACACACATCAACACAAAACAGTCGAGTAGATGAATGTACACTATAATAAATAACACCCGCCTGACAGTGCAAGCCGTATAACACGGTAATAAGTCCCCTAGGGCTGGAGCGCAGTTGTTACACCTGACAAGCTTTCCCGATACTTCCAACTGTGTTTCATGCCATCCTTTGTTCAGTATAAACGTAATCGATCAAAGAGGTCTCTTAGAATTAAAATATATAGTTAAATATTCCTATTTCGTAACAAGGAAAAAAGTATACTAGATCTAAAACTACAGTGGCTGTATAAAAAGTATACGATAATACTAAATTTAGTACCAAATTTAGACAAGTTCCTTCGTACTGATATTTATAACAATTTAAAATGCTCTGTGCTCATAGCACTTTCATTTCATTTCCTCATCAACCTCCTCCTTTATAGTAGCCTAACAAGATTGACCGATTTTAGAAAAAGTTTCATTTTTAGTAATAGTTTCAACCCAGGGAAACGATATAATTTTAGAGCAAAATTATACACAGTCTTATACCATTTGAATGCCTAGATCGGATCAGGTAAAAAGCCAAATATTATACTTGAAACATACATGAAAATATCTTGAATGTTAGGATTGCCAAATTTAAAATTTAATATCATTAAATTTTAATCCAAGTGTATTTATTATTTATTAAATTATAATGTAGTATTGCTTCTTGAAATCTACCGTGCTTGCAACGGTATATTATTAGTTATGTCAGAATTTATAATTAAAATTAGTTGTGATAGAAAGAAAATATATATTTTATTTAACAAACGTCAAAGTATTCCAGATGACGCAGCGTTGAAACTTTATTCACAATTATAATTAGAACTTAGGAGTTCAAGAAGATAATTATTGTGTAAGCAAAGTTCTGACACGTTGTGAACTGAAAGACTTTGATGTTTGTTACGACATCGGCCGTGTTGGTCTAGTGATGTATTTGTTATTACATGTTATTGGTAAACAGTACATGCATAAATGGATACCTATAAAATTATGTATTATATTTAGTGTACATTTAAAACAACTATGCTTTCATCATGCTGATGTAAAAAACAAGCAAATTCGGCTAATATGGTTAATCGAGAGATGCTTCAAGTCCTTATACATTTGCTTGAACGATATCATTACAAATATGGATACAGATAATGCCATTTTACAGTTTAACACCTCTTAACTCTATTGGAATGTGATATCCTAACTAATAATGGACGGAGATATTAATTATGACCAGAATTAGAATTAATCAGATCTCGTGATGAAGAATCCAATTACACCATTTGTATAAACGGTATGTGTAGATAATTTTTGTAATGCTTCTTATCTGAGGTTTAAGACGTACTTCAATACTGAAAGGGTTACTTGGAATTCCGGTGTTTGGGTGGTATTTTGTTTTTTTTTGCAATAAGTTGGGATAGAGTTCGGGACGCGATTCACCATTATCTGCTCGGTTATTTAACAACAGGTACCGCTGTTTGTTTTCTTTTGTAGGGTATTGGTAAATAGTATTACAATTCCTATTTGGATTTTAATTAGTTTCCAATCTCTCCAAAAAATAGAGAACTAGTAATTAGAATGTGTTATTGAAAGAACAAATTTATAACATTTTCATCAATCCAAATCCAAGAGTATCACTTCATCTCGGTGCGACGACGATGTCAAGCTATATTTTAAAAACAACTGCATTCAATTATATAATAAATTTGCATAATCATACCATATCAACATGTTCAATGCGCCTTTGCACCGACTGTTTTTACACCTATTAAATACTTGTTTAACATCCATTGTTTTAATGGTAAAGTTCCAGTAACAACATGATTTTACTATTGTGTGATCGCTGATTCAGTATTAGTTTTCCTGGCAGCATCTGGTTTGAGGCTCGTGCAGATGGAGGCAGTAACTTTTTATTTTCTTGCAATTTCTTCTCTCCTTCAGTTCACCCTAATGTCGTCGACACTTATCTCGAGACGCTGCTGGGGAAAATTGAGTTGAAGAAATATAGCTTTGTAATGCGCAACGTTAATCTCCGGGCTATTGCTGGTATGAGTCTTCCTTCATCATTTGGTAAAAGTTTTATTTCAGGCATAGAATAGGTTTATCACCTATGAACAGTTTGAATCTGTCAGTTATATCTAGATTTAACATGGCCCAAAATGGATATAATATAAGTACAAAGTTTGGCATCTTATATCCTCACAACAATCTGACTTCTAGGTAGTTTATTTGACTGCAAATCTTTAATTTATTGAAGTGTGTTTCCCACCATTGAGCGAAAAAAGGACTTAAGCGAATTTTATAATGAAAAGAGTTAAAATATGAGTAACTTGCGTTGAGAATAATTTTTTTATATTGAAGAACATCTGTTACGAAAAGGAACCGAATAGTGTACTTAATGTCAAAGGAGTTGGCTAAAGTTATATTCAGGAGTTCGCTGTTAATGCAAAATTCTAAAGACAGTTCATACAGCTGCAGGAGCGCGTAATGTTGAAGTATTGGACACTGACATAATGGATGAGTGGCAAAAGGGGGCTGTTTTATATTAACTACTTAAAAAGGTAGTTTAATAGATATTTTTAACTTATTGGAGAGCCCAAGAAAACCGTGAGTATGCGGCGGGTTATACAAGGTATGGTCGCAGTGACCGTTCTGTGGCTGGCTTGCTTTTAAAAAATAGCTGATTGCTTTAAAGCTTAAAAAACGATTCTTTATAAAGAAAATTAGATTAAAATTTAACGGAGTATCATGTAGTAGTTACATTAACAGTTCACGTGCATTGATTCTGTAGTAAAAGAATGGAACGAAATCAGCAAACCAGTGGCAGCTACGTTTACTCCGAAAACGAGCCCTCATTATTTTTTTATGATTAGCGGTGGGAGAATGAAGTAATGTAACATCGTGCAGGTTATTAGTGTTTTCACGAATAGTCAGTTAATCCTATCTGAATTTGTATGCAGTGCTGTTTCGTAAACTAGTAGTAAATTGATTCCTGATAATAGGATCTTTGAATGTCTCTTAAAAAAATCCTGCTTTATAGATAATTTACTGAAATTATAGTATCTAGAACGATTCATCGTTATCTGTGACCACGATTAAACTAATGTAGATGCCGAAAGACATTTCAACGTATTCTCATGTATTTAGTCTTACTGTGGTAGATTTGTTTTCAAATAGTTTATGTTACATGGTAGCGATTTATCAAAATAATAAAGGATAAGTCTGAGTTTGTAGAATATGCATTTCTTATGAGAAGCCTGTTCGATTTCTCAATATTAGAATATATATCCCGATCATTAGGAGTACTTGTATTGCGAAATAGTTGCATTAATTTGAAAAGTTTCAATAAATGATTTGGCAATTTTTCATGGAATATAAAATTTTCATTGAGCTAGTATTGGGTATAAAGCTTATATTTAATTCGGCTTATTTTCAGAGAGTCTCATATTTTTCAACTGTGGCATAGGGAGGCAAAAAAAACTATTTTACAAAATTTTAACTGATTATTTGCTTCTCACAGTAAAATTATAACGGATTTTTCTATTATAAACTTATATTTAGTTCTGATTAACCCCCACTAAAATATCAAATATGAAACAGAAACGATATGAATTGAAATTATTGTGTCAGCAAATAAATTGTGTAAATATTGTGAGCTTCCCTATATAATATCGATAAAGGATTCTTATTATAACCTAGAAATGTATAGGAGCATAGAAAATACTTTTATATCGGCAGTATATTCATTAAAATTAGTAATTGTCTTGTACATTAACAATTTTCAGTACAATTTGTATTCAGATCTGAGTCATTAGTTCAGATTGGACGAAACACTTGAATGGAAGCTGCGTTTTATAACCCGCAGTATATTTTAGATGAGAGACATTGTATTTTAGCCATGCTTTGGAAGTTAGTGGATTGTCAATATTATCTAGAACATCTACGATGTTTATGTACACAATTCGTTTATATTTGATAATGCTACAAAGATGTTAGTTAAAGGATGGCAATGAAATGGTAGTAAAATGAATAACAATAAAATTCAGAATGAACAATACGTGCATTACTGTTATAACATTCAAATAAATGTATATACGTAGTGAAAAGCCAACAAGAATAATATGAATGACACGTTTTAGTAAGGCTATATTTTAAAATGGATACTTATACCGAATTTTTATATTAATTCACCCATTGAATATTGAAACCACTGCTTCAATATCAGTGTAAAAATATGTGTTTATGGTAAAATAACAAAGAAATATTAAAAATTGAGATATTAATCAAATAATATAAACTGTTATACAAGACGTATTAATAGTTAAAAACTACCGTATATTTATAATAATATAAGTTATTGAAAGTGCTTTTGACTCATAATGATCCAACCAAGGTATGTAAAATAAAAAAATTACGTAAATGGGTTACTATTATTTTGTTAACGTATTTTATGTATTTTATAGGAATAGTGCTATTAGCAAACTGTAATTTAACAGGAGAATAGAGTACTTGGATAACTCAATACCCAGTGTATTACACTTTATCCACGTAACAGTGTTAACAGTGGGACATATTTCTTGTTTAAGGTCCATATATATTCAGCCAGTTCGCAATATATCTGTCACGTATACGTGTTTTGCAAATTGAGATTTACACTTTCCGTAACACTGTAAAACCCTGCTTTATAAAGGTATACACCGAATCTTGTGTTGATTTATTTTTTGTTGTTGTTGTACATGACATTTAATAATACATATTACCAATAATTGTAAAACGATCATACTATATAGGCATCTAAAATGAATAAACACTGTATTCAATTAACTAGAAATATGTTGTAATAGTAATAAAGCTTTACTGCAGGAAGAAAATGTATAAAATACATACTAGCGTCAAAGGAACAACGATATATGTGCCGTTATCAAATTCTAACGTTTATAACAATACACTCATTCTCTCAGTTATTATTATAGGATTCAGATTTATGTTGAGTAGAATTTTATTCAACGGTGTTAGGTTAGGTAGTCATCAACAGAGTAACTCACATCTGAAATTAAAGTAGTGGAATCGGTCTTCCGTTTGAATAATTTGTTTCAATTAAAAAAAATAGTCATAGTTTTTTACGATACCATTTAAGAAAACAGGAAATGCAGAAAAGCTTTAAAAAGAAGACGAACTTTGTATAATATGAGAGATAATGCAGAGAGGTACATGTTTTTTTTTAACAAATATTACCATATTAATTTAAAATAACTTACAGTATTTTTAAATGTATAAAACTATAAATATAGTTTCCCTCATCAATGTACGTAATTCGTCGTAGAAAGTAAAACAACATATTTATATTGTTCTGTCTTGAAGAATGTTATTTTGAAGGGTTTGCGGACTTAAAATAAAAATAAAGTATTGTCCTAAAAAACATTTATTGTAGGGCACTTTTGAAGGCGTTTTAGATTAGCCTGCTAACTGATATTTCCAATGTTTTTATTCCATTGATGATCTGACACCGATCCGTTTATGACGTTGTACTCGTACTAAGGATATTCTGTCATTGTAATTTACAGCTATTCCTACTTATTTTTCTGTAACTATGATCGTCAATACGCCAATATCCTGTAACAAAATATATTTCGAGAAGCAGTAACACCAGAATCACCGGAGCATTCCGAAGGTATCACAATTATCTGAAACGCAATCTTGAAATGATAATAGCAGTTTTTTCGTCTTTTAAATAATTTAAATAATTTCTGTTGTAAACTGCCTCATCAGAATCGAATTTCGTATGAAAAGTGAGGGTAAAAAAGGTAAAAAGTGGCCATTCTCTAGATTTAAAGAGAGTATGTTTTTTTAAAGATTCCAACCTTCGGTGGATGCCTCACATCGTATCCTTCATGTAAATAGTTAATCTAGGTATATTACCAATGATGTAGTGGATTTTTTCAAGAACCACATCGTCTAAGAATATAAAATGTTCTGTTATTCTTTCATGCTGGTCAAGAGAGAATTTAATGATATTTAATATTCACTCCAATGTTCTAGATTGATCTCAGAAAACAATTGAGCACAAGAGTTTACTATTAAGCAGGAATTTTTTTAAATCTTGAGAACCTTTTAAGGAAATACAGTTATATCATCAGCGCGCTGATTCACTTGTTCGATTTGGATTGCTGAGTTTATACATTTTAAATAAATTAGTAATAATAGTTATACCAGCCGTTGAATAGATCCATAAGAAGCATTGTAAAAATAATAACTTTTACGTCAAATGTATGAGTAATTTGTGTAGGAAACCACATATACAATTCCTATGTAACTTATACAACAGTGTTTCATGACGCACACCATCAGAGTGTTTAGACAGGTTTATACCTGTACATGTACCTTAGTACATGTTCCTGTACAGTGTTGTCGACAATGTCTACAAGTTGTATAATTGTATATAATTTGGTTTTATTCCTCCTAAATCCAAACTGATCGGTACTTAAAATTCTAAAGTTTTCAAAAAATAGCCCCAATCTTTCCAGAACCACTTTCTTGTAAAATCGATCTTTTCGAAGTTTAAAGCTAAATATTAGCAATTTTATAATTGATGAAAAAAATACTTTTTTGAATTCAAAGTTGATATATTTTTGAACTATAGATAGATTGCTACTGTTAAAGCAATAATAATTGTTTGCAAATTTTTTTAAACCCAAAAAGTAGTTATCAGACCTGCTCCTGCAGCTGCATTACATAATTGCATGATTATTGGAATTGTCAATATCATGAGATATCTTAAACAATCAGTCTATTCTAGTAAATTAATGTAATAAAATAACAATAAAAATAACAAAAAATATGTATACTTTTAAGAAATGCAGTATTTGTAAATTGTATAGCTACAAATAAATGTTAGATCACTGCTGTTAATACTACGGGTTGAGTTCCGAATAACAGATGTGTTAACATTCCCAATAGCCTAATTAACTATCCAATATATGAATTACAATATACTAGTTATTGGCACTACAGTGAATTTCCCTGATATTGTGCATAATTAGTGATAACTACCAGCAGATCAATATTAATTAGGTAATTAAACGCTATTATCGCCTACCTACTTGTTACTATTGTGAAAACAATAATAGTTAATTACACTGCAATTCATCAACACTTATGACATCAACAGATCTATGAATCTGAAGAGAATGTTAACTTTAAAATACACGTATACAGTAGCAGGAAAGTTAAAATCAAATTTATAAATATATATATATATATATATATATATATATATATATATATATAGAAATAATTATAAATATTATTATTATATACAGTATATTTATAAATAATAATACTGACGAGAAGACATGACTAACTTATAAGATCCCACTTTATATACACTGAGTAATACGCTACTTTTAACTAAAAAATACCCTATTAATGATTGTCTACACAAGATGCGAGTGTTAAGTATGTATATCAATGCATCAATCAATACATATATAGAAACTGTTTGAGCTCATTCTAAATGTAAAAGTAAATGAACAAAGTTTATATAAATATGGATTTGGAAATGCTACATTACGGCTAGCGAAAGATTTCGCCCGGGTTTCTACTTACCATGAAAAACAATATCTTCCTGAAAATCTGGTAAGGTAGATTAAAGAGCGATTTCAATAATTTATTATGGTTTTTGACCTGATTAGTCGAATAAAATAGATCCCAGAACAGCAAATTAAAGTAGTGTTTGAGAAAACCAGTGTTAATATGGAGTGAAGAAACACATTTTTCAAATTTGGGTAACAATAACTTTGTTATTTCACCAAGAAAAATACCAAAAAGTTTAAGTAAACTTTGTAGAAAATGTTATTATAATGAAAAATATTTAAATAAAGTATAATACAAAGCGGATAGATGTTTGATAAATTAACAATAAAGCATTTACATCCAGGTGACAATGCCCATTGCTTGGAATGTTGAATTTAGTTAAAAACTTAATAACGACTTTTTAAGTAAATTTAATTTACCGATGAGTCACAGTTCACTTGTGATAGTATCAACAATTTTCGAAACCAACATTCATGGGCAGAGGTGATCCCACATGCAGAAATTGAACGTAACTTTCAACAGCGTTTTAGCATTAACGTATGGTGTATTATTCATGATCAGCTGATTAGGCAGTTTATTTTTCAAGAGCACTGAGCACTTAACAAGTCAGACATACTTACAGTTCTTTAAGAAGAATTAATAACGTTGCATGAAGATGTTCCTCTTGCAACGCGAAACCAGCTGTACTTTAAACGTAATGGTGATTTGCCACATTTTTGAAAAATTGTTTCCACCATCCGAATACTTGAATCAATACCCAAATAAATGGACTAATCGTAGAGTTTCTATATGCTGGCCACCCAGGTCACCAGATCATACGCCGTTACATTTTTGCAATGGGGATGGAGGAAGAAGAAAGTTTACGAGGTCAAAGTTAATTCCCGTCAGGTGCTACTTAAACGTTATATGACATATAATATGACATTACTGACCACGAGGTGTGTTAAACATTGTTAATTAATGTCAGATCGAGACGAAACGATGTTGTACCATAGAATGAATTTAGTTTTAACTTTCTCGATACCTCTGATGAGCATTTTATGATAATATTGATATTTGCACTGTTTTAATAATAAAAATAAAGTGTAATTATCTTGTCCACACCTACTTGATTAAAGAAATGACAGAAGCTACAAGTCCAATCAACAATAGCCCTCCATAAAACCTCGGTTGACTCAGTTAACATAAATTTAAAATATTTTCAACATTTGAAAAGTGTAAATGATATAATCTAATTTATTTAGAAAATATACTTCTCAGCAGTCGATGCCTCGGTGAGGGGAGTAGTTGCACGAGCAGTAAACACCTATTCACCACGACCATCTGAGCCCGACTTACAGATAAATACGACATTTACTCAATGAAATATTCTTAGCGGTCGTACTGTCCTACTCCCAGCCCAATTTATGACGTTGGAGCAGAACAATAACTGGTATATGGAATGGTGGAAGTTGCTAGCGCCACAATCTTCTGCATTTAAATACCAGTTGGATAGGAATTTAAATAGAAAAAACAACCGTTTTGTAAGTCACTATTAAGAATTTGGTTAATTTTCCTTCGTATGTGCAATGTTTTGTTATTTAATTAAGAAGTTCGTTCGTTTTTTTATTATATTGTATGTTTAAAACAATGTTCATACGATCCAACGCATCATGTTGTGGTACACTTGAGTTCTGGATATGTGAAATAACAATACTTTCTCTGAAATACACAATAATTGACATTTGAGTGGAGATAAAAGTATAAAACAAACCAAGTACGTAATCAAACCTACAGCAACGTCCACGACTAAATCTAAGCTGTTAGGGAGATTAAGGTTATCATCCTCTCTCAACGGTCTAGATGTCATCTTTATTACTGTGTTGCCGTTATAAACGTGAAATGGCTCCATAGAAACAGTAACAAGTACCTTTAGCTTCCGGTTTACGACGCTTCACACTTTATTACTAATAAGACAGGATGTGTAGTTATTGTTACTGCTTGTCGTTTTACTCAATTTATCATGGAATAGTATGATAGATTGAAATGAGATCACTTCTCTGTTATCCGATAATATTCAAACCAGAATTAGACTGCAAATTTTACTTTAAATATTCAGTATTTAAACGTATTCCCTGTAATGCAAATAATTCACTGTATAGTATAATAATATATTTTTTCTGTTGACTACTTGTTTCATTGTGAAATCTCTGTAAAAAAAGTGAAATAAACGTAAAATGTGTCCCCAAAAGTGGTCCAGGTTGGCATATTATTATCTACCTATAGAATATACGAGGACCGTTTTTTTCAATCTCCAATCTCACGCTACGACGGCCAGACACATGGCAGGTCCGCAGATTTCGATCTTCCCCGAACAACATTTAATTTGTTATCGTCGAATTCAAGTAGTCGATTTGGACTGAGTTGAAGTCGCATAAACATAGACGCCCCTATTGATTTTTAGAAAAGTTTAAATTTAGAAGTATTATTTGTTTTCTCCAAGCCGAAGGGATTAGTGCAGCAGAAATCCATTGGAAAATATGCAGTGATTACGGAGACGTCGTGAGTGATGGTGTGCGTGAATCGCGTCAAAATCCTTAAAATTACCGATTGTAAAATTCAAGGATTAATTCGAGAAATGTTAAAGCCGAAGCCATTCGACATTTTTTTGTGTTAGTCAACATATTTGGATTTCTACACCACTCACGTATAACACTATTATTCATAACGTTTTCTCCGTAAACGCGGCACATTCTCCTAGTTTCACAGTAAAACACCTTAATTCACATTCGGTGCGAGAATTAATAGAAGCGGCAATGTTTATGCGACTGTAGCTTGGCGGAAACTGCCACTGAACAAATGTTGTTGCCGGAATATGCGCGATCGAATGCCCACAGAGCGGACCTGCCACGTATCTGGCTATCATTGCGTGAGATCGGAGGTTGATAAAAACCGCCCTCGTATTTATACTGAACTAATTGTTTGAAGATTAAATATTTACCTACTTTAATTTAATTACTGCTGACTCCTAATAGTAAGTAAATTTAAAATTTATTTAAATCTTTAAAATCATTAACGAATATTTTTATTTTTGTTAAACATAGTATTTGATGCAAATGAATATTATTGTTAATGTTATAAAAATTAAATGTTATAACTATCCTCCCACTTATAAATGCTTGTCTGAAAATCTGAAAGAGTACATAATTAACAGAAAAAGTTGAGTATTGTAGCCTAGCAACATCCAACTAAGGGTTCCTCACTAACTAGTCGATAAATTAATTGTAAGAGTCAACTCTGCTGATAGTGTTGTAGAACTACAATGTGATATAAAGTTGTCCAGTTCACAAATCAAAGACAGAACAGTTGTGATAGCAAACGAACCGCAAGAAACAGCCTACCCAAGAGTTCACTGGCTTTACTGTCTTTATTGATGAATTAGATTGTCTTGCTGGTTTAAAGCTAAAACTGAATGTTACTTTTTATTCAATCACATACATGTCTGTGTTCTACGTCTAATTACATCAGTTGAGAACTTACAGAGGGATTGCTTGATATTGTAACGATTATAAACGTGTGAAGAATTATATAAGTAATTTAATCTAGTGACGCTAAAAATAGAGTTATTAATTTGATAGTCAATATAACAGATATGACTAACAACCAATCAATACTTGTTATATAAGGCAGGAGTAAGCCTGACTACGTGTCGCGTACAAGCCTAGCTGAGCTTGCAAAATATCAAATCTATAGTTCTTTTCATTCCTTCGTGATGTCCTTCAGACAGGTTGACATATAAACAATCATAAAGAAAAGAGGTTTTGCCACATCCTGTCAGACAATAAAGGATTGATTTAACGACGCTGTGCCATATTCCATTGTTCGATATATGTCACCATTGAACTCATTCTTTTATATGTATATGTATAAATTAATATTCTTGCAACATTTAAAATCTAAAAACAAAATATTTTTCAACATATCATACTACGTGACACGTTCAAATTTTGTATTTTAAGTGAAGTTTAATTGTAGTGTTTAAATAATTACAGTTCAGTTGAGCTTAGGAAAGATACTGCAATGTAAAAGGCACTAATGTGTTAAAACAACCGACTTTTAAATTACTTACATTAAAACATAAAACCAATATTTAACACTTTTATTATTTTGTGAGGCCTTTCGATATTAAGGATATCTTCTTCAGATACATGACAAAAGATGTGTCTGAAGATCACATGACTTTTGTGATGTGTCTGAAGAAGATATCCTTGATATCGAAAGGCCTCACAAAATAATAAAAGTATTAAATATTGGTTTTATGTTTTAATGTAAGTAAGTTATCAGTATCAATATAAGCTCCATCTACAACCGACTTTTAACTCATATTTGTTCTGTTTACTGTATGCATAAGGTACATGTTAAATTCAGTTCCATTTCACCTTCCGCTTTGTTCAGCGTTAAATATCTGGCGCTGTTACAGAATAGGTTTATGGAATCTGGTGTTGTCGTCCATATGAAAAGATCCAAAAAAGTCGGCGACGAGGAAGCTCAAAACTCTTAACTATGAACACCATAATAATATGTACCTAAATTACGTTTAATTCAGATTAAAGATTCCAAAAAGCCTCATCCTTTATTATATTATAAGCGAGTTAACTGGAAAACTAAGGACTTGGACTTTGGTTTTAGGATTACTCCACACTGGACTAAACTAGTTTAGTTGTTATTGAAAGTTTTGAAGCTACTACATAAATAATTATAGAATATTGGAGACATAGTTCCGGTTTTCACGGGTACTTATAAGCAAGATTCCACTCTCCAACCTCTAAGTCCCAAAAATCAGCTCTAAATATTTTAACCTTAATAAAAACACATCACAAGGTTGGACTATCTTTCAGTGACTATCACTTATCTTAGTAGAATAACGAATATAATTCAAAAGAAATATTTCTACGATGTTCTTTTTGTCAATACGAAATTGCGTGCGAAGCCACAAGTAACTCCTAGTGTATATAATTTTCAATAAACATTGAATCACAAAAAGTACTTGCTCCGCCGGGAGTCGAACACGGATCTCTCACTTGCCGGGTGAATATGCTACCATTACACCACAGAGCGCTTACTTTTTCCGATTCAGTTATTTTGTATTTGGCCGTATCTGTCACATATGTGTTTAAATAAGGAATCTAAAATGTGATCGGAAGACCAAATACCTGTCAAACGCCTTTTTTTATTTAAATTAAATTGTATAAATGGCAATATCCTTATTTAATTTTCAATAAACTTATATTAATTTTCAATAGTCTTATATAAGTTATATAATAATTGAAGTTAAATATTTCCTGTTATTAAATCTAGAAAAACGAAGAATGTTACCTAAAAATATATGAAATTACTGTAAAACACTATTAAAAACAATTATAGTGTTCTATTTTAGTTAGAATCCAATAAAATAATTGTGTACAAGACGCATTGCTTGATATATGTTCTAGACTTAGGAAACACACATTGGTATTAGGTAGGTTAATTGATATTATCAGATGAATTTCATAAAGTAAATGTTTATAATTCTATACAAACCCCTATAATTACTTCACAGATTTTGCACAGGTACTGCGAAAGCAGTAAACTTCGCTGTGAGTCGTAAAACACACATAAACAGTGAATCTCTGCCTGCATTGTTATACGGGATATTGGATTATTTATGACTTGCTGGTGATGTAATCACACTTGTAAACACACTTACATCCATCCAATATCTCTACTGTCCTGACACAAACATGGATATATTACGTATTACGTAACATTATATTTTTTATTTTTATTATGTTAAACTAGGTAAAAGTACTATTTTAGAGCACACAGATAATCCAGTAATATGCCATCATCTATGGTACACACAATAACATTCACTCACGCTCCCAAAAATTGTGCACTGACAGTGTTTTATTTGTTGATGCCACTTGATTAGAAAAAGGGATGGCATGTTGTTCTTGGCACTCAATAATAAATCTTGTCCTATGCTTACATTCAAGTTATGATTGGGACTTCTCCAAAAATAGTTTGTCCTCATTATTATTATAATGTCATCGCTACATTACAGACAGATATATCTATATTTAGAAATTAATTTTCTTGCATTGTTAGAAACCTAGCTGCTGACTGACGGACATTAAAAGTCAAGCATCTACATTCCTCTTACAGTCACCAATTTCTAATAAATTCTTTGGTTGCAAAATATTTGAAAAACTTCAACAACATAGTTATCCCTTAAAATCAATCGTTGTGGGCATCATGTTACAGTTAGTTTAGTACCAGAAATGAAAAAACTTTACAATTTTTCAAGTTTATTATCCTTACTGTAAAAAAATAGTACAACTCTTTCACTTTTTTGTCCAGTTAGGAACATTGAAAATTGGTACCCAGAAGTACTCATAGACATTGATTGCCCAACCTTTAAAAAGAGCGAAATATTTTTAGGCTAAATTAAAGGTTTCATGTATTATACTTAATATTGTATTTTAAATTTATAAATAGTATTTAAATTATAATTGTTATTTTAAATGTGAAAATATTCATAATTACAATTAATTTTTTTATATTCGAAAATATAGGATGGTTATAAATAATTAAAGGTTTTACCAAAACTTTTATACAAATATATAAAAACAATCCACATATTATTACAATAGCCTTCTTCAATAATGTTATTTTCTATTTTTTATCTACTTTTTTATTAGTTATCAAAATTAATATAAGAGGACATTGCAAAACATTCCATGCAATTGAGCTATAAATATCCGAAAATCTTATCTTGGAATACAAAGAGAATCAGCTAACGTGTCTACACGTAGCTTAGGAGAAAAATTAGAGCCATAACGAAGAAACAAAATAAAATTTACCTCAATTACATGCAAGAAATCTGTGTGAAATATTGTAATATCATTTTAGGAACAAATTGTGCCAAAATTATACCTTTAAATAAAAATAACCTTTTAGTTTAGTTTTGGTCCGTCATTTTGACACTGAAAATATTTTAGAAAAAAAAACACATAAATGTTTTCCTAACAAGACCTTTTGAAACAGTGTGCCATATGTCACAAGTTATTAAATGAAAATTCTGACATTCGAACCAGGACAACCAGTTTTAGCACAATTTGTTTCTTAAAATTGGTGAAAATATTTTACATAAATTCTATGGACATGATTTGCATGCGGAGTCTCAATTTAATTATTTTCTATGACTCTAATTGTCCTCCTAATATACGTATAGGACACCTTAGCAGTCTTACCCTGTATATATTACAATTGTAAGTTTAGCTTCTTGGCTTGCTAAAGCACTAAATTTATTTTTATGAAGTTTTCCCGACAAGGAAAATGTTATTATAAAGGACCTTAGTTTAGTTAGGACCATAATGAATATAAATTTGGTGCATGCCACTTATTTAAATATTATTTGAGCAGTATTCAGTTATGTACAATCAACTACATAGTTCATAAGATACGATTTAAGAAGTCTAATCCTCTCAAACAAGAGTAACAAGAATCAGAACAACCTCCTATATTAATTAATGTTCTGTCTATAATGAAGTTCAACAACACATGTTTGCTGCCAATAGTGTCTCAGATGTTGTTTGAAACTCTGTCTATAGGTTTCAAGCATTAAGCAAAACTTACTGATTTGTGCAATACCCATTATACTATATTGGCTCGGTTCTTACCTACATAATGCAGTACCACACCTATTCAGTGCAACCATTTTCGATTTTTAAATTTTCAGCTAAACATTTTTTTTTAAAACGTTTAGTTCTTTAATAATGACATATTGAACTAAACAATTATCCTGACTTCTCTTTGCCAATCTTACCATAACTATCCATTCTTGTTCAGAACTAATTATTTATAGTAAGTATTCAGTAATCTCAATTGTTATGATTTTCTACTTTTTTAAACTTTCATTGTTTAGAGATTTCAATTTCCTTAATAAAGTGAGATTTGGATGTGATTAAAAAGTGATAAAAGTAATGATCAATAGGAAATACCAGTTGAAAAGTAAAAAACATGGGTCGAATTGGTCATGAAGGATAAGTAATGAAACTCTCCTATAAATACCCCAAAAGTAAGTAACTCTTAAAGGTGGTAGTGACATTAAATCAATTTTTAGCCTATGAGAACAGTGTAAAACACATTTAGAGTCCTATATTTGGAACAATACAAGGTGTCTATTTTTAAAGATACTATTAATAGGCATAAACATATTAGGTACTCTTATGTGGAAAATCAATTTCACTATAACGCTACTAAACTTAATTCTGTGAAAAACCGAGAATCTCCTGGACATTTGTGGGAAATGATACGTTCAGATACTGGCTGAGTGAGCCACTCCGACGCTACTTACGTTCTGTGAGAAATGGAAAATGTTTAAAATATTTTAAACTGACAGTGTGAGAAATTATGATTCTGTGAGAGATCGAGTCCGGCGAGGTCAGCTGAATGTGAAAATATTTACAACTGATAGTGTGAGATAATCATACCCTGTACAGGATGGTGTGTAAATCATTCTGTGAGGGACAGATTCTGACGAGATCAGCTGAGTATGAGGATATTTACAACTGATGTGTGAGCCAATCTTACCTTGTTAATATTCTGTGAGGGACAGATTCTAACGAGATCAGCTGAGTATGAGGATATTTACAACTGATGTGTGAGCCAATCTTACCCTTATAATATTCTGTGAGGGATAGATTCTCACGAGGTCAGCTGAGTATGAGGATATTTACACCTGATGGTGTGAGCCAATCCTACCCTGATAATATTCTGTGAGGGACAGATTCTGACGAGGTCAAAACTAATGGTGCTAAGTTTTGAAGTATATTTTTCTTTAAAATAAATCTCTGGTTGAGCATAAAGCTTTAGTGTTTAGACCACTTAATTATAAAATATATGTTCGTGTACAATGGCTATAAACATACACTTGTGAGAGATTTTATTGATCGTGACAACAAGGTAAACTCTAGACCGGCGTTGGAAATATAGTTCACTTGAACCATAAGTGCTCATACATGGGCAAAGCTTAGAAAGTCGTGCGAAGCCACGGGAAACAGCTAGTGATCTATAAAAAATAACAAACAATAGCATTATGAAGTAAAATAAACGTATTATATGTTATAAAAGTCATTAGGTAAGGTGTTATTATTGAATTAAAATTTGTACAATGGCTATAAACATACACTTGTGAGAGATTTTATTGATCGTGACAACAAGGTAAACTCTAGACCGGCGTTGGAAATATAGTTCACTTGAACCATAAGTGCTCATACATGGGCAAAGCTTAGAAAATCGTGCGAAGCCACGGGAAACAGCTAGTGATGTATAAAAAATAACAAACAATAGTATTACGAAGTAAAATAAACGTATTATATGTTATAAAAGTCATTAGGTAAGGTGTTATTATTGAATTAAAATTTATTCATGTCATCAATTACAACGTGTTCTAAGTAAAATTGAGTAATTAAACAATTTCTGTTGGGATTATAAAAGTACTGACATTTATAATTCATATTTAGTTACAGATCGAAAAAAAGTCAAAGCAAATTAAGTCTATTCTTATAGAGCTATATTCTAATTAGGAGAACTATTGAAATGAGTAAATAACACCTGGATTAGCAAACGCGACAGCTACGCTCATCAGTGCCAATTAAATGTTGGATTCTATGAATTTACAACTTCTGGTGACTAATTATACTGAAAGGTGCAACTCTGAATACTAGCAATAAAGTTTTGTTTTTATTGTTAAGATATTCTTTTACTTAGTAAAACGCTTTACATGCTGTATACAAGCCTCTTTACAGGTGTTGTTATTTTTACAGCAAGTAGGAATAACTATGTCTGATATACAAGATCATTCTTTGTTTTGGAATTTATATTTGTAGTTTTACGTACTCTAAATTTGAGTATAGCCCACATTTTTACATATCTAGTAAATATTTCTTTTTCATCTTGAATTTTTCCATCAGCTTTTAAAGTTAATCGAAGCCTAGCTATTTAAATCGGCATCAATCGAAAAAAGTTGAAAGCTATAGCCATATCTCGATTCAGTGCTTTCGAGTGTGCGATCCAGCTTTTCTAATGTTCCAGAGAAAAAATGTGTATAAATTTGTTTTAGTTTCTACAGAAAAATAATTCTTTAAGTCTTAAATAAAATGGTTTCATGAAGTCTTAATGCACCACTAAGACCATGTTTCAGTTTATCAACTCCGTCCTTACTTCTATATGTAACAAAATGGTTCCCACCGGAATATTTTTTTACATATTGGATCATACATGCGTCTTGTTAGGTAACCTTGAGCGTTACGGTTTGTGTGGTCCTGCCCTGACTGGTCCATATTTGGAAGAACGCAAGTGAGGGAGCTCATAAGAAATACAAATTAATTAAAAATAAATATTAATTAATAATTAATAAGAAATAAATTCGTCATACACTAGAATATTCAATCCTGAAGTCCCTCTGGGCTTCATTCTTGGTCCAATATCTTTATTATTTCCCAGAATATGAGTAATTTTGTGATATATAGTATAAGATCTTTTTCTGTTGTTAAAAATAAAGTTGTAGTTTTACTTATTCAAAATTAGATACAACACAAGAAAACGAGAACTAGAAGACTCGTACATAATTAAAACTTCTAAAAAAACAGATACTAAATATCATATTGTACAATTCTTAACTTTTTGCGTTGTTAATTGGAAATGTAGCTTTATGTAACTGCATATAGTTAACTATCACTTTACACAGAAATATTATCGTTTGAATGCCGAAACGCTGTAGCTTTTTCTGTGTTTCAATATATACATTATAATTAAAAAAAAACAATCATGTAAAGCTCGTTACCTTCTCTGATCAGCAAAACAATGTAGATTTATTGTTATTTCTTAACTATACACTTTCAAACATGGCTAACGGCTGTGTTGGTTAAACGCTCGTATGTATTCCAAACACCACCTCTAACACACGTTATTCTGAATTTCCTAAATTGAGATTGACTGCTATTGTTCTGTAGAAACCACAAGATTTCTTTTTAAAATAGCTCATTGTGGCTTTTTATACATATTACCATAATATGAATTAGTGATAAAACCATCTTCTTCCATAAATGGAATTTAGTATTTTATGTATAACTTTCTACATTGTACACATTTGACATAAGGTTCAATATTCCATATTGAAAATTAATTTTTGGCCTGGTCCTAGCCAATTTATGTATTACATTATTTGGAAATCCAGTTAGAACACTCAATATTTTTTACTTTAGAAATGGTTACGTTTTATATATAACATATTTTTGTCCGAATCTCTGTTTTGCCAAAACTCTACTTATTGTTATTTATGATAATTTTACTTGCTACCATTCAAAATCTGAACTTAAATTTATAGATTTAAAGGTTTTGTATTAAATCTGGATTTTTCCAGACTAGTTTTGAAAATGACACAGACCAATACGTTGATCAATCGTCATTTATCCAGCTTTGATATTATGTATTAAAAATATTCCGAATGGTTTGTAATTGTGAGTGAAGAAATTGTGCACATACCAATAAGATGTTTAATCTGTAGAACACTAAGAAATTTTGACTAACCTGAACATCTCATTACAAACTAAGCTAAACAAATATTATACTTGAACCTGCGTTGTTGTTTCATAATACTAAAGGTTAAAGAGCTAGAGTATTGTGTTATGTTGTATGATGAAAATTGGGATGGACGAAGCATGTCTCTTATATCGAAGTTAAAAATATTTACTAATCCACTTTATTGCTCGTCTTTTAAATATTTTATAGATTTTAAATAAACTTTGCAAAAACCTAGATTCTTGAAATTTTGACATACCTCAGTACTGGATAACAATACGGTGATATGATTTTTACTGCTTTACATAGTAAACACTGATTTATAGAGTCGTTTGCATATTCCTAGGCTTTTTTTACCTATATCTTAATGCGATTTTTATTTGTTTTCATGCTTTGAAGACGTAATTGACATAGGTTTATAACTGCTTATGTACAGGACTTTTACAAGGAAATGAAAGTTATCAATTAATTGTAAAATCTAGAGTTGTACCCCTAAAACGTATTAATATATTAACAATTAGCTATCAAGAGATTTCATTGCATGATCATCTCTACCACCAGATGCTTTTGTGAGTATAAACGATAGCTTTCTAATGAGTTAACTTGGAGGGTTGAAATTTGGTTTGAAGCTCCATTTCTAGTACTTCTCTACGTAAATTTAAAAGTAGTAAACATCTGTTTATTAGGAGTTATTTTACTGTACAAATACTATTTTTCGGACAGCCAACCGATCTAGGGCTCGTGAGTTTTGGAATAATTAAAGCCTTTCCAGAAGATTGCTTTGCGAAGATGATGATAATTCCAAATTGCTATAGAAATTGTCTCAAAATAATTCATTTCGACCAAAGAAGGAGGTAAGAACTGTAACAAGTAACAATGTACTAAAATGATACAGTTTTGAGCTTGCTCTGCCATGATGCGGTTTCACATTACAGTACTGTAAAATATACTTATAAAAAAACGACTATAGTGACGTGGACACGTTTTAGGGGCATGGGTGTTACCTCTGTACGGAGTGTGGGGGAGTACCTATCTGAAATATATAAATACAATCGTTTACGAATTCCAGTACTATACGCGTTGATCATTACTAATTTTTTTGTTTTACGCGAATACAAATTACAATGCATAGTTACAAAGTTTGAATACAATTAATATCTACCTAATTTTTAATTACAATAAGAAATTGTGTTTAAAATATGGAGATGCACTTATGGATTGTCGAGATGAATCGCCAATGATATCTTACTTGATCAATTTATTCAGCCATATTTTCGCACTTGTGAGTGCTTTTATATCATTCTCTTTTTACTAATGTACTTTCTTATTCCTTTGATCACTTCCAGCCTTTTATATAAAGTTCTTATATCCCATCTTACTTAGTTTGCATTAATATTATATTATTGTCTTCATTATTTCTAACATGGGAAATTGGAAATAGGATATGGAGCACACACACACACACACACACACACACACACACACACACACACACACACACACACACACACACACACACACACACACACACACACACACACACACACACACACACACACACACACACACACACACACACACACACACACACACAAATAAATTACGATTGAATTATTTTGTATTTGACCGTTTCTGTCACATAAGTTTCCGTTACTGTTTAAAAACAAAACTAACATATGATCGGAAGACCAAATAAATGGCAAACGACTTTTACTTATATTAATTAAATATGTATAAATGCTCATAGCCAAATTTAATTTCAATAAACATTGAATCAGAGAAAGTACTTGCTCTCCCGGGATTCGACCCCGGATCTCTCATTTGCCTGCTGAGTGCGCTACCTTACATCACAGTCCTTACTTTTCACGATTCAATTATTTTGTATTTGGCCCTTTCTGGCGCATATGTGTTTATTAACCAAACTAACATATGATCCGAAAGCAAAATACCTGGAACGTCTATTATTTACATGAATTAAATTTGTATAAATGGCCGCATTTAATTTCCTTCGTATTAATTTCATTTCAATAAAATTAAACATGTTTTTGTGTATTGTTTCATGTAATCTTCAGGCGTATCAGTTATATATAAATAAGAATATCATCTTATGAAAGAATAGTAATCTCTAAAACAGGAAAGCCCTCGCCACTATTCCCCCAAATTTCGGATAACTCACAAACTTGGAATTTGAAACAATCATGTTTCGTGACTTAAATATTAAAACTAAAGAATTTGAATAAATATCAAACACATAAGGGTTATTGGAACTCGTAGAAAAACTCGACGTGTTAGAAATATGAAAGGTTTGTCTTTAACGGCTAGTTTAAGTGTATCAAGTTAGCAACAATATAATGTAAGAAATTATGACCTGTTGGGTCCTTCATAAATAAAATTATAGAATTATTTAGCAGTTACATATTTTTTTCATTTAGTTCAATTCTAATTTTTTATTATTATTTAAGCTAAAAGCAAAATTATTTATATTTTGAAGAAATAAACGGAAGAGGGAAATTTGTGTATAATATTCTACTTTATTAATAAAGCTTGCTAATTTTTGTAATTTATTATAATTATAATTATACTTTTATAATAAAAAAATTATCCTAAAACCTTAAAATTATATTAAAATATTAAACGTTCACAAAGTATTTATTTGATATATTACAAAAATTAATCTGGTAAAATATGGTAACATAAATTATTGGTTTTGAGATGAAAATAAAATGAGAGTAGGTTTAACGGACTAATGACTAAAGTTAGTATTAATGACTAAAGTACAGGAAATCAAGGCTTATAGGCAATCATATTAAAGAGTACTAATAGAATTCGACAAGAGAGCTAATTCGTAAAGCGGAGAGAGAGGTAACAACCAATTCTAACACCACAGTTTTAATTAATGGAAAAGGTTACTGTTGTGTTTTCAACGAATTGTTTGTCATGCTAATCAAAACAATCGAACTTCATCAGTTAATTGAAGTCTCCTATTACCAGTCGACTGTTCATTTTTTGAAACTAATAAAAGCAATGTTTAAAATCGTGTAATGTGTTGTTTTAAAATATTCTTTTAATTTGTAGTATATATTTAGGAGGCAATATCGAGGAAAAACATTAATGCTTACGAAATATATAAAAAGTGCAAATATGTATTCATATACGTTAAAATACTATATATTACTTAAAATGCGGGGTCTAAACATTGTCGGAATAGTGTCCATGATTCAACAGCGTTCGGAATTGTAATAAAAATCTTGTATTTGATGGAAATATTTAGGTAACACTATTTTTATGATAACTGTATCACAGGCTCCTCTCTGATTTTTAAAGATGTTATCTTAATAAGCAGCTTTAATTAAGAACTACATCAGCAGTCGTGTCGTAGCCTGGAAACATCCTAACTGCGGGTTTCTAGGCTATATCAGCAGTAGTGTTGTAGCCTAGAAATATCAAAGTGCGGGTTTCTCACTAACTAGTTGACACTGAGTGTTATAGAACAGCAATGTGATATAAAGTTTATCCGGTTCAGAAATCCAGGCTAGGGCAGTCGTGATTGCAATGAACCGGAAGAGACGGTCTACACAACAAGCTCGTTGGATCTATTGTCTTTCCCAATAAATTTATTGTGTTGTTTTTGCTGGAATTGAGTATCTAGATACAATCCTATAAAAATTATTAAAAGCACATTCATAAGCAGAAAACTCAATTGAGACTAATGATAAAGAGATAATTTATATTAAAGTAAATTATAATGATTTTATACATATAACGAATAGATTCAGAAATTTCTCTAGTAATCTTGTTAGTAAATAGATTAAAATTAGAGTTGGTAATTTCATTTGTTATATGACATCGATTACATTAATCCAACTAAAACTAAAATCAAATAACTAACAACATAGATGCAGATGAAAGCAATATGATACATTATTTACATCTATATTGGTTTAATACAGACAGAAAACCTCATACAAACAGAATAAACCATTTTTCGTATTTAATAAAAGGGTAAATATTAATTATTAATAAATTATGTACGTATTCTTGAGTATTCATAGATGTTTCCAAATAAATGCTTTGGAAATTTTATAACGAGATAACAATTACATTTATTTTCAACATTTTAGTATATTTATCATAAAAAAATATCTTATTTCTTAACATAAACTAAATTTCAATCAGCCTAATATTTTACATTTTGTATATCATATACTGTACTTCAGACAATGTATACAGTATATAAATTTCCCTGCTCCAATTGCTCCTTCACACAGACTTAGTATCTTGTGAATTACGGATAATGGTAAATGCACTAGTGTGACAACGCTTGGATTGGTGAGGTTTCAGAATACTTCAGAGCAAAGGCTGACCGGAATTAACATAAGTAAATTTTTAAAATGTAAGTAATCATAAATTTAACAATATATTAATAACTCTTTTTAGTTTAATCATAAGTCACCGAGTTGCACTAAATCCTCTTCGTAAAATTTATAGAACTGGCGTTTTTACTCGGTACACTTGTTCATTTTACACTAACTGAACAGAGGAGTGGTTTTATTGAAAACAATACACTAATAGTAACCGTTTACATCTACTAAAATTCTGCTTAATTTACTTTACTAAAACTACTCACACGAAATGTATTTAAGTCTGATCTTATTATTAAAGCAACCGGAAGATAAAGATATGTTTTACCGTTTGATAGTTGCCAGTCCACGTTTATAGCGGCAGCACTGTGATAAAGATGACATTTAGTCCGTTGGGTAGAGGATAATAACCTTAATCTCCCTAACAGCTCGTGTTAGGATTTGAACGGTCACTTGTATTAAAAGCATCATATTTCCTGAAAACAATCAATCATCTTTATGTACAGTAACATTAACAAAAATTGACGCCAATGAGTCAAAAATTATTATACAATCAGTACAAACAATTAAGAATATGTGAAGTACAAATTACAATGTTGAAATTATTTCTCTTTACTGATGTGTAGCGTCAAAGAATTCTTTCAATGAATAGAACGGTCTTGTCTTGAGCCAGTTGTGAAGTCCTGTTGTTAGTAGTTTCCCTCTGAGTGCTTTTAAAGATGTGGCAGATTCATTGTTATAACTTGAATCCGATCTAACTTGGTTTCTTTGGAACTGGGCTGTGCGATGAGATGGAAGGGAGAAGTCGGTGGCACATCGGGTGTTGTAGGAATGGATGTTTTCATACCTCTTGTATGCAAGTCCCGATTTCTTGTTTGAGGTATGACAGTTTGAATGTAGAGAGCCATAACTGTTAATATTTCAAGAAATTTGAAAGCATTCCTGCAGCTGTCAAGTGGTTGCAAGTTCGATTAAAACTCGAACGGATTTTTTTCTGCAGTACCAAAATAATATTAAGATTACTCTCAGAAGTCCCTCCCCAAACAGCTATACCATAGCGGATGAGGTAAACATATGTCAAAGCATATAACGTTGCCAATGTTTTTAATGGTACTTTTTGAGTAGATATAATTCAACTCGCCTTCGGCTCGCTGGGGGCTACGCCCCCATAGGCCCCCAAAGTAAACGCTTGCAAATTCGGGGATAAGCGGAATTCGGTGACTGGTTAAGTCCGGACATTAAGTAAATGACAAGGGATTAAAAAATGACCTTTTTCATAGATTTTTTTTCCGGATTCGTAAAACTTTTGACTTTGAGGGCATTTTTGCGGTTAAACCGTTAGAGATACGACAAAAAGTGACTGGACCTTTCTTGTTGGAAATTTAATTTTGTCTTTCGATTGTGCCCTCAGATCTGATCTACGACCTATGGTTTAGCCAGAAATGAGCTCGGGAGAAAAGTCTGCAACGGGTCAGCTATCATTGAATTGTTTAGTATAAACATAATAAAAACCGACCTCAAGGCAGTATTTTAAGTCGAACAGGGGGTTTAATATCACCAGGAGAGACTATCTAGTCAAGGCGAGAAATTCCCTGGGTGGGTGATTAATGTTAAGGAGGTTAAGACAAGAGGGGGTTTAATTTCGTCAGGATATTGTCTGGTCATATGAACAAATTCCCAGGGGGGGTTAACGTTACCGGGGGATAAGTCTCCAGGGGGTTATCTGGTCATACCAGGATCTTCCCAGGGGGGGGGGGTTAAGAGATTTGGTGACTGGTAAAATTCGGACATGAGGTCATGGCAGGAAATTCCCTGGGGGGGTTTAATGTTACCAGGGGGGTTAACACATCAGGGGGTTGAAATGTACAGGAGGTTATCAGGTCATACCAGGAAATCCCCCGGGGGGGGGGTTAATATTATACCGGGGGTTAATGACACACTTGGGCCTTTTTTAGAGGGTATTGTGTCTGTGAACATAATAAATATTCCTCTGTCCTATCTACTATTGACGCTTAGCTAACGCTCAGCCAACTCCGAAGTCACTGAACCTTTTCTGTAGATCACGTGATTTCCTAAAATCCCGTTTAAAATTTGTTTTGAGTTACGACCAAACCGTTTAGCCGCTATCAAGCCCGGAATGTAAATTTTTAGGCGAAAATGTCCAATATTTTCACTTAATCGCGTTTTTGCGGTCAAACTAAGGGAAATATAGTAAAAAGTCACTGGACCTTTTTTGTAGGTCATCTTATTTCCTAAAATAAATACGTTAGTCTTATTTTGACCTCCGACCAATGGTTTCGCCGCTATCGACCCCAAAAACAAAAGTTTCGCGTAAAAGTTACAACAAAATTGTACATAATCACGTTTTTCGGCCAAACCAATCGAGATAGGGCAAAAGATTATGGACCTTTTCTGTAGATCGCGCAATTTGCTAATTTGATGGGTCAATCAGATTTGAGCTAACGACCAACGGTTCGGCCGCTATCGGGCTTGAAACATTATTTTTATCGAAAAAATCTCTGGAATTTCAAATGTTCGAGCGTTTTTGTCGCTTAACCATGGAAGATAGAGCAAAAAGTCATTAGACCTTTTTTGTAGTTCACTTCATTCCTGACTATGAATTTTTCCGTCAGATCCGAGCTAGCTCCAACGGTTCGCCCGCTATCGGGCTTACAAAAAAATGCCTGCAGGGGTGAAGAAACGCGCGATTTTTTGGGAATTTTTTTGAGGGGTTGAAAATGAAAAATTCTCACTTTTCGGGATTTTCCTGGTGGTTACACGTGGAAAGCTATCTGTGTACCAAATTTCAAGTCTCTAACTCATCTGGAAGTAGGTTAGAATTAGTATACGTGAGTGAGTGAGTCAGTCAGTTACACATGCGGTTGTATATATATTAGACTATTGGATTCATACATTGGACATTGGACATACGAGAGTAGTGCATGGTGTGTCAAAATAACCCACTTCTACTAAGAGCAGTAATGAACTTTATAAGTAAGTATATTTATAAGTAAATATTTAAAACCCTCTGAAGACACCAACATACACTTAGAAATCATGATACAGCAACTTCAGAAACTCTTTCTGTGTTGATAACTGTGTAAAACAAGTTTCAGAGCCTTCAAAATTTGAAACAGTTTATTGAATTTAGTGAAGTGGAGTTTGGTTTCTAAGTGTGATTGGGATGAAAGGGCCTGAGAAGGAATTAAAAAGAGAAGGAGTAAAATATCCACGAAGTAGTTGAAAGATATTCATCTTTTAGTAAACCTAAAAAAACCAAGAAGTTTGTCGGGAATGGAAATAAAGGTGAAGATCAATGATTCATACTTTTTTGCCACGCCTAAAAAGACGTAGAAGCCGCATCAATATGTAATAGAAAAGAATATGTAGATTCCCTTTTAGAGTTCTACTTATACAAGCGAAACATCGTGTAGAACCACTCAAAGCAATAACAATCTCCTGAATGGAACTTATGGCTTCTAAAAGACTCATAAATACAGTACAAAAATAGATACTCCAGATAATAATAATTATTTTTGGAGATTTATAACAATAGAGAGTCTTTGTCTGGAATCGCGTAAATAAGAAGACTTACTGTTAAATAAATTTGATATCGCGTACCTGGAGATCTAAATCCGACTGACTTGACTAGTCGAAGTCTTCAGGGTTTGATGAGTTAATTGAGGGAAAACTACTATATTATTCATGGCAAAAAAAAATCAGAAATAGCCTCCATAAATGTTTTGTGTAGACGTCATGGGTCCAAATAATTCAAACTAACGATCCTGTGTTAATGCTTTTGTCTTAGAATAACCGGAATCGATTTTTATGGCTCTTTACATGTACGAAATAAAAGAAAAGTATTGATATATTTATACACTTGTACTAGGTACCGAGCAGCCCGCTTGGAGCTCGATCCTTCTTTGTCCTCTGGTGAATTTATTCAGACTTTACATTTACATAGGTTCATAGAAGAGGAAGGCCACCAAAAATCCATACCAACAACGCCACCACGTTTTATCACTGAAAATCCACTCCAGAAAATCTTGCAGAAAGATTGCAATAAAATTTCAAGATACTGTCAAGTAGAGAAACTTTAGTGTCATTTTAGCTAGCTCTCCAGCCTGGTGTCGGTGATGGAAGCGATTTATTCGAATAGTAAACTCAATGCTAAAAAGTGCTGTTGGTAGATTATTACAAGAAGAACTTGTAACTATTCTTCGTGACTGCAAATATTTAATTAACGCGAGACTGTTAACTTACGTCTCAGAGAGTCTGACAGATCTTATGCCCATCACCCCCCAGACATTGGAAGGAAATAGGGGTTCCAGATCTGGATGTGAATGATAGTGTAGAAGAGGAATAAAATAGTGTCAAAAGATCAGAGAAGGTATCATAAATAGCATTCGCAACGCATACTTAGGACGGTTGATTTTGCAAGCAAACACAGAAAGTAGAGAGGTAGAGTTAAATTAAATTATATGGATTGGAAATGAAAATTCTAAGATGATTGACTGACCACAACTAAAGATTGAAAGTAAGATAAGCGCAAGAGATCCAAAATCAGTTTTAAAGTAAAAAAAGGCACAGTTTAATCATAAGACTGATTCAAAGGTTGTTCCTATTCAATGTTTTTGCCACAAAAGATAAAAATAAAAATAAACTGAACAATAAAACCAAAGAGAATTCTAAGGAAGTTAATCCTAGAAGTTTAACATCTAAAACTAAACTTACCAAGAAGATTCTTAATAATTCTTTTTACTTGCAATAATTCTGGACTTAAGTTTGAAGATTAGTTTATTCTTTCCCTACTTACGTAAAAACTAAGCTGTAAGCTGGTTTTATTTGTAAAATGGTGCCTTAAGTAAACTTATATAAATTTACTTCAGGACTATTATTACTACACCAACCATTTTGTGAGTCTCCATAGTTATTGCTCCACAAATCCTGAAACAAAGCTATTTTTAAAAAATTAATCTTTCAAAATTACCGTTTAGTAATCATAATAATTTGAATGTTGATAATTATCATAATTGAATAATTTATAATTATTTCCTGAATGAGGACATATTAAAAAATCAAAATGAATTTTAAAACATTTTTAAAACATTACACTGTTTTTATTTTCATCAGTTTGTAGTATGTTACTTGTAAACATATTAGTGTGAATAGGTAAAAATTACTAATAGGTGAAGATAATTATAATCTATTGAAACCCAATCAAGAAGTTTGATTGATTCCATATCTAATTTAATCAGTATCGAAATTATTAATGTACCTAAATAAGCTATTTTATCAATAGCTTAGACTCGTAAAATTTTAAAAGCGGGATAATTAATCACAGTGCTATCACTTTATCGTCAGGGTTTCCATGTTCCTTGCAATATTTTTTCCAAAGTCTCGTGATTTAGCTTATTACAGAAGAATTGGACTGTATTGAAATAAATATATGATTAAAATCACATACATTCAAGTTCGTTATATACTAAGAGAAATAATAACCATATTTCTCTTGATATATTGCTATTGTAAATTGAGCACAGGATTAAATATAGAATAGCATCAAATATGATCAGGCGAATAGAAGTAATTTATTAAGCTATTTACCTGTGTACCTAGTTATTAAATTAAGTTTGAAAATATTTAAGATAAAAATCACATATGTTATATATTTAATAATGCGTTTGGATAGAGGGTGACAGTGGTATGGACTTTTTAACCCCAAAATTATGGAAATACTACAATGTGGTGTATATTTTAGTGAACATATCTATATGCACAAAACCGTATGCAGTGATTTTATGGGCTTCATTAATGGGTAAAGTGTGAATTAAAATAATACAGTTTTAAAAATAATTTAAAGTGAAATACGAGTATTAGCTAAATGTTAATACAAAAGGCTTAATCTCAGTATTTATTACTTCGTTAGAAACACACATCGCTCAGCTGGTGAATAAAATATACTGATGTATGATGTATATTAATAGCATATATACACCTCCTTGAAAATCAAACAAAAGATACATACAACACAATTTTTAATCCTTCCAGAATCAATCCAACCTAGAAATAATTAGGTTTTAAAACACTTTGCATAGTATTGGTAGTATAGAAGTTCAGGCCCAACTACAGTGACAAAGTTTGTGGTTGCTCTGTCGTGATACAGTTTCGCATTGTATGCTAGTAAATACCAGACACCAACTTCACCGATGTGAGCAAGTTGTGAGGGCAGAGCTGTTACCTCTGTACAGTGTGTGGGCAGGATGTTTCTGTAACATAGAAAATGAAAATGATTACTGTTTCCGGTACACTACGTGACCATGGTCATAATCACTCATTTCTTTGTTTCTGCATGACTGTACACATTAATATCCAGTGAATAATTTATAACTGATAATTGTTATATCTTTAAATAATCTAAAATTTAAACATGAAGCACTTGCACTAAACTTTCTCTGAGATTCGTCGTTATTATTGCAGTACTCGGCGAACTGTAGAATAATTTGTAAAGTTTGGAAAACCTACATCAACAAGACGACGGTAAAAATGTTATTTTATATATCCATCCTCACGAATCTATTTTCTAATTTTTTAATTTTTTATACTTCCCGGGTGATTTTTGTGCATTAATACTCGGCCTGCATAATAGCTTAAACATTTTAGAGAAATTTTAATTTGATCTGTTCGATAAGTAAAACATTACACACTGATTTTAGTGTACGTAACATTAAAAATAACAGATAAAGACATAGACATATCATTTAAATTCCCTAAAACTGTATAAATTACATATTGTATTAAAATAATCAAACCATTCACTTTGATTGTTTTTTGCCGTTAATCAACAGTCCTAGTTTTGAAACGATGGCCGTTGAACCTTTATGCGTTTAAAATTCTTATTAATTTTACAACTTTAGAAATTCAATAGAATAAACAATCATGACAGCGACAGGTCATATCTGCTTTATAACTGCGTTATGACTCTTGTTTACGATTCTCACAGACCTTATTCGTTGTTTCATAAAAGGAAAGTGAGACTTTATGAATTCTGCTTTTAAATAAAATACTATGTTGAATAGCAATTTTCACGCACTTGTTTAGCACTCAAATTAGGAGTAACAGTCAGTTATTTACTAATACTTTTAATATACATGATAATAATACCATTACAAAATTGATATAATTATGGATATTTATTACTATATACGTTCCCACTGCATACTATATACTATCGTAATATCCATATAATGAAATACATATTAGAATAAAAAGTTTCACAAAAAAGGAAATTTAGTGGAATTTATAAGTTTAAACTATAATACATTCTTGAAGCTTATTGCAAATTATATATTAATTTAAACCAACTCTCCAATAGTATAAGTTTTTATTTTTGTGATGCCTTTCGTACTCAATGAGAACATCTTCGGACCCCCACAACTGAATAAAAGTAATAATAACATAAACAATTTTGCACTAAATAAAAACATATGTCATTAAAAATACAAAGAGATAATATTCTATGACATGACAGTATGTTATATGTATATATATATAAAATAAAGTTGATATTTAGTTAGATTAAATATTCGCCGTTACTTTATTTAATCTAACTCATTGAGTACGAAAGGCCTCTCAAAAATAAAAACTTATATTATTGGAGAGTTTGTTTAAATTAATATTAAACAAACTATAATGTTAAATTAGTTTGGTTAACAAGCAATATATTATATTAAAACATATCTTAAAATGTGGAGATTATAATTGTATTTGGATACCTACCTTTCGATAGCTGAAGAATCTACGATTTCTACTACATTACTTAGAGGGTCTTATTTCAAACGTTTTCATTAAATACTACTACGTGTATTGCTAACTTTCAATTACTTGCATGTAGTGAATTTTAGTTGCAAACCGTAAAATACGTAAACTAATTCTTTTAATGGCATGGATCGTTAAATAATTGGGAATTCATTCCTTTGATTTCGAAACTTATAAAGGAATTTATTTGGATTTTATTTCATCCAACCATTTTACACTAATTGAACCTCGTGGGCAAACCTCATTATATTAAGAGGCAAAAGAAAATATAAATAAACTAATCCATCATGAACTTCTGAGAATTCTTATAAATCTAACAAGATAGGGGCGGTAAAATATTCTGTTTCATCGAGCAAACAATCTATCCTATTTAGCAAGACGTTACCATATTTCTTTTAATGTTTAAAGGAAATAATGTATGTTCACGTCTTTATTTAGAAACTCATAAATGGTATAAATTAAAATTTCTTTGAAATATTCAGAATACCAATCCACACGGAAAATAAATTAATCATGTTTGATCAATAATAATTCTAATTAGTTTAGCAGAAACAGTATTCTGCAGTAATAAAATTATTTAAACTTGGGCCCCGAAAAATCATCAATTGAGGCTTCTTAGTACTGAGAGTTAGTATTGTTACATAAAGTAAGATCATTAGTGTAAGTGGAGTAAACCCTTACATTCCTGTATCCCTCAAGATGTCTCTTTGTTGCCTGGAGCATTCACATTTCAAAATAATATATTTAATAAAATAAAATATCATACAAATGTATCGAACCTTTCATTTTCAAATGTTAATCTACAAAATGTTTGTGGTTTAGTTGAAAAAGGTAATGGGAAGAAACCAAATTTTCAGTATATGAAACTGTAAATTATTTAGATTTAAAATAAATCAATTATAACCTAAAGTATGTATCTAACGTCATTATAACCATAATATATTAATTCGTAATTGGTTGACAAGTGGAGACGTTGCAATTGGGGCGTGAGAGATGGTTTAGTACCCCAACGTATGTACTCTACAGTATTTCGGAATTTAAATTATACAGTATGTCTATATCTTTATCTGTCAAAGGACAAAAATACCCTTTGAAGGAATAAAAAAAAAACTTTTAAGTAAATAAATTTGTGAGGAGGAAGATTTTTCAAAATTTAAAAATATTCTCCAGATTCACCGAGTACTATCATAGTAGTGATGACTCTCAGCGAAAATGTAATAAATGTGCATCATATTTAATGTTTAGTTTATTTAAACAGTACATTAACTCTCAGTTATTATTATTTACTGAATACTAATGTGTAAAGTCATACAGAAACAAAAAAGTGGGTGATGATGGCTACGTAGTGTACCGGAAACAGTAACCATTTTAATTTTCTATGTTACAGAAACATCCTGCCCACACAATGAGTACAGAGGTAACAGCTGTGCCCCCACAACTTGCTCACATCGGTGAAGTTGGTGTTTGGTATTTTACTATCATACAATGCGAAACTGTATCACGACAGAGCAACCACAAACTTTGTCACTGTAGTTGGGCCTGAACTCCTATACCACCAATACTATGCAAAGTTTTTAAAACCTAATTATTTCTAGGTTGGATTGATTCTGGAAGGATTTAAAAGTTGTGTTGTATGTATCTTTAGTTTAATTTCGAAGTAGGTGTACATATCTTATCAATATATATATCATACATAAATATATTTGATCAACCAGTCTACCAATATATGTTACTAATATCGTCATTAAAAAAACTAAGATTATGCTTTATAAGGAATACATTTAACTGATATTAACCATTATTTATTTTATTAAAATTTAACCTGAATTGTTTTTTAAACACACTTTGCCTAGGAATGAAACAAAAAACAATTTAATTTTGTAAAATAATCTTCACTGAAATATCTTATACAACAGTGTAGTTAAAACTGCCATAATTGTTTGCGCAAAAAGTCTATACCACTGCCACTTTCTTATCAAATGTATTACTAAATATACGACATATATGATATTTATTTGAAATATTCTCTAACTTAGTTTAATAACCAGGTATGTAAATAAGATGCTTGATATATTACTTCTGCCCCCCTGGTCATATTTGATTGAATTCTTTATTTAATCTTGTGTTCAACTTGCAAAAGTAATATATAAAAATTCGTTATAGTTGAATTGTTACTATTAGCGTATAACGAACTCAAATGTATGTAATTGTAATCATAGCTGTGTTTTATTGTTGTTTTTAAGGTGATTTTAGGTATCTAGATTTATTATCTTATAAACATCTTTGAAATATATCGAATTTATAAGAATATAAATGTGCCTTTTATGCATACACCAGGAATAGGTATTTAAAATTCGAATTTTTATCTTATAAAAAAGTTATTTAATTTGATTCCTAAAACATATATTGTTCAAGCTGTTATTCTCAATCCACTAATCAACTTAATCAGCTAATTGCTTATAACGATTAGATGCTATCTCACACTTTTTACATACGTGCAATGGAAATTCAGATGTATTTAAGGCTGTCTTTACTACACATTTAAATAGTTTCTACTCTCATTTACCTATGCTACTTCTTATAGTTTTTGGATGCAGCTGTGTAGGTTAACAAATGTTATGTTTTAGCATGTATTTTCTATAAAAGCAAAATATTGTACAATAATATTAATTAACAGGATACAATCGCAAAGATTGGGTCAGAGGAAAAAAGTGATCAAGAGGCAAATTTAAACGTTTTTGAAATGGTATTTTGAACATGATTAATGGCGATGACTGTGAAGCTAAAGTTAATAACTACCCATAATCATATTCACAAATTGTATTGGCTGTGGATTTAAATGGCTACATCTACTACAATAGTATTCTTCAGATTCCTACAGAACTCATATTTATTTCAAAATTGTGTAATTATGTACCAATCAGCTAGATTACAACACTATAGAAAAGAAAATATAGGAAGAAACTTAGAAACTCCGATGATAAAGTGATGGCGCTGTAATTAATTATCCCGCTTTTGAGAAGATATGAACATTGACGAGTCAGCGGTATTGATGAAATATTGAGGTACAGTAATAAATTAGATACGGAATCAGTCAAACTTCTTTTGTGAGTTTCAATAGATTATAAGTATCTTCATTTGTTTTTGTAATTTTTATCCATTCATACTAATATGTTTACAAGTAACGTACTACATACATTCTGATGAAAATAAAAACAAAGTCTAAGATATTATAAATTATTCATGTATGGTAATTATCCGAATTCAAATTATTATAACTATCAAACGGTAAAGTTCAAATATGATTTTTATAAAATTAACTTTGTCTAAGAATTTATGGAAAACAATAATTGAGTTTTAGCAAAATGGTTAATGTATTAATTATTACAGTCATAATGCAAATTTGTATTAGTTGGATTACAAATGAAACCAACTTAAAAATTAGTTTGTTTTTTAAACAAGTAGGAAAAGATTATACTATACTAATCTTTAAACTTAAGTCCATGAATTATTGAAATAATACCTGTTATTAAATCATTGTCTTGGTAGGTTTTTTGAACTTCCATTTGAGCTTTTCGGAGTTAAAATTCTAGTATTAACTTCTTTAGAACTCTCTTCAGTTTTATTTTCCACTTCATTTTTATTTTCTCCTTCTGTGGAAAAAAATTAAAGAGCAAAAAGTCTTTGAACTGTGTTCATGGTTACTAATGTGGCTGCTTTGAATTTTAAAAGTTTTGATTTTCCATCTTCTGCATTTATCTTACTTTCAAACTTTAGTTGTGCCCAGTTAATCCTCTTAGATTTTCACGAATTTCCAGTCCATACAATTTCATTTAATTATACTTTTCTACTTCCTGTTTCAATTTGAAAAATTAAATATCCTAAGTATTTATTGTTGTAACTATTTCTTATATCAACTCCGATCGTTTGGTAGTATTTTATTCTTTTCTGCAGTAACTTATTATCACTCACATCCATTTATCCCATTTATATCATTCGTATTGAATCCTTATATTTCCAATGTTTTCAGTGATTGGCATAAGATCTGTTGGATTCTATAAGACGGAAGCTATAGGTCTAGCGTTAATTACAGAATTGCAGTCATAAAGAATAGCTTAAAGTTCTTCTTGTGATACTGAAATTCTACCAAGAGCTCTTTTTAGCAGCTGTTTAAAATGTCAATAAATATGTCCATCATCCAGGCCTCCAGGCTGGAGAGGTGTACTAAAGTGACACTATTTCCTCTCCTTGACATTATCTTAAAATCTTATTACAGTTTATCTGGAATGCATTTTCAGTGCTTAAAGACTTGGTGGCGTTGTCACTATGGATTTTTGCTGGCTTTTCTCTTCTAGCAATACGTAAAGTCTAAATAAAGTTACCAGTGGACAAGTTGGTGCGAGCTCCAAACGGGCTGCTCTGTACCCCGCAAACGTGCTTAAATATATCAATACTTTTTTTGTCGTACATATAAAGGACCATAAAACTCAATTCCCGTTATTCGAAAACACAAGCATCAAAACTGGATCGATAGTTTGAACGATTCGTACCCAACGTCTACAATTGACACATTTACGGAGGCCATTTCTGATTGTTCTTTGATTATGGATAATAGAATAACTTTCTCTCAAAATAATTAAAGTCTCATCGATGTTCTTATCTTTTTATCCATGAAACAATTGTAAAAATGTCACTTCAATAATAATAATTATTCTCTGGAATATATATTTTGTATTGTATCTAGGAGTCTTGTAGCAGCCATAAGTTTCATTCTGGGGACTGCAATTGCCTTTAGTGGTTCTATACAATATTTTTCTGGTATAAGCTTGTCACTCATGAAACTATATATTATTTTCTACGAGAAATAGCTCCAGCATCTGCGTCTTTGCTGTCGTCGAAAAAGCATAAACCGTTCATTTCTTCAAACTTATTTCTATTACCAACAACCTTCTTGGTATTGTTATGTTTTCTAAAAGATGAATGCCTTTCAATCATTTTATAAATATTTGACTTATCCTTCTCCTACCCCTTTATCCCAATCACACTTAGCAACCTGAACCTACTGCAGCGACAGTTTCCCGACAACGACACAGTTTCCCGTGTAACTGAAATTTATTCTGTATTAAACAAGTATCTTTATTAAACTCTTCATCTTTATCATGGCTCTGCAAACTTGTTACACATTTATAGACATAGAACGCATTCAGAAATTGCTGTTTTATGTTCTTCAGTGGGTTATAAATATGTGCGTGTTAGTGTAACACTGTGCTTACAGTATAAAATGTAGTTGCAATAGGGACTACATAAGCGAGACAAAAGAATCTTTAAACTTAAGAATAATAAAAAAAGAAAACACGGGAAAGAGGTAACAAAAAGTCTATAAGTGCACATCATTGTTGGTCCGAAGATTATCATATGAAGCTAAGATATTACATAGGAAACTTATTTTTCAAAAGGTAATTAATTGAGGCTTCATACATTAAGCTAGCAAACCACTTATTAGTCAGGCATCAGTTGATATTAGTAACCAAATTACTAAATTTGAAAAATGAACTATCAATAAAAACTGAAGTATGAAATATATTTGTAAAAGTAGAAATTTGTAAAAAACCAATGATGAGTCACAATATGGTTTTAAGAAGTTCATCTAGCATGAACTAATAATAAAAAAGGCCCATTCCCGTCCCTCCTTTTTCCCGCAATCTGCCGAGATGATTGTGATTTACTATAGGCCTTTGGTAAGTTATATTTGATTAGCCGGTGAGTGCAGAGCTATGGTGATTTCTATTTTGCAGTTCAGTTTTAATAATTAGTGTTTAATTTTTATTATGTGCGTGTTTTAGAGGTAGTGTGCTTGGAATAGATACATGACATGGCTATCGTGGTTCCTTACTTATGCGTGTCACAACGCTCCCATACGGTTTGTTCAGTGCAACCTAAGTTGTTCACATACATTAGTTTAGTTATTTAACTGAAGAAGTGATCAGATTGCAGATCTTCTAGTGTTACTGATGTATTGTATCACTGAACGATGAAAAACATCCGGAAAAATCCTGTTTCCTTCACAAACCTTCTATCGTAAAAAAAACTTCAAACAAAGGGTTGCAAATATTTACTTAAATGTAAATTAATTTCTGCTCTTAGTAGAAATGGGTTACTTGACACGCCAAAGAGTACTCTCTTATGTATGGAAATCCTCAGATTACCATCGTTTTCAATCCTCAGCAATCCAACGAAAACTCTATTTTCGTTCACCAAACTGATCTGTAAAATGCTTTTCAGATATCAGAAATTAATCAAATCCAATTCATTCTAAATCGTAGTAATAATTAATTCAAGTGAGTTAATTTATTTATCTAACCAACTGACTGAAGCATTCAAAGTAGTGAGTGCCCATTGTCCCAATCCACTTCTTCTATAATATTCTCTTGTAACCACTCATTCAGTAATTCATCATATTTTGCTCTGGGCCTGTACTCTTAAGATGTCTTTAAAAGTTCGAATCTTAAGAATTAAAAATTAAATACCATCCTTGATTTCGCCATTTCGAAATTTCTCTGCAAATATCTGTCAAACTATTGAGACTGCACCTCATAACGTCCTTCATGGATCACCTGTACAGTCTATAAAAAGTTTGAGTGTGTTTCTAATGCTGTTTCATCCTTAATTTTCTTCTCATATGGATTCCAATAGTATCCAGCTCCCATTCACACAGCATGAAATCATGAACATGGATATAGAAGTCATAGAAGTTTTTTCTAGACCTTTCATCTTTCGAGTAACTATCCGGCCAAGATGTGTTTCAATAGCAACTAGACCATAATCGAAACTTCCAGTTAATAATTTAAGCATAAACATCAGCCCCTATCCACACTTTTATTGGGCTTGGATATTTTTCCTTCTCTGTTTTCTTCTGTACTATTTAATTCCAGCATAGCATTAAATATGTCATTGTCTAGTTGCTGAAACTCATTAAATAGGAAAATAAACGTGAATCGTGGTTCATTTACCAAAATAAACTATGCCTTGAATACACAAATGACTGAACAAGATAAAATAAATCTTGTAAAAAAGGATAATTTGGAAGTGTTTCGACAGTACAGTTAATAGCTCATTTCAAGTAGTTTCTATAATCAAACTGTTGAAAATTGAAAATATTCTATGATTTACTTTTTGGAACTAATGAAGTTTTATTATTGATCGGCGATGGATATAATTTTATGAGTAATAACTAGATGAGATTTAAATACATTTCGTGCGAGTAGTTTTTAATAAAGTAGATGAAACAGAATGATGGTAGATCTTCAGGGTTACTAGAGTAAAATTTATAACCACTCCTCAGTTCAGTTTCTGTTAAATCGGAACAAGTCCACCGAGTAAAAATACCTATAAAGTGACGAAGATAGAAGTCAACTCGGTGACTTATGATTGAATTAAAACTAGTTATTCTATAGTGTTAAAGTGTATAATTACTTACAATTTAAAAATACTATGTACATTTCGGTCAGCCACATTCCTGAAGAATTCTAGAATTCCACCAATATAATCACTCTCACACTTTAGTGCATTTAAAAATCCCTAATTAACAAGATATTAAGTCTGTGTAAAGGAAGGAATTGATGCAGAGTAATTTATATACTGTTTAAAAATCTGTTTTGAAGTACAGTATACGATATGGAAAAGAAAACAGATAAGACTGATGTAGAGGAACATTTAAAAAAGTATTCTAACACTACCAATTTTAAGATCATTTACTTATAAAATTGAATTAATTAAAAAAAATAGTGCTCTTTTTCTGATAAATATATAGCAAAATGTTGAAAAGAACCTGTAATGTATTTAATCTGGTTGTAAAATTTCTAAGCTGTCTTTTAGAAATATTATTGAATACTACAGAGTTGTACATAATTTTATTAGTACATTATAATTAAAATTCGCTCTTCTATTTTATATGAGAATGATTCATCTGTTTGAATGGGTTTCCTATAGTGAGCCAATATAAATGTAAATAATTTATTATTTTGTTTTTATCTATGTTAGTTGTGAATTGATATAATTGAGTTTATATAACAAATGTGGATTGAATGTGAAACTACCAGCTCTATTTTTAACAGTCTGTTTACTTGAGCAATTACTGCACCTATTCGTTATAAGTGTAACGTTCGTTATAATTTCCTTTAGTATAAATAATCTCTTTCAGTAGTCTCAATTGAACTTTCAGTCTATAAATTTATTTTTTTATACTTTTTATAGGATTGTATCTAGAAACTCAACTCCAGCAAAAACAACAAAATACATTTATTGGGAAAGACAATAAAGCCAACGAGCTTGTTGTGTAGACCGTCTCTTCCGGTTCGTTGCAATCACGACTGCCCTGGCCTGGATTTCTGAACCGGATAAACTTTATATCACATTTCAGTTCTGTAACACTCAGTCTCCTCTACACCAGCTGAGTTGAGTCTCGTAATTGTCAACTAGTCAGCGAGAAACCCGCACTTTGGATGTTTCTAGGCTACGACGCTACTTCTAATATAGCCTAAAACCCGCAGTTTGGATTTTTCCAGGCTATAGAACAAATGCTGATGTAGTTCCCAATTAAAGCTGCTTATTAAGATAATATCTTTAAGAATCAGAGATGAGCCTGTAATAGTGTTATAAAGAATTGTATCACCTAAATATTTCCAGGAAATAAAAAGACTTGATTGTAATTTCAAGTGCTGTTGAATCATCGGACACAATTCCTAACATGATTACACTTCATATTTGATATAAAATATAGTATTTTAACATACCTGAATATATGTTTGTAGTTCTTGTAAATGTTTGAAGAATTTAACAATGTTTTTTTCTCGATATTTTCTTCTATATATAAAAATACTACACAATTATTTATTAAACAATTTATTTTGGTATATATATATATATATATATATATATATATATATATATATATATATACAAAGTAAAAGAATATTTGAAAACAGTACATGACACTACTTTAAACATTGCTTTTATTAGTTTAAAAAAATGAACAGTCGACTGGTAATAGGAGACTTCAATTAACTGATGAAGTTCGTTTGTTTTGATTAGCATGACAAACATTTCGTTCAAACCACAACAGTAACCTTTTTCATTAATTAAAACCGTGGTGTAGAATTGGTCGTTACCTCTCTCTCTGCTATACGAATTAGCTCTGTTGCTAAATTCTCTCAGTTGCCTATAAGCCTACATTCCCTGTACTTTAGTAATTAATTTTTGTTAAATCTAGTCTCATTTGTTTTTCATCTGAAAATCCATAACTTCCATTTTCATATTTGTACCAGATTAATTACATGATATATCAAACAAATATTTTGTAAATATTAATATTGTAAGAATAAATAAAAAATAATAAGTAGCGGCTAAGAAACAATTAAATAATTTGCATATCTAACGACCCAACAGGTCCTTCTTAAAATCTTGTAGTAACCGGATAACCTTATGTATAAAAGTCTTCCTTGGTACATACGTTCCAGTTGGTTCAAGGAAGAAATGTAAAGTTTGGAATCAAACAGTTAAAGGGTAGAAAATTAGTCCTTGAGAAGACCTCGTAGATATGTTTCGTGTCATGTTGGTACCATATTTGCTTACAGTTGGAAAGTATTTATGTAATTTTAATAGGGTCAAAAGTTCAAATGGGTGAGTCTTAGTGCCGAGAGCTAATTTGTTATAAACATACAATAAATAACATAAATAACATAAATAACATAAATAACATAAAATAACATAAATAACATACAACAAATAAACATACAACCTCAAGAAACCATATAATAAATGTTCTTAAAAAATTTAAACATTTTCAACCACGCTAATAATGGTGGAGGGTAAAAAATGAAACGGATTTTTTCTTAGATTATATTTTTACTTGGTTTATACACTTAAACTATCCTATAAACACACAATTGATAGTTATATCATTGTAAGACAACTTGATGAAGAGACTGCAAGTCGGAATGTAAACGTCTATGCTTTTATTTGCGGGTCTAAAGGTTGATTTTAAATATATCAAGGTACAACTAATATGTGAGAAAATTAAAATTTCAAATATTTAACCACTTTTATATTCTCTCATGTCGATCTGTAACAAAACTAGCACTGCTGACGATCAATTTGTACGTTAAGGCAAATTTCACTTTGCAAATTGCAAATAAGTCTGATTCGTCTCGAGATACAAGTTTGAACAAACATACTAAATACATTGCTAAAAAATTTGAAACAAGTTGTTCAAAATATATTACAAGTTGCCAATGAATTTCATAATTTTTCTGTGGGTTCGGTTAGTCCGTCGCTCAGAGAACAACAACCTTGCGAAAATGTTAGAACCCCAGCTACATGGCCTTGGCCCCTGTGTGTGAGGAGGACGTGGCGCGTGTTGTGAAGAAGCTGGACCCAATGAAATCGTGTGATGCCAATGGAGTATAGGTGTGGCTTGTTAAACGCTATTTTAGGCAAATTTTGAGATCACTAAGAAAACTGATTAATCTTTCACTTAACACTGGAAATTTTACGTCTATTTTCAAAAATCGGTAGTCATTCACATTTTCAAAAAGGACGACCTTTGCTTAACAAGCAACTACAGTCCTATTTCAATCCTTCCAGTGTTCAGTGAAATATTTGAAAAGTTTTCTATAACAAATCATAAACTTTATAGAAGATAACGAAATTCTGAACCCTGAACAATTTGGATTTAGAAAAAACAAATCCACAGTTGATGCAGTAAACAATGTTGTAGAAAATGTTGTCGATGGTTTGGAGATACTCGAGTACGTGCTTAGCATATTTATTGACCTTTCAATGGCTTTTGATTGCGTACACCATGAGACACTGTTATACCAGTTAGATAAATGTGGCGTCCCAAGTGTCCCGCACTTATAGCTCACTTCTTACCTCTGATCGAGATCAGTGCGTAGAGATTTCAATTATTGTTTCTGAAAAACCGAAACGTCTCATGGTGTCCCTCAGGATTTAATCCTTGGGCTCCTTTTATTTCTGATATAAGTCGGTAGATTGAAATCAATAATCCAGGATGGGAAACTGATTCAGTATGCTGACAACACTACTCTGCTTTAAAAATAAATCACTTAAGGATTTGGAGATTACATAACACACATGAGATTAATAACTATAACGGGACGCAAACGTAATTATGAATACATACAGCTTGTGACTTTTCCAGGAATCATTCTTACTCGTTCTGAATAGTGTACACATGATAAAACCATACTGATACTAAAAATAAGTACTATAGAATGTTAATTTGACCGAGCCTTTGCTCAAATCAGGTGAAATTACCTAATTAAAATTAAAGAGCTTACTTTTCTTAATTGACTTTACTCATGGCTAGAGCGTTAAAATTTTACTAGGTCTTCATTACCAAGATGACTGTCTGTTATTCTGAGGAACTTGAACTATTATATGGTTACCATTTGCAAGTAAATTATAATTAACTAGCAAGCAAAATAACTGGTTAGGTAAATTAAGACAAGGTAGCGGCGTAACCAACTTCGCTGAGGTTAAATGCAAAATGATGGCTCATTAATTTTAACCTTAACCTCCTTTAAAAGTCTAGTGTAGCATATGGACACAATTTTACGCTCAATATTTACACAGAACATAGTCACAGTTGGTATTAATCTGGGATGTGGTTGGTTACACTAGCTAGTACGTAATTTGTATATCCCTTAAAGCCTAGTGTAGCCATATGGACACAGTTATGACAGGGTAATTTAAAAATATAGTTTACTTCGTTATGCTGCACGTGTTACTATGACACATGTTAACGTGACAAATTATTGTACTTAGTTTGTTTATATATTTATTTTTTCTGAAATTTAATCGTTGCCATCATAGTTACTCATAAGAACAATGTAAAAATGTCCGTTAACGCTCAGCCGAATTTTATGGAGTGACATGCACCATTGTAAATATATGTTTTGCTTATATTAAATTGAACCTTCATGCACAATTTAAAGTCTGTACGCCAGTTCGTTGTCAAGACATCGTGCGAACACATACAGACACGGATGTAATATTTATAGACATTAAAATGATACGCTGACACAGTATACTGTATTTATATTGGTTTGTTTATTGTGACAGGAAAAAAGAAATCATTAATGTAACATCAATAAATAATGCATTCATGTTTAAGAGTCCAAATTTTATTTGATGGGTATAAATATGTTCACCGTATAATTACACCACCAGCATAGTCATAAATAATCCCATAATAAATTCCCATAATAGTCATAAATAATCCAATATCCCAATATCCCATGTAAAAATCAGGCAGAGATTTACTGGTTATGTAAATTTAACGACTCAGTAAAATTTAAAGCTTTTACGATACCTGTGCAATATTAATGGGGTAATTAACGTGATATTTTTAGTAGGAGAGTTTCTATAAGACAAAATTAGAATGCTTTTACACCAAATTGCTGTAATGCACATTAGGTGATATGTTAGTAAAGGTAACAAAATTATAGTTCCATAACCTTGTAATAAAAAAATAATGATGTTATATTTTAACAAAGATCCTGTAACAATTAATTTTATTTAATTGTCTATTTGATAATACACTGTATTGCTTTATTATAGACATATTAAAGAAAAAAAAGATAAGAAACCTATAGTACGAAAGTCTTTACCTGACAAAAGATATGAAATAAGGACAAATGTACTGCCCTGTGACCGTTCATAGATTTTCCTGGGACCAAGAGTAACCTGTATATACTATAGGGTCAAGTCTCGCCCTTTTTATCAAGAGTTTATCGCACAGGCATACGGAGAAATAGACGATGACACTATTTCAAGAAGGACTTATTGGGTCCATAATAAGTTTAATTAATTAATGATTTCTGAGACGCTATTATTTCTAAACGCTATAATGTTTATTATGTAATATTTGTTAATTATTTTAAGCTTTCGGATATTTTTAAGAAATAAATTATAAATAACAATATGTTTCAAAAATAAATGGAAGGCTGTAATTTATGTACGATCTAATTATATTGATATTCTATATGTAAATTATTACGACTTTTTAATTGTCAATAAATATGTAAATTATGTTCTTATAAACATAACTTGATACTTTATTGAATTTATTTTAATTTTACCTAACACCTTAATTCCCACACACAGAACCACAACCATTAAGAAATTCCGTAGGACAATTCAAGTGATTCAATAATATAAATTCAGTAAAGGATTTTGAGATGGAAATAAAAAAGATAGGTAACTTTATAAACTTGTACACAGAGTATTCGGTAAGAAAGCTAATTGGTAAAGCAAACCCAATTATTTTGAATCATCATTGAAAGCCCCCTGCCCCTGTTGTGGTTTGAACGAAATGTTTGTTTTGATCATCAAAACAAAACAACCTACGTTAATTGACGTCTCTTACTACCAATAAATTATTAACCCTTTGCACTTAAAAGCAAAATTTAAAATTGTGTCCCTTATTATTTTCAAAAATTGTTAAATACTTTTATATTTAAAAGAAAATGTATAGAATATTACGTAAGAAAATGGTATATTATCTAAAATTTGGATTCTAAACATAGCCGGAATGGTTTCCTATGATAAACAGCAGTTGTAATAAATTGTAATCAGAATCTTATATTTGGTGAAAATATTTTAGTGATAAAACTTTAATGATAACTTTATTACTTGCTAATCTCTTAAAAACTCTTAAGATCTCTCTCTCTCTCTCTCTCTCTCTCTCTCTCTCTCTATCTATCTCCTAACACTGCTACTTTGATGATAAGCTTTAAAATATGGTAGACCAACAGTAGTGTTGTAGAGAAGAAAGGTTCAAACTGCCGGTTTCTCGCTAACTAGTCGAAAATTACAAGAGTCAACTCTGTTGATGGAGAGGACACTGGGTGTTACAGAACTTCAATGTGATATAAAGTTGTCCGGCTCAGAAATCCAGGTCAGGCCAATCGTGATTGCAACGAACCGGGGGAGACACAGTCTACAGAACAAGCTCGTTGGTTTTGTTGTTTTCCTGATAAATTAGATTTTTTTGTTGATTTGTAACAGTAGTTTCATAAAAGGTTGTAAATTTATACTAGTATTGGTGTTTTACACGATACGGTTTGTTTTGATTTAACACTGACTGAACTCAGAAACGGTTATTGGATAAATACCCGTGAACCATGAAACTTAGAGATGATTTACTACATATGTTTGATTGAAAACTTCAAATGCCTTCAAAATTCTTATAGAAATTGATTTAGAGTTATATCTATTAAATTATGTCGTTCATCGATCTAAAATAAAGTATTGTTAGTCCCAGACTGTAGTTACAGAATTTTACTACAGGAAACATTTGGATACAGAATCTTTCTTATCCTACTCAGAACTCAACTTTACCGTATTATTCCATAGTAAATTATGTAAAAAAACGAGCGTTATTGGAACTACAAAGTTTGTCTTGTTAAAGTAGTAGAGTGTAAAGTATCATAAACTTGAAGCTAAAGGTATTTGTGCCGTTTATATGGAGCCATTCCACGTTTATAACAGTAGCACTGTAATAGAATGACGTCTAGATGTTGAGACATGATAATAACCTTAATCTCTCTAACGACATGGATTTAGTCTGGACGGTGGTTTAGATTTAATTAGGATTTTGGTCTTGTTATATGCTTTCATTTTTGTTACTGTAAAATGACGATCAGTGCATTGATTAGAAGAAGATATTTATTATACACTGCTAAATTTCAGGCATTCCTCCAGGCATAAATGGTGGATGCTTATAGAATAATATTTGAAAATTTTAATTATCAAAATTTACTCGTTAATTAAAAATCGTTATAAATAAAAATAATTATGTAAAGATATATCACTTTTCCAGTTTTTTCCAAATGTTTCATATTGCAACGCTATAAAACTTAAACAGTGGACTAAAATAAAATAAAGAATGTATTATTTACCAGGTAAAGTAAAGTAAATAGTGAGATAAAAATTATTTTTAATCTTTTTAAGAAGGATGTAATTAACTATGCCAGAACATAACCTCATAGAAGAGATTTATGAACGGTTGTGTTCTCCGTTTTCAATATTTTAACTAGCTGATATTTCATTATAAAAGCGTCTGAAATGTTATATGGTAATGAAATAAGTTTCCACACAGATATGCACATGCATTTTTTCGTACACTATTGGTGCTCATTAACGATTTTTTGTGTAACAATACCTTTTTTCATCCCTGTTAAATTGAAGAACAGAAGTTCTAGGTAATATATAATTATATAGGTTTTATTTATATCTTTACGTACTTTTTTACCATTTTGTGTACCTTGAATTATAATTATGTTAATAGTGTGGCTTGTGCAATACCATAATAGAACTCAGTGTTCCTCAAACGGAAAATAATTGTTCAATTGAATAACTGTTTTTAAATCCAAAATGAAATATCTGGACTTTAAAAGTTCTTTTTTACTCTATAATGTGGGACAGATTACAAATAAAAAGTGTGCCTGAAGGTACTCCCAGAGGTCTGTAATATATCACGTTTCATTACATTGTTATTACAAAATGGCAGTAATATTGTAGTTTACATAGTTCAAATGGTGTCCAGTTTGTAATGTGGAGCGAACTCATCATTTTGTGTTGGAGTTTACAAATGTTAACAGAATGTTGGTAGCTAATAAGTGTCTAACTAGTATACTGATTATGGTAACTACTGTTATCGAACTAATAGCTAATATTGTGTTTGATGTTCGTAGGTAATATTAGTGTGGGTAATACTTAATGTGTGAGTATGTTTGTAGCAAGTATTAATGTCAATGTTGCTTTAAATAGTCTACTTGATAACTAAATAGTTGTTTTAAATAAGGGCTTTGTAACCAATACCAGTACTTAGATAACATGTTGTCAGTGAATGCTAGGGTGTTGGTGACCATCAATAGGCATGAGCCTTAATTTCTATACAGGCAAAGATGAGGTCGATTATAGTGCATGTCATCCATTGGATTTGCCTTGGAGTTATCGAATATTTTTACATTGGTTATGGGTAAAAATGAAAGCAACGATAATATCGTAGAACGAATAGATTTTTAAGCAAACTGAGTACAATCATGACATTTTAGTATGTAAAATACTAATACATATAGTCTAACTATGTGAATGATATCTTTAGTAAAATTGCAACTGTAAAATTTAATTGTTGCAGGGAACTTCACCTCCACTCAGTCAAGAATAAATTCTACTCATATGATGGTGCTTTTACTACGTGTCATTAAGGGGGTGATTTTTATTTTTATACTCTTAATTTGTTCAACAATTGATTTCTTAATAGAGTTTTATTCCATATTAATAAATGCAGATAATCAATAAATAAAACGTGAGGAACGTAATATAATATTTATATTAGCTTTGACTCCTCAATAAACGTCGTGCTAACAGTTTTCACTTAAAGGCAGAGGGAATATAAACTGAGTATACTATATTCTTTATTTCATGCAAAATATTTAAAACTATTAGTATGTCACTTGCTTTACTTTGAAATTTAAAAACCATCAATGTCTTCTACGAAGTTTAATCAAAATTTTCTTGTTCAACTGTTTTTCTTGAATTCATATTAAACTGGATTTAAACTTAATCTTCATGCTTCCTCGTGTTGAGAAATTACAGTTGTACTTTATTAACTTTTATGTACACTTTTATTCTTGAAGTGACAGTTATTAGGCTTTATGTACAAACTAGCTGTTACCCGCGGCTTCGTGTTTAGTACCGAAATCCTTATATTACTTAGTAAAAGCAATTATGATGTAATATGATGGGAGTCCTATAAAAATTTTAAAACGTAAGTAGGCATACATCAGATAGATATTATTTAAGTTCATGGTAAATAGTATACAGGGTTTAACTAAATTATTATACAGTATCATGTTTGGCACGTGTAGGAGCATTTCTGGTTCTAATTAATTATATACATAACGTCACAGCTGAATCTGCCTTGTCATCCCGATCAAGAAAACACACATCTCGGATCACACAGGTCTTGGAAACTTACTTCGGTCAAAAAGCGTATATTTCCAGTCTTTGTCATTTATTGTGGAACCTGTAAGATCATGTCTACAAGTCAAAATTTCAAAAGTAATGTAACCAATCATGTATATCCAATCAAAGGAACTATCAACTGTGACACAAAAAACCTTATTTACCAATTTTACTGTAAATTTTTTGAAAAACAATACGTCGGCCAGGCATCGAATCCTTTACGGATACGAGTAACTGGCCATCGATTTGACATTGTCCATAGCGATATAGAAAAACCTTTAGCCAGTCACGCTATCAATGTCCATAAACAAAATCAGATAGAAAATTGCTACAGCATCAAAGGCATAAATAAGATCCCTGAAGATTCAAACGAAAGCCTTAATAGATTTAAATTGAAAAAAAGTGAAACTGCACACCAATTGGTGCTTCAGGCAAGACATCCAAGGGGTCTTAATTTAAGATAAATTTAGTTTTCGGCAACTTATTCACACACGTCATGCCATGGCCCATCAGCTGCTGATCTACTGTATTTATTTATAATGTTTGTTTTTCTTGTTTGAGTTCTAACCTAATGTTTTTTCACAATTTATGTAAATATTTATACATGTATATATTTATCTGAAGAAGTGTACCTAGATACACGAAAATTTATAAATGTTTCAAACCAATATACCGTGCTTTATTTGTTAAGAAGAGAATAACCTGTTTCTGTAAATATATATATATATATATATATATATATATATATATATATATATATATATATATATACTTACGTAGGACCGAAATGCCTACTTCGGTTAAAAAGTGCCTACTAAGACCGTTTAAATTCATTTACCTACTATGTCACAGGTTAGCTTGTCATATTGAATCGATAAAAATACTATATACGTTCGATTATATAGTTCTAGGAAATCTATTTTGGTCAAAATCGTGTTGGCATAGTTAAGTATGCTAGGACTGAAAAGCCTATTACGACCTAGGGGGAAGTGTTACCTACTTACTATGTACTTTCGGTATAGAAGGGAAATCCGGTTTTGAAACATTCCAAAATAATTGTTATTAAAGTTTTGCGTTACACTTGTTTTTGGACTATAGCCAGGGAAAGAATGAATCGTTGATACATGTTAGTATTCATTTCTCTGTTTTTCCATTGGCCATCGTTAAAATGTAATATCATAATGTCATGGAAGTCCACCAGTTTAAAGTAACTTATGTGAAAATATTCATATCTTTGTTCATTAAGGTTAGTTTTATAACATTTTTATAATACTTTATAGTATTTAATGCATTAGATGATTTTAATTTGCCTCTCGAGTAACATCGTTATATTAATGTCTTATTTACTATCTGCATTACACTACCGATCAAGCACGGTAACTTTTCTTAACTTTTTCTTCATAAAAACCTTCCTCGGATTTCAATGGACATTTAAAAATAGAATTAACCGAATTGGTCCAGCTCGAATTATTTTTATTTATAAGTTTTTCTAAAATTTAAATTTAAACATATGTTTCTGCCACTGATGAACTCCAGCTGAAAGTGCCAACAGCTGTTTAGGGTCAGTTAACTTCCGATTATGTGTCATAAATATTATAATTATCTTATCATAATATTCTAATGTAAACAAACTAGTTTTTCAATTTGAATTCAACTTTATTTGGTGAAATGAATGTGTTATGGTTGGTAAAAGCACTCTAAATGTTAATTCAGTGATATAGAAGTTTCAGTGTGATTCAAGGACAAACCTCGAAACATCTAAATATCCAAACATTCAAACTTTTGCATTTATAATATTAGTGGGAAGAATTAAATGTAAAAATTAAATTAAAAAACTTACCAAAGACGTGTACGTGAAATATATATATATATATATATATAGTGAAATGTCCATATGTATCGAATTGTTTATATATATATATATATATATATATATATATATATAGAAGGATGTATGTGTGTGTGTGTGTGTGTGTGTGTGTTGTGTGTGTGTGTGTGTGTGTGTCTATGCCTTGAAAAAGAAATATTATAACATAGTTTACAGAATAAAATGTTTACTTTCTCAATTACTGTCCTATTTCTGTATACTGTTAATGTTTATAACTGAAACTTATATAGAAAGACTTAAATTAATTTTGATGACTGCAAATCCAAGGAGAGGCATTTTATAGTAAAGAGTGTTTATTTTATGTGCTTTACTATTAAAACTGGTGAGAATATTAAAACATTTGCTTCTACTTGCAGGCACAATAATACAAATTCAAATTGTACTCTTTCACTGTTTATTCCAGGGATAGTGAAATACGTACTATAGACGTGAGACATCGGCCTTTATGTCTCCTTTGAAATTACTATACACTGTCATATATTGACCATTTTACAATTGAATATTAGAAATTATTGTACCGAAACGTTTATTTCTAAGGAATTTTAAATATTAAATAACTGAAAAGTCTCTTGATACGAGTTGGGCTTGTATCTAACCTTCTGCCTCTGGTAACTATATTGTATAAACATTGTCAAAAATATATTAATAAATATATAAATTAATTTTCTGTGACTATATAGTTTTATCTATTTCCGTGCTTCCCTGTATGTAATTTTTTACTTCAACTACAAATTTTGCTATCTTAGTTGGTAATTAACACAAAAAATTAAGGATTCTTGTATTATAAAATGAGAATGTAACTAGACCATTTAAGTGTAACAGGTTTCCTCAGTTACGTTTATTACTAAACAGAGAAGAAAATAAAAAACCCAGTTGGCAGTACTGGGAAAGCCAGTCAGGTATGACAACTGTGTTCACGTCTTAGGGAACGTATTACCGTTTTATACGGCTTGTATTGCCCGATGGGTGTTATTTATTATCGTGCTCATTCAATTAACTTGGATTTCTGTTTAGATGTTAGGCTTGTATGACCTTTTAAACTGCTCAATTTTCTGTGCGGAATAAACAATCTTAAATATTGTTAAGAAAAAGAGGCCTAGTTTAGTGGAATTTATGAATAATAACCCTTTATATTACGTAATATATTTTTTTATGTTGAGTTTCAATGTTTCAGTATAAATAACTTTTCCTAATACTGTAAGTACAAGTTAAATTAATGAATGCGTATATTTATCTCTAACTAACGTAACAAAATTCACCAAGTAGTTTTTAATAAAATAAAGACTGTTTAGATAGCTCCAATAACCAGTGTAATTCGTTTTCCATAGAACTTATCCTACCTAAAGAAACATGATGTCTTATGAATTTAAAAAAGTACCTTCGAAAAAATATTTCTGAGTTAAATCGGACTTGTAATGCGTTCATTTATAAAGAGCATAAATTGTCAATATATTTTCATAGACATTTTTTAATGTTTTTTGTATACTTACTCTATTACAAAGAGTAGTTATCAAACTGCTCTTTCATTGCTTTTACGTGCCAACTTATATATACTGCAGGACAAGTTGAAAGCTGTTGGATATCTAGTAATATTTCATGTCTGTAACAACAGAAGTTGATACACGGTCATCAGTGCGTTGAGAGAGTGTTAGCACTATATTTACACCGCTTCGTATTTCTTGGAGGGAAGGATAGATCCTTGAAAGAGCTAAGAGACTTTTGATTGGTTATACATTATCATTTACACAGATGGTAAAGGTTTTATACAGCACAAGACTTAGATTGTTAATTTTAGCCTATATTGTAGTTATGCGTTAGATTAGACATTCATCTGAGGATGATATAAGATTGCAGATATTGAAATGTCGCTGGATTTATGTAAAAATGAATAAAGGCAATCTTCAAAAAATTCGATTAACTTCCATAGCCTTAAAGAAAAATGTATAAAATTTAGACTAAAATCTTAGTCTATGTTGTAGTAAAATTTAATTATTAACTACCCTAAATAATATCTTAAATACATTTAATTCCAAATAGTGTAGACAGTTAAAATATCCACTAAAAATGTTAGAATGCTCGAAAATGATATACGGAAAAGAAATTCAAAAGAATGCTGAATCTGGCAAAGAAATAAAACTAAAGACAGCCAATAACACAGAGTGAGAAGATTGTTCAAGCGAGAGATAATTCTGCGACGAGGTGGAACAAATCAGTCCATTTGAGCAGACATCATCGTACCACACGTCTACATCTGTTCCTTGCCTTAACGGGCAAATATTTAAGATATTTCCATTATATTAAGAGATTTGTACACTTTACCACGCATACCAAAGTTCTCAATAATCGGCGCTCCATCGAAATCCCTAATAAACACACAAGATAAAGAAATTCCGTACTAAAGTAAATCAAAATTTTCGACACAATGTAACTCTTTCTGTATTAGAATTAAATTGATAGAGCGACAAAATTTATTGTTGCCCTATGTACTAGCAAAAAATCAAATTTGTGATAAAAAAGAATTATAGATTCTTCCAGAAAGATGGTGTTCTAGAAATAAGTAGATCTTTAAAACGTTGCTTAGTATTGGGGGTATTTAGGTGCAAACTCAACTACAGTGACAAGTTTTAGGTTGCTCTATCGTAATGCGGTTTTACATAATATTACTGTAAAATGCCCGGCACCAAGTTTACTGATGTGGGCACGTTGGGGGCACAGCTGTTATTTTTGTCCTTTGTGTGGGGATGTTTCTGTAACATATAAAATGAAAATGGTTATTGTTTCCGGTACACTACGTGGCCACCATCACTCACTTCTTTGTTTCTGCATGGTTGCACATATTAGTGTTCACTAAATAAGTAATGGATGTTAATTGATATATTGTTTGAATATATGTTGTGCTTAAAACATGATCCACTTGAAATGAATATTTGCGAAGATGCTTTGCTACTATGGTAGTACATCTAGAAAATATTTGTTCAGTCAGGAAAACATAATCATCAACAAACTGTCATACGGTCAGCTGTGAATAAATCTGATTTAGGAAAATTTCAAATAATGTAACTTTAAAAATAGTATACTGTGTAATATTTTAATCAGACGAGATTTCATCCAATAACCATTGTAATTGGTAAAAAGTTGTAATTGGTACACTTCATAATTTTATTTAGTTAAATCTCTTGAGGTAACGTACATATAATTATCATTGCATAAAATGAAAATGAAATTCATCCCATTGTAACAAATATGTACTATCAAGTACCTAACAAGGAATTCATATAATTGTATTGTTGTCCGTCCGTTTTTGCGATACCAATTTGTTACAAAAGTTCTTGAATATTGAAATTTAATTGGTCCTAGTGATCCCAGGAGGTTAAAAGGTATAAACATAGTCTGTCGGTAATTTGTTACTTTCATTACATTCTGCCGGGTCTTGTGATACGATTTATATTGATTTCTTATTAGTGAGTTTCGGCTATTCATGGTTATTTATTTTACGTATTTTTATTTGTGATTAAGTGACTTTCCTTTAAACAAATTAGGTGTTACTTTAATTCCACGGCAAAATTTGCTATACATTTCATTACTGACCATACAAGAAATGGACTCATTTTCGATACGAATCGAACACAAATAGAAGGTACTTTAAGATGTTTAAGGCCGGAAGAGTTTAAAGAAATAAATACACAATTACAGTTAAAGGTTAAAGTTTTAATTGAAGTGATAGTTTTGTGATATAGTCATTTGAAAAGAGTGCTAAGCAAAATTTGCAGTTTCTCTGGATAGCTTACGAACTATTAGCAAAGAAAGTTTCTTGCTAATAAAGATACGGGATGAGTGAATGAAATTTGTATTAATATTTGCACGGACGTTCCATACGTGTTGATTTGTGTTTTGCGATCTACGAGTATAACTAAACCATAACTACTGATATCAGAACGTTTTTTCTGCGGTTTTATTAAATAAATGTTTTTATATTTCCCTAAGTGAATATGGGATTCGTGTATGTTTGTCGTGTGATTACATCACCAGCAAGTCATAAATAAACCAATATCCCATATAACAATGCAGGCAGAGATTCACTGTTTATGTGTGTTTTACGACTCAGAGTGAAGTTTACTGCTTTCGCGGTACCTGTGCAAAATCTGTGTAGGAATTAATGGCATATCTGCATCATAAAATTTAGTACTTTTATACGACAAAATCCGTCTTTTAACACCATATAGTTGTTTGTTTTATAAGCTTTAAACGTACTGTGAGTATTGCTTCTAAAAATACACATTTAGTGTATTTCAAAACAATACTTTTGTAACTGTAGTAAAGAAAATATAACATAATGTTTGTAATGTCCTGATATAACGTGTATTGGTTTAGTTAAAGATAACTGCCTTATTGTGTTCTTCTACATATATACAAGGAGAAGTATAACTTAACACATTCAGCGCCAGGGCATATGACACAATCCATTTAGCACGGGCCATTAGGTTTTTTCATATATTAACGGTCAGGGCCATGTGTATCAAAAATGATACACACCCCATGTTACCAAGTGGGCCGCGTGTATCATTTCTAATACATACGTCAGTTTATAGTTTGAGCCATATGTATAAAAACTGAGCTCTTCTACAATGCTTTTAACACTATAAACTGAATCTCACGGCCCAGGCCTACCACAGAACCCGGCCAGTTCCGGCCCAGGACGTTAGATTACTGTTTAGATCACAGGTTTCTAATGAAGTACATACACTCTATTTCTAAACATGTTCTATTATACAAATGTCTATATACAACTGGTAAAATATAAAATGAATATAAAATGGGTACCGTCTATACAATAAAAGATCATTAGTTGAGCTGCTAAAATAAAAACTGTAAGTTTTCGTGAATTAGAAAACTAGTGTTTGTTGTTGAAACACGTACGGCACATGTAGGGATTTCCTTCGCAAGTGTCACATCACATACCGTGTAAACTTGTTTCACTGTATTTTTTGAAATTTTGTAATGTAAATTTTGAAATTTGACTAAGCCCATCCAGCCAAGAAGACCTATAAATTTCTTCATTTCTACGGCGTCTGTCGGCTCCCAGTCATGGAGTCTTGATTGAGGTAAAACATCACTTTCATTTACAATAGTTTGCATAGCATAAAGATTCGTTTGGTCAACCATCAAATTGATTATTTCATCGTCAAGAAAATATAAAAATCAACTGGATTTTTATTTGCTAATTGTGCACTAACTTCTGGATTTATTCCTGCCCGCCCAGTAAAAGCGAATGTTTTTTGTCTTCCTTGCCAATCTTCCCATTTGATGTCCCTTTCTGTTCCAGAAACTGTCAATTTATATTCATGCTCCCTTGCAGTCCTCTTCCTTTTTTTCTCTTTGTTTTTTCCCTTTCCTTCTGTTTGAGACTCTTGATAATTTTCTTCTTTGTCATCTTCATCAAAATCATCATCGCCATTATTATCTTCATCTTTTTCACAATAATTCTCTTCCTCTTTATTTTCTTCCTCACTAGTGTCACCCGTTTTGTCTATTTCATCTTTGTCTTGTTCAGTTTCGTTCTCAGTAACTTTCCTGTTATTTTTTTATGTCATGTAAATTTTCTTTTTTATTGTTGTGGTCAACTTTGTTTCTTCATGCTTTCTTTCTTTTTCGGTAGTTTTTCTTTTTTAGTAGTTTTTCATATTCACTATCTTCACTACTCACATCCTCTCTGGCTGTATTAAAGGTAATACAAAAATTATCAAGTGTGCAAAAATGATACACATGGCCCCTACCAACAAAATTTAGTTGATTGTCACAGTCTGGGCCACGTGTATCATTTTTGCACAAACATGAAAAATTAACGTACTGCCAATACTGTTCGTCTGATTTCAAAAAGAATTATAGTACTGTGTTTCTAAAAGCACTATTGATCTTAAATCGCACTTGGCCCCTGACGGCAAAAATGAAAATTTTTAGTCGGCCCTGCCTAAACAGCTTTGTGTATCATAAATGATACACATGGCCCACAACGTTAGTGCTGGTATGTATCATTTATGATACACATAGCGCTGAATGTGTTAAAATACTGTATTAATTTGGAGGTCGATTCATTGTTTAATTCTTAAAGTATAAATGAGAGCAAGAAAACAATGCTTTTTATTGTCATAAGTTTTGATTCAATGCTAAATATTTTGAACCTTTATATCTAAATTAACTTAATACTCGTATACGGTGGAATTTAATTTAATGCAGTAAAGTGAGTTGCCTTGAGAATTATAGAATTTTTCAAAAAGAAAACACAATTCATGGGAACCAAATTTTTTTTCTATATTCCAAAGTCTATTCTGTTTGGATCTAAGTTAAGTAAATGTAAGAACGATCTCAATGAATATATATATATATATATATATATATATATATATATATATATATATATATATATATATATAATATATATATTAAAACTAGCTCCGTACTATCTGACTGAAATTTTCCAAAATAACTCTAGATAAGCAATGTACAGTACGATTTTGTAAGCTATCGTGATTAAGTTAAGTGTGCTTTTAAACTTTCAAACAAGTATATATTGTTTTATGATATTATTTTTAACCTTTAATTTACTGTGACGCTATTTATTGTACCACTGTACAAAATTAGGAATAAAGGATATTGGAATCTAAATCAGAACCTGAGTATTATTATTCGTATTATTTGTTGTAAGATGATATGTACAAATCAGAGCATATAATACGGTTTGTTTAAACTAATGTGAGTTTGAGGCTATGTTAAAATTGTATTTTATAGACAATATTTTAACATATTTCATTTTTAAGTTTTATATCTGTTTCATCAAGGGTTTTTACAAACTAATTAATAGGCAAATAAAGATTTTTAGTCTTATTTCCAAGTTAATAAATTTATAGAGAACCAGGTGATTTTTGTTTTAGTTTCTTGAGTGCCTTCTTTTAATATAGAAGAAAAAACAAACATTTTATCACTGTATAGTTATTTGTAAAAAGTAATACCACCATATATTGGATTTATTTTAAGGATATCAAGTGTATCATTTATATAAGTCCGATGTATTAAAAAACACTAGTAGAATTGTAATGATTTACATGTGCTGAATGAGTTAGAATATATACATGGACTTAAAGAGGTGTTTTCATTACAAGGGATGTTTTGCAGCAAATAATAAAATTACTACTGATCTGTAATTAAGTATTTAGATTGTTTTGTATTAACCATACAAGATTGGCCTATCATGTTGTTTTTTTAATACCTTTTCGACTATAATTATTGATTTTCTGCAAATTGAATCCGTTTGTAGGTAGATTACGGCCAGCATAGTCCATAAGGTCCTATCTCACAGGGTACCGCTGTATTTGAGCGAGCGATTGTTGGTCCGGGAGGAGGCCTCTAAACGTATCACTCGTCATAGCTATGTGCTAGATTATCAGACTCGCAGTCAGACTTGAAGTCGAGAGGAGGAGCTTTCCATAGTTTGACACTAAGCTGAACAACGAATTCCCCGCTAGCCTCACAGAATAAAGTTGTAGCTTAAATAAAACTTAAGGGATTTTTAATTGTTCACAACGAACATACTAGTAATTAAGCTGTTAGTTTATAAGATTATAAACGGTTTATGTTATGCTAATTATAATAAGGAACTAGATTTTATTTATTTATTCAGCCCATAATTTCGCTAAGCATTTTTAATTATATTTATTACTTAAACTTCATCCTCTGATGACTTGAGTTGCTCTGAAAACTACTAAATGAACTAAGTAACGCTTATTAAGGGTTTTATTTCATTTATTATTATTTATTTATAATATTCTTGCCCATAAAAAGGGAATAATGTTTAAATATACATTAAAAATATGTTTGTGTTATTTGAATACGAATATGATTGTTTTGGATAATATTAAATGGAAAACAATTTTTATTAAAAGGTGATGGTCATTTAATCCAATAAAAAGATGATACTAAAACTCCATTTAAAGGAATGGTACAGGGAGAGTTAGTTAATAGATCTAAACCGTAACGCAGAATGATGATAACGACAAAATATTCAACATCATTATTGGGAATAGAAAGATCTGAGGGCAGTCAGGCCAACAAAACAAACGTTCATCAGTTAATTAAGGTCTCCTATTTCCAAAGGGTTGTTCATTCTTTGTCACGTTTGTAATCAAATTGTACTCTTTCCAATGACTGTTTTATTTCATTTGTTTATATTCTGCTTTATTTGTTTACTTTTAATATACGAATATTTATATGTCATATTTAAAATTAGCGCAGAGATAAACGTGTATAACAGTAAAGATTCATAGTACCTGAAAAGAACCTATATGGTGGATGGAGTAATTTTTTCCCACTTTCTCAGAATTTCAAAAGTGATGGTTAATAATATACTGCGATACTTGACTTCTCGATAAAAGAGGAGTGTACGTGTGGCTTCTAGTTACAATAAATATGAATGTTTCTGTTAATTTAATTTTACACATACTTATTAAGGTCTTAATACTAACTAATAACTCTAAATACTACACTATTTCAAAGACTTAATATTAGGTTGTATATGGAATGATCTTAAAGAAGTTAATAAGGCAATATTAATGTAACCATAACGATGGCAAAAGTCCGTAATCCTGTTATTCTGTCTTCATGATATGTTATACTCTTCGCAGTTTATGTATTCTTAAATATATAAGTGACTGTAGTAACTAAACTGAACTATAATATACTAGTATGCATCTTTTAGTCCTTTATTTACACGATGACACCTACGGTGTGGCATAATTGTGCGGAGATATGTATATGTAATTGCAAAAATGATAAGATTAATTTGTCTATTTAAAAGTGAAGAATTGTGAAGAAAAATACTCAAAAGTTAGTCATTATTACAGTACCAGCATTATAAAATGCATTTTAATAATTTACATTTGTATTAAAAAATGAAAAAAATTTCAACCTACACATTCGAAAAATCTTCAAAAGATTTTACAAAAAAAATTTAAACATATTTAAATATAAAAATAATTATTTTCATATAAAAATCTTGTAATATAATGTAATTGAAATGTATTTCAAAACACTAATATAATGCATTATATAATATTATATTATATTAATAAGAAGGGAACCATGAACAAAATCTTCTAACCGTCTGTGTAATTAAAAAATGATGAAATAATATCATATTGTACAAAAAATCCAATACTTTACTAAATTACAAACGAGAAATAACAATAATAGTTACTTTACTTTCGTCGTATCATATTAATCGTCTTTTTTCGGGGTTTCGAACTATCCGGGGTTTGAAGAATTATCCACTGCTGTTGGAAGGCTGAAATAGTTATTAATAAATTATGGATTAGATAATAATCGTTGGTAGCCGTTCGAGAGAATTTGGTAGTATTTTTGTCTAAACGCTTGAAATATTTCTTTTTTGTTTCCTGTGCGCCTTCTTTTGATATCCACTAAGTTAGCAGAGTAACGGACTAGATAAATATTTTCCCATAAATTAGAACCTTATTGAGGAAGAGGACATGAAAATGAAAAAAAAAAAAAAAAACACATGACAGAACATGACATGGGAGGACACCATGTCATGTGTGTGTGTGTTTCTTCATGTGATGGAGGCCATGAAGAATCATTTATATGATACGAATCTAAAAATATATTTTTGCAGTTTCTCTGTAATTAAACTGCACAATGAGTCCAATGTCAGTCCACAAGGTATTACTTACAGTGTCACGTACAGACTGAAAACGAGATCTTATATAATTTCAGTTATTGGATTTCAAATTGCGGGACAAACCGCCGAGCCGTGTTTCATCATTGCTTGTTCCCGCCCCTTGTTTTGTCAACTGTACTGATTTCTTGCTTGAGCTGTCGTTGGATAATTTATTTGTGCCAACCAATAGCTGTTTATCTTCAATATCCTTATCACGCCGTGTTTTGAAACCGAGGTGATAGGAGATGTGAAGAATATACTCCATAAAGAAAATCTTCGCGTGAAGTACTGTATACTCAACTGCAAAATTAATACAGATTTGATCCCTCTTTGAAGAACGTCATTGATATTATTCATCTTCAGCGGATTGGCACCATCAATATTGCACGAAGTTGATTAATGTGTGCCTCTTATTACCTGATAAACATCAACATTGATCATTGTAATAAGTTTGTGGTACACAAAGATTTGGAGATTATACATGGTAATAAAACTTGGTTGCAGGTGTTTCATTACTCTCTAAATACGTAATATTTAATGCAAAAACTATTTAAAGATCAAGACTGAATGAGTCATTCAGAGAGCTGCAACGATACCACTGAAACCATAACTACACTGTTGTCTGATACGTCAAACTGAGGAAAATTTGTTTCCGTGTGCTGTGACTAGGTGACCTATCACATACCCAGTTCTAACCAAATACCATGCCATGTTTCACAAAATTGCCATGTTGTCTGCCATGGTTGAAAAGTTAATAGTCTAGCTGTGGTAGAATCAAGTTTTGAAGTTTTATATTAGTCCCTGTTTCTAAAATCGATATTTTCGGGTGGCAACTTCATTTTATTTCTCATTTTCGGCTTAAAATATTATATTATGCTAAACGTTTTTTTAAAGAGAATAGCTCGTGTCCAAGTGTGCTGAAACTTTACTTAAATTGGTGTCTGTGTATAAAGCTAAGGCATCTTCCTTCGACAGGGCTTCACCAGTATCATAGTGTGTTCCCCCTGGTGCTGCTTCACGAGACTCGTTAATGTAGTGAACAATTGATGGATCGTATCAGAGATAGTTTTCTGATCTACTGCACGAAGGTTGCGCTCTAAAGCGTACTGCAAGTATAATATTGTTCATTAAACATTTGCCTTTAGCCTTCTCGGACGTTCAGAAAGAAACTAAAAATCTTTGTATACCCGACGACAGGAATTCTCTGAAAAATGGGTAGTTCTCTGATTAAGAAGTCAACCGTTCAAAATAGCAGCCAAGATAACTTTCTTTTTTTAAGAAACAATAATTTAATATAATGCCACTCAGCTCATTTTTGTTTAAATTTAGGCAGCATAGCTTTACTTAAATTTTCACATAACCTGAGTGTTTTCCCTCAAAATTGCGTTTCTGTCAAGACAACACTTAAGATTGATGCATTTGACACACTGACGTGAATCCGTGAATCCGTTATGGGAACTGCTCTAATGGTCGTGGATTAAGAGTAAAAACGTTTGTTATCAGTGAGAACTATCTCAGTACGTATTCAAATGAAACTGTCTAAGCAGGAATACTACAAAAAAATCACCTCAAAAACATTTAAAAGAGAGTATAGGAAGAAACTTTTGAAATAGTTTATTACTTTCTTTACAGATGATAGGTTACATTTTAAAGTATTAAAAATAACGTTTACAGTATAATTCTCGTTTAAATACTAGCCGTTAATATTTATTCCTCCATTCTAAATAATGTGCAACAACAAGTAGTCACTGCAATTACACATTCGGTCGTGTTAAAGTAATAAAGTGTAAAGCGTCGTAAACCGGAAGCTAAAGGTACTTGTTGCCGTTTGTTTGGAGCCATTCACGTTTATAACGGCGGCTCTGTAATAAAGATGACATCTCGACCGTTGAGAGAGGATAATAACCTTAATCTCCCTAATGTCCTGGATTTGGACGGTATGGTTGTGTGGAATTTAATTATGTACTTCGGTTGTTTAATAATTTCATAGTTACTATAAATGTTACTAGTGTACAGATTGTAGGGATTACTGTTATATTACACCGCAAGATTATCTTAAAAATAGGCGTTCGAAGTAAAAATATCTAAACGTGTTCATCATTAAAAATAATTAAATAATGAGAGATGCAACAGTTTAAGATATCATTTAGTTATACAAGTTTCAAGGTGTTTGATTTATAAATAACCTATACATATAACAAGTTAGAATCACCATGCACAAATTGTCGTGAAAGGTTATGCTGAGGTTGCATACAACATTTTAAATCTATATGTTATTTAATTTTCATCATAGAACTCATTCTTATCTGTATAAAAATGAAGTTTCACGAAAAATGCCATGTCTGCAGATACAATCTTTGTCGAGAAATCTTGCCACATTACACATTCAGATATATGTCAATTGTTTCATATAACTATTCAAATAATAAAAATAACTACATGCCTGGTCATCATAAAATGATGTTGTATAAGCTGGGAAAGTTAGGATACCTTTGTAAATACGTTATATGTTTGAATATCTTATAGTAGCATCGATTTTGGTTACACATTTATGTATTTTGCTCGTTGCTATAATGGTTACCTATAAGACGATCAACCATATATAATAGAGTTACATGCACCATCACCAATCTCAGTGTTCCCCATAAAGAAATGAAGCTTCATGTACAATATTAAGTCTATAGGTTATTTATAGTGCGGATAGACAGACAGACAGACAGACACCAAACCCAGGAACAGTATATAACAGGAGTGATATACTTCGCTAACGCTCAGCTAACAAACTGCTGAAATAATTGTTTTGTTGTTCTATGTCAATTGGGAAACTTAACTTCAAAAGTAATATATTAATTTTATAAACGTTAGATGCCTGGGTTTTAACTGTTGTTTCTCCTGTAGGACGAAACCTAGTATTTTTGTGACTTAAATCCAAAACTGAGTGTAATATCTGAACGTATTCCTGATTCTCTCAGTTGTATATATTGTCATATGACATGTATCATTATTATGAACACTGTGACTAGTATTAGGGTGTATCATATTCACTATCTATGAACTAACGTATCTGATGAGGTGTGATGTCTCTACTCTCTAGTCTTGAGCTTCCACGACGCTTAACAGTAAAGTTTTCAAATGTGAGACTCGACTTTGTCCTTCAACTCTTCGGCCGAATTAAACCAGTAAAATTGTTGTCATTTTATCTCAAGCAACAGAATGAAATTCATCTACGTAATTACCACAACAGGGTCTGACACTATGTGTGTGCTGTAGCAACCTCAGTACAGTTTGACGTTTATCCGATAAAATATTCTTCAAAATACCTTAACCAGTTCTTGCTCACAGATTGATCGTACATGATACTGCTAAGAGCAGCAAATCTTTTAGCAACCGATTTCCCAAGGCAGTATGGCTGCATTTCTAACGAAAATCATAAACGATATCCACATTCTTTTCTTCCCTCGCGTATCTGTATCGGGCAATCCTTTCTATTCTCCTGATCATTAGTATCACTATCTTGTGGAGTACGTGGCTGCAATTGGCTCTTTATCCTACACCATGACAGAGGATAAGACCATTCAAGTAGGACCGCAAGGGGCTAGGATGGGGAATGTATCCTGTTTTATCAACTAGCTTCAGAAAAAAATTCTTTCTTAACAGTTTTACCCTTATTTTAAATTTATCATCACTTTATGAGCCAAGGTGCGTTCTGAAATTTCCAAGAATGAGTGTCCCATTGGATAACATAATTCCACCTCAGTTAAAAGGGGGGGGGGGTGGCCTCCATTTTTCCTGATTCAGAATACATAGAAACGTGGCATGTTGTAATCCGTATTTAAAATGTTGTGTATTTGTGGTCCCAAAATATCACGCTGACGGGTTCACCGAAACAATCCCCTTGACAGAGATATACCCCCACCATCTCTTATTAACAAAGGTTTTGAAGAACCCTCCCAGTTTGATCAGAATTACTTATACACGTGTAGATGAATAACTCAACCGCATTTAACACGGTAACAGATGTTGATATTTACACTACCTGACGCGCCATGGAAAGGATTAATGCATTTACCTACACCCACCACATGATTCGGGAAATACGTGGTAGCTATTTCTGGTGCTTCTAATCCTTCTCCATCTCTACCACCTGGGTCAGGGTGGAGCATTTAGCCGAACAGTGGTGTTTAGGTTACATGTACGAATAGATTTGGCAAATGCCAATGTGTTGGTATCTAATATATGTGTGAATACTATTATATGTGTATAGGTAGCGTTAGTAAAGGTTTGCTAGCCCTAGCTCCGCGTTTTTATTGAAGGCATTGCTTATATATTTTTAATTGAATTTCAAGTCACAGGGATCACTATTCTATCTGTTTGTGTGCCTGTCGGTAGGTACATAGAATGTCTCAGAATCAAATTGTATTATCGACCTAAAATTTTGCATGAATATTAATTTTTATAAAAGAAAAATCGAGTTTGATGAAGGTGTCTATCACCTGTAAGAGTCGGCTGAATGTTCGCCAAGCATATCACTAAAGAGCGTCTCGTGAACAATTGGAGCTATGACTTGAAACAAGATTTCATATGGTTACGTATTTATATATCAGTTAATAAAAACGTTGTTTAGTAAATTAAATGACAAAACGCCATACTATTTGCAGGGAGGTATTTTCTTTAAGACTCAGAACATATTAATACTAAGAAGTCTATTTTATACACACTCATACACATAAGTTAAAACCAATAGCTAGCTGGATCATTCATTTTATCCTAATATTTTATAAAATCTTCAGTGTTATTTATATTTTTTAATTTTATATTGTGTGTAGCAGTGAAAAATTTACTTAAGAATGTTCCTTCTTCTTAATAGTTCTGTTGTTTCGTAAATTTTGTAAGAACATTTTAAATTACAGAATTCAGTGTACATGTCTTAATTACATGTTAATTTAAAATCTAATTTAATTATTTTAATGGAACAAAGAGAATTAGCTGTAACGTTTAAAATATAGGAAAAATAAGTAACAAAAAATAATGTTAGTGTAGTATGTAACAGAGCAGGGGCTTGTAGTGTTACGGAAAATGTAAATCTCAATTTGCAAAACACGTATACGTGACAGATATATTGCGAACTGGCTGAATATATATGGACCTTAAAACAAGAAATATGTTTCACTGTAACACCGTTACGTGGATAGCTATTATTTCTCTGGCTATTGACTTATCCTAGTAATCCATTGTTTTGTGAATAGCAGTTTGGTGAGTAATTCGATAAAATAAGTACCGACCAAACGAGTAGCAACTGAGCTATCCAATGTATGTTAATTTATACAGAACTAGCTTACATAATTTGATGAAAAATACTTTCCACTTTTTATATAGATTATTGTTTTAGCCCATTACTGGAGCTTATCGTTGATAACTTTATAAATTTAATAAATAATGTTAAGCGTGGACAAAAAAAGCAAATTAAAACCATGTGTCGATAAATTCACTAAACATTACTACATTCTCCAATCTTCATATTCAATTAATTTACTACTCCAAAATAATAATTGTATTGTTTCCAGCAGTTATGAGATTGAATTATTTATACGGCTTGTTCGATATTTTAAAACACTCTAAGATTATAATGACATAGAGAAAAATTATCCTCCAAGCTTCACGGTGTTATAAGCGGTGTTATAACCTCTAATAGGAGTGTATGTGAGAACCTCCGTGTAGTGAGCATCCGTACAAATGGTTCATGAAATAGATAATTTAATGAATACGTTAAAATAAATCTTTTACCCTGTTGCATTTAAAAGGTTAGACTTTGCAAAAATTAAAAGATGTTTTGATGTTTGTATATTAGTTAGACAACGGCTTTAATCTTGGCTTTAAATTGCTATTAAATTTGGTTTTTAGTACCTCTTTTTATATTTCCTGCTCTCAAATAATCGTTATTACTGCACTTTAAGATGCAAGAATGGAGACGTAATCGATTATCAAAATTGATCTATGTTTTTTCCATGAGTTCGGCACATTTACAGTATGTATTGAACGTTATTGAAATTTAAAAAAGTTTTATAACAATTTTTTGAGAAGGATAATGTAATAAACAAATACCTCATCACCTCTTTTAAAATTATTATATTGTATGGTATAATTTTGGAATTGAATTTTAACACCTATTTCTATGACATGCTCTAGTGTAAAGAATTGGTATAATATTTTTAAATTTCGCCATACTGAAATTAAATATAACCTCATCTGTCAAAGGTAAGGATAAAAATGGATAAAATCAAAGATTGTCTCAGATGGATCTTTGCTATCTATGGCAAAACCTTTATCATAGGTGACGTGGTCCTAAAGACTTAGTTCAATTTCGAGTACAACACCCGACGTTTTCACAGCGCCGGAAACCTCTAGTGCTTGGTCTCCAAGCTTCACATGCACGTTGTGCTTCGTAATTCTCTGTCTAATGTAATGATGTGAAGAACTGTGTCTTTATCAGCTTGAGACCATGTTTGACCGACCACATTTTTTCTTTATCATGGCTAATAAAATAGAAATTGGTCTCAGTTGATCTGCATTGGAAGGGTTTTGTTTCTTCGTTAAGGGGAGAACTATATGTATCTTCTAGTTTTGAGGGAATTCTCCAGTCCTTAACGATTCTTTCCGAAGGTGAGTGATAGCTGTAATGGCAAATGGACTTATTGTTCTAATTATGTCAATGCTTACATTATCACATCCAACAGCTCTAGATTTTATTTAATTCGTTGCGGACATTACTTCCTTCTCTGTAACAGTTTTTAATATGAAAATATTTTAATTCACTGTCATAAAATTGAATAAATGCTGAGTTCATAGTTCATAAAATGTTCACATATTAACAAAATATTCATTCAATTCACTGACTTTCATGTCTTGTGTAGCTAGCTGGCCACCTTTTTGCCTATAATATCTCCTTGCCTGAAAAACTTCGAAAATTCTTTATTATATTCACTATTATAATAAAGAACAGTTAATAACATAATGTAACTGACGATGCCTATTGTAATCACTGTATTACTTAATGGAAAATAAACGATCTTGTATCTTGTATTTGACCAATTTTCACTTAAGAACTATTTCTTGCCTTCTATATCATGCTGTTCAACCTACTCCGCAAATGTTTATATTCTGTCCAATAATTTTTAGATTCAGGTTTACAAAACTGCCTTCTCAGTTTTTTTTAAATATTTTTATCAATGACATTATTTCTTTACTTAGCCAGGGAGCTTTCTTTTTTGTTACTTTTAGTGAATGTATATCATAAATGTCTTTGATTTCTGAAATTAAAAAATCAATTTTGTTGTTCAACTCTTCTATATTATTTACTACATCACGTTCAATATTACAACCCATCTCTCTCAATTCAGTCTACAATGAACTTGGACAAATCTCTATCAGTAATGTGTTTATCCTTTTTTTTCCTCTCTCACATGAAATTTCACAAAGTACCAGTTTGTGATCAGTGATACTCTGCCCTCTGTCATCAGTAATGCTAAAGACATCCATCATACTGCTTATAATGTGGTATATAAGTTCTTTTGTTGTAGCAGTTTCTCTGGTAGGTTCAGCTACATCTTGTACTATACTTGATGACTTCAGGAGGTGGCGAGGATATTTCGATTTATAACTTGATATCGACAGCAAATCTATATAAAAGTCTCCAAGATATAAGACTGTATCGACCTCTTCAGCCAAGTCTAAAAACAATGCTCGAAACAGAGAGACCAGGCGGATGCAGCTCACGTGAGGAGGTCTGTACACCATGGAAACACCAAGCCTCCCACCCTTCAATTTAAGGAACACTGTAATAAATTATATGCCAGGCTCCATGATCAATAGCTCGTGAATTTCACATGGAGTGTCCTCCCTGACATATAAGGCAACTCCTTCCCAAATCTGTTGAGGTAATAGCATTGTGGCTTCACGGTCACATTTCAATTACGTGTGCCAGAAAGCAACCCGGCATAAGAAAGCGATCAGATAGTATGCAAAGGTTTTAAACATGTTTCTGATACACCAAAAAGCTCAAACTTAAAATCGGTTACTAACGAGCACACGAGCATATCTCGTTAATCCAGTGCGTAAGGAGCGCACATTCAAATGTGCAATGTTCAGGCCTTGAAGTTCCCTTAAGGTGGTGCAATCGATTTTGGGTTGAGTAAAACTTTTAAACATAATAGTCACAATCCTTCAAGATATCCTTCCTGAAGACAGAAAAAGAAAAAAAAACAAATAGGTCGCTTCACGAACAATTATAAACATATGAAGTAGTTATTTTGGGTCTTTTTATAATCAGGCCCAATGAAAAACGTCTTATGATAAGTGTGTAAAATATATGTACGGTGGTATTGACATATTGTTTTTTATTTTGAAAAATATAAAATTAATATATAACAAGAAAACTGCATATTTTTTGGTATATAAATAAACTTTCGAATTTTATGAAGACAACGATATTAATTACTTGATGTATTGAGTATAAAAATATTTGTAATGCATTTCTAAAAGAACGCATGCAAAACATGAAGTAGTATCCTGCTACTTTAGAAACTGGCAGATCTAGGGCTCAGGAGGATTGAGAGAGAAAGATGAGCAGGTGCGAGAGATAACTAATTCCTGGTGCTTGGAGTGCAGGGAAAATGTGTCGGCGGGCTGCGTTATCTCAGGAATGGTAAAATAACAGGAAGCAATGTTGCTCATGCGATATAGCGGTCAGAGTTTGCTATACTGACGCAAGCACAACTTTAAGCTCGCCTGTTTCTCAACAACTGAGAAGAGTTCGGCGCGGTGCTCTCACTCAGGGCGTCCGTATCGAGTGTTATATACCGGACCGATTACAGCAGCGCTAATCATCGTAGAGCCGCAGATATCACCGTCACGAATAGCACGCTAAATCTCGACATACCTATATTATTCTCCCATCCCGGCCGAGGTGCTTTGTCGGTACCCAATAGTTGGTCTCTACGTACCTGACGCCGAAGTTGCTACACATCAGCTCCACTTGATTTATATGGTATTAGTAGGCCTATTGGTAGTTATACAAATATTTTAAATTGTTATTGTAAAAGTGGTGGATACCGTTAATGAATAAATACATAAACTTGAGTTTTTAAATCAAAAAGCAGTTTGAAGGCTTTACAGTTTGACACTTTGCAGTCACTGTTGTTAAGAATTCACTATAAAAGGTTAGAACTTAACTTTCGGATGACTGTATGTAACATTTATTGTTGAAAAAATTTTATATTCCGAAAAGATAAAAAAAATAGGGAAAACATTATTTTTACTTCCATAGTTTATATCCACCGATACATAATGTCAAATACTTCTTCTTCAAAAGCCGCAATGATTCAGTAAAGATGTAATTCAAATATGAAAGAGTAACATTAGTTTTTATAAAAATGAAAGACCGAGGAACGAATTATACAATTGATGTTTGTCTAAACTTGCACAAATGTGAACAAGTATGTGTGTATAATGAAGAATAAAGAATTAAGACTATTAAGCTAATTTGTAATAATAGTGATCATTACTTAATTCTTAAAGATATTTAATATCAAACTTTGTCCATGGCTTAATAATATATGGTGATATAAGTGCTTGTAACATATTGTCCGGCACAGTATGTGACAGACTTACGTGACCTACCCAACAGTAAGTACTTGAGGTGTACAGCAATAAATCCACAGCCTTTCTTATATAATATAACTTTAATGAGTGTAACCTAACTTAATCAGACTCGTTAAAAGCCCATCACAAAAAGTTAACTGTATACAATTTATGCAAGTCGGTCCAGCTCCTGAGTTCCTTGAACTTAGTTTAGATCATCATTAGTTTAGATTGTAATGAGAATACACAAGTAATATAATACTGTATAATGACTTGTTTAAACTATGGAGATGCATTCAAATTGGCGAATAATGTAATTCTAACTACAGGGAAGTCCGAAAAGTGGACGGATTACTTTTATGTCAAATTGTTTATGTATAAATTTTACTGGGCTCTTAAATATCTAATAAAATTTAAGCCTGAACAATTATATTATTGGAAAGGAAATGTTGCTTTAAAATCAAATTAAAAGAAAACAAGATTATAAATAACAGTATATTTTTGTTTTAAAATCTATTGAATAATAAAGTTTAACCAAAAAGGAATTGTTTATTTGGTTACGTATTATGACTCTTGAACAAAAATTTACCTGATGTCATACTTGTTTGAAAGGAAAGTAACATGCAACATTTTTTGTATGCATTCTATTTTAAATAACGTTATTCTATAAAAAATCAATATAAATAAATAAAATAGCCACAGTAGGTACCATGCATAGATTTCTTTGTATCAAAAGTTAAAACTCCGTGTTAAAACAAATGATATTGAAAATAATAATTTTATTTTTTCATTTTCTTTGTTTTAAAAAGGAGGTTTCCTACATTTAAAAGTGTAGTGGTTTATTCTTCTCAGGTACAAGTACGTTACGATGAACAGTAGGAAATTCCTATTCGCTTTTTTACGCGAGGATGTTCATAAGCTATAAATTTATAGCGTAAGTATTGTATTTAATTTTAGGTTCGTAGAATTTTGTTGTCAAATAGTAAATTTAAAAAAATTACAGGTATTAATTTGTAATGTTGTAAATCACATACATCTATTATTTTATTCTTGGAGTAGTAAATAACACAAGGAAATCAGTGTGTTGTAAATCATGCATAATAAGATTGAGATCCAATAAAGGTGTTGGTAGACTTGAGCCCAATCTTAAATCAATTCATAAATTCAAACAGGACCAGTGTGCATGTGATTAGTATATATTGCAAATAATTTCGATATTGATATGAATTTGGTAATTTATTTAGGAGCATCACTCTAATAAGAACATAAGACGATTACACATCTAAAAGGCAGCTTTTATACATCAAAGCATAGGTAGCTTCTCAAAGACGATAAAGTAACGGTATAAACTCTTTAAACCCCGTGTAGCGTTATTTATTTCCTGGCCACTTTTCTGCTTTGACGATTTCTCTTAGTGACAGATGTTTAAACACAAAACATAGCTCTATACTTCATAAAAATCATAGTCATTATACATTTGGTAAACTTATGACTTGCAACTAATATTAAAACGATTCCTTTAAATATGATCTAGAAGGTTTAATAATTTATTATAGGACTAGTTTTCCTCCGCCTGTACGTTTTGGACGTCTTAGCAGTTTAATTATAATATTTACTAACCAGCGCACTAACCATGTACGCACAGACATTATTTATTATAATTATTAAATTTTACCATTTAATTTTTGAAAAAAAAAAAAAAAAAAATATATATATATATATAAATGCTCCTAAATCTCTACTTGTTTAAGTTTTTTTCACGTACCTAATGAATTACAATGTAAAGATCTAGTTCACCCTACAAAGGTTGCAGTCTTACTTGTCTCTTGTTGACAGTGTTTCACGCGTTGTTAGTCTCAAATGAGGTGCATGAATAATATTTTTAAAGTGCAATAAGTATTTCATAGTTCTACAACGACTCACAACTAATGAAACCGACTTCATGCTGATTAATAACAGACTATTATTTGCTATTCACCCGTGCAGAAACTTGTCATTCAAGGTATTATTCACAACTTTGTTTTAGTGAGTATTATTCACAACTACTTAATCTTCAATCCAATAGAATTTTCTATGTAAACTACCATACGAGTCTGTTAGTTATATCTGTCTCATAAGCAATATGTGTCATTTATTTTGTTATACATTTGTGGTTAAGAATTAGTATTGGAAATATGAATAAAAAATACGTTATAACCAATATTAATCTGATATTTCCTTCAATCACGCTTCAGGTTTTGTTAATGAGCGAAAATGACGATTTAAACATTATATGTTGTACTACTCGTCTTTGGCTTATCGTTAGCGTAGTTTAATAGTTTAAATTCACCCATGAACACACACACACACACACACACACACACACACACACACACACACACACACACACACACACACACACACACACACACACACACACACACACATATATATATATATATATTTGGTCTTCCGATCATATGTTAGTTTTGTTTGGTTATTTAAACACATATGTGAAAGAAACGGCCACATAGTAAAATAATTGAATCGTAAAACGTGAGGGCTCTGTGGTGTAATGGTAGCACATTCACCCGGCAAGTGAGAGATCCGGGTTCGAGTCCCGGCGGAGGAAGTACTTTTTGCGATTCAATGTTTATTGAAATTAAATTAGGCTATTGCCACTTATACAAATTTAATGAATATATATATATATATATATATATATATATATATATATATATATGTATAATAATTTTATTATAGCGAATTTTAATTTAATAATCAGCTTTTCAATTTAATCCGTTAATTTATAATATATATTTCGTAAACAAATTTAAAGTTGTGCCATGATATGTAATACCCATATCCTTCTACTTGCTACATATTACAGAAACATGTTGTATAAATCTTAAGTTTTAAGAGAAACGTAAGCAAAGTGTTAAACAGAATAAACTCAAAATCGTGTATTATTATGACTCCAGTTATTCAAAAATCCATCGTTTGTCGTTCTTTTTATAAACCTATATGCAACTCATTTGTATTAAGATTGAACTTCGCTCGGTTTATCGAATTGAATAACCTTCAAACAATGACGGTGACTTATTTACACGTTGATTGGAATTGAACAAGGCTGGGGATGTGTTGTTAGTTTATCAATTAATTCAGCACAGTTTATCGTTTATCACAATACAATTTTAGCAAATACGTTCCAGGAATTACACTTAATTATTCCGAAGAGCGTGGAGCATGATAATACACACTGAGGATACAGATACTTACCACTCAAAGTTATTAGCCTGAGTATGCTCAAATCAGAGAAATTAAATAATTAGGTCGCTTTTATCAATAATTTCTACTCTTGTTATAGCGTTACAGTTTGAATAGGACTTCATTACTAGGATGTATCAGAATGAATTGAAATGTACAATTTTCAAATAAATGATTATTAATTTAGCAAGAGTAATAACTTTTTTAATACATTAAGACCAAGATAGGCATTAAATTAAAGGTAAGAGTTAACTACAACACGTGTTGCTGCAATACACTGAGGTTGCACGCAATAGGTCAAATATATAGCTCATGTCATTAGTCTACATGAGTTCCTGTCTCAAATGTTAAAATGTCATATATCATTATGCCATTACTTAGTATTCGGTTTGAGATTCACTCGTTGCCGTCATAGTTACCTATAATGTCAATGTTCGCTAACGCTCAGGAAAATTAAATGGAGTGTCATACACCATCATTGAACTTGATTTTGCTTTATATATAAATGAAACTTCATGCAAAAGTATGATGGTATGTTTGTTCTTGAGATGTCGTGAGGATTTTAACGTTTAACTGAGGTTGCATGCAATGGAATAAAATGTAACACCGTAACAACAATAATAACAATATGTGTACCACCTACTTAACAGTATCCAAGAATCAGCAAAAACAAAATATACGCCATAAATACGGCACTGTAGAGAGAAAAACGATAGAATAAGACAAATAAAATCCATATTGCTATGAGGCGGTTTCTTAAGAGCCGGATTTACAAAAATAAGGCTATTACATTCCCTACAAAATTTCTGATATTTATTCTCTTACGCTCCTACATTTAGTGCTATTGCTACGATATGTATCGTTGTAAAACTTTCACTAAACAGTTTTATACAGTAAATTCTTTTCCAATATTTTAAATAATTATGAAAAAAAAAATTGTATACACAGGTTAAAAAAAATAAACAATAGAAGGATATTCTAGAGCACTAACATCAAAATACCAACCAGTATAATGAGCATAGCATAAATAACTCGGGATATTGAGCATAGCAAGATTATAATAGATACTAGAGGCGGTTATTGTAGTGACCTGCGCCTAGTGTAAAAACGTTCGGACAAGTGAGGTGGAGGTCAGAGCAGCCGGGTTTTAATTTTGATTATATCTGCCTAAGAAAGTACCAGAATATATCGCTGAAGTTTGTCAAATATTTAAGCCGGATGGTGTGTTGCTAAATCAACATTTGGATTATTCTTTATTTGAACTGCTTCAGTCAATTTATTAGTAGTCTCTCTTTAAACTTCGTCCAAGTGATGTATGGTTTGCTGTCGAGAGGTATTTTCTGAGGTAAATATTTTAAAGTAGGAGCTTTCTTATAGGAAAACTATTTTCTATCATTGTATACAAACGAAATTATCCAATAGTTTTAATATTTTTACACGAGGCTTTTCGACATCAAAGATCGTTAGGTGTGAATACAAAATTCAAAATAGGTATTATAAGTATTTTACAATTTAAAACAATTATCAGCTGAGTGAATCTTAATAACAGATTTGTATAGTTAAAAGTAAAATAAAATAAATTAATATTAATATATGTATACAAGTTTGGGTAAAAATGAATTCAGTTATATGTTAAAGGAATGGTGAATTTTGGATCGGTCCAAAATCATTATTTAATATTTATTATCTTTTTTTATGAACTGTGTTTTATAAGCGTCGTCTTAGACTCTTGTTTATAGAGTTGTTTTAATAATGTGAAGTTTTTAAAGGTATGATTTGTTTCTAATGCATATTTTGGCAATAGCTGATTTTTGAGATTGCCCGTATTTATAATATCTTTCGTATTCTTTAAATCTTTTGTAATGGTTATTTTTGTCTGGCTAATGTAAATCTTATCACAATCTTCACAGTTAATTTAAAATTATTAGATAATTGTGAGTTTTCTTTTATAAAATAATAGAAATAAGATTTATCATCATTGATTATATTTTTAACTTGCAGTATTTTTATTTTCAGAATATTTAGTACTTCCCTTCTCATACCTACTTATAATCAACACTTATAATTTGAGGATGCTCTAGTTATAAACAAAAACCACAGCAACACTTTTGCTTCGACATATACGGATACCAAATTTTACAACGCTTTTGCTATCCATCTTGTTGATCTGATACGTTACTTAATAATTGAGGCACCACTTGTTTAGGTTTTAGTCTTGGTTTGGCATAATTGTTAACTGTGTTTGTTTTTTAAAACATTTATCTTTTAATTAAATTATAAAAATTATAATATAAGAGACACAGAGAAATTTAGAATAGTATGGATTATATTTAGGCGTGAATAATAGTCTATACAATTGTTTCTATTTGTCCAAATTTAATACATGTTTTGGTTTGATTAAATCACAATTGAATCAGAAACAGAAGCAGTGGTTGTGGTAACCTGCATCCTTGGATAATAAGCTAGAGAAAATGAATAGCACCATCAGTACAGCCGGCCTTTAATAAGAAACAGAGGTAATGGTTGTAGTGATCTGCAACCTGCGATAATGAGGTCGGGAATATTAAATGTACCGTTAATAAATGCAGGTCTTAACCAGTTGTTGTTGTGACCCCCATCTTGGAATAACGAGTGAGAGAAAATGAAGAGCATTGTCAGTACGGCCTCTTAATAAAATCAGACCAGTGGATGTGGTGACCTGCATCTTTGGATAATGAGTTAGAGAAAATGAAGAGGATATAAAATAACATAAAAATACTATTTATACATTTTTATAATCTTTCTCTGAAATGGCATTTATAAAACATCAGGAACTTGTAAATATTTTGAGGAAGTTCTTTTTAATAGATTTGTAAGATGGGGAAAATACACTAAACAAATACATATATTTTAATTTATGTGTTTATATGTGCGTGTGTTATGTGTGTGTGTGTGTGTGTGTGTGTGTGTGTGTGTGAACAATTGAAAGAATGTCTAATAGTCATATTAGTAGTAGTAGTAATTTATAACCTAAACTGACCTTTGCAAAAAGCATGATTTAGAAAACATAACATTAGAGAATAGTTGTATCTACCTCTATGGATATAATATACGACAGCTATGGACAACAAACATATTTACACGCTCATTGGATTAGTCACCCATGTTTAACAACTGTTCGTCAATCCCTTGGGAGATATTACTGACGTGCATCGCTTGTACAGTCGTGTGGAACATTATTGATGTTATTTTCATCCATGTCCTCTATACTCTTTTAGCCATTACATTAAACAGCCAATAAATAACACCAATGAACACCAAACATGGTTACCACGCTCAATGGATTAGTCACCCATGTTTTCCCTTAGGAGATATTACTGTTGTGACTCGCTTGTAAAATAGTGTGGGTTATTAATGATGTTATTTTCATCCATGTACTTTATAATTCCTTAACGATTACATAAAACGACAGAGTAGACTTTCCAACATTATCACATGTTTCAAATGTGTTTTGAATGTGAATTATAAATATTAATAATAAAAAAGTCTGGAAATTGTAAGTTTCCATTTATAAAATAATTTATAAATGAGTTTAAATTGATCGGTCAATTTATAAATTCACTATACAAATTGATATTAATTGTATGGTACTTTAACAAAAGCAATTTTTTCTTAAAAAACTGTGACTATTAATATAATATTTAAATTTAAACATTTCCAGTGTCTGTTGTAATGCAGTTATGCTCATTATTCCATGAACTAGCAAACTGCACGTGCACGTACTTGGGTCATAATGGAATTACCATAAGTAATAAGAACATACCGCAAGGGCGTATTCTAATACAAGGGTGACCTTATTGCTTGCAATATAACATTTAACAGCGTTTTAATAACTGCAATAACTGTTTTAATTGAAGAGCGTTATTAAGAGTTTAACAAGCCGCTTAAGCACGTGCATACTTATGTTACTCTCTATTGGAGCTTTACTAGGTTTTGTATATCCCCATACCTCTTACTACGAGTACATGATAAATTTGTGCTTATATGTTTAAAGAGGGTATACACCCAAAGCAAAGACAAATTTTAAATTCGTTTAATTAAATCAGGAATTAATTAATTAAAATTAATAGACCATTGTAACTTTTTTAACACAACATATACTTAATGATGCTTCTGTTTCTGTCCCGTTTACAATTTGAAATGTTTAGTAATAGACATTCAAATTCTGCGTATAATATAAAAGCAAAAAAGATTAATAGAAAAAGAATTAAAACAAGGCAGGGTGTGCCACATGCCGTGTTGTGTAACAGACTTGGCTGAGACTGCATGCACAAATTAAAGTTTATTGCTCATTTCATTCTTGATTTCTTCGGACAGAGCGGCAAAATTCTTCAGGCAGGCGGAAAAACATACAGAAAAGAAACTTTTACTTAGCTCTGGGGACAAATGAAAAACTGTGTTATCCTACTGAGTGCCAGGCTTCAAGTACGCTTAGCCAAATCGTATAGATGGACACAATTAATAATAAAACACATTATTGTCTGTGTAGCTGTGAAATTTCAAGCAAAATTTAAAGTTTATTAGATTATTACAGATTACAGTTATTTTACAGATTATATCCTACAAGGACGTTTAACGTTAGGCTCGAGATAACGTGCAGACAAACAGACGGATAGACAGAAATACCATTTTTCAGTCTTCAAGTGATAAGCTTCGCTAACGATCAGCCAATACAAATATTCTTCTTACTAAAGATGAAAAAGTTACGTTCCTTGTGAAAGATTTCTTATCCTTGATTACTATCATCTACCACTGAAGAAAACCTCTCTCACAGTTTTTCAAAGATGGTAATAATGTACTATCTTGAAGTAAACAAAACTTGAAAATAGTGTTGAAAGTGTAGTATTAAACTAAACGATGAAATCAGTCAAGATCCTGTCATAAAAAGAACATTTCTTAATTTATATCTAAGCCTGAGTGGAACGAAAGAGAAAGATGCTAAACACTTTTTATGATGCATTATTTTTATGTTACATTTAAATGTCAGTGCTCTCTATAAAGTATTTATTGGAAGATAGATTGGAAAGATTTAGTTACTGAAGGGGAACATCGATGTCTATCAAGTGGAATATGAATAATTAAACATTATTCACTCAAAGAAGATCAAAAGATTCTTAAATGAAAAATGGACGATAAAGAAGCTATGTGTAATGGTGATTTGGGTGAATCATGCAATGTATTACTCTTAAAAACAAGACCTTTCTTACATTGCAAACAGATAATCCACCTATTGCAATGTTATTGTTTTCGTAAATAAATTAATAGATGTATTAGTATATTGACAACGTCCTCCCTAGACTTGAAAAAATCGAATAAATGAGTATCATATCCGATATTAGAACAGAAATATGTCGTTAAAGTTCAAAAGGATAGAGCTGTAAATAAAGATGGACATTAATACTAAATATATAAACCTTATATTGTATTACAATGCAAATACCTACGATGGCAACTGGCCCAGTAAAACCAAAGTAAATATTCCGTATTAAAATTAGAAAAAGTTAATATGTTTTTCATCGTAACTTAGCATTAAGTCATAAAGTCTTTATCATTAGATGGTGTGCCAATTATGTTTCACTTTACTGTGAATATGGAGTGTCTTAATGTAGTTAAATAAACTTTGGGTTTGGAAGTGATTTGTATGTTATATTCATAGCCTTGTAAGATGCCAACCCCGAATACAAAAAGTATGCAATATACTGGATACAAAAATACATTTTTGATTACTCAATGTGAAATTACAGTCATTTAAAGCAACTTTTAATTATGCCAAAATAAAAGCGGATAAAAACACAATTATGAAATGTTTTTAGTATGCACATGAGTTACATGTGCATTTAGTGACATTAATGTATTCTTTTATGACTGAAGCATATTATATTTACCTAATGCGTTCACTTATGTGTTTACAACTTGGCATGATGTACTTGAATATCATATGAATATGCATATAACTGTAACATATGTTTTAAGGAATAATCTATTTTATCTGATTAAAAGATTGCTTCTTAATATTTCACAAGAGCAGTCAAAACTTTCTGTACTCTCATCTGTACGACTTGGCCGAGTATACTTGCATCATAAAAGCACATATTATTGCAAAATATGTGTTAAAATAAAAATCAATTTTCAGCAAATATAAGATGTTTGATATATTTTTTTATAATAAATACTAGAAATTTGACAAAAGAAATATCCATAAATGTTATAATAAGTTCACAGTTAAAAATGAAGAAAAATGGAAAAATGCAATATTTATGTTTCATAATCCAAATATAACTGACACTAAATATATGTTAAATTTAGCTGAAGCTCAACACATTGACTGACTAAAATATCTGGTAACATTTCGTTTTTAATAACAAAGACAAATTAAATATTTAACTTTTAATCACGATAGCTTTTGAATCACGACAAGTGACGGATTTGAAACGTCTAATGTGTTGTAAATAATATTTAAACACTGTTATCAAACCAAAATTTATGAGGAAAGCTATGTATTCTTTTACATAAGATACACTAAATTGGTGGGCTTCCTTGATTGTGATATGATATTTTATATATTTTGTATATTTTAACAGTGACCCAAAGGAAAATTATGTGAAATGAACAATAATATGACTCAACGAGCTATTTTTCTCAGACTGAAGTAAGAAAAACAACAAAACCGTTATATCACAAAACCTTATACACTATTATTATTTTGAAATGATGCATGAACTTATTAACGGTTCCTCCATTAATTAATAAGTATTTCGTATATAATGAAAATATATACGAGTTAGGTTGGATTTCCCCCGAGGCCGCTAGGAATAGGTTTCTCAGTCATACGTATGTATAATAATACATAGAAAACCTTTTAAAGTATCGAGCATTGCAGAAAGATTGCAGAATCACAAGATAAAGACCTAAATAGAAAATGCTCAATAATATTAGGGAAATATTTGGCTAAATTAAACCTATCTAGAGAGGAGACAGATATCCTGACTGTAAGTTACGTACAACTTTATACATACTAATTGAAGTAATACTGAGCATAAGAACTATATTTCTATAATTTTATAGTCAATTGTTCAATCCTCATCAAAAATTATAGTTTTGAGGAATAAAAAATGCTTTTTTTCAAGGTTTGGAAGTATTTCTACCATATTTTCTAAATTTCAGAAACGAATCCAAAAGCTTTAATACGCAGAGAAATTAGTCGTCCATATGTAATGATGTTGTTGTATTACTCAAAAATCCAACGATTAAACAGAAGTTTATTTGTATCACAGATTACGTGTAAACACTACCTTCCTCCTGATCCTTGCTTGATGACTGGAAGGGGTGAGAGATTAAGGAGCGAAGGCTGTAAAGATTTTAGTACGTTTTTATAGAGATCTCCTCAATTACGTTTTACAGCGGGATTTCTCCTAACATGACTGAAATATATATATTTTTGGAATGATCCGTTCCGACAATGATAAAGAGTAAAACTTAAGAATCTCTGTGTATCTTATACATTTATATAAATTGAGTTTAACTGTAAAGCCTTAAATGCAACGTAGCATCTGACAAGCAGATTATTCCAAAATCCTGTGTCGACACGAGAATAATTATATTCAAATGTTAGCCTTTTATAAAGATACAATTCTTGAGGTAATATTAGAATTTAATTACAGGTATGTTATTTTTTATCTAGAAAAACCTAACAAATTATAATAATCAAATTCAATTATTATATTTTGACCTCTTATCTCTCTTTTTTATTTTATTATAAGATATATATTTTATTATTATTTTATTACTCTCTAACAAAAGGGTCAAAGTTCCGATTCTTGAAGATGTCAAAAAAATTACAAACGGTTTTTAACACTTTTAGAAGTATAAATAAAATGCTTTTTGGAGTAAAAAGGAATCCTTGCAAAAATCCTTAGTTACAATATTTTTATTTTTAGTTCTTTCTCTTTTTATATCTTTTAAAATTTTGAATAAAAAAACTGTTGTACTGTAATAAAGCTGGGTCTTAAAATAAAAAAAAACAATTGGAATCACTTCAAAATCAATAGATTTGCTTACATTAACAACAGAAAGCCTTTTAAAATTTTAGCGTTTTTAGTAATGGTGCTTACATATATTTATTACTATCAAAAGAATACGCATGTTTGATTCAACTCTGTCCAGTGATACAGGATCAATCCGTATAATTTTGCTATTCAAAATCCAGTTAATGTATTATAGATACATGCAGGGATATGGACTAATGTATTATTACCAAAAAAGAAATTGTTAGCTTAACTTCTTCCGGCTAGACTGTAGTTAACCTGAGAATTCTCTCTACTCTTCCGTATAGAACAGACGGATAAATATAATCTACCACGATAGATTTTTAATTAAACTGAATAAGGAGTTTTATTCTACAGAAAATGTTACCAACATTTAATAATGTACTTTCTTTTAAATATTTTGTTGCCTCTATAAGACATAAAAATTTGACCCTAATATATATACTAAATCGTAAATTCATATTTATCAAATTATATGATAAATGGCCTAGTATTCAAATTTGAACCATACAAGTGAATTCTCTTGTTTACTTCTCCACGCTAACTCACACATTATCTCGGAATGACCAATCATATACTTACCGTTGGATAGTTTAGTAATTATGGCAAAATACTCAATAATATTTCGATTAGGATAATGTTCAGAAGTAAATAAAACTGCATATCTGACATTATATAGTTGCGAATTAAATTCTGAATTTTTAAATAACTCTGCCAACGTTACACTGACCTTTCAGACAGTAAAATGTAACGCCAACCACACTTGAACAACTAGCATAATTAGCATAACAATTTAGCAAAATGACTAAACCTGTATCTGCATTCGGTTTTTTATTTGTATCGATTTTTATCATACGTAACTGAATTAAATTAATTTTGGTATCAATCTATAGATTAAATTAATTAATTTTCTCTGAAATCGCTTCAATGAAGCAATATCGAGAACCATTTAATAATTATTACTGAAATTAAATTTGATCGTAAACCTTTCTCCTCTTGGATTCAACTATTTTTTTTAATGAGCATACATACTGCATTTACAAGAAACCCATTAGTACAAGTTTTGGCGTAAACCGGACAAAATACGGGTTTTGCACTATCTCCAACTGACTAAATGACTGGCAAATTTAATATTTGCCTCTGCATATCGATTCGTGCAGTCAATGAGATACACACAGTGAAACATAGACAGAATAATAAATAAAGCTATAAACGTGAAGTCTAGTGCTGAGTTTTTAGTTTCATTACATTTAGGGCAACACTGAGAGCGCTACTACGGCACTAGAAATGCCTTACGCCGGAATTAGAGTACTATGAATGGATGTAGACAATGCGTGACCGAAGAAGACTTTTCAGGTCTATTTATGTTTTTATTTTGGGACAGTAGTGCAAACACTAACGGCGCGACAGTAATAACTTACACCAGATTAAGATTATAAGGGACGAAGATAGACACTATTTTATTTAATCGAGTATTTATATTTCTTTGATATTGACAACAAATCACACTCTACTATTGCTTCTTAAATAGAATCTATTCGTAGTAGAAATGGCTCTTTTCGCTTTATTTCTGAAGTAAGGACCAGTTGCAATTGTGTTAAGCTTTTAAACCTCTTAACAATGAACACTGAAATAATATATGTATCCTCGAAATATCTCTTTTTTATTCAAAATTATCATCGGGATGAATTATATTAAATAATATGTCCTTTCAGTAAGATTAGTACTAAACGTATTACACCACTCTGGCCTATAATGAGTCAAGTTATACTGCCGTTATTGCAAGGATTTCTTCATATATTGTTAAATGTTACATTGAAGTTTGTGTATCATAATGTTACTAATAAAAACTGTTTCACTGGCTTCATTATTTTTCAGGGAAATTACTCTTTAAACTTGAAGTCCAGTTATTCTGAAATAAATCAAGAGATCAATATACCTCCAGTGACCTTAACGGTTTTTAATTTTTCATATACCATTTCAATAAGATTCGCCTATAACTTACCTGTTTTTCAATAGGAAATAGCGTGCAAGGCCACGGTTAATTGCTAGTAACCTATAATATGGTCATTTACTAGTTAATAATAAGAAGTGTTGAAAATTGTCCTTGTTTTGTTATGTAATGTCATTGAACATCTAATACTTAAGCAATACAAAAAATCTTTAGACATTGTCAGCTTATCTTATTTTAAGTGCAAACGAGTTTTCTAATACAACCATGGGTTTGGCCACAGCCTCCCAAAGAAGAGCCAAACTTCAGAGATAAGAAAATTATTTATATGAAATTTTGTGTTGATTAAAACATTTTACACTTTAACCATCATATTTCAGATAAAACTTCTGGTTTTGCTTCGATTTGACTTTAAATGAAAGGTTACACATCAAAATTTTTTCTTCCGTTTACATTTGGACGATTGAAGCTCAGACGATTCGTTTGATTCACCGCCTCTAATTTAGGTCTTCGTCAGTATGGAATCAACCAATAAATGTCATTATATCGCTTTAGTATATGACTCGTTATACAATAATCAGTGAATATTATTTTTACGACGCATCTATATCCCTTTGATTAAAGTTCCTTTAAATAACAAACTTACTTTCGAATTATAAGATGAATATTTTAGTTTACAAATTTAAAAGTTGTACTGAATTCAGGACAAATTGGACCTATATACAAAAGTAAGATACAAACCTTAAAATTAAATCTAATCCAAAATAAACAATTCGATGAATGTTTTCTTTTAAAAGTATTAGTAAAATTGAGAATCCGCATACTTAATTTAAAATTAATAGCTCATAAGAAGGTCCTATAAACTTAAAATCCAGATAGTCCTAATTTAAGGCATGGGTAGTTATATATAAAATGAATATAAAATTAACTAATACAATTTTAATTTGTTTTATTTTATTATATTACACAGTTAACAACAAATTTATTGGATGAATTAATATCCCTTGTATTATGCAAAATTATTTACTCTAATTCACAATTAGTTAATTAACATAAAAAAATTATGTTGATTAAATTTATTATATTTTGTTAGTATGTTTACACCTTTGTATCTAATGAAAAAGTCTTATTTTAAGACGAAATATAGAGAACACACACACACACACACACACACACACACACACACACACACACACAAACATATATGTAAACTATTAAGAGTTTTTACTAGTTATAATAGTTCAGTTATAGGTGATTTTGACAAAACAAATCAGATTGAAAATACAATATTGTAAACAAACAGAAGTGCATTTGTAATTAAAATCTAGAAAAAATACACCAAAGTTCATCTAACGACTACACAAAAGCCACTTCGCTGATTATGTCAAAACACAATGTTGTTTAGAGCGACATCGACTCCTAAGTTTGTAACATCATTTTAATGACTATAAATAAGAAACTTAATCGAATATGAAGGAGATTTACAAACTTTTATAAATTTCCCCCTATTTGTATTTCTTCTTCTTAAGTGATATTTCTAGATCGAATTGAGCTACATATGTTAAATTATGCATAATAATTGTATCTTAATGGCCAAGTTCGATAATGACGTATGCGAATTTAATAAAAATAGTGTACACACACACACACACACACACAAACGTATATATATATATATATATATATATATATATATATATATATATAATTATTAAGGTTGCTAATATCTTAATAATGTATTTTAATGTTGAAATTGGTTACCAAAATAATGGCTAGATGTTCTATTTATTCCATAATATTTCTGTCATGGTCTAAACGCGATCAATCAGTAACTTTTACTATTATTCATTGAATTAAAGCATTCAGTTTGAATCAAATAAATAGTATCTGCTTAGTTGCAGTATTTGAATAATAATAATAAATATCTACCAATTATGTAATGATAGTGTTATTAATAAATGGACCGTCGCGATTTTAATGTCCACATATAAACAGATTGATATTATTTTACTGAAGTTTATTCTATTACATTTAAAATTCTATTAATAGATAGCCTCCCTAACGAAATTGTATATGTTGTGACCATGTTTACTAGTTTAATTAATCCGAATTAAAACGATTATGTAGATATATAGTATATTGACAAAATCATTACTTAAATTATTTTAAGATGATACAACTTACTTTTCATAAGTTTTGCTCTATTTAAATATTTATTAATTTGTTGAATTAAAAGCTGTTACCTTTACGGTTTTAGTAGTTTATTCTTTTAAGAAATTAGAAATTATATAAGTCTAATTATGTGTAAAATGCAATCAAAAGTCTTATTAATTCTATTATTTGCTCTTTTAACACACCCGCTAGGACCTGTCTTTGAATAAAACGTAATTTCCCCAGGGAGCATTACACCAGTAGTCCATTTCTCCACTTCCACGTTTCTGTTTGATAAGGATTTGTGCATTTGTATTTGTTCATTATCAGACAATCCAGTTGTTGTGTATTTCCTCTCTTACAATTATTAAATGAATTCTGATTTACGCCTGTCTGTGGCATGTTTCGGGCAAGTTGACCTAGAGCGCTAACATTTGGATTAAAACTCTAATTTAATACTTATAAATGGCTTTTGGAAGTGGTAGCCATTGGTCAACTTCTGTTCATAAAAAAGTATTGGTAACAATAACAAGCACGTCGAAACACACAATAAACAAATTAGTAAAAGTATTTTATTGTGAAGGTTCCTAATTTGAATTATTTAAGTAAATTATCAACATATATGATTAAGTTACTTTTTTTGGATCGGTTGGTTTTTTTTACTAATTTTGATCATTTAGATGACCAACTGTTATATTCAAAACAACCTAAACGGTAAAGGGCTTTTTCACCGTATCTTTTAAACAGGATTTCTGATAAATAAATAGGTGAACGGAGCATGGATTTCATTTCGTAATGTAAAAGATTGTATTTGTTACTTTCATGATGATTTTAAACTAACTTTGCTACATCTTGAGTATTGAAGTTTATACTTCTAGTTGCTTTGTGTAGAAAAAAATAACATGTGTGTTTGCATATTCCCAATATAGAGCCCCTAAAACAGAGGAAATGTCTTCTGCAACCAGATAATCAAGAGAAGTTTGTTACTTGATAATGCAGTTGCAATTTATTTACGTAGTTTTAAATATTCAACTAAATTCTTACGTACAAAGTATATGTGCAAGGAACTCTTATTTTAAATCAGTTACAAATACTATGTTTGAGGATTATAATGTTTTATAGTATTAAAACTATTGAATATGAATTTAAAGTAGTTGAGCATTAAGCGAAGTTTCTCAAATCAGTTGGTGACAAAATAAGATTTCTGTCTTTGTGCAGCCGTGTCGGTCTGCATAGACGGTATATTTCAAATACAATTGGTTTTGTTACTCTACCTTTACTAAATTTATGTCCGAGTAAAAAATGGCAATCGTCTGTCCACTTGAGAGACGATCTCCAGGCCAGGATGTTCATCCTGCGGGTCGAACGCTAAGAATTCCACCCTTCCAAAAACTATCTTGCCTTTAACCTTGTGTGTTCTTAAACAAAAAAGTGTCTCCTTAATACCACAATCACAAATGAAAATCATAAACATATAATTTATCGAATGGTTTTTTACATTCCATTAATTTTACAATGGCTGATCGCCTTTTATGGAGTTAACGCTCCATAAATATTCAAATTTCTAGCCTAACTTGTGAGTTTATTACTCAATGCATTTAGAACGTAACGTGTTTTTAATGTAAAACCAAAAAATATTGAGTTATTATAAACTTTGTTTCTTTTTTAGTGCAAATGGTAGATAATACACTTCAATTATATATTAGGATATGTTTTTGTAAAAATACACAGTATAAAATCGAAGCTCGTATGAAGGTCAAGTTAAATCAGATATAATTTGTACCGTTAATATGTACGTGAGTCCAAAAGTAGAAAGTCAAGACACAAATTTTCTATTTGTGGTTTTGCTTCTATTTCGAAACCTGTAAAGTTATCGATATATTAAAAATATTCGTAATCAGAACAAAAGGACGGCAGTAGAGAGTGTCAGCTTTGGAAAGTTTCTGATATCTAAGAAGAGATTTTCTTATGGGAAATTTATGTTCACATTTATTATACTTAATAACTTAGTTGTTTAAGTACCATAGCAGTTTTTGAATCGCTCATAACAAGATACCTCCGATTAGAAAATATTTTATGGGAATAACAAGATTGTAATCATGTGATAGTGATTACAGTTCATAGTTCTACAAAAGTAAAAGTCACGGCGCTGGATATAACAGGTATAAAGTGGCAGCTTTGAGAGAGTTTAGTGTGGATTGTCCGGTGGTCTGGAGTCTGGGGACATCTTTGTCACGGTTTAGAGCAATTTATTGTTTCAGTCCAACATATGACGCAGTAACGGAGGTAATGAACGACAATCTGGTTATAACTTTCTCTTTTCAACAAGATTAGTGTGCTATGCTTCATAAAGTTTGTAAAATATGTGGTCTATAATTTTTAAATTTAATCTTCAGACATTAGACTTAATATCTAGTATGTAATAATAATGCATTGTTTGTTATGATATTTCCTATCGAGTTTCATAGTATACGAAACTCGCTACGCATCAGTTTAAATAATAATTACGGTTTGATTTGCAAAAATTAAAGTATTATTAGATAAATTTCTTATAATATTTTTGAGGTATCGAAAAAATAATGGGTAAAATTCACGCTTTAGACTTAAATAATACTTCGTACGCGATTGTTTTACGTCTTATAGGTTTACGGTAAGTTCTCTTTACTTAACTATGCAAGTGATAACAACGAAATAGCTAATTATCAATAGTAAGTTTTTTATTATTAATCATTATTGTTTTTGTCATACATATATTTAGACACTGACCAGCTACTTGATTTTGGTCAGTGACTTCCTAAGTTTGTTATTTATTGTAAACAAGTATGTAGATGATGGAAAATAAATATTTATATTTATATTTGTTACTATATTAAAGTATATTTTAACTAATTTAAACTTTTGCTTAACGAAATAGTAATAAGCAACAAATGCCTAACTGGTGTAGTCAAATTTAACAGTTAGAACTAAGAATGCTTAAAATTACAGATATAGGTTTAGTAAGTTATCAGTTTGGAAAATGAGAAAATACTACACAATATTTCTAACATAAAAAATCAGTCTCTCTCTCTCTCTCTCTCTCTCTCTCTCTCTTCAATTCCACATGATTGTTTAGGAAAATACCCATGCATGTAAATTAAAGTAAAAATTTGATATATTTTTGTTTCTATTGCCTAACCTTTATGTATTTTTTGAGCTTGATTAAATGTGTTTATTACAAATTTATTAAAGTAACCCTGATTTATTTGATTTGCAATTTTTTTATACACAAAAAAGTTTATGTGTTTTATTTTACTTAGGAAATATAAAGTGCTATAAAGAACCTATTTACTCAATTACCATAAAATTAATTCTGTGTACTAAGTTAATATTTTTTTCTATAAAGTGATATTAAAATTATAGTACATTGAGAAAATGTATTTAACTTAATTTAGTCGATTTATGTTGTAATAGTAACGTTAGTTCCGTTAAGAAATTTGGGAAAGTTAAATGATTTCTACCAACCCTTTTATTAAATTATCATAATACTGAATCTTTATCCCATAAAATATAAAACATTACTGAAATTATTATAATCTGTTTTAAAGTATTACGTAACGCATGATTAATAAAAAAATATACTTTGTCCAGAGTATGTCTAACTCGATTAAAACTATTGCATTAACTACTAATTACTCCACACAGGAACGTCAAGTTACGTCCTTAAACGTTGATTTTTAATAGAATTGTGCTGAAAGAATCCTTACAACTTCTTTATGTGAAGTTTGTGTCTAATCAACTCCACTTGATTTTATATCATGCATTTCATCAAAAAACCTAAAATTCACGTAGAGAATTTCATGTCTCTCGGGATATTCATCGTTGTTTGTATCAATGTGTTTTCACTGCAAGGGTATAACATCCGATATGAACTAGTTTATTGGTTAAGATATTTTCTATGTGTTTTGGGAAATTCCCAGAACTAGCCAAATATTTACATATAACTGTGTTTGTGATTTCTTGAATGAAACTTATAGTCACAGGTAATTTCCTCTGTATAGGCACACGATCTTATTTTCCTGATATCGATAGAACAGTTTTATGATCGTCAACCACGATAGTTTGGTGAAGGTCAAAATGGGAGGGTATTAAAAAGGTTAATAAAAAGAAATCAAAATTTCCTTCAGATCATTTTGGATTCATAAACGTAAAACCTAACTTAGTCAAGTAAATAAATGTTAAATCTGCATCTATCCATAGACATACCTATAAAGTGGTTACTCGCTATTTGATCTGGTTGTCTGACGGGGGTATATAGACAGGATACAAATGTTAATTTCTTTGATTAAATTTTTTGAAATCTTTCCATTTCAAACTCTGTTAAAAATAACATGGCTGACGTACGATTTCTTTCTCAGAAATACATTTCTTTAAGGTATCCATATTGCTGAATTGTATGAAACATTCTTTACTCTTAACACAAATAGAGCTTAAAACAGTCCTACACTTTATAGCCTTTATTTTTCTTGCCAGGTTTTTGTGATTTTTTTAATTCATTTCAGTAAAATTGAAACTACTTAAAGAAACAAAAATTGAAATTAGTTACTTACCTGTCGTGACTTGCTACTAGCGTATATCCATGTTAGTAGTGACTCAAATGTTTCTTATCTTGGATATTTAGATAACTTCTTGAACTCAATGATAGACCTATTCCTTCCAAAAAATATATTCCATAAATGTGAGCCGTAAAAAGGAGGGAATGTCATGATAACAGAAAATTTTGGTTAATTTCCTCAATGTTTATTTAATAATTAAATATTGCTTTGAATAAATTTCGTTAAAACAAGAGTAATCTTAACAATATAATCGTAACTTTTCGAGGTCCTCCTAATTGTAAATCATTTCCAAGATTATAAGATTATATGTCTTAATAGTAAGAAGAAATGTTAGTTTAGATAACAAAACATTTTTCAAAATAATAAAATGCCAAACAGATATCAGTATTTTGTACGGTAAAAAAAAAATAATATTACTAAATATTGAGATCTACTGGACCGATTACAATTCTTATTATATTTCATTTGCATGATTTGACAAATACAAATAGAACTATCTGTGAATTGTATGGTGACTCCATTTAAAACTGTACATTTTAATGGGTGATTCAAAAAGAGCGCCGGTTTTGATATATCAAATTAAGAGATTTATTTTAATGAAAATCTGAAATCAAATAAATAAATATGGTCATCTAACGTTCTGATTTCATGTATGAAAAATAGTATCATGCATGTGTCCCCCTCTACTACGCTGGCACGCAACAACTCTGTCCGTGAAATTAGCCATGACTGCACGAAAAGTTTTCACTTCAATTTGGCCGACAACCCGTCGAATTTCATCCTTCAACTCATTGATGGTTCGGGGTTATTGGCATAAACTAATGACTTTAGATAACCCCAAAGATGAAAGTCACAAGGTGTTAAGTCACACGAACTTGGTGGCCATTGACGGTCGGAATTACGAGAAATGACGCGATCCTGACAGCGGTCACGGAGCAACACAATTGTTTCACGGACAGCGTGGCAGGTGGCACCATCCTGCTGAAACCACAACTGGTAAATGTCTATGTTATCCAAATGAGGCCACAAAAACTCCCTAATCATCGTACGATATCGGTCGCCATTCACTGTCACAGCTTGCCCTTCCTGATCTTCAAAAAAATAAGGGCCGATGACGCCGCCCGACCAAAAGCCGCACCAAACTGCCACTCGTTGTGGATACATTTGCCTTTTTAATCATGCGAGGGTTTTCTGAACCCCAGATATTGCAGTTCTGTTTATTAACAAATCCATTCAATTGGAAGTGCGCTTCATCACTGAAGATGATATTCATTGCGATGTTTTCTTCCTTCTGCGATTTCTCAATACCCAATCAACAAACTGCCGTCTCTTCTGGTGATCTGCCACTTTCAATTGTTGCGTCAGCTGAATTTTATAGGGGTGATATTTGAGATCGTACCGAAGAATTCTCCGTACAGAAAAACATCTCAAACCCAATTGTTGAGAACGGCGACGTATTGATTTCGCTGGGCTAACAGCCACACTGTCACGAACCACCTCAATGTTCTGTTTAGTTCGGGCACGACGACGACGTCCAGAACTTTTTAGGTCGACTGTTGAACCCGTTTCTTGAAACTTTTTCATGAGTCTGCGAACTGTTTGATTCACCGTCTGCACCGTAATGATTCATTCGGTGCTTCATTACGTCCTAGAGTACCGCGAAGTCGCCTAACGGTAGCCGCATAACTCTCTCCACTCTGATAAAACGTGTTCACTATTAACACTCGTTGCGCACAAGTAAACTTCTCCATGGTTAGACATAGAATGCACTAATGAGAGAAATATCAGTTTCGTCAAAAATCGGAATGTAGTCAGAAATAGAATCAAGGTCAAACATTGTTGCCAACTAATTTATTTTATTTTATATTTTATTTAGTTAGTTTATTTTTTTTATAACCGGCGCTCTTTTTGAATCACCCTTTATAAGAAGTATATTCGAAATTAATATTTACCGTAGAAACTGGAAAAGGGTAAAAAAATGTTAGACTGAAGTTGTTGGTGGCAGTAAGTCTTAGTCAAGAACAATGACACCCATGAGGTGGATTTATACAAAAATAATATAGTGATATTAATATTAGAAAATGATTTAAAATACATGATTAGTGCAATGTTTTTGGGACTGTAGTAAAGGTTTAGCTACTCACGAATTTTGTTGTAGTTAAAAATGCCCAGGTACTGATAATGAACTAAAGCAAATGTGTACGAAAATGTTTAACTAAACTGGTGATTAGTTCAGATATTCATTGTTATACATGGCTTGAACGTCCCTAATTTGAAACACTTGCAATGAAGTCTCCAATTTGGATAACATTTATAATATGAGTAGGATTTAAGGACACTATTATTGTAATAATACTGTCTGCTGCAGGTTAGAAGTATTTGGTATTCGTTAAACTCATTCTAAGAAAACTCCTTCAAGATTTCCCATCCAAATATTCTATAGCTAAAATACCGCTAATTTTATAATGTTCATTGGAGGGAAATGTTACAGCTACATTGTTAATTCTAGCATAATTACGTCCAAAATTAAACTAAACAATCCCCAACTACTTAGTAAACTATCGTAAATATTAAATCACTTGCAGACCACTTCTCATTGTTTATTCATCATCAACACTGTAACTTTCTGCTTACTTTGCCAATTATGCTTTCCTTTTATTACTTATTTTAAAGTGCTATCCAGTTTGTATATTCCTGAGCTAGATTTAATATCAAAATAATTTATTTACTGATCGCAAAGAAAACAATGCAATGTTAAATTAAAAATCTGCACTGGTGATTTCCAGAATCCGTTTTATGTAAGTATACTAAACTAATTGGATAAAGTATCGAATCATGCTACCAAAAAAATCGAATGTAAAATTGAACTGATACTATCGATATAGCAATTCCACTCAATTATTAGAAAAAAATCAATACCATACTACAAAAATAAATTAATTGTTCACACCTGTTTTATCAACAAATATTGTGTAACAATATAAAAGATGTAAAGTTTGATAAGTCACGAATAAAAAATAACAAACAAACGTACATGCGAAAAAGGTTACTATAGCCAAAAAATCCCGTAAGTTTGTAAATAAATGGAATATAATAATATAAGATTTTAACATTTGAAATTAAATCACTTTTAGACTAATGGAATGAGCTATAGACTTGATATTTTACATCTCCCATGAAACTGCGTGATGTACAGTTCCCCTATCTTATTTAAAAATGTATCCTTTCTGTCACTGTGTTTATAAACAATAGGAAGACAAACGTAAACAATAAAAAAATAATAAATATCACGATTATGATAAAAAAATAGATGGTAATGAATAAAAGTATATTAATCTCGTTGCCTACAGCCATGTACATAAAATGTTAGTCTCATTGTATCTATCTATCGTGGGTTTTCAAACATAGTATGAAGAAACTGTGATGAATCGTAAAATAACTCTAGTAATTACATTTAGCATAAAAAACTAACATTTGTGCAAAAAATTGATCTGATGATTTGAGTATTTAAATGATAACTGAGCACTGTTTATATCTAAGGTGTCATGTAATCTATATCTCTTCTCATGGTCTGTGTTTGGTATGTGGTGATACATCTTCGAGGATCGGAGGCTGTAAAGTATTTACAACGTTCTTAAATAGATCTCCACAGTTACTCTTTCCAACGATAACTGTCTAAATGTACTTTGGCTGGAAAAAATTTCGCTTTTATAACTTTGGGTTTCGTAGTAATATAACGAATCCAAGAATCGATGACTCATTTATCTTATATAGAGACTTAACAGGCTCTTAAAAGTCTTATATCTCGTTTCTAAAGTAGTTTTACTGTGTTCAACTTACAAAATCTTTTCTTCCAGACATTCAAGTATTTTTAGATTAATCAAATACCATTCCTTTTTGATAAACTTTTCATTACGTTGGTAAACCAGAACTAATCCATGTTTAGTGACGTTATAATGATATTATAAAGAATACATTTTAAAGTAATTTTTATATAGATATAATATTCTTTGAACTAAAGCACAGAACAATAATTTTCTCAAAAAGAAGTTCAGAATTCTTTGTGCAGAATAAAATAACGGTGTGCACTGACAGACAATATTGGTCTCCTTTTTATTTAAACTAACAACAGAAAGCTTCTTGCTGATTTAGCTTTTTTGATAAAAGCATTCTCAATGTGATTTATTGTTTTCCATCAAAACGTACATTTATTTAAGTTATTTTCTGTTTTAGACAAGTCAATCACTATCATTATTTGAATATATTAAAAATATTGATAATATGGGTAGCATCACAAAAAGTATTCCTAAACGTGTTTATTGGCAATTAGTTATTACTTCGTAAACACAAATATTTTTATTTCGACTATCCTCTAATTAAAGCACTTGATATACGCATTGAAATAGATTTACATTAAAATACGTCGTATGTATCCACATGTTATAGATAAGAAATGTGGCTTTAAGATCTTTTACGAAAAAGGTTACTATACAGTCAGCACCAATCATATTAAGGATGATTTACAACTCGATTTCACTCAATTTTAAGAAATAATGTCATAACTGTGTTTGTAACTATGCAGTCAATTATAAAATATTTGAAACCGTGTTTTAGGTACTAATTATATTATTGTTTATCGTTAACTTATTTTATGATTAATTAATATTTTCAATCAAATACTCATGGGGCTCCGTACACAACTGCTTCTACAGGGCCGTGATAGTCTGGGCGACATACCTGGAGGATGGATTTTTACCATACATTCTCGAGCTTGGTGATAAGTAATCCAATCAAAATTTTCTTAATTAGATTCTTCATTAGTTGCGGTTTCAAAATATTAAATTAAATATTGCATTGCTGATTGCATTACAAGTTGTTCGGATCCAGTTATTGGTTCTTTACAAGGTTCTCATGAACCCTGTGTTATATATACTGCAATAGTAGTATTTACTGTTTAAAGTGTTCAATTTGCACCTTCGGAAGTTAGAAATAGCAGCTCCATATGGTAACCCATATAACTCTATCCAATTTTTAGCGAAAGTAGAAAATAATATAGAAAATATTCCTTCATTAACTAATTTTTAAATGGTTGTTTAAACTTGTGATCCAGGCCAGTAATTATATAAAAAACAGCAAAAGGCAATGTTTTATACAAATATTTAATACATTTATGTATCTGCATCCTTTTGACTGCAAGTATGAATTCTAAAATAACTAGAATTAAGGTATTTAAGGTATTGTTCATAATTAAAAAAAATTACCACTCAAACAATAACAGACAAATTTAGAACACATTAAGACCATTTTAAAATACAGTTTGTCCAATGAAATAAGTTTGTAAGATAAAGTGAATAAGAATTTTATTTTAAAGATAAAATTCTGAAGCTTTATAAATAATATAATGAAGATGTTCACCAGCAACCAATACTGTTATTCTTTTTACTTTAAATCTAATTTAGAAAGCGTCTTGTAGATTTTAACGGTTTGATGAAAGCATTTCCTTTTCCGTCTTTCTGATCATTAAAAGGTACAAATTCCTCCCAAGTGGTACAACATTTAATTAATAGTTTTATCTTGATCGAGAGCAAAGGATGAATACTAATATGTGTTTAAGAAAATGTTATTATTGATAACTAAATTAAAAAAACTCGCCAACAAAATTCGGACTCTGCGTACCGGTATGTTTAAAATTCATAATATTAATTATCACTAGAATTGTTCTGACAGTAGATTAGTACGATTGTCATAATAATACTACAGTATTATTACTGTAGTATTATTATTACTCTACATTTACACGTAGAGTATTACATGTATATCAGTATCCTATTTATAAAATGATGTGTAAACTTTTTATGTTAGCTGATTTCAATCACTCGTGGCATTGCCTGGGCATCATTGACTATGCTGAGTTTGTACCTGGATGCCGAGATCATAAAAAAAGTTTTGAATGATGTAGTAGCTACTGGTCAATATTTTTATCATTTATGCCTGCAATCATACCCAGACGAAATATGGGCATTTACATAAACAAAACTATTCACGTAAACGGCGAAATGACGTACTTTCCTACTGTCGTAAAACATTCCAGAGTACTTAAAAAAAGGAGTTCAATTGGCTGCAATTTTGGAGTAGTATTGCGAAATACAAGCAGTAAGCAGCAAAATTCTATCACTGATATTACTAGGACTTAGAATTCTAACGTTGGAAGCTAAAATATTTAGTATCAGAAGTGGAACTGAGGAGAAAATATTGTATCATAAAATTTGGTCAAAAAGCATGACACATATTATTAGGTTCGAAGATATCATAACTGACAATAAATACCAAATAATATGTATCGTTAAAATGTTTAAGTTTCATCATTTAATAGTTGAAAATATTTTGTAACTTAACATGTTTTCGGTATTTCGTTATCTTTTATCATATACTGTAGCATTTAAAATTCATCACTTGTCAGCCCTCAAGAACTACCACGAACTATATTTTGTATACAGTTTAATCTTAACTCGTTTCATAAATTAATATGAATGTAATATTTGCGTATTAGAAATAATTGAGCCACGTATTTAATAGACAGGTCACCAGCCTATGGTTACCTGTCTAATAATAAACTGGATTTTACGTCAAAAATATTTGGTTTCGACTTATATCATCGAAGTTATATTCATGTATAATTTATAATTGTATATTATGTTTAACAGTCAAGTTTTGTTTATGTCCTATAAGGTAAATACGTCTTTACCGTACATATAACTCCATATTATAAACTTTAAACTTTGTAATACCACCTTATTATTATATTTAAGGGAAAACATGCTACAAGTAAACTGATGAAGATAAAAATCTTTAAACCAGTAAAGTAACGATTAGTTCGTAATTAATTCAGAATGTACACTTTTAACATTCCAAATTGTATTAAATAGATGTTTTGACCAAGTGTACAGAAACGGTTTAATTTAAAGTATAATATTAACGACAAACACTTATTTATACATTTCCCTATAGTTTACCCTTCCTGCTCTTCTCTTTAAGCTAAGGTTTTCGTGTTCAATACTTTTTAGATTACAACATAATTCTTTTAGTAAAGAAGTTCCTATAAAACTTTTCATGCCCTTTTAGACGTTTATAATTAATGCTGGGAGTACATTATATTTTAATTTATGTTATTTTTAAGAAATTTTACTCATTGGAGCCATCATCCACATGCCATACTTACAGCTGCATCTTGCTCTGCTCTACATGTGGTTTAGTGGCAAAGTCTAAGCGTTTTCACTTTTTTCAACTAATAACAGTCCTTTTATATATGTGACGACTCAGAATAATGGCAGGAGTTATGAAGAGGTTGGATTATAAAATACATAAATATTTAAATTATTAATTAGGTTACCTTATTTTAGTAATGTAAATTCCAAATAGAACCTCCCTCTCCTCATTATTGAACGTAGGTTAATTGATAAAATCTGTAAATAGATCTCATGAAGGACTTGGACAATGTATGTTCAAGGTAACTGAGTCAACGGATTCACTCTTAATAATACTTCGTGACATATTAACTCATTAGTACATCAAACACAAATGAAAACCCTTAACATGATCATTTGTGAACCGTTGGAATGTACCTGTCTTAATATGTGAAGTAATGACAGTTACTACAGCTTAAATTAACTTACTGGTGCGCTGAAAATACTGTTATTGTTTCTTATCAAGCAATTACGATGACTTTTATTAATTATTAATATTGCTTTTAATTCACCCCTATGAAACTTTAACGCAATAATCGTGTTAAAACCTCATTAATTCTATTGGTTGCCCTTAACAGCGCCCGCAAGGACCTGTCTTTGAATAAAAAGCAATTTCCCCAGGGCGCTTTAAATCAGTAACCCATTTCTCCTCTCCACGCAGCTATTTTATAAGGTATTATTATACATATACAAATAATTTCATGACCATCTCTTTGTTCTGAATACCATCTGTGTGTTACAGTACATAGTTGTGAACAGTAAGAAAATTGAATAAATTTGATAAAAACACAAATTTTCTGCATTACTATTAAAAATTTGTTAAAAATTTATATATATCAATAAACATTGAATCGCAAAAAGTACTTGCTCCGCCGGGACTCGAACCCGGATCTCTCACTTGCCGGGTGAATGTGCTACCATTACACCACAGAGCCCTCACTTTTTACGATTCAATTATTTTGTATTTGGCCGTTTCTTTCACATATGTGTTTAAATAACCAAACTAACATATGATCGGAAGACCAAATACCTGTCAAATGACTTTTATTTACATTAATTAAATTTGTATAAATGGCAATAGCCGAATTTAATTTATTTCAATAAACATTGAATCGCAAAAAGTACTTGCTCCGCCGGGACTCGAACCCGGATCTCTCACTTGCCGGGTGAATGTGCTACCATTACACCACAGAGCCCTCACTTTTTACGATTCAATTATTTTGTATTTGGCCGTTTCTTTCACATATGTGTTTAAATAACCAAACTAACATATGATCGGAAGACCAAATACCTGTCAAATGACTTTTATTTACATTAATTAAATTTGTATAAATGGCAATAGCCGAATTTAATTTATTTCAATAAACATTGAATCGCAAAAAGTACTTGCTCCGCCGGGACTCGAACCCGGATCTCTCACTTGCCGGGTGAATGTGCTACCATTACACCACAGAGCCCTCACTTTTTACGATTCAATTATTTTGTATTTGGCCGTTTCTTTCTATATATGAATATATATATATATATATATATATATATATATATATATATATATATATATATATATATATATATATATATATATATTCATGGTGTGTAGCGGCAATATATTATTAACTACTTTTATTATATGTGATTGCAATATAAACCGTACTTTGATGATACTTCAAAACTCCAAAAAGAATTATAATCGTTAATGAAAACCTTCCGCCGTTTTTGCCAATTCGTTATACCCAAAACGAACACATCACAGTGAGGCGAGAACTAATAAAGGAACAATATTTTGCTCATTTCCTATTGGATTCTGGGAATGGTGTAACTGAAAAGTTAGTCATAATAATCTTTGATCAACTATCTTAAATACTAAAAAAATACTTAAATAAGAAAAAGGCATTATATGAAACTTTTGTGTGGATAGTATCAGATTTAAAATGTTACATGACAAAGTTCTGATAACATTAAAACTATTATTATAACTGTTAAATTAAATTAATGTCATGCCTGAATGAATACCTCATTACACATAGCACACCTAGTTGTATTGTAAATATTCGTAAATTTCAAGTCACTTATTAAATGAAAAGAATAAGAACATTTTACTATAGCCCTTTTACACTTGGATGTAAGAACACAGAAAACACAAGATATGATGTTATTCTATTGGATTTCGTCAAACCAGTATCCTTTTTACTCTTTTATTGTGTTATAAATCAGTTTTATATCATTCTAGGCTGTCGTATAGCGAGCAATGAAGCTCCATTACAAACTTTAACACTGTAATTTAAAAACCTATCACAAAACCTATCACACATTTATGTTCATGTTAACTCACATACAAATAAAATATTGGGCTTTAAAGTATATCCTTTTCTAGATTCAACATTGATATCTATTTTAAATAGACAAACACTTTAAACGTAGTTTATATTTAAATTCTTTAGTAAGTTTCATCTGCTTTTAAATGTCAGGTCTTGTTGGTAAAAATAAATAATGTTAATATGCTTTGTATAGTTAAAAGGTTTCATTATTTTAAAGCTTTTCGCTTATATTATTAATGTCACAGCTAATTTATTAACATGCAGAAACGAATCACCAATAAATTGATAATAAAAGTTAAGAATAAAGTGAGGTATAAATGATAGAATGAAAAGCGTATCAGTTTAATGAGATAATAATGAATGGAAACCACTGATTAATGACGCCCTTGCCTTTTGTGGAGTGAATACTTCTTAATTATTCATACTTGGTTTGTAATTAATAATTGATGGCTTTCTCCTCAGCGACTATAACTTTCAAAGTTTACATTCAGTTACTTTTTTAAGTTTTAAAGCCTTACAAAGTAAAGTCATAAAATAAAATCATACAATTTGAAGTACATTTTATATACAAAATTAGCTCTATTTTATAATGTAATCAATAAATGATATTTATTACTCATAACCCTTTGAATATGTGATGATTAGTGAGTTCTTTAAAATTTAAAATTTAATAGATTTGATTATTATGTTTCTGACAATATTTTTTATTTTCCACGTGATAAAACTTATCAGAGTTTCTCAACTACGACTTAATGTAAAAATGACTTTTTATATAAAGTATTGAACCAAATCAAGAACAGTATTTATTGGCTGAGTATTAGCGAAGGAGCTCAAACAATATTTAATTTCCGTCTGTCTGTCTATATGTCCGCACAAAATCTCAAAAACCTCCATTCTTCAACTAAAATATAGACTTGAAATTTTTTTATGAACCATCATTTACATACACTAAAGTTCAAATTCGATGATGGTGCATGTCAATTTTTAGGATTTGGCTGATCGTTAGAGAACCATTTTACATTATGATGGCTACGATAATATCACAGGATACATACATTTTCACACATACTGAGCACAATCATATCACATTTATTATCAATTAATTTAGTAAAACATGCATTTATAGACTTGAAATTTTGCATGCAATCGCAGTGGTGCCTGTTACGCGAAACATTGCGTAGCGTTCAGATGTTTTGTTAATATATTCAATTCATACACATTGTTTGAAGAAATTTATTGTATAAACAGTGTAAATAGAGTGCAAAAATTTATATTTCAAAACATTATTTTGTGCCGAGAATGCCAAAGCAAATATATAATACAGTATGTTATGATAGAAATATATTTGTATTTGGTGGATCTCTCAAATGCATATTTAACCAAGTGTTCCTGCACTAAACTTTATGTATTGTACAGTAACAATATTTGTGGCTACAAGATATGATAGTGGAAAATTTATAGAAGAGAAATATTTTGAGACGTTAAACAAGAAAACTCGATAACTTAAATGAATATATTTGGATGAAATTAAGCGGTCTGATAATCTTTAAATAATAAACTTAAATTAAAACCTAGTTTGTTACGGTCGGTAAATAATGAAGTTGCTTCAAAACCCCGCTCTTGTAGTGGAATATATTAAAGCTGTAGAGGGTTAACCCAAATATCAATATTTTGCCTTCAGGGTGCAGCAAGTTATTACGTTATTAGTTCTCCATGTATGACCTCAGTAATACTGAATTTGACACCCCGTTTCCTTCAAAAATTAAAACTAATTAAGATACTTTTTAATTACGTTATCTTTATATATTGCTAGTACCTAAGAATTGCTCGAATGAAATATTATACTAAATGTTTTAAAAAGAATTAATTTACTTTTACATTATACTGCAAACAAATATATCAAGTAAATCTCTATTTGAATTATATAAAAGTCCAAGTAAATTAAGTTACATATATAAGCTTGAAGTAAATTAATTAAATTTACAAATTGATAGTACCTAAAGTTTTATCAAATAAAATAAACTAAAAATTTCAAAAAGAGGTAATTTACTTAGATAAAAAATTGCTAGAAAATATTTCAAGTAAATCCCAAGTCAAATGAAATTGTGTTAATGCAACTTTTTTTATATACTGTTATACTGTATTTCCAGATGGTAATTTTTTGCTATAATAAATAACATTCTATCATAACAGTTTTAGAAGTATCATAATTATATACTTCCATGCGACATATAGTGACACGAAAGCTACACGTTTATGGGATGTATGTGAGAATTAGATTTCAATTAAACAACCCTTCACTTGGAGTGAAGTATTATCATTGGAGGAGAACCGAAGGCATAGTGATAATAATAAACCTTATGTATGTAACAACATACATTCCTGGAATTGGATGTTTGTACTTGAGCAGGAAAAGTGTTGGAGGGGAGTTTCAGCTCAGATAGAACTGTTTCTTCTCTGTCGACGCAGAATTGTCACTTATAGTGAGATCTTCTCACGCTGACTATTATTGTGTGCCGTAAACAGTTTTTTAATAGTTAGGTTTGATATGCAATTTGACATTGATGCTCTTTCGTGTGTATAAGTAAATAAACCATTTATTTAGATGGGTAAAATATATAAAGAAGTCCTTTGTTTATTTTTATTCTATTGTTTAGACATCAAATGGACTGATATAGAAACGATACACTCCGCAGGGTAGTGGGTAGCTGTTTACTTGCTGTCTTATCCATTACAGTAATCTCTTTCTTACTTTTCTCTGTTGTATTTTGTCTGGAATTGTAAGTCAGGAGCTGATAGTCAATTTGCACTGTAAAGCACACAGAGTGGTTCCCTTTAATTCGATAGAGAAATGCTTATAAGCCACTCTAATTATGTTGGAGATCGAAATGGGAGGAAATAACAAGAGACATATTACATATTAAAAGACATTTTATATATTATTCATAGCTATATAGGGTCTGAAGGTAATACTATTCTTAGCTATTTAATCTCATTCTATTTTCTTTTAGAATTTCAAACTTTTTAATATTTAGTTGATAAGCTTCAATAAAGTTTGAGATTTTTTTTAATAACCGAAATAATATCAACATATTTTCCATAAATATACAATAAAAAATAACAGTATTAAAGTACTTAAGGTTTACAATTGTTCTCTTACGCAAATATCAAAGTCGTTTCAAGAGAGCAGAGTCTGAACGCCTTTTGTGTTGAGTTCATTTGTAAGTCTGCCTACGGCTTTATATCTAATTTGTCATACTGTCGAGGGTGTACACTGTTATTGCATAATTAATACAACCTATGATTATGAAAAGTAATTTAAATTTTATTTTACTACGTATTAAAACCTACAACTTTGTACAACATGCACGCTAACGCATGTACGCTAACACATCACCATGTTCATAAAAACGACAACATATCAGGACATTGTGAGTAAAATTAACTGCAAAGAGGACACGGCTTCATAAATATGGCTGTTAGATATTACAAGCTGCATAACAACCCCAAGGGCTAGCGC